>NC_064616.1:884056518-884681518 GCF_023898315.1 Schistocerca nitens | reverse complement strand
CCAATTTCAGAGGTGTATTTAACGGAACAGTGTAACCTCTACAGAACATTTTGTGAACGGCTGTAACACAGCGACACAATATGGCAAGATAAAACCAGTCCAGATGGCGGACTGATCAAGATATTAGAAGAGTATATCGAGGGAACCTGATCCCCTTACCAACCGGATATTCAGATGTAAATTACCTCCAGTTTCCTCAAATTACTTGGGTACATTAACAAGATGACAGCGGTTTCATTTTCCAAAACGATGTTTTACTCAGCATACTTCGTGGTCGTCGGGACGTTAAAATATAGCTCTGAATTGACATCGCCATTTAGAAATTCATTTAACCAGTCATAAAAATACCAAAGTGACTGGAACATATCTTCGAATATATGTATAAAGGAATTAAAACAGTTTGATGGAGAGTCTGAATAAGCATGGTCAACTTCCTGGATTAATAGTGAATATATATGTGTCGAAAGTCCCAATGTGCATCTGTAGTGGAGGAGTGGTCAGTACTGGTATAACTAGTTGTTCATGGGCTTTACTTGAGACCAAAACACAAATTTACATCGCGAAGATGTCGTGGAGTAACTGGGCCGTACGTTAGGCACAAATACACCTTACGAATTTCCGCTAAAAAGACAGTACTGGCTCTGAGCACTATGGGACTTAACTTCTAAGGTCATCAGTCCCCTAGAACTTAGAACTACTTAAACCTAACTAACCTAAGGACATCACACACATCCATGCCCGAGGCAGGATTCGAACCTGCGACCGTAGCGGTCGCGCGGTTCCAGACTGTAGCGCCTTTAACCGCTTGAAAGACAGTACTGCATCGATCCCAACAAATAATATAACTCCTAGTTTTGAAGTTCCTTGCGATATCTTTGCAAACTGACTTGACAAGAGTCGTGTCGTTGTGGTCACGGCACGTTCAGACTACGTCCACACAACTTATACTTTGATTAAAATAGCTTTGTGTTTCTGATACGCCTTGCGTTTCAGATAAGCCTTCTGCAACAGATTAAACAAAATTTCAAAATTTTTTTCTTTAAATCCCAGAGCGCGTGAAAAAGAACTTCCACAGGACTTACGCAACGACACAGCCTTCTTATAACGTTGCAAAAATAGATCTACACAAGATCTTCCCGCCTCTCCATTCTTAAATGGGTGTCTAAAACCATTCCTTGTCGCTACCTGGTAAGCAGTTCGACGTAGTTCACCAAGTGTGAAGCCATAAAATACCTCTTCCATGTGAATTAGGTAAGACACTAGCTCCTTCTCCAATTCTGTACCTAATACAGGTTTTCTTCCAATTTTCCGTGAGATTAATTTTGAGGGAGAAATTTCAGCCTTGCAAAATGCTTGTAACGTCGATCGTGGCACATTAATTACTTTAGTAGCCTTCAATGTTCACATACTTTTATGTCTGACTGCACGAATCACCTTGCTCATATCCGTTTCATTCCATTTCTTCTTATTTCCCTGCGGGCTGTATTTTGGATTTTTTATCGGCATTCTAGAACGAAAATAGCACAGGTTAGTCGTACAGACAAAACGGTCCAAAGTATACCTATCGTTCATATGTAGACCTTATATACTAGCCCGAATTTAGACCATTATTACTACGTAAATTTAAGGTTAGTTACAAAACAATGAAAAGTAGTAGCTGTTAAAACTAAATCCATTCTAGAAGCTGAGATTATTCTTAACGTGATATACTAAGAGAGAAGATTATTCGTAAGCACAGAAACCGTATGAAAAAATTATGAATGGGTGCCTGCAAAAGTTTTAAGATTTCCAGAACTGAGTGTATGTTGATTGCAACCGAATGCGTTGATGAACTGACGTGGTGATACTGCAGAACAAGTGAAGTGACCTGAAGTACTGTTTTACTTTGCTTCCGCTAGGCTGCAGCGATTCCCAGTACGAAATGTCGAGCTAGCCCAAATTTAGACCCTACACCTCTCGTGATAACTGGTGGTAAAATTCGTATTACGTAGGTGTTGGTTGGTAGATTTGGTTGAAGAGACCAAACAGCGAGGTCATCGGTCTCATCGGATTATGGAAGAATGGGGAAGGAAGTCGGCCGTGCCCTTTCAAAGGGACCATCCCAACATTTGCCTGAAGTGATTTAGGGAAATCACGGAAAACCTAAGTCAGGATGGCCGGCGAACCGTCGTCCTCCAGAATGCGAGTCCAGTGTGCTAACCACTGCGCCACCTCGCTCGGTTACATAAGTGTGTAAGGATACTTTTGATCAGATAGTGTAGTTGCAGTAATTGAGTCAGTCAGAATGAAAGTTGGTAGCGGTGTGCAGAAGGATTTGAGACATATCTTTGAAGGTACTCATACTGTAAAATGAGCCAAAGTAAGTGTTTCTTTCTTTACCCTCTCTGTCAACTTTGAAAGCTCCAGTAACCTGAATTCGTCTCATGAGCATTTTCCTGATTTACAAATGTTGATTTATGCCCAGACACAATGAAACTCAACGTTGATATCGAAACATTCAATTTTTTTATTCTTCTTGCCGTCGATAATTTTACACCAAGGTGACAAAAGCCATGGGATGCCTCCAAATGTTGTGCCGGACCTTCGTTTTCCCGGCGTAGTGCAGCAACTCGACATGGACTCAACAAGTCTCTTAAAGTCCCCTGCAAAAGTATTGAGCCATGCTGCCTCTATGGCCGTCCATTATTGCGAAAGTGTTGCCGGTGCAGGATTTTGAGCACGAACTGTCCTCTCGAATATATCCCATAAATGTTCGATGGATTTCATGTCGTGCGATCTGAGTGGCCGAATCATTCGTTCTAATTGTCCAGAATGTTCGTCAAGCAAATTGCAAATAATTTGTGGCCCAGTGACATAGCGCACTGTCATTCACAAAAATTCCATCCTTCTTTGGGTAGGTAAAGTCCATGAATGGCTACCAGTGGTCTCCTAGTTGTCGAACATAACCATTTCCAGGCAGTGATTGGTTCAATTGGACATAAGTCCCAGTACATTCCATGTAAAGACAGCCCACGTCATTATGGAGTCACCACCAGTTCACACAGTGTTTTGTTGACAACATATTTCCACGGCGTTGTGAGGTCTGCGCCACGCTCTAACACTATCATCATCTCCTGCGAACTGAAATCGGGACTCATGTGACCACGTCAGGGTTTTACAGTCGTCTAGGGTCCAATCGATACGGTCACGAGCCTAGGAAATGCGCTGCAGGCGATGTGCTGTTAGCAAAGGGAGTCACGTCGGTCGTCTGCTTCCATAGCCCATTAACGCTGAATTTCGCCGCAGTGTCGTAACGAATACGTTCGCCGTGCTTCCCACATTGATTTCTGCGGTTATTTCACGCAATGTTGCTTGTCCGTTAGTACTGAAAACTTCACGCAGATGCCGCTGTTCTCCACTGTTAAGTGAAGGTCGTTGGCCACTGCATTTTCGCCGGCCGCGGTGGTCTAGCGGTTCTAGGCGAGCAGTCCGGAACCGCGCGACTGCTACGGTCGCAGGTTCGAATCCTGCCTCGGGCATGGATGTGTGTGATGTCCTTAGGTTAGTTAGATTTAAGCCACTGCATTTTCAATGGTGAGAGGTAGTGTCTGAGATTTAGTATTCTCGGCAAAATCTTTACACTACGGATCTTGTAATAAAGAATTCCCTAGCGATTTAAGAAATAGAATCTTCCATGCGTCTAGCTCCATATACCCACCCGCGTTCAAAGTCTGTTAATTCCCGTAATGCGGCCATAATCACGTCGGAAACCTTTTCACATGAATCACTGAGTACAAATGCCAGCTCCACCAACGCACTGCCCTTTTTTAGCTTGTGTACGCGATAACACAGTCATCTGTATATGTGCACATCGCTATCCTAAGGACTGGTACCGTAGTATAGTACGGTTGTTAGAATTTGTGTTATCCAATATTTGCTGTACAAGGTATTGCTGTCCTTTGTTTATTCCGACACACATTCCATTCCCAAACCGCGTGGTTCTATATTTGTAAGTTCACTTTTGCACCAATTTCTCGCTTAAAATCTAAGGTCTGCAAATTTTATGCTTGTGGCCGCTTGAGGGTAAGGTAGTATGCATTTTTTTTTAAATACATATTTCCATACTTTCGTTGCTCTGGAGTGTATAGTACTCTTAATGACTGCCTATTGTAATGGAAAACAGAGCCCAAAGTAAATACCATTTTTTCGTGTTAAAAGTTGGAAAACTGAAGATAGCCTAATGAGTTCTTTTACTTTTTAGGTTGGTAAAAATGCATCGGAGTAATTTTCCGCAAGTAATACGACCTATAGTAGATATCGTCCCTGCAAGCATTTCTTACGTTCCATATGTTTACCCCGTGTTTAATTTGACTTACCTCTTTTCACAACTCACGATTAGTTTTTTGATGAAAAAAGTAGATATCCGCTTCCAAGTTCTAAAATTCTATGAGTAAAACGTTTTTGGTTCGAATGACATTTTACTCTTACATATACACCAGCGTTTTCTATTACTAATGTATTTGTACTTTTCACTGGAAACATATTAGCAAGGCACTGACATCTGTGAATATTAAGACTACGTGACAGTGCACGTGGTTCTTATTTAGATTGACAATAATTAATGCGTTACTCATTACTTTTGCTCGTCCATGTCCAAGCTGAGGGTGTTGATAATTTCTTTGTAATTGAGTTGTACAGAGCCTGCGAGAAACGTAAAAGTATGAACACAGAACCGATGTTTCGTAGTGACTGGGCGTCAGTAAGACGGTGGGATAGGCAAAGCAGACTAAGCGGGTTGATTCAACTACTTGCGTCACTAAAGCAGCTACTCAAGAGAAAATCCCTCACCGAACAGTTTATTCACAGGGCGGCCTTCTGTGCTCTTTGTAAGTTACGCCGCATTTGGTATTCTTCAGGTGAAATCAGGGTGTTGATGAAGTCGAACTAGCTTTAGGACTAAAAATAGCGAGCCACGACTTCCATTCTGCAGTGGTTAAAGTTTAATTTTGTTTTGTCATAGTTGTCAGATGCAGCGGATCTACAGGGATATTACAAATGATTGAAGCGATTTCATAAATTCACTGTAGCTCCATTCATTGACATATGGTCACGACACACTACAGATACGTAGAAAAACTCATAAAGTTTTGTTCGGCTGAAGCCGCACTTCAGGTTTCTGCCGCCAGAGCGCTCGAGAGCGCAGTGAGACAAAATGGCGACAGGAGCCGAGAAAGCGTATGTCGTGCTTGAAATGCACTCACATCAGTCAGTCATAACAGTGCACGACACTTCAGGACGAAGTTCAACAAAGATCAACCAACTGCTAACTCCATTCGGCGATGGTATGCGCAGTTTAAAGCTTCTGGATGCCTCTGTAAGGGGAAACCAACGGGTCGGCCTGCAGTGAGCGAAGAAACGGTTGAACGCGTGCGGGCAAGTTTCACGCGTAGCCCGCGGAAATTGGCTCATGCCACAACTGGAGACCGACAGCGCCGACTTCATCTTTCAACAGGATGGTGCTCCACCGCACTTCCATCATGATGTTCGGCATTTCTTAAACAGGAAATTGGAAAACCGATGGATCGGTCGTGGTGGAGATCATGATCAGCAATTCATGTCATGGCCTCCACGCTCTCCCGACTTAACCCCATGCGATTTCTTTCTGTGGGGTTATGTGAAAGATTCAGTGTTTGAACCTCCTCTACCCAGAAACGTGCCAGAACTGCGAGCTCGCATCAACGATGTTTTCGAACTCTTTGATGGGGACATGTTGCACCGAGTGTGGGAGGAACTTGATTATCGGCTTGATGTCTGCCGAATCACTAAAGGGGCACACATCGAACATTTGTGAATGCCTAAAAAAACTTTTAGAGTTTTTGTATGTGTGTGCAAAGCATTGTGAAAATATCTCAAATAATAAAGTTATTGTAGAGCTGTGAAATCGCTTCAATCATTTGTAATAACCCTGTACTTTAATGGAAAGAGTTTTGCATAACGTGGGTGCTGGTCATAATATACGCGCTGCACCTGTTGCTTCGTTGTACAGTAGTCTGCCACAGAGAGGAAATGCGCTTCCCTGAGGGACGTGCGGCTCTTTCACTTTCAGTTCCGCCAGCTGTATAGCCAATGTCTTGATCGCCCGTAACAACCAACATACATTTTCCTATTTGACGCCAGCCATTGAACGGCACGTTTACCTTTCTTGTCACTCAAAACACGTCACATTAAGGTTCTCATAATTTGTTTGCATATGCACTGACAAGGGGAGGCCGCCAATTGTGAAATTCAGATTCAATTGATACTGCGCATAATAAAAGCTCATGGCCAGAGGTGTAATGTGGCAAAGCACCAAGATGCACTTCTCAGCCGTTGTCGAGAAAATCGACAGTTAAAATAAACCGTTCCGGTTCAATACTCTCAACGATTAATACTAATGTACAGCGTCGTGGCGCAGCGGTAAGCACTCGGGTTCGTAATGCGAAGGTCGCCAGATCGATTCTCGCGCCACGCAATTTTTTTTATTTGTTTTTTGTAAATCAACAGTGTGTATACACACACACACACACACACACACACACATATATATATATATATATATATATATATATATATATATAATTCCCGGCAATCAGTTGCAACAATTATGCATATAATAAGTTCTTGAAAATCGTTTGTCGTGGAAAAACTGGCGACTTCGAACATCATTATGTTTTCCGAAACAAAGTTGTATTTCACAAATGTTATTAATTGTCTTCATAATGTTAACCACGTATAGTTAACGGAAAACGTAGAAACGATATTCCGAAACGAATACGTATAGCGTAAGTCAAACGTTCGAATTAGAATAGAAACCCCACGAACACAATTTTGCTGTGGCAGGTATGAAATATAAACTCCGTTACTCGCTCGTTACACTTGAAGGACAGATGTTGAATGGGCCGAAACGAGCCGCCGCATAACAGCGTACATGCCTCCTAACTTCGAAAGAAGGTAGATGCGGTCCCTAGCGCAACTTATAACATCGTCGAAAATCAGTGCGGACCTGAGAGCTTTGGTACACCATGTTAAACAAACGGAAAAATGGAGGCGGTACAATTGGAGAGCGATCCGCCTTCACCAACATGCATAAGCAATTAATTAATAGTTTATATATATATATATATATATATATATATATATATATATATATATATATATATATAAAATTACAAAAACTAATAATAAAAAAAATATTGCATGACCCGAGATTCGATCCAGCGACCTTCGGATGACGAACCCGAGCGCTTACCCCTGCGCCACGACGCTGTATAAAGTTATAAATCGTAGAGAGTATTTCACCGCAACGGTTTCTTTTAACTGTCGATTTTCTCGACAACGGCTGAGAAGTGCATCTTGGTGCTTTGCCACATTACACCTCTGGCCATGAGCTTTTATTATGCGCAGTATGAATCGAATCTGAATTTCACAATTGGCGGCCTCCCCTTGTGAGTCAAAAGTCATAATATCGTGTCGGACCTCCTTTTGCCCGTATTAGTGCAGCAACTCGACGTGGCATGGACTCAACAAGTCCTTGGAAGTCCCCTGCAGATGTACTGAGCCATGAAGCCTCTACAGCCGCTCATAACTGTGGAAGTGTTGTCGGTGCAGGATGTTGTGCACGGACTGACCTCTGGATTATGTCCCATTAATGGTCGATGGGACTCATGTCGGGCGATCTGGATGGCCAAATCATTCGCTCGAGCTGTACAGAAAGTTCTTCAAACCGATCACGAACGACTGTGGCCCGGTGACATGACGTCGTTATTTGGTAACATGAAGTCCATGAATCGCTGTAAATGGTGGCCAAGTAGCGGAACATAACCATTTCCAGTCGATGATCTGTTCAACTCGACCAGAGGACCCAGTCCACATCATTATGGAGCCACCACCAGCTTGCACACAGCCTTGCTCACAATGTAAGTCCACTGCTTCGTCGGATCTTCTCAACACTCAAGCCTACTATCAACTCTTACCAACTAAAATCGGGACTCATCTGAAAAGGACATGGTTTTCCAGTCGTCTATGGTCCAACCGATGTAGTTACGAGCCTAAGAGAGGCGCTGCAGACGATGTGCTGTTAGCAAAGGCACTCGCGTCTGACGTCTGCTGCCATTGCCCATTAACGCCAAATTTCATTGCACTGTCCAAACGGATACGTTCGTCATACGTTCCACATTGTTTTGTGCGGTTATTTCACGTAGAGTTGCTTGTATGTTAGCACTGACACCTCTGCACAAACGCCGCTGCTCTCGGTCGTTAAGTCACCACTGCATTGTCCGTTTTGAGAGGTAATAGCTGAAATTTGGTATTCTCAGCACACTATTCTCACTTTGGATCTCGGAATAATGAATTCCCTAACGATTTTCTAAATGGAATCGTCAATGTATATAGCTCCAGCTACCACTACGCGTTCAAAGTCTATTAATTTCCAGGGTGCAGCTACTATCATGTCTGAAACCTCTTCACATGAATCGCCACCGCCAATGCACAGCCCTATTATACCTTGTGTACGCGACACTACTGCAATTTTTATGTGTGCATATCGCTGTCCCATGGCTTCTATCACCTCAGTGTAATACAGAGGTTCTTAGTGTCAGTCCTCCACTCTGATTTTTTTAAATTTTTTATTCATTTATTGCTTCCATTACAGCCGTTAAAGAAACCCCTCTGGACACAAAATTCCTTACTTTGAGCTTACTGTCTAACCTGCCAGAGCAATTAGCTACAGCAACATAACGCCAAAAGTTGACAGAAATTACAAAGTTCCTATTAATGAACAAAATGGAATTTCTACTACTACGTTGGAATATTCGGATCTGAACTGAACTAATTTTAGTAGTTTAACACAAATAAAAGCTCATGGAAAAGATTGACCAAATGTACTTGCAGTGTAGCTCTATACGGGGCAGAGACCAGGACATCACGAAACAACGACCAAAGAGAGTTGGAGGCACTGGAAATATGGGTAGAGTGAAAAGTAAAGATGATGAGGTGGGGATACAGTGTCAGGAATCGAGAAGATATGGAAAAGAGATGGAGACAACAAAGCACTTAGGCGCCATGAGGAAAGCAAGAAAAGTTGGCGAGTCCAGATCTTGAGAAGACAGTGCTTAATCCATCAAGTAACTGAAGGGATGGTAAAGGAGAACAGAGGGATAAGGAGAAGAAGAAGATACTAACTAACGGACCGTGTGAGACAAGAAACCAATAACTACACTACTGGCCATTAAAATTGCTACACCTCAAAGATGACGTGCTACAGATGCGAAATTTAACCGACAGGAAGAAGATGCTGTGATATGCAAATGATTAGCTTTTCAGAGCTTTTCAGGTGGCGAAACCTACAACGTGCTGACACGTGGAAAGTTTCCAACCGATTTCTCATACACAAACAGCAATTGACCGGCGTTGCCTGGTGAAACGTTGTTGTGATGCCTCGTGTAACGATGAGAAATGCGTACCATCACGTTTCCTACTTTGATATAGGTCGAATTTTAGCCTATCGCGATTCCGGTTTATCGTATCGCGACATTGCTGCTCGCGTTGGTCAATATCCAATGACTGTTCGCAGAATATGGAATCGGTGCGTTCAGGAGGGTGATACGGAACGCCGTGCTGGGTCCCAACGGCCTCGTATCACTAGCAGTCGAGATGACAGGCATCTTATCCGCATGGCTGTAACGGATTGTGCAGCCACGTCTCGATCCCTGAGTCAACAGATGGGGACGTTTGCAAGACAACAACCATCTGCACGAACAGTTCGACGACGTTTGTAGCAGCATGGACTATGAGCTCGGAGACCATGGCTGCGGTTACCCTTGACGCTGCATCACAGACAGGAGCGCCTGCGATAGTGTACTCAACGGCGAACCTGGGTGCACGAATGGCAAAACGTCATTTTTCAGGATGAATCCACGTTCTGTTTACAGCATCACGATGGTCGCATCCGTGTTTGGCGACATCGCGGTGAACGCACGTTGGAAGCTTGTATTCGTCATCACCATACTGGCGTATCACCCGGCGTGATGGTATGGGGTGCCATTGGTTACACGTCTCGGTCACCTCTTGTTCACATTGACGGCACTTTGAACAGTGGACGTTACATTTCAGGTGTGTTATGAACCGTGGCTCTACCCTTCATTCGATCCCTGCGAAACCCTACATTTCAGCAGGATAATGCACGACCGCATGTTGCAGGTCCTGTACGGGCCTTTCTGGATACAGAAAACGTTCGACTGCTGCCCTGGCCAGCACATTCTCCAGATCTCTCACCAATTGAAAACGTCTGGTCTATGGTGGCCGAGCAACTGGCTCGTCACAATACGCTAGTCACTACTCTTGATGAACTGTGGTATCTTGTTGAAGCTGCATGGGCAACTGTACCTGTACACGCCATCCAAGCTCTGTTTGACTGAATGCCCAGGCGTATCAAGGCCGTTATTACGGCCAGTGGTGGTTGTTCTGGGTACTGATTTCTCAGGATCCATGCACCCAAATTGAGTGGAAATGTAATCACATGTCAGTTGTAGTATAATATATTTGTCCAATGAATACCAGTTTATCACCTACATTTCTTCTTGGTGTAGCAATTTTAATGGCCAGTAGTGTATGTGGTACTGAAGAGGAAAACTCAGGACAGGGAGATCTGGCGACGTACCATGCCTCGACCTCCGAAAGGCAGAACATTTACTAATGATAATCATACCGTGTGGAACATAGTTTATTTTGTTAGAGAACTAAACTTAATTTCATGAATCTTCAAGTTTATAGCAGTGCACAGTAGTCCTGTCAATGAAGGAGAGTTAAAGCGAAAATTTTACGTAGCTGCAAAATTTTTGTACAGTAGTAGGAGGGAGTGTCATCAACAAAATACGAAAAATACCCACAGGCGGGATGTGAGTGTGAGGTGGCGGCGGGGGAGGGGGGGGGGGGTACGGGGGAAGGAGGTGGTAGCATTTTCAGTACACATTTTTATGTTTTTCTTGAAAAACCCGAAAACCGCGGCATCTGCAGTCACTACTTTGGATGCGCTTTTAATTGTTGTTTCAGAAGTTGAAATGAAAATTTGAAAGATGAGAAATAAAATGAAACCATCCCTACGCAGTGGTTAGCGTTGGAATACCTACAACTGTACACTTTTCCCTCGAAACGTTCTACCTTTAGCGATATCGAGTTTCTCGGGGCGGCCGCACATCTGCTTCGCCGAGGGCGTCCTCCTGACTGCTGCTAATTGTCCGCCCCTGTTGGCGTATTCGCCCACGTATTTCAGTGTGTCGGCTGCCACGCAGCTGTTTACGACCACGTCAGGCTTGTGAAACGAAACAAAAAGCAAGCAAAAATACACTGCTCTCTCTCGCGTTCATCAGCCCTTGGCTTCGGTAGTTAGCCGGCCCGATACGTGGAAAAGACGCGTAACAACCTGACCGTGCCGTTGTTCAGTGTGGGAAACCCTGTTTCGCACTGAGGCTGTTGAATACCGTAGACGGTTTCCGAGATTCTGAATTCCGTACCGTTACATTTTCATTCCCACATAATGTAAAACAGTGCGTCATTTCCGTGGGCTCAACGGTGGAAATGTTTCCTCTGAAAGAGTTGAACAAAATCTTCAGGAACAGCGACACGCAGTTAACATAGTTCAGAACAGCTGTACCTCTAGTACACGACGACTTTTTGAACAATTTGACGTTCTGCGAACTCGCATATTTCGAACATTTAGTGCACAAAGCTTGTACCGATTTCACCTATAATTAGAGTCGTAAAAATAATGTTGGCTGCCATGGACTGTCAGAAGTAAGCGTAGACTACGGTTGTTTCCATAGTAGTCTCCGTCAGTTAAGATCGTAGCCACGTTAACAGTAAATTAGGTGCGTTGCGTACCTTCCAGGCTTACCTCATTTCGATCACTTTGTTTGCGTGTGCCATCATTGTCTTAGTACACTGAAGCGCCAAGGAAACTGCTATAGGCATGGGTATTCAAATACAGAGATACGTAAACAGGCAGAATACGGCGTTGTGGTCGACGACGCCTACGTAAGACAAGTGTCTGGCGCAGTTGTTACATCGGTTACTGCTGCTAGAATGGCAGGTTATCAAGATTTAAGTGAGTTTGAACGTGGTGTTATAGTCGGCGCACAAGCGTTGGGTCACAGCATCTCCGAGATAGCGATGAAGAGAGGATTTTCCCGTACGACCGTTTCATGAGCGTGAATATCAGGAATCTGGTAAAACATCAAATCTCCCACATCGCTGTGACCGCAAAAAGATCCTGCAACACCAGGACCAACGACGACTGAAGAGAACCGTTTAATGTGACAGAAGTACAACTCTTCCGCGAAATGCTGCAGATTTCGATGCTGGGCCATCAACAAGTGTCAACTCGTAAATCATTCAACGAAACTTCATCGATTTGAGCTTGACGACTGCAAGAAACAAAGCTTTACGCCTCCCCTGAACCCGTCAACACCTACAATGGACTGTTGACGACTGGAAACATGTTGCCTTGTCGGACGAGTCTAGTATCAAATTGTATCAAGCGGATGGACGTGTACTGGTATGGAGACAACCTCATAAATCCATGGACCCTGCATGTCAGCAGAGGAGACACGTCTAGATACGACTCTGAGAGGTGACACGTACGTAAGCATCCTGTCTGATCACCTGCATCCGTTCATGTCCATTGTGCATTCCGACGGACTTGGGCAATTCCTGCAGGACAATGCGACACCCCACACGTTCAGAATTTCTACAGAGTGGCTCCAGCAACACTCTTTTGAGTTTAAATACTTACGCTGGCCACCAGACTCGCCAAAAATGAACATTATTGAGCATATCTGGGATGCCTTGAAACGTGCTGTTCAGAAGAGATCTCCTCTCATAATCTTACGGCTTTATGGACATCCCTGCAGGATTGTGGTGTCAGTTCCCTCCTGCACTACTTCAGACATTAGTCGAGTCGATGCCACGTTGTGTTGCGGCACTTCTGCGTGGTCGCGGGGGCCCTACACGATGTTAGGCGGGTGTACCAATTTCTTTGGCTCTTCAGTGTAGATTCCCCTAGGATCCGGTAGCGTAGAACCTTCTAGAAACTGAGTGATGGAATGCAAATGGCTGGGTAGCATACGAAACATGTTTGTTCTACATATTTATCCTCGTGTCTGTTACTTAAAAGCCGGCCGCGGTGGCCGACGGTTCTAGGCGCTTCAGTCCGGAACCGCGCGACTACTACGGTCGCAGGTTCGAATCCTGCCTCGGTCATGGATGTGTGTGATGTCCTTAGGTTAGTTAGGTTTAAGTAGTTATAAGTTCTAGGGGACTGATGACCTCAGATGTTAAGTCCCATAGTGCTCAGAGCCATTTGAACCACTTGTTACTTAAAAATAAAAAGTATTTATAGCAAAATTGAAACTGTCAATGTTAAATTATGTTTTTCTTTCGAAAATTGTTGATTTGTAACGTGAAACAAAGGAATTTTATCTCAAAAATTAAAGGAAAAACAATACAAATTTATCATATAGCTCTAGGAAACGCAAGTTCCTCAGAGAAAGGTAAAATTTTAAAAAAATCCGTAAAGCACAAACATATTAAACATCGCTTAAATACTTCGTCGATCTGATATAAAACATGTTTCTGTAATTCATAAATAACTTTCTCACTTGCAAATGATAACGGGAACTCTTGAATCTGACCATGATGAAGAACATTTCTTTGAGTACAAAATAACAACAATAATCATATCCATTTCCCTATGTTTGTGCATGTAAACTGTACTTGTGGCAATAGTAATTACTTTCGTTAGGCGAAAGCGCAGAAGCTACGCGATCAACTAACTTTTATTACTTATAAACTGCAATTTACATATCTAGGGATGTAAAATACTCAATGGACTAATACTGAACGATGTGCGGTTCCTGTTATGTGAAAAACGAACCAAAAAGAAAGAGAAGCCGTCTGCTCCCAGTTTCTCTCTCACACGTTCATTTAAGTTTCTTTTCCTTCCAATGCTAGCAATGCTACAGGTAATGCTATCAGTTACTACGTCATTTCTGTACTTACCAAAACTACTGAATCGTAATTTTGGTAGAGCTCAACTGTACCAATAGTGTACGCAGCGTCTACACACTGGAGCCAGAGCTGTGCCACTCGAATGTTTACCCTGCTTATACACCAATCGTGATGTGCATTAATTAACGCTATTTACCGATGAACTCATATTTACAGCAAATATCGACAATAACACTGGTGACCTCAGTATCTTCCTCGTATTTCAAATACAGGGGGACTACACGGAGTAATTTACGCATTATTATGGCAGGCCAAGTAACTTTTATTGAATACTGCACTACACTTCAAACCGACGCTGAAGCGTGACATTATTTAGCAAGTGTGACACTGCTTAAAGCAAAAAACTAGCGTCTTAGAAGACAGTTCATATACTATAAAGCGCACAATATTAAAAGCACATTAAAGCTAAGTAGCAAATATCGTACACAATTGTGCATTGTAGAGTGTACTACATCTAATGAAGTGGTAAATATTGCATAGCAACTCGTCATTACGTTAAGAAACGCTCATGTGAATAATGCATTAACTTACTTCTCAAACATCGTACAAACGTGGATTTAAAATAAACCAAAAATGACTTACACTACGATAGAACGTAGAGCAATCAAAGCGTAATAAAAGCTTAAATGTTCCATAGCACGCTGAGAGACACGTAAAACAATTTTATGTGTCTCCTAATGTGCTACGGGACATGTAACCTTTTATTGCTCTTGGTTTATTCTACTTTCTACATCATCTACTTTTCGTGCTTTTCATCACTTTACTTTCATCATCACTTTACGTGCCACTGTCATTACCTCCCTTTTCTGTTGCAGTCGCGTATGGTTCGCGGGAAGAACGACTGTCTGAAAGCCTCCGTGCGCGCTCTAATCTCTCTAATTTTACATTCGTGATCTCCTCGGGAGGTATAAGTAGGGGGAAGAAATATATTCGATACCTCATCCAGAAACGCACCCTCTCGAAACCTGGACAGCAAGCTACACCGCGATGCAGAGCGCCTCTCTTGCAGAATCTGCCACTTGAGTTTGCTAAACATCTCCGTGACGCTATCACGCTTACCAAATAACCCTGTGACGAAACGCGCCGCTCTTCTTTGGATCTTCTCTATCTCCTCTGTCAACCCGACCTGGTACGGATCCCACACTGATGAACAATACTCAAGTATAGGTCGAACGAGTGTTTTGTAAGCACCTCCTTTGTTGATGGACTACATTTTCTGAGGACTCTCCCAATGAATCTCAACCTGGTACCCGCCTTACCAACAATTAATTTTATATGATCATTCCACTTCACATCGTTCCGCACGCATATTCACAGATATTTTACAGAAGTAACTGCTACGAGTGTTTGTTCCGCTATCATATAATCATACAATAAAGGATCCTTCTTTCTATGTATTCGCAATACATTACATTTATGTATGTTAAGGGTCAGTTGCCACTCCCTCCACCAAGTGCCTATCCGCTGCAGATCTTCCTGCATTTCGCTACAATTTTCTAATGCTGCAACTTCTCTGTATACTACAGCATCATCCGCGAAAAGCCGCATGGAACTTCCGAAACTATCTACTAGGTCATTTATATATATTGTGAAAAGCAATGGTCCCATAACACTCCCCTGTGGCACGCCAGAGGTTACTTTAACGTCTGTAGACGTCTCTCCATTGAGAACAACATGCTGTGTTCTGTTTGCTAAAAACTCTTCAATCCAGCCACTCAGCTGGTCTGATATTCCGTAAGCTCTTACTTTATTTATCAGGCGACAGTGCGGAACTGTATCGAATGCCTTCCGGAAGTCAAGGAAAATGGCATCTACCTGGGAGCCTGTATCTAATATTTTCTGGGTCTCATGAACAAATAAAGCGAGTTTGGTCTCACACGATCGCTGTTTCCAGAATCCATTCTGATTCCTACAGAGTAGATTCCGGATTTCCAGAAATGACATGATACGCTAGCAAAAAACATGTTCTAAAATTCTACAACAGGTCGATGTCAGAGATATAGGTCTATAGTTTTGCGCATCTGCTCGACGACCCTTCTTGAAGACTTGGACTACCTGTGCTCTTTTCCAATCATTTGGAACCTTCCGTTCTGCTAGACTTGCGGTACACGGCTGTTAGAACGGGGGTAAGTTCTTTGTAGAATCGAATTGGTATCCCGAGCAGCGTGAGCATTTCCATCCGCTGTCCCGTAAGTACAGTGCATGTCTGCCCTTTCCTCCCTGTAATAGCGCCCCATTTCCTATGTGCTCCGCACATTAACAAACACGAGAGTGTCCACGTTTGATGACAGACTGGCGCAAGGTCAACCAGACTCCGCAGTGTGCGCAGGTGCTGCCCTTTATGCAACGCCTATCAAACAGGCATTTGCACAGCCAAAAGCAATGCGTTCAGGTACCAGTAAGAGGCGGAAAACCCGTAGTGTTGTCCCGCCTGGAATTTACGCAACTACGTCGACTACAGCGTTTGAAAATAAAGGTCATAAAACTTCAGCCCCACCTCTCTTTTACATCGATGTTACAAATGCATTGAAATTGTTGCCCGGCAGACGTGCTGCCATGACGGCTCCGACGGCATATTGTGTGTTTACCCTCTTGGCGGCGCGCGACGCTGTTTAACGATGCCTGGTGTCGCACTCAAAGGGATACGGACATGGGTTGCTGTGGGAAATATGCTTGTTGACCCACTCAGCTTGCCATCTCATTTTCTACGTTCACTTCAGATACACGCTGTACAGACACGTACATTCAGTAAGAAGAAAATACTCACACTTATACATAACGTTAAAGCTGACTGAAACAAATTCGAAACCACAGGAATCTCCAAAACTGCATGTAATGAATATTAAGTCAGAAACTTTAAAACTGGATATAAGTAACACACGGAAATTCGAAGAAAACACGCAGCAGGCCAATTTATCACTGCATCTCTCTTACTGACAGAAAGGTACAATGTCAGTAGTATAGAGAACAATCTAACCACTTTACATAAAAAGAAGAAGGGTGTACTTATGAACTTTTTAGGTGGGATAGAAATTCATAATTACATGCCCCACAGGAAGGACAAAGTTCTCAGTGTGGAGAAAAACTTGAAAAGTATTGCATTCCTCGACGCCTTTCAAAGTATTTTCAATGGATTATGATGTGAATAACTCTGACCACATGATTATTTTCTGCTTTTAAATGAACTTGTCTACATAATACTTTCTGCTTGGCTTGTAAACAGCAGAATACGCTTTGCTCAGCACTTCCTTCGCGTCTTGTCCTTATGTTATCTGCGTGCAGAGGTAGCTCGTCCTGCCAAGTTACTTTCTATCCCTAGCAATAAGTGAGATGGTGCAATGTTTAGCACACTGAACTCGCATTCGGGAGGACAACATTTCAAATCCCCGTCCGGCTATCCAAATGTTGGTTTTTCGTGATTTCCCTAAATCGCTGAAGACAAATGCCGGGATGTTTCCTATCCCATAGTTCCCTAATCCCAGCTTGTGCTCCCGTCTCGAATGGCCTCGTTGTCAATGGAACGTTAAACTCTATTCTTCGTTCCTTTTACTATCCTTGGCTTACCTTGCTTGACATTTCTTCCAAGATATTCTCCAATCGTCGTCTTTTATTATTTAATTACTTTACCACGTTTATATCAGGTCGCTTTCTTGTCTGTCTGTGTCTATTCAATATAAATTGTACAATGGATTTTAAACTAACCTCTCGATGAGCTAAAGATCTGAAATTTTAAACGTCGCTGAGAATTGGATGACAATGCAATAGTGCGGGGGTAAGAATCACGAACCTGTAATAGAAGAGGAGGTGGTAACAAACAGGAATAATGCAGAGCACTACCTGTTCAGTTGGAGTTCCTGAATGACGGCTGTGCTTAGAAGATTGCGTCACAGCGCCTACAGGCACAATTTGCGTGATTACCTGCTGCAAAAACAATCTGTGAGAATTCAATCAATTTTAGTTGCACGTCTTCAGAGCCGGAAGCAGTTTCTACCAAACGGGCCACACGTATCACTTACAACTTGGAAAAAATTATCGTGACAGTAGTATCCCTACAGCTGAGGGTCGGGTTGAAATGAGGTATATAAAAGTATAACTCAAGAACATCTGGAGCAATTTCAACCAGTCTGGAATATTCATGACTCATTTTACCACCTTTTTATTAGCTTGCTCTCTTGGCTGTCTGATAGTCTGTTCGGTACAAATTTTGCAGTTAATTTTAAACTAACTTACCGATGAGAAAGAGACTTCAAATTTTAAATATAGCTCAGAACTGGATTACTATACAGTATTAACTCGTTTTCTTGAGCGGTATGTGTCGGAGAGTTGCCGATTGTCGGTTGCCGATGAGCTACAGAACTGAAACTTTCAACACAGCTCAGAAGTGGATGTCAACGCAATATTAACTCGCTTTCCTGTCTGGTGTGTGATGGAGGGTACTTCGTGTAGTACTGTCACTTCCCCCTTCTCCTGTTCCAGTTGCGAATTGTTTACGAGAAGAACGATTGCTGACAACCACACGTGTGAGTTGGAATATTTCTAATTTTTACCTTCAATGTCTTTGTGCGACATATGCATTGGTGGAAGCAAAATCTTGATTGAGTCAGCTGAAGAGTAACTGAAATAAATCTGAAATTTACTACACATTTCTGTTGTAATACCATGAAAATGTTTGAAAGCGACTGAAACATTTCTCACAAGAAAGACGAAATTATTTCAATAAAAATCAATTTCTAATAAACAACGTTTTTAAAGTGGACTAAAAAGTACAAAGTAAGTATCTTAATAGCTATTAAAAATTAAAAATTACAATTATGACAGGTATATGGTATATACGAATGCACAGTCTTCGCGAGCTCCGCAGTGATCCTCTTAACGTAGTTCTGCCGTCAGAAAAGGGCAATGCAGCCATTATGGAACGAGCTGACTATGATGCGAAGATCCGGTTGATGCTGGAGGAGGAGACGTGTCAAAAATTATCAAGGGACCTAACATCCAGCATAATAAGAAAGACGTCGGAGCTTCTTAAGTGGTGTGCACTGCAAGAGAATATCGTTAAAAAGCTCCTTCCTCAGGCACCTCGACCACCTACACTGTATGACAAAGGCGAGCGCAAATCGGCTCAATGAGCAGCGCTCCAACTCAGGCAGGAAAAAGAGCAGCGTTTGCGTTCTGGCGGAAGTTAACCTCGAAGCTGTTAGCACAGCTTGCCGTAACAGCTGGAGAAGGAACGAGTATCAAACCAGAGGTAAACTTGTGACATTTTTGTGGTGTCTAATGTCTCGTTCTATTCAATGCATTAGAGTATGGTGCAAAGTAAATACGTTTAATTAAATTCCTTTCATTAGATTATGCGTATGAAACAAAAGTAATTACTTTGACATCTGATAACTAAATACTCCTTTGACTACTACCTATAGTCATGAGAATACAGCAGGCCAACATAATAGCTTATTTAGAATACAGCATGACCAATGATTGACGAACTAACAGTACGTTAAGCACAGAAATAAGCAAAAATAAATAAATTAATGAATACAATTCACCTTAAACAAACCATAGGCTTAAGTGTTCTCATATATATGAAATGTCATTCAGCAGATCACGCGGAGGTGTGTGTCTCTTCTCGCTGAAGAAGACTAGTTATATTTGACGCGATGTGCGTCAGTTAGAGTGGCTCTTCGTGGAGATTTATTTATCTTCATTAGAGAGAACAGTTTTTCACACAGATATGTTGAACCAAACATTGACAGCAGTTTGTCAACAATTTTTTGAATATATGGGAAATCTGTTTGCGAAAAATATTCATAAAAATGTGATAGGTTTGTTCGTGATTCATATTTAGCCTTCAGTACACTATCACATCAAATTGTGAGGAACTCGCACTGAAGAAAACAAGGAATGTAGTTGAAAAGGGCACAGCAAATATTGTTAAGAAATGGCGATAATATTGTAAGAAATCGGGAAGCTATTAAAATGCACAAGGAAATAAAAATTTCATTTTTTGGAAGAACTGAAGAGTGAATAGGAGAGAGTTGAAATCAGAATAACTAGAAGATATGGGTAAGGTGAAATGAACGAGAGAGTAAAAGGTTGCTAAAGTTCTGTGGTAGTTTTTACCACAATCCGCTTCACCCCACACACCTGCACAAGAAATCCAAAGAGAGGAAGTGAATACTTCTATGAAACTGTGAGACACAAGACTACATTATAGTTACATAAAAGACTACATCATAGTTACATAAAAATTTGTTACAAATGCTGAACTGATAGACATACTCAGTTGTAAATATTGAGAAAAATCGTAATCCAGCAGTGAGGAACAGTAGGCTGCAGTTAAATAGTGCCAAATAGAAACAAGCAGGCAATGATGAAAGTCTGAGAACGCGAGCACTGGACTAAATTAAAGGACTGTGTTGTTGGTAGTACCATAGAAGAATTACCGAAGGAGGGCTGATACATAATAACGAGGACACCCGAATGCTAAGGAGAAAACAGGTAGCCTCAATTGTATTTGTTACACTTTAAGAAGACCCTCCACGATGTTGTGTGGAATTATTATGTTTCCATGCTCGTCGTCAAATATGTGAAGTCTAGGAATCCTACGTACTCGGATCGCTAGGCAAACAATTCAAACAGATCGCATTAATGAGTTTTATTACAAAAAAGTAAATGATAATACTTAACTTAGACAATTACACAGAAGTGTCGCAAGGAAAGGGCGACATACAAAATAAGCAATGTTTTTCAGTATAAACAATCTCAAGTCGGTGCTACATAGAGTCGACGCTTCTATCCAAGTCGCTAGTCTTGAAGCTACTATTGAGTTGGGGCGTTGGCAGTCGGTCGCAGCGCTTATGTCCTCATCACATACCGGCCGCTGCTGTGGCGTTGTCGTCCTGGAGAGGTGTCGGTCAGCGTCCGATTGGCTGACGTCTTCTCACAGCCTTCTCTTCTCTATCGTTCCCGACTGGCGTGCCGGCGCTTGACTTTACGCCGTAACAGAAACAACGTATTTGAAATCTTTAGAAGATACAGTATGAAGACAAGTAAGTGAAGTAAGGCGAAAATAGTGAAAAGTAAGTATGTTCTACATCTACATCTAAATTTATACTCCGCAAGCCACCCAACGGTGTGTGGCGGAGGGCACTTTACGTGCCACTGGTGCCACTGTCATTACCTCCCTTTCCTGTTGCAGTTGCGTATGGTTCGCGGGAAGAACGACTGCCGGAAAGACTCCGTGGGCGCTCGAATCTCTCTAATTTTACATTCGTGATCTCCTCGGGAGGTATAAGTAGGGGGAAGAAATATATTCGACACCTCACCCAGAAACGCACCCTCTCGAAACCTGGACAGCAAGCTACACCGCGATGCAGAGCGCCTCTCTTGCAGAATCTGCCACTTGAGTTTGCTAAACATCTCCGTGACGCTATCACGCTTACCAAATAACCCTGTGACGAAACGCGCCGCTCTTCTTTGGATCTTCTCTATCTCCTCTGTCAACCCGACCTGGTACGGATCCCACACTGATGAACAATACTCAAGTATAGGTCGAACGAGTGTTTTGTAAGCACCTCCTTTGTTGATGGACTACATTTTCTAAGGACTCTCCCAATGAATCTCAACCTGGTACCCGCTTTACCAACAATTAATTTTATATGATCATTCCACTTCACATCGTTCCGCACGCATACTCACAGATATTTTACAGAAGTAACTGCTACGAGTGTTTGTTCCGCTATCATATAATCATACAATAAGGGATCCTTCTTTCTATGTATTCGCAATACATTACATTCGTCTATGTTAAGGGTCAGTTGCTACTCCCTGCACCAAGTGCCTATCCGCTGCAGATCTTCCTGCATTTCGCTGCAGTTTTCTAATGCTGCAACTTCTCTGTATACTACAGCATCATCCGTGAAAAGCCGCATGGAAGTTCCGACACTATCTACTAGGTCATTTATATATATTGTGAAAAGCAATGGTCCCCATAACACTCCACTGAGGCACGCCAGAGGTTTCTTTAACGTCTGTAGACGTCTCTCCATTGAGAACAACATGCTGTGTTCAGTTTGCTAAAAACTCTTCAATCCAGCCACACAGCTGGTCTGATATTAAGAATACTAAAACTTGAAAAGCGAGAAAGACAAGATGATATTACGACAGGTATAAGATAAGGTTTGAACTTGTCACACATTTTTTTTTACTTGCATGTAGATGAATTAAAGTTCAAATGGCTCCGAGCACTATGAGACTTAACATCTGAGGTCATCAGTCCCCTAGACTTACAACTACTTAAACCTAACTAACCTAAGGACATCACACACATCCATGCCCGAGGCAGGATTCGAACCTGCGACAGTAGCAGCAGCGCTGTTCCAGACTGAAGCCTCTAGAACCGCTCGCTCACAGCAGCCGGCAACAATAAAGGAAACGAAACAAAATTTCAAAGCAGGAATAAAAGTGCAGACGGAAAAGATACAAATTCTGGGGTTCATAGAAGACATAGCCCTTCGTGCAAAAGGTAAAGAAGACCGAGAGGTGCTTTTGAGTGAAATGAAGAAACTAGCCAACACAGAATTTGATTTATGGATAAGGAAAACTAAGACGAAAGTAATGAGAAGTAAAGAAGTGTATACCAACTTAATAAACCTCAAATCTGATGAAAGTACAGTAGAAATATTGAAAAATTTTAGGTACATAGAAAATAATTTGTGATGTCATTGTTTGCTCAAAAATGCGAGAGGGATGTGTTAAGCCGAAAGAAGACACAATAGAGGCAACAAAGGTAAGCACTAAACCTCCGAGGGTAGCTCGTTATATTGTTTAACTTATTCATTCTGCCTGCATAATCTGTGACTGGTCTTTACCGCGAGTTGTAGATTTTCATGAGCCCGAATTTAGCAGCATGTCCTTTTAAACTACCATTAATGCCATTTCGTTCTCCAAAGGGTGTACTGGCTTAAAATGATAACAAAGTAATTTATGTGCAAAATTTTATAGTACTTGGAATAGTAGAAGAAGAATTCATCTGAAAGACGTGAGTGCCCAAACTAATGCTCTTTGAATGAAAAAAAGAATAAAAGCTCTGCTGGGTGTAATATTAAATAACCGAAATACCGCAATTACAACGTTGCGGCCGTATTGCGGCCATGTTTCTTACAAGGGAACCTCCCCATCGCACCCCCCTCAGATTTAGTTATAAGTGGGCACAGTGGATAGGCCTTGAAAAACTGAACACAGATCAATCGAGAAAACAGGAAGAAGTTGTGTGGAAGTATGAAAAAATAAGCAAAATATACAAACTGAGTAGTCCATGCGCAAGATAGGCAACATCAAGGATAGTGTGAGCACAGGAGCACCGTGGTCCCGTGGTCAGCGTGAGCAGCTGAGGAACGAGAGGTCCTTGATTCAAGTATTCCGTCGACTGAAAAGTTTTATTTTCAGACAGTTATTATCTGTCCGTTCGTATATTGACGTCTCTGTTCACTGTAATAAGTTTAGTGTCTGTGTTTTGTGACCGCACCGCAAAACCGTGCGATTAGTAGACGAAAGGACGTGCCTGTCCAATGGGAACCGAAAACATTTGATCCCAAGGTCATAGGTCAACAGATTCCTCCACAGGGAAACACGTCTGATATATTCTATACGACACTGGTGACTGCATGTGCGTCACATGACAGGAATATGTTGTCGACCCACCTAACTTGTACACTTGGCGAATGGGTAAAGAGATTCTTCTACCTTGCCCGATTTAGGTTTTCTTGTGGATGTGATAATCACTCCCAAACGAGTGATCGCATCGGACGGACGGACGGACAGATAATAATTGAATGAAAATAAAAAAAAATTCAACTTTTCATACGAGGGAAGACTTGAACCAAGGACCTCTCATTCCGCAGCTGCTTACGCTAACCACGGGACCACGGCGCTCCTAAACTCACATTTCAACCGATTCCTCCACAGGGAAACACATCTGATATATTCTATACGACACTGGTGACTGCATGTGCGTCACATGGCAGGAATATGTTGTCGACCCACCTAACTTGTACACTTGGTGAATGGGTAAAGAGATTCTTCTACCTTGCCCGATTTAGGTTTTCTGTGGATGTGATAATCACTTCCAAAAGAGTGATCGCATCGGACGGACGGACGGACAGATGATAATTGAATGAAAATAAAAAAATTCAACTTTTCATACGAGGGAAGACTTGAACCAAGGACCTCTCGTTCCGCAGCTGCTTACGCTAACCACGGGACCACGGCGCTCCTGAACTCACATTGTCCTTGATGTTGCCTGTCTTTCGCATGGACTACTCAGTTTGTATATTTTGCTTATTTTTTTCATACTTCCACACAACGTCTTCCTGTTTTCTCGATTGATCTGTATTCAGTTTTTCAAGGCCTATCCATTGTGTCAACTTATAACTAAATCTGAGGGGGGTGCGATGGGAAGGTTCCCTTGTTAGAGTGTAGACTCTGAGCTCTGACGAAGGCCGCCTCACTGTGGTTGAGAGTTTGGTTGTTGTATCTTTTGAATTATGTCGTGGCAAAAATATCCATTGATACTTTAATGAAATTGACACCGGGTGTATGAACTACGTGGTTAGTAACAAAATTATCGTACGTCAGTCATACACGTCTGCGAGAACAGCACTGTCTTTTTCAATCGGTCACAGGAAAAATGGTATTTAATGCTATGCAAGTGAGAGGTAAAGAGTTATGCTATGATTCAAATCGCGTTTGAAGTAATATGGCTATTCGTAATTCTAAATATTATCATTGATATGAGACCCACGGGCTATTTCATTTATTTTTTATTAAGCAGACGGCAAGATTGTCTCGATTTTCAGCACAAACATTAACCAGTGTAAAAACGCTTCTGATGTTGTTCTGAGTGGTTTTAAATTATGGAATTGCGTTCAGACAGCTGGTAAAGTAAAAAACCTTCAAAGCTGTGATTTTGTTGATCTCATATAAGCTACTAGTAATCAAATAATGGACAAATGCAGTGGGGTGTGCACTTGTCCGCCTGCGCAGAAAATTGCTGGAATTATAGCCGGATACATACGGATTTCTGGTGCTGAAATTAAAAGCCATAATTTCTGTATTGACAGCTGTCCAGATCAGAGTGAGACTTTTGTTTTACGTAGCTCAAAGAGAGACTATTTTGTTATTGTGAAACAGGTGTCGCTCGTGTATAATAAAGCTTCAAAGGAGCGAATAAATAAAGCACACCGTGTACGGCGTGTATGGAACCAAATCCTCTTTTGTGTTATCCAGGTAGTCGCGAGCAGCGTTCTCGTTCGCAATTTACTGAGGCTCCCCCTACGGGGTGTGGAAGTGATTAAATTAAGTTCACTTGTCGAAGTAAAGAACACACGGCGCACGATGGAACAGTTGCAAATAATAACAACAGCCAATCAGGCCGACCTACAGTTACATTACTTGCTGGAATCAAATAGCCACATAGCTTTCAGACAGAGGTTTATAAAACTGTATGTCGGGAACAGGGCATTTTATGGAAGCAAAGAAAGTGACCATAGGCACATATGAGAAAAGTATATTGAGTGCTTTTGAAAGGTAGATCATTATTTTTTTTTTTTTAGTTTTTTTGTGGGTAGGTGTGTTTGCCAGTCTTCTGTCTGGTTTGATGCGGTCCGCTACGAATTATCTTGTGTCAACCTTCTGGTCTCAAGTCAGCATTTGTACCCGAAATCCTCAGCTATTTCTTGGATATGTTTCAATCTCTGCCGTCACCAACAGTTTTTACTCCCTACAATTCTCTGAAATACCATGGCAGTTATTCCTTGATATCGTAACACATGTTTTATCATCCTGTCCCTTTTTCTTGTCGAATTTTTCAACCGTTCCTCTCCTTGTCGATCTGCGGAGAACCTTCTCATTTCCTTTCTTATCGGTTTACCTAATTTTCAACATCCTTCTGCAGCACCATATCTCGTACACTTCGACTGTCTTCTTTTCTGGTTTTCCTACAGTCCATGATTGGCAACCCTGTAACACTGTGCTCAAAACGTACATTCTCAGACATTTCTTCCTCAAATTAAGATCAAAAAGTGTTATAAATGGATGCTAAATTTTGGATGGTTGGATGAAGTTCGAGAGGTAGAGGAAATGACTAGAGGAACTCTTAGCAGGAGGAATAGATTGCCGGCCGCGGTGGTCTAGCGGTTCTGGCGCTGCAGTCCGGAACCGCGGGACTGCTACGGTCGCAGGTTCGAATCCTGCCTCGGGCATGGGTGTGTGTGATGTCCTTAGGTTAGTTAGGTTTAAGTAGTTCTAAGTTCTAGGGGACTTATGACCTAAGATGTTGACTCCCATAGTGCTCAGAGCCATTTGAACCATTTTGAATAGATTGATGGAACAAATTCTGGCGTTGTTCCTTGTGTACGGGGGAGTTAAAGTAAAACCGAACATCCACCACAACGGGGCTATGGAATGATTCCATTCGAAAGTGTTAACTACACACGCGATAAGACCTTTACCCCACTGGGAAAACAGACAATCAGTTCCTGTTTCGTAGAACGCGGTCGGTTGCTGACGCATCCACAACCGCGCCCACTGTTGCACTTCCTCTATCTATCTATCGCTTGCGCCTTTGTCCCGCATTGTGCCCGGGGTTGGCGCGGTTAAATCGGATTTGGCATGTTAATTTGGAGGGGTGGCCGGATGCCCTTCCTGCCGCCACCCCGTACCCCCTGGGACGAAATCAGAGAACCCCATCTGTCTGCGTCTAGTGTAAATCATGGAAAAGGGCGGATGTGTTGCAAATGTCTGTGAGTCGTGTAACTAAGGCGGGACGTGGGGACCAGCCTGGTATTCACCTAGAGGGATGTGGAAAACCGCCTAAAAACCACATTCAGGCTGGCCAGCACACCGGCCCTCGTTTTTAATCCGGCGCGCCTACCCGAGTCCAGGAAGCAGCGCAAATTATATATATAGTAGATAGTGTCGGAAATTCCATGGGGCTTTTCGCGGATGATGCTGTAGTATACAGAGAAGTTGCAGCGAAATTCAGGAAGATCTGCAGCGGATAGGCACTTGGTGCAGGGACTGGCAACTGACCCTTAACATAGACAAATGTAATGTATTGCGAATACATAGAAAGAAGGATCCTTTATTGTATGATTATATGATAGCGGAACAAACACTCGTAGCAGTTACTTCTGTAAAATATCTGTGAGTATGCGTGCGGAACGATGTGAAGTGGAATGATCATATAAAATTAATTGTTGGTAAGGCGGGTACCAGGTTGAGATTCATTGGGAGAGTCCTTAGAAAATGTAGTCCATCAACAAAGGAGGTGGCTTACAAAACACTCGTTCGACCTATACTTGAGTATTGCTCATCAGTGTGGGATCCGTACCAGGTCGGGTTGACAGAGGAGGTAGTGAAGATCCAAAGAAGAGCTGCACGTTTCGTCACAGGGTTATTTGGTAAGCGTGATAGCGTCACGGAGATGTTTAGCAAAGAGATTCGAGCAGAGAGATTCGAGCACCCACGGAGTCTTTCCGGCAGTCGTTCTTCCCGCGAACCATACGCGACTGCAACAGGAAAGGGAGGTAATGACAGTGGCACGGAAAGTGCCCTCCGCCACACACCGTTGGGTGGCTTGCGGAGTATAAATGTAGATGTAGATGTGTAGATGTAGATTAGCGCTCTCGGCTAACCTGGCGGGTCACTCTTGAACTTCCTCGACCGAGTGAAACCGACGTCCACGCCTGTCTTTCTGGAGATCACCGAAGATGTGCAAAGGTCCGGGCTGTACGGAGGATGTTGCAGTGTTTCCCAACCAAGTCGCTGAAGCGTAGCCTTTCTGCGATAGGGAGTGTGAGGACAGGCGTTATCGTGCAACACGATGAATCCGTCCGACGGCAATCCTGGGCGTTTTGACTTTACTGCATGTCGCAGTTTCTGCAAAATGTCTTCATAGCGCTGTGCGTTGATTGTGATTCCACGCTCGAGAAATTCAACGAGGAAGAGGCCCCTGCAGTAGAAGAAGGTCATCATGACCTTACCGGAACAGCTTTCGATTTCTATAGCGTGGGAGATGTGGGATGCCTCCACTGTTTGCTTTATCATTTACCTTCCGGCTGTCGGACTGAATCATCCTCATGACGTGTCGTGCTGGCCTCATTGTGACAGTCGCGACCAGCACAAGAGAGGTGAGCGCCTTTAATCGTGGTTAAGTGATGCGCGTGACACTCCTTCTCCGAGGTCGCGCCGGCACTGGGCTTTTAATATAGCTCCGTGTCAAGGGCAGGCCGCGAGCACTTCCATTCAGTGGTTTACTGCCGTGGGCAACAACGTGCTGATGAAACGGGGCGTCGCCGACTATAGCGGAGTAACAGCGGATACAACGACCAGAGCGCAGCAAATCAGTCGCCGATTAAATGACGGACAACAAAGGCCGGTGAGCAACCATTACCACTTCTTCTCTGTTGCGTACAAACAAAATACGAATGAAGATTAGGGTTTACACTCCCGTCGACGACGAGGTCATTTGAGGTGAAGTACGAGCTCTGACTAGGAAAGGATGTGGAAAGAAATTGGCTGTGTCGTTTTCAGAGGAAAGATTGCGACATATTCCTTAAACACTTTACATCCACATTTACATTTTCATTTGCTTGATCACTCTGCAGTTAACTCTTAAATTTCGCGATAAAATTCAGTCACCAGTTACAATTAGGAAATTTATTTCCTTTACCGCTTTTTAACAGATTAATCTGTTAGCTTCAGAAGCTTAATATTGGTTTAGCAGGTGTCAATATTTTCTTGACAGAAGCATAATGCCATGAAATGTTGAAAACTGTACATATTATTGGCGCTGGTGCATCAACTTGTCTATGTACATAAATGTGATTCATTTACTGTAAATAACCAGTATGTGTTTATAATTATCGTATAAGATACGCACAGTTTTCAATATGTCATGACATTATGCTTTTGTCAAGAAGATATTAACGTCTACTAAACCAACATTAAGCTTCTGAACATGACAAATTAATCTGTTGAAACCGTTAAAGCGAAACTGTGCAACTGACGACTGAATTATAATTTAAAATTTATACCACAGCTTCTGAGTAAATAACTGCTATGAATAAAATCACAGTTAAATGTTCGGCAGAGGGTTCATAGAACCGCTTTCAGACTATTACTCTCGAATAATTGGAGAGTAATAGTCTGAAAATTGGATACCTAAATAAATCCGTGCGATTACTGATATCTTTTACTTTACCACGATAACAGATTCTCCCTAAGTAACTGAGCGTCTACGAAATATTCGGAGGAGAAAGCTGGCGTTCACAATTTCGTGGAAAGGTCACACCGCAACGAAAGCCCCCTTTTTCATGATTCCTACCCCATCTCGCTCATAATATCCGTGACACTGGCTCCCCTGTTTCGTAAAAATGCTAAACGAGCTGCCTTTCTTTGAACCGCCGGCCGGAGTGGCCGAGCGGTTCTAGGCGCCACAGTCTGGAACCGCGCGACTGCTACGGTCGCAGGTTCGAATCCTGCCTCGGGAATGGATGTGTGCGATGTCCTTAGGTTAGTTAGGTTTAAGTAGTTCTAAGTTCTAGGGGGCTGATGACCACAGCAGTTAAGTCCCGTAGTGCTCAGAGCCATTTGAACCATTTTTTTCTTTGAACCTTCTCGAAGTCCTCCGTCAATCCTACCTGTTAAAGAACACTCCAAAAGAGGACGGACAAGCGTAATGTAGCAAAGCGAGCCAAAGACCCGTTTTCTGGCCCAGACGGACCAGTCGGGCACAGCCCACCGCCGTGTCATCCTTTGACACTGGCGTCATTCGGATGCGGTATAGAGGGGCATGGAGTCAGCCCACTGCTCTCCCAGCCGTTGTCGGATTTCTAGACCTTGCAGCCACTACTCCTCACTCAGGTAGCTCCAAGTTGACATCACGAGGCTGTGTTCACACTGTAGCGTCCACCCAACAAGGAAAAATCCCTGGTAGTAGCCGGATCCGAACCCAGTCCTCCGCAGGCCAGCAATGCGCTACGGCGGCGGACGTAGTAAATTTAATTCATCTTCTAAGCTTTCAGCCAATAAAACGCAGTCTTCGGTACGTCTTCCACACAACATTTTCTATATGATAGGTCCAGTTTAAGTGGTTCGTAAATGTAGTCCCTAAGTACTAGTTCGACCGATATCCTTAAAATTTATTGTGAACAGAAGTTTAAAGGGCTTTCATTCTGTTTTGAAAATTCTTCAGAGAACAAGATTTACGAAAACCACGGGGGAACCTGTATCTGGACGGCCGCGCCGGGGTATGAAAGACCGTCATCCCGAACGAGATCCAGTGCTCAACCACTGCGCCACATCTTATCCATGTTACGGAAGACAACTCTGGTCACCGTGTGTCACAGGGCATAAGGACGCTCTCATTGGATACTGTGTGTATAGAAACAAATCACAGGGTACGGTTAGCCGTGGTACAGCTGTATTCAAGGCGATGGCAGGAAAGCTGTATGTCGGAAACAACATGAAGCGATGTATCCTAGTGGTAACAAAGTTCCGTTGACGAATTGTTGGATATGATCTATTGTGAGAGAAGTTCAGATCGAAATTTTTGATGCCCCTGATACGTGTGCATCGACTCCCACTGGCGAACGATACTGGAACCTACAGTCTGATGACATTCATTCGTTTTTTCGCCAGCAGCAATTTGGTGACTGTTTCTTCAGCTAAGCAGCACCTGATCGCTCCCAAATAGTACTAGAATGACTTACAGAATACTCCACAGAAATTGGAGACTTTATTCCCCCGGCCCTACTTTTCAAATAACCTACATCCGTTTGAGTACATTTGGGACGCCACCGAGTAACATGTTCGCATCTTGGACCTAAAGCAGAATTACAAGCTGTGAGCTGCGGCTGAGCGTAGTTGTGTATCACGGTGGCTCGCCAGCGCTCTTGGAAATGGAAATGAGCGTTTGACGTCATTGGCCGGGAGGCCCCTTGCAGGGCAGGTTCGGTTACCTTGGTGCAGGTCTTATTACATTCGACGCCACATTGGGCGACCTGCGCGCCGGATGGGGATGAAATGATGATGAAGGCAGCACAACACCCAGTCCCTGATCGGAGAATATCCCCGACCCAGCCGGGAATCGAACCCGGGGTCGTAGGACTGCAATCCCTCACGCTGACCACTCAGCTATCGGAGCGGACGCCAACGCTCTTGATGGCAGCGGATTCCATGCCACGACCCATAGCCTTCGTCACCTGGTTGGAAAGCTATGCTAGTCGCTTGTAGTTGGATGTTTTTAACTTAATTGCTCATGTATGTAAATATGAGAATAGTATACGGAAGGAAACGGCCTTTTACTACAGAAAATTTGTATACATTAAATGAGGCTATAATGTATTGTAGCGTCGACCTGGCTTGAGTGAGTATGGAAGTGTACCTGATTTTCACAGTAGTATATCCGTCCACATTTGCTGCATTTGAATCTCGGACTATACGAGTACACGCTACAACGCAGCAACAGCTGGTGTTCTAACAAGGGAACCTCCCCATCGCACCCCCCTCAGATTTATTTATAAGTTGGCACAGTGGATATGCCTTGAAAAACTGAACACAGATCAGTCGAGAAAACAGGAAGAAGTTGTGTGGAACAATGAAAAAAATAAGCAAAATATACAAACTGAGTAGTCCATGCGAAGATAGGCAACATCAAGTACAATGGGAGTTAAGGAGCGCCGTGGTCCCGTGGTTAGCGAGAGCAACTATGGAAGAAGAGGTCCTAGGTTCAACTCTTCCCATGCCTGAAAAATTTAATTTTTTTATCTTCAGTTTATGTGACAAACTCTTACGTTTTCATCACTTTTTTGGGAGTGATTATCACATCCACAAGAAAACCTAAATCGGGCAAGGTAGAAGAATCTTTTTACCCATTCGCCAAGTGTAAAAGTTAGGTGGGTCGACAACATATTCCTGTCATGTGACGCACATGCCGTCACCAGTGTCGTATAGAATATATCAGACGTGTTTTCCTGTGGAGGAATCGGTTGACCTATGACCTTGTAATCAAATGTTTTTGGTTCCCATTGGAGAGGCACGTCCTTTCGTCTACTAATCGCACGGTTTTGCGGTGCGGTCGCAAAACACAGACACTAAATTTATTACAGTGAACAGAGACGTCAATGAACGAACGGACGGATCATAACTTTACGAAAATAAAGAAAGTAAAATTTTGAGCTGAGGGAAGACTTCAACCAAGAACCACTCGTTTCGCAGCTACTCACGCTAACCACGGGACCACGGCGGTCCTGATGTCATATGCGCCTTGATGTTGCCTATCTTGCACATGGACTACTCAGTTTGTATATTTTGCTTATTTTTTCATAGTTCCACACAACTTCTTCCTGTTTTCTCGATTTATCTGTGTTCAGTTTTTCAAGGCCCATCCACTGTGCCAACTTATAACTAAATCTGAGGGGGGTGTGATGGGAAGGTTCCCTTGTAAGTAGTTCTATTCGTATTCTACATGTTAGGTGACAACGATGCAAACGACTACAAAAGTGCAGTGAGTATATTTATGTGCGTAATTCACTGTCTGTGGCAGTAAATTATCATACTAGAGGGTGCCACTTGCCAATTGGTAAGGAAGACTGCAGTCGGATACGGTGGGTAATCAATTTAAAGATAACTTGGACGAGTCAGAGCATCTGAAAATATCAAGAGCGACGCAAGATCAAAATTTAGTCCCAAGACAGGACAGATGAACTACATAACAATACACAACATAAATTCCATCCACCAGGGAAACTCAAAATTTTTACAGACGAAATGAATCGCAAAGGGATTCTAATAACTGAACTTCGAAATGAGAAACATTGATCAGCAAGCACTAGAATCACAAGGATACACAATTTACAAGTCAATGCCAGGAAAAGAAGTAGCGAAGCAATGTCCGTTATTCGGAACGGGATTTGTGGTCAGTCTCGAAATAACTGAATCCATAACAGAATTAAATCACAATTTCCCAGGCTATCAACTCTAACCATAAAAGCTGCAAACAAAGTATACTCAATATGATAAAAATAATTAGAAAGGACACAGAGAAGATGTGGATGGATTTTGAGAGCTTTTAGGTAAGACGGCAACAAAAATAAGTAAGCACCTGAGAATTTTGATTGGAGATCTCAATGCTCAGTTATGAAAGTAAAAGAAATATAGGGACATAACAGAGAAATGACCAGCACAAAGAAGCACAAACAGGAGTGGCATGAGACTGGTGGAATTCTACAGAAAACTGACACTATCTCAAAGTCAGTATACTTCAAGAAAAGACCAAATAAGCTCAAAATATGGGAACGTCGAGATCGGAAAAAGGATAATGTCAACAGGACCGTGTCTGTAGGAATAAAAATTAGCACAGTGAAATCTACAACGGAAAGTTCTGAGAGGGACGAATACTGGATCAGATCATTACACGATAAAAATAAAAATTAAATTCACCTCATAGACAAAGTCACAACCCAAAAAGACGAGAACCTACATCCCTCATAAATTAAAATTAACTAGGAAAGTGAGCAAAAAACAAGGAATATAAAAATAACATATGATCTAGAGGAAATAGTTCCCCAATTGAAATGAATAACTGGATGAAGGCTGGAGAGAGCGAGAATAAAGTTTAAATATTCAGTTGTCAGCGAGGTCATGATAATGTAGCACTAGCTCGTTTGGGTGAGGTGAAGACTTCCACAGAGCTCATCCGAATTATATGAAGTTGCTGGAAGGGCGAATGAAAATAGTTCATCATGTGTAGATGGCTGAGCTTAGAAACAACAACCACCAAACAAACATCAGTAGTTTAATTCCTAACCCCACCACTATTTCACCTGCCAAACATTGCAACCACTTTATACCTTTTTCATTTGAACCGATTTTTTGTAGGGATGTATGCAGCATGGAAAGAGAATAAAAGTTAAATGTTCAATTGTCATCGAGGTCATGATAATGCAACACAAGTTCGTTTGGGTGAGCTAGGCGTAGTCAATGGACTTATGATCTTTTTGTGGGATCCCTCTCCATTCTGGGAAACAAGAAACCAGAGGCAAAAAAAATCACCGAATGACTGAATATATGTTTGAATCCCGTTTCTCTGGACCAAGAATCCCTGCCATCTTGCTTATTGTTGTCAACCCATTTTTTGTATGTAGTACAGCTTCAGCCATACTAAAATGTAGATTTTCACGAGACACTTCAAAATTTTGGTGTCTTTTTCTTTTACCGGACGTGAAGTTAGAAATAATACTACTGACTCAAAACATTGATAACAGTATTTTCTACGTCTCATAAAGGTTTCATTCACTCCACATTATTGCAAGTACTTAAATGTCTGAAAGCTCTTGAGCCAAAGAAACTCATGTGTAAAGGATTAGAACAAAACATAAAAGCTAACGATAGTAATAAACACACAAAATAAAAAATTATTGAAGCCCATGTCCCACGTGCTGCCGTTATAATAGGAATTTCACGCAAGCTCCTTACACACAAGAAGTGTTCGTAGGTTTTGCTACAGAGATGTTCTGTATCAACATGGATAGCTGACTCTTTAAACTGGACATAACGTATAAAAATATACTGTCACTGATAATAATGTTACACTGTTATTCATCGGCGAACTAGTCGTGGATGACTTGCAAACTCATCTACCGTGTACCGCACTGGTCGTGTATTGCCACTCTCCAATGCTAATTAAAAATGTTTGTGCATATTAAAAAAAAAAACATGTGGAACCAGCAGCTCCCTGTAGTTTTTTTTACCAAGAGGCACCTAACAAAGTGAGATTGTGAAATTAAGTGCCAATGTGCCAAACCGACGTCAAAGGGCGCAATATCGGCATGAGAGGGAACTGGAACAGCGCAGAATATTCGCTCTCCGGGAAATTTGCTTGTCACACCGCAGCATTCCGTATTGTGCTGCCGTGACAGTGATTCGTGGCTGGAGCTGGTGATAGAAAACTAGAAACGCACAGGCGAGCGGCTATTGAGTCGGTTAAGGTAAATAAAGATTTGGAAAGCCGTCATCTCGTCCGCATGGCTTTTACTAGCCATACACCTGCAGTCTCTGTGTCGGCGCAGAACTGGAATACTGCAGTGGATATGAACCATTTCCGTCGACAGTTCGACACTGTCTTCTGACCATGGGACCGGTTGAACGAATCCCACTGCGCCAATATCCGTTAGAGATAATCGTGTGGAACTGTTTATTTGGAGGCCCCGAAGGGCTGCTCCGTTGCCTAATCGGTGTGTTACAGAATATGTGATGAGTGTAGGAGACTGTAATGGCCCTATGTATAGTATGGTCTGTTGTTTCTGTTGTATGATGGAAGAGAAGGGAGTGAGTGAAACTTGGTGCAGCCACATACCTCAGTCCTCTCAGATAGCGGCAAGGAGACTGGCCGGCTTAGTGCTCCCAATTGGCGAACTGATCATCATAAATTGTGTCATACGCCCTCATTTCGTGAGACACTGCGGAAACGCTTGGAATTTAATCCAGAATATTGATTCAGAGCCTGATGGCCAGGAACTTAAGGCCACCATCTCCAGTCTCCTTTCCAGCCAAATATTTTTGGTGAAAATTTCTTCCACCATCATGATTATAATTGTGTTCCGCCAAGCCAAGCGCCACCGCACAAGCCTGCGTTAGTGACCTCCGGTACGAAAGCGGATTTCGATATCTGTTGGGCAAAAGAAGAGAGATCAGTGGTTGGTGTAAGTGCTTTTTCAGCTAGGTGACAAAATATAGCAATTTTCAGACGACGCTCGCTTGAGGAAGCCTTGTAGTAATAATAGCATACTGTGAGCCGGCGGGTAAAAGTAAATGGTTTTGTTTCGTTCTTTTAGTTTCGAACATTTTTCTAAGTTCAAATATTTGGAAGTTTTAATTTTGTGCAATTTTTGAATGCCACACCCTTTTACTAGGACCTGAAAATTATTGGTGCAGACAGCTAGAAAGCGATGGAGAACATGCTGTCCACACATCAGCAACTCAGCTCTGAAACTCACAACTGAAATAAAATGCTGTAACTCTCTAAGAATAATGCAGGAGAGTCAGGAACTAAGACAATAAATCGAAGTCTACCATCGTTTAACGAAGCAGTATGTTATGATAAACGTTCATAAACACAAGTATTAATTTTGCAACTCATTATAGTTTTTTTCTATCGTACTCAGCACTCGACACACTTCGGAGACGATTTTTACTCTTAGTTCCAAATACGTCTCGTACAGTTAATTGCTCACCTTAGACATGGAGAATAATCTAAGCTACTTGCCAATCGGTTTTCTGTAACATAGCGGGTTGCTCACAAAACAAGAGAAGAAACGAAACACAGGCCTTCCAGTAAATTATCAATCTCAGTAGGTTCACGTTTACACATTTGCCATAGACAAGCGCAATATCTAATTCGATCGAAAAACGGTGACACTGGTCGTCTTTAGCGCCATCAACCTCTCAAGTGAAGACGCGTCGGTCTTTGCATACCCTAGGTGCGGACGCTAAACGAAGCATCTGCTGTTAGATCGCTTCCAGCGTCAGCAGCAAAACCCATCTAGCACCATTTCTGAATTCAAAAATATTTATATAATTTTCGTTAAGGACTAACAACGTTCGCAATTTTTCTCTAATTAAATGTGTGCGCTGTTCGTTTTATGTAAAATTATCAGCTCAGTAACTTTAAAACTTAGACTTGCAGAATTTTTCAGATAGAACAGAGAGTAGATAGACCTCTAAACTGTCTCTTTTCTAATTTCTGTACCTACGTTAAACTGTATTATCATCTTGACAACTGGTAAAGCTCCATCGTTATATATATTAAATACAGTGTTGTCATTTTAGCTTTCTAGATTAATTACAAAGGTTAGTTAATCTAACTCGTTTTTACAGTTTTTGGTGTGAAAATTGGTTTTTATCTAATAATTCAAAAAGTTAAAGAAACAGCTTCGTGAAGACCTCTACCATATGTTTTTACATAAGAAAGACCATTGATATAAAAGTAAAACGTTCTGGTTTTATTATTACGCGCTTTTGAAATTTCGTACCAAGTGGATTTTTGGTGAAACTAATCAGCGGATCTTGCTGAGACTCAAAGCATTTAACATTGGCGTACTTGTACATAATCAGTCAAGTCTTGTAACAGTATTTAAACATTTAATTTTCAATTAAAATTATTGTTCAACTCTTTGCTGTGTATGGCGAACGTCAGACGCTGCTGGATTGACTTTGGCGGAGTTTCTGGGGGAAAACCTATTTCTGGCTCGCCACCATAGACGTACAGATAGGACGTTTGCTTTCCCTTGATACATGTATCAGCTACATTGGTAACCGCCCTCTGACACCATATATCATTGATGACATAGGGAACAAACGACACGCAGAATGTGTTAGGGTACCGTTGCATGCAAAATGCGATCTCGAATTGTGGACTCTTATGTATCGAAAGCAATTTGGACAGCAACCGCTAAAAGCCCGATGTATTGCCCGTCTTTCAGAAAATTCCACATGCCATATTCCCTCAGGATAGTACTCGGCGAGAAATGTGGCAACCTTCTGTGAAGTACGATGAGTTCCATTGCTTTTCTTGCCTGCACGCCTGGTGCGTCTTCCATCGAACTCGTCAACTTTCTCGTCAGTCTTCCAGCAGCCACTTTGTGGACTCGCATAACAACGGCATGCAGGGATATTTCCCAGGACCATACCCACACCTGCTTTGATACCATTGTAAGGCACTTAAAAATTGTAATTGCAGATTATAGCGGCTCCACACCGTATTGAATTTCTTAAGTCAGAAATTACGTACATTCCATAACCACATCAATTGTTCATTGTCTTATAGCTAATATAATGTCTGGCCTATGTACCTACCAAGTAAATTAAATGTACTGAACTAAAAGGAATGGATGTATGAATACATCAGCAACGGAGGTGAAATGACATGAAATAATATCAGTGCAAATCGTTCACATATGCTGGACCTACAGTTTCATTCTAATGAATTTCACTTCTTTCATATATATCGCTTGATTCAAGGTAAACATTTGCCTCCAGCAGTGATTTTCTACGTACCCCGGCCGGCCGCGGTGGCCGAGCGGTTCTAGGCACTACAGTCCGCAAACGCGCGACTGCTACGGTTGCAGGTTCGAATCCTGCCTCGGGCATGGATGTGTGTGATGTCCTTAGGTTAGTTAGGTTTAAGTAGTTCTAAGTTCTAAGCGACTGATGACCTCAGATGTTAAGTCCCATAGTGCTCAGAGCCATTTGAACCATTTTTCTACGTACCCCAAGGAGAACCTGTGGTAGTAGTGTAAATAAATCAGTAGTGGAACCATCAGTGACAAAGAAACTTTGAATCATTCGTGGAGGTGTTTTCAGCTAGAGAGATGGTTTAGATTTTAACGCCAGTTTCTTACCATTAGTGTGAGATTAATTGTCATCTTTGTTCAGATAAGTAACCTGTTGTCTTAGCTCTATTTTGCAATGTGTTATTTTTAATATATTTACCGATGGCTCTCTTTTTGTTTATATTCTCTGTATTAAACGTTTGCAGTTTAAATTTTTGACAATGTTGATAATAGTTGCTAAACAAAAATTGACGCACCAATAATCAACTTCAAAACTACACTGAAATCGAGATTCCACGTTAGCATAATGTGTAATACAAGCCTATGATTCCAAGCTTATGCTTTCTTTGTCAATGGTTACCCCATGAAGGAAGTATAAGCTTTTTCAATAATCCTCCTCACATGCAACATTGTAGCTGAATTCCACGGACAGATAAAAAAAGATCGTGTCAGTTTCATTTAGAGTATCCGAAAAGAAAATGGTTAAGGTGACTACTCATAACAAGCAGGAAATCACAGTTCGGGTCGTGTGTGGTTGGCGCGTTTCACGAGCGTTTCTTGAGAGTTTATTTTCTCAATTTATGCTCCAAAGAAAGAACATATCGTTGGCCATTTCTAATGATGCTGCTGTGATTAACTATAAATGAAAAATAACAGGACAATGGATCAGAGGAGGACCTATATAATGGATGGAAAGCGATTGTCCAAATAAAATAACCCAGACGGTGTCTTCCCTTATTTCATTACAAGTGGTCACAGACCTCGAGACATAATATCTTCAAATATGACAGTCAGTCGGGTCCATATTCGTCATGGAGGAATGGAAAAGACACGAGTATGAAACGTATTAAGAAGTGAACAATAAGCGTAGATGGGTGGGACGGTAGCTTCGGTGAACAACATTCACTGCTTTAAAATTTTAAGCTCGCTCTCTGTATGTCACTACGCATACACTCTTTTATTGTCATGCTTACTCGGTGAAAACTATCAGCTAAACTCTAAACAAAAAAAGCGCTGTTGTTTTAATGTGACTGTAGTTTAGAGAATCCACCTCCGCAGCGAACTGGCAAGCGCATTTCATTGTCGTACGGGAGGCCAGGGTTCAAGTTACGGAGCTGCCAGGAAATTTTATTTCGCGAGAGGACTGGAAAGTTTGGGCTCATAATCGTGACGCCAATTGATGACCCACTTGATCATCAGCTCCGAGGTCAGGACAGAGTTGTGCAAACCCCACCCCTCCATACCTCATAGAAATGACGCCACTGTTAGAGGTTGACAATGTGGCGGTAGGCACTAAATTATCCGTCGCAGCCGGAATGATGATGATCTCATTTCTTCGTATTGTCATAGCACGATCATAACTTGTTACTGGTACTCACACATATCACAAATTTAGTTTTCATTTGTAAATGCATTACATGTCGCACAGTCAACTGCGCAGTGAGAGAGACTAAAACCTATACCTTCAATTTTCTGTTGCATAAGAGACCAATATGCACGAGAAAGGAGCGTGCACGACCTTCACCTTGCATTTATTCGTCCTTTCGGTCGATAATATGCAGCCCCTTGTCGTTACATAACAAACGAGGAGCAAGTCTGTTTCGGATTTACAGCTTGATGTGCCAGAGAGACAAACGTCTGCAGATACTCCAACGCGCGCGTGCTCATACACACACACGAACACACGCACGCACACACACACACACACAAAAACTAGTAACCCGGGGACATTGCTCGTCAGGGAAACGAGCAGCATGTTCATCCGAACGTAAGAGAAGGAATCGCTTCCACATAACTAAGAACCTTCTGCCGGTGACGGATTTCGTTCTCCCAGGCGATGTCTTCCAATGAATACCTCTAACTCATTCCAACTTATTCAGAAACGGTGTTATGTAAAGTTGTCAGTACCAATATATAGATATGTTTTGGAAAATACAGCAGGGATACAGTTTCAGTAGGACGAGGGTAAATGTTTTAATGGCTTAAACATTTACCAACAAACTGCATGTTTTCGTTGTGCAACATTATTTAATCGAATCGAATGAAACATAAATCAGCTTCCTTGCCAATGACATTTTATAATCAGTAATTAGACATTCGGCCACTCTGTAGTAATATTCAGGATCCCAGTAGACTGATTACAACAGTTACTCGTCATTGCAAGGAGGTCACAACTCTTCTGAAGCATTTGACAGAGAATGGGAAGAAGAATGCTGACCCATATCCGTTCACAGAACAGGGATTGGGGCGAGAGCCGGTTTCATAAAAGCCTCACGAGAGCATGTCAGTTATTCTCAATAGAGCTGATGGAATGTGACTTCGAGAGCTAGGTAAGCACACTCGTGCACGTAGAATGTACCTCAAAGCGCTCTTAGATCCGGCGCGGAACATTGTCTTCTAGAACATACAGGTGTGCAGCATTATATAGCCGTAGAGAAAAGCAGGGCAGCACACCCCATCGTCATCCAGTAAAGGACGTATGAGGACTAATATTTTAACGCAAATAAGCATTCGTTACACGACAGTACCAGTACTGGCCCGAACTACTGAACAACATGCTGTCGACAAGAGGATCCATCGTCTTGTGTGCTTTTCGGCGACCGACATACATGGTGCTATTTATCAGTTCAGACAACCTTTTCCCATGGTTGCGGCATCCCATGGTGCTGCTTACTTGACACTCTAAAACGTGTATGTCGCGGTTGGAGATTTCAGTGTACTTTCCTTCTTTGTTACGTACCAACCAAGTCTTGGTGCCTCTCGTCACCCGCTCACAAATGTGGCGTAATTACGTTACACGTCAACAATTGTAACGCCTTTATTCTAGATAGAATTGACTGTCAATGTGTTGTCTAGTGTAATGGATAAGACATGTTAAGTGTCACCACAGAGCACGGGGATCGAGAGATGCGAATTTAAACTAGATCTTTGTAACACTAGTCCCTAGTTTTGTTTTGCATTGTATGAAACGCAGCTGTTCGTCAGTCCGTGAGGATATAGTCTATTTTTTTAAAACACTTTGTTACCGTTATCAAATTTGCTCATCTGTAGCGCAAGCATCTCGTTCTAACCTACGAACTTCTATGCGGAAACAGCATTAATTTCTCAATTATCGTGTAGTACTGTAATATATTTTAAAGGAAACTTCGACTTCCTGTGGTAAAGGAAAATAAAGTCGTATGACATGAATAGCTGGTAAAACTCAAAGGGCAGGTTCAGCTGCCTGATTGGAAACATTTTCCCCATTCTTCGCGTCCAAAGGCACCTCTCCGCCGAGCTTAACGTCCCTATCCGACGGACGGACAGTGTCACACGCCCTCATTTCATGGGACGCTGAGGAGAGGTTTGGATTTTAATGCACGGCGTTGTTGCAAAGACTTGTGATCGAGAATTTCACGTCACCATCTCTACACCACTTGCGGCCAAGTGTTGGCAGTGTAGATTTCATCCACTACCAGGATTCGAACAGGCATTTAAGGGTGCTAATAGGGAAGGCAAAAGGTCGACTTCGGTTTATTGAAAGAATTATAGGAAAGTGTGGTTTATCCGTAAACAGACGGTGAATTGAACACTAGTGCACTCCATTCTTGAGTACTGCTCGAGTGTTTGGGATCTCCTCCAGAGGAGGTTAAAGGAATACATCGAAACAGTTCAAAGACAGGCTGCGAGATTTGTTACCTTTAGTTTCGCGCTAAACGTGAGCATTAGGGAGATTCTTCGTGAACTCAAAAGGGAACCACTGGAGGAAACACGATGTCTTTTTCACGGAACACTATTGAGGAAATTTTGCTAACCGTCAATTGAAGCTGACTGCCGGCCGAAGTGGCCGTGCGGTTCTACGCGCTGCAGTCTGGAACCGCGAGACCGCTACGGTCGCAGGTTCGAATCCTGCCTCGGGAATGGATGTGTGTGATGTCCTTAGGTTAGTTAGGTTTAACTAGTTCTAAGTTCTAGGGGACTAATGACCTCAGAAGTTGAGTCCCATAGTGCTCAGAGCCATTGAAGCTGACTGCAGCACGATTTTACTGCTGCCAACGTTCATTTCGCGAAAGGACTACGAAAGGAAGATAAGAGAAATTAGGGCTCATACGGAGGCATATAGCCAGCATTTCCTCTCGTCCTCTTTGCGATTCGAACGGGAAAGGAAATTGTAGATGTAGAGTAGTATACCTGTTTCAGTGGAGATAATTCCGTTACAGCTATAGAGCGTCGCAGATCAGTGGGGTAACTTCAGAATGTATGCATGGGCTTGCAGCATCGGAGGCCGTACCTTTTGCATCTGCCCTGTGCGATTGCTCGTACCAGACTGGTACTACATTCACGTGGTCAGAGTACTAGCCGTGTCCTGAAAGCTCCCATTAGCTTGATACTTCCCGCTGAGATCGCTCTTCAGTCCCTGATGACGTGGTCATGATTCTAATCCCTGAGTAGAAACCAGTGACAATACAGTACATGTACAGGCCACTCTTGGAATAACAATATTTTACGTACTGTATGTAATGTTTTTGAATGAGTGTAAACATAAATAAGCATTTTTATACATTTCGATAATAATAGAGATCATTTTCCGCATCAAAATGAAATCCGCGAATAATCTTACACCTCGTGCGTATTTGATACTGTGTTGAATGTACTATAAGGTTGTGAGGCTTTCCCTGTTTTGAAGGATATTTATTTTTAGAAATTTTCCGGTTACTGGAACTTGGAAGACAGCCGAAGTCAATTTGCTGCACTAAGCGGAGCGGCAGAATAAGACGGAAGCAAGTAGGAAGCTGGTCCCTACGGATGAAGAGGCAGCGACCGGACTGTATGGTGCGATGTATTGACTTGACACAAGAATTGAATCACCTACTAACAGTCTTCCTTGAGAATTGCTACAACAATAAACAAATATCACAGCCAATTTCAGGACGTAGCCGCAAGTCAAACACCCTCGAAGAAGAGGTTTTTTCCTTCCTGTAGTTCATTAACGGGGAAGATTAGCTGGCTCCCGAAGAAAAATTACTTCCAGTCAATCCTCAGGCCACCAACTAAAATGCGCCGACTGACGAGACGTGTGAGAGATAATATAGGCCTCAGAACTCCCGGCGCTTATAAAATACCGTATGAGTGCGGACAGTATTACGTCTGGCAGACTGTGCACACGATAGAACAACGCCGGATTGAAATTAACAGGTGCCTGTGACTGCGTCATCGAGGGAGCACGACTAGTTAAATGTACATAAAATTACATTCAACGATACCTCTGTCATCGCTGAAAGGGAACCAGGCGCTTCTCAGTCTAACACGAACTGTACATTTGAAATTTCAGTAATTTACCATGCGGTCCATCATAACCTAATCGGTTAACCGTGTTTCAGCTCAGAGGGAAACAAACGCTTGGCCTTTCCCGTCGGAATGTGCCTGGTAAAGCAGTTTTGATGTTCAGTCCCGTAGAGGGAGAGCGCAGCTTAGCTTTATGGTCTTGTCCTTATTTGAGTGTACTGCCATTTTTATGTCATTTGCAGACTTCACTCGTGGTGTTTCAATCTTCATGGAGAGAGTATAAGTTCAATCAGTCACTTGGGTACTATGTATTAATCTCATTCCCCCGTACGCGCTTTTGCAGACGCCAAGCTGGCGTTCGTGGCTTAATTTATCTTACGTACACAATATTTGAGCGAGAGGTATCGATGAAGCGTGAAATTTTATGGGGAAGCGGAGCTGAAGGCTGCCTCTTGGAATTCTGTTAATAGCCTTCTGTGAGAGTGACAACGTTCCCCATTAGAAGCTCGCTCATATTGATTAAACCCGCCAGCGGGAAGCTTGCTGTTTTGCTTCCTATGTGCTTATCGTTTCCGTGTAGTATGACACGTATGAAAACTGTTAATAACTTAAATTTTAGGTATTTCAGTGCTTTTTCTGTATGCCTGACCGAATCGAGAGTGTCATCATCGACGTGTATGTCAACACGCCTGAGCTCCATTTTTAATTACTCACAAACGTTCCCTTCGGTTCTGTTGCTTTCTACTTTAGTTCTGGATTAATCCTTACGGATAATTTCAGAGTTGGGTGCGCGTTTCTTTATATTTTCCTTCCTCCGCCCAAAGCGATTCTGCAGGGTGCGCACCTGTTGAGCCTTGCCTTATTGTGGATCTGGCTTTTGTTTCAGAAAAGGGATGCTCTCCTTGATCTCACTACCTCATACTCATTTGAGCATAGAAATTTCATACACGCTATCTGTTTGCGAATAGTATGAACACTGCCATCTGCGTTTCCGTGTTTTAAATCTTCGTGTATTCTTTTTTTAGGCGAATACGGGGAAGTAGATCGATATTCACCTACAGTCGTTAACTCTTTCTCTAACCAGATCTGTCGCGAGAATGTCTTTTCATTCTTTCCACCTTTTGTCATAATAATAGCAGCCGCGTTGTCTTACTAACGTATACTCCACGGACATAATAAGTCTTCAGACAGCCACTGCTGTTCGTACCAAACATGCCAATCAACCAACTTCCGGCGTGCAATGTCATCTTTGGCTACCATTGCATCGATGAATTTTGACAGAAGGCTACTACACGGAAAGGGTTATTTGTTTCCGTTCTTTCTGAACCTGGTGAATAGTTTTACATGACGTGTTGTGTCATGCAACCGCCGGAAAAATATTTCAGTCCAGGATTTTTGCCTTTACTTGTGATTTATTACCAAAGCTTGCTCCTAAAAGTGCCCGCTTACGGGCTATCCGATGATATATGCGTTTGGATAGAAAGTTTTCTAATAGACAGGGAACAGTATGTCGTTCTGAACGGGGTGACTCCAAAAGAAACAAGCGTAACATCAGGTGTGCCCCAGGGCACCGTAATAGGTCCGCTGCATTTTACGATTTACGTAAACGATCTGGTTGATGGTATTGACAGCGGCATTAGACTGTATGACGATGATGCTGTAGTCTACAGGAAAGTAGTATCACACGAAAGTTGTGAACAAATCAATGAGGATTTGCAGAAAATTAATGCGCGGTATAATGACTGGCCGTTATCTCTCAGTATTAGTAAGAGTAACCTACAGCGTATAACAAGGCGAAAATCCCCATTAATGTACGAGTACAAAATAAATGCCCAGTCTTCGGAAGCGGTAACATCCGCCAAGTTTATGGGTAGAATCCTGAAGCGGTGCAGTCATTCAACAAAGAAAATAGCTTATAATTCGTTACTTCTACATCTACATCTGCATCCATACTCCGCAAGCCACCTGACGGTGTGTGGCGGAGAGTACCTTGAGTACCTCTATCGGTTCTCCCTTCTGTTCCAGTCGTGGAAAGAAAGATTGTCGGTATGCCTCTGTGTGGGCTCTAATCTCTCTGATTTTATCCTCATGGTCTCTTCGCAAGATATACGTAGGAGGGAGCAATATACTGCTTGACTCCTCGGTGAAGGTATGTTCTCGAAACTTCAACAAAAGCCCGTACCGAGCTACTGAGCGTCTCTACTGAGCGTCTCTCCTGCAGAGTCTTCCACTGGAGTTTATCTATCATCTCCTTAACGCTTTCGCGATTACTAAATGATCCTGTAACGAAGCGCGCTGCTCTCCGTCGGATCTTCTCTATCTCTTCTATCAACCTTATCTGGTATGGATCCCACACCGGTGAGCAGTGTTCAAGCAGTGGACGAACAAGTGTACTGTAACCTACTTCCGTTGTTTTCGGACTGCATCTCCTTAGGATTCTCCCAATGAATCACAGTCTGGCACTTGCTTTACCGACGATTAATTTTATATGGTCATTCCATTTTAAATCACTCCTAATGCCTACTCCCAGATAATTTATGGAATTAACTGCTTCCAGTTGCTGACCTGCTATACGGTAGCTAATTGAAAAGGATCTTTCTTTCTATGTATTCGCAGCACATTATACTTGTCTACATTGAGATTCAATTGCCATTCCCTGCACCATGCGTTAATTCGTTGCAGATCCTCCTGCATTGCAGTACAATTTTCCATTGTTACAACCTCTCGATATACTACCGCATCATCCGCAAAAAGCCTCAGTGAACTTCCGATGTTATCCACAAGGTCCTTTATATATATTGTGAATAGCAACAGTTTCGGCAGCAGTTCACGTCAGACTATGTCAGTTTTTGTATGTCATCTCGTTGTCACTGTAGGCTTATACCATGGGAAGCAAGGAGAGAATGTTGTCTGGTGGCCGGTATCGTCTTTCTATAACACAAAGTGCAAGAATGTATTAATTGGGTTCTTTATTCATAAGAATAAAAGAGCTACTTAACTGAAGCTAGTTGTTGTGGTAAAAGCTCATCTGTAATAGTCCACGTTAGTCTCACTGCTGGTGTGGTACTAGTTCGCTATGTACACTACTCTGGTCGCTAGGTACTCATTGACTCTGAGCTAGAGGCTGAGCTAACTGCAGCTGCAACTCCCACTGGGCAGCGACTGGTGACCTGACTCGTTGACTCACTGAATGACTGACTGGAACTGACTGGGCAGACCGGTCCGCGGTGGCGATTTAAATACTGGCAGCCGAGAGGGCGTTGGCGGCACATTTGTTGCGAGTCTGTCTTTGGCTTTTATCGACCTTCCCGCAACCTCTTTGCTGCCTGGTGTACTGGCGCCAGCTTACACCAGCACAAGTATTGCCCGATTTGTGCAAGAAGTGGATATCCATACAAATTATAAAAATGTATGTATGTATGTTCCACATCTCGTCCTAAACCACTGGACCGATTTCATCCAAACTTGGTACACATGTCATTTACTGACTGGAAAGAATCACTGTTGGGGTAAGAACCACCAACCTGTCAATGGGGTGGGGATGAGAAAGCAGTATAGCCCATGAAGCAAGATTGGCCTTACTTTAGTTATCCATTATTTGAGAATGAAAGCACTTAGAGACTTGCAACGACTTTACACATTGTTTCAAGCCTTTACGAAACATTGTCTCACTGACGACTCCCACAAAATGACAAAACGAAAAAAGTTTGTCTATTACTACATTTTCGCTGTTCATGCAGTAAAACTGTCACATGAAGCATGAAGTTTTAATTTATTACTTCCTTACTACTAACTGTATTCGTGACACATTTTGCGGACATTATTCACACATACCTCTGACTGTATCAGAAAAACTACATCATTGTACTACACTTATTCCAGGAGATACGATGTAATAAAAACTGAATGCGTGAGAAATTACCGCATCATGCAAGACCTTTAAATTTATTACTTCATTACTACTAACTCTATTCATAACACATTTCGCAGACAGTAGGCATATATACCACTGGATGTATCTGTAAAATTATATCATTGTGTAGCACTTAGTTCAGGAGATATGTCACAAACATTAAGCTGAGCGAAAATGAAACTGCAGGGCGAAATTCACTAGACATACAGGTTAAATATTTGTACAAATACACATGAAATATGTTAAATATATTTGACATGTGCGTACACAAGCAAAGTCACGGGACAAAAGCTCATCCTAAACTCCTGGAACGATTTCAATCAAATCTGATACACATATTAGGTACAATCTGGAAAGAAATACTGTGGGGCTAGAAACCACCAGCCTCCTATTGGGGTGATAACATGGGAAGAGAAGGGAAGACGAGGAAATGTAGAGACAGCGAGGGGGAAGAAGGAGATAGGCACAGATAGGAGGAGGAGGAGATGGACAGATAGGAGAGGGACAAATGGACAGAGAAAGGCGAGGGGAGGAGGTTGACAGAGAAATGGAAGAGGAGGAGATGGACAGTGGGAGGAGACAGGGGTGTTTGAGACAGAAAGGAAAATGGAGGAGATGAAGAGGGAAAGAGGGAGGAGGGGATGGGCAGAGAGAGGGGGGAGGAGGTAACGGATAGAGAGAGGGGCAGGAGGAGATTGACAAAGAGAGGGAGAGGAGGAGAAGAAATTAGGGGGAGGAGATAGACAGATGGGAAGGAGCAGATGCAGATGTACAGAAGAGGAAGGAGCAGATGTACAGAGGGGGAGGAGCAGATTGACAGAGAGAGGGGGGAGGAGAAGATGGACAGAGAGAGCGGCAAGAGAAGACGGACAGAGAGAGTATGGAAGAAGAGATGGGCTTGTAGATAATTGGAATCAATAAATACCCGAGAAACGCCGGTTTTCTCAGCTAGCATAAATTTAAATTAGACTCCAAGAATCCAACGTACGAAAGTCGAGTGTGTTGAACGATCGGTGGTCAGGAGAGGGATACCAGAGCGAGGTCTTGTCATCGGTGTAGACTTCGCGGGAATTCGTATGTTCAAGTTACTCAGAAGCTATTTACGCGCAGGACTGTCTACAGCTCCTGTCAATATTTATTCTCTGTTATTATTCCAAATAACATATTCTCTTCCATTTCAGTTGTACAAAGTGTATGATGCAGTTTACCTTGAATCACTGTAATTTACCGAGCGAGGTGGCGCAGTGGTTAGCACACTGGACTCGTATTCGGGAGGACGACGCTTCAGTCCCACGTCTGGCCATCCTGATTTAGGTTTTCCGTGATTTCTCTAAATCGCGCTGGCCGAAGTGGTCGTGCGGTTCTAGGCGCTGCAGTCTGGAGCCGCGAGGCCGCTACGGTAGCAGGTTCGAATCCTGCCTCTGGCATGGATGTGTGTGATGTCCTTAGGTTAGTTAGGTTTAGCTAGTTCTAAGTTCAAGGGGACTAATGACCTCAGAAGTTGAGTCCCATAGTGCTCAGAGCCATTTGAAGCATTTGAACCCTAAATCGCTCCATGCAAATGCCGGGATGGTTCCTCTGAGAGGGTACGGCCGACTTCCTTCCCCATCCTTCCCTAATCCGATGAGACCGATGACCTCGCTGTTTGGTCTCTTCCCCCAAACAACCCAACACCCAACCCTCACTGTAGTTTACTATGACTATGTTGTGTATGTGATATTTTATGACAGTTTTGCTAATACTCACTTCTCTGGTTCAATGGCTAATGCGGAAGGCCAATTAGTAATAATAACAAAACATTGCGAATATGGTGCAACACAGACACTTAGACATACATACTCCTTTTTTCCATGTGCTGTGAAGTATTCCTGGGAGGAGCTTATAGCAAACCAGTGCGGTGGACGTAAGGTGAAACTCTGTAATGCTCTTCTCACTTATTACAACTTTTTAGTTAACCCTAGAACACGGAAGGAGGTAAATGTTACACTGCTACTAAACCATCGTCAAGTTTACTACTCCACATTTTATTCAAGATGTCATAATTTACAGCTTATACATTGGTTAATTACCATTATCGTATCTCCATCGGTATATTAAACACCAGATTAAGTGCAAAAGTCCTGTTTTATACTCTACTGCCATCGCAAATTTTACGAGGGTTTAGTAATGTAGGGCTAGCTCTGAAATATTGCAACGGTGCCTCTGATACGATGAATAATAATAGCACTGCGTCACACGGCTCGGTGTAATATCACGTAAGTCCGCAGCCACCTCTGTGTAAATAGACAAGGCGAAGGTTGCCGGTGCCTGCTAGATCACGTAATCCACTCGGCTGGCTCTGAGCCACGCCTCGCCAGCTGACGAGAACACGTGGAGGGCGTGGCGTTTAACTAGGACGCGGCTCTAGACACGTCACGCACCATCCCACTGTCGACGAGAAAAAATTTGCCAAGTTTTAAGTGCCTCTCAGCCTTGCAGCTATAAAGCCCCCGTGTATTCCCATTCTCGGGAGTTCCGAAGGCCACACGGCGCCGTACCCGCTGTGATAACGGCAAGCTTTCCGTACCGAAATGGGCAGAAAGAGAGCCCCGGAAAATATTGTGCATTTACAGTCGGACGCAATTTCTCTTTCTTCTTTGGCGCTCTATCGAGGAGCCGTTACAGTGTTAGGCAGCCAGACGAGCCCGTTGTTAAGTCTGCCCTACGAGGTATTAAGGCGGGCTCGGAGGAAAATAGAAAATTAAAAACGAGAGAGGGGAAAGGGTGGCAAGTGGTGAAGGAATGAAAGACCGAGCAGAGTAAACATAAGGCTGCGAAAGAAAGGTCGAGCTGCGAGATCGATAGCAAGGCCGAGGAACTGAAGCGGAGGCCACCAAATCAAGGCCATACGGCGTGAGTTAGGACGCGTCGCCTCTCCCACGCTCCCTCTTTAATGCGCGCCTCGCAACACGCCATTCCCCGGGGAGACCAGCGCTCTCTGCGTACGTAGTTTCCGTTTTACAGCGCACGAACACGGCACGGTAACGAAACATGTAGCCAGAGAGGCCGGCGCGGCCTCGTTCCGAGTAATACGGAGAGAAGCAACGCGCTGGGAAAATTGCTCGAGTGGGTTCGAATCTTGTCTTAGTCATCCTCCTGTTATTTGTCCAATATTTCAGTTACTCTCAATATATAGACTGTTGAACTGTTCTGTCACCAAATCTCGTCTTAATTGAGTCTAAATTTTACGTTATCGGCTGGATCTTAAATTCGTAGCACTTCTCCATATGTCAGTCACACCTACACTAGTTTTTTCCAAGAATCCACATTAAATATGCTGTCGCTTCACAACATTCCTGCCATCCATCGGTATCTATAATAAATGTTTTCAGTTTCAGTGGGGCTCGACTGACTGGAAGTGATTTACCTACTAACAGGTCTACACGAGGATCTAATAGCGATGTTCGATGCTGTAAGATTAACATCCACGTTTGAATATTGATGCTAAAATGTTTGAAATGTCGTAACATCGATGTTAAAGACCAAATAACGACTTTCAGAATAAAATTCAGTCGTCAGTTGCATACAGGTGACGAAGGCTATAAAATAAACCTTTTAGAAGAATTTGAAATATATAAACATTCCCTTCTAAATATGATCAACTTCAATTAAAAAATAGGTACTATTTTAATTACGGAGCACCTCGTATGACGTGTGAAAATTAGCCCATTTCTTTTATATATTAGAACTATCTGCCACGTTGTTTCAAACGTTTTGTATACAACTTCCTCATATTAGTTAGTTATACTTTTTATAGGTTTTATACATACTCGTTGCTTCTGACGCAACAGCTTGACATGTTCTTAGGTGGGGTTCAGTTACTGTAAATTATCAATCTGTCAATCTATGTTTGCAATAATCACTTACAATATGTACCTTTTTGGACATTTCATTGCTTTATGTTTCTATGAGGAAGATGTTACCATCATCTAAACCAACTATAAGTAAGTTTCTGTAACATCCTTCTAATACTTTACAAAAATGTATAGCCAAAATCTAAAGATTAGTAATATCCCTAATTCTGTAGGCTTCTGAAGTCGACAAATTAATTCTTCTAAATCTGTAAAGTGAAATAAAAAATATTTGCAACTAAAGAATGATTTTTATTCTGAAATATATTCTACCGTTGCTGGAAGGTAACAGATTTGAATAAAATAACAAAATAAGCACCTTCGATGCTGGCAAACAACCCAGGCTCCTTGTTACCACTGTCAACAATTTTGTCGTCATTTAAACGAATGAGTGTCTGAGCGTGTCTCATAACATCAGTGTATTGGGTGAAGGACAAAAAATACTAGTAATATTTCGAAGGAAGTCATGCGTTGTGTTTTGTCTACGTGCTCAATTTGGCAGCAAAAGAAAGCTACTAAAAAGAGTGACAAACTGCCTACCTTGTTGGCTGCTTTGAAAAGGATTGTAATCAGATTTAAACAAAGTGTCGCAGCAAGTGACGATCTAAAAAAAAATCAGAAACTATTATTTATTACACAGTGTCTATATGCACACCATCGTTTTCATAACAGAGTTTGATTCCCCTCCATGTAAAATGCGAAATTCTCCTCAACATTGCTGACACTATGGAAGCCAACGAACGTCGGACAACATCCTTAAGTTCGTCAACTATCTCGTAACGTCTGGCAGCAGCCTTTGGTTTAATGAACCCTCATAATGCATTGTCACAAGAAGTCAGATCAAGACTTCTGTGTGGCCACTCCAAAGGTGCAGGCAAATGGACTTGACAGTCTATTTATCAGGAAATACCTCACTGAGATATTCTCTGACGGCATTAGCATATTGGGCTGGTGCTCCATCCTGCTGAGACAATACACAACCGAGCAGTCACCAATCTTGCAGATGTGGAATAAACTAAATTCGTAACGTGGTGAGATACGCAATGTGATTAACAGCACTGTCAAACAAACATGGATCTACCAAGAGGGTTGCAGACATTGCAGCCCAGATATGACAGGTGGTGGGTTGTGTTCAAGTTCTTCATAAATATGTGGGTTTTCTTTACTCCAGAAATAAAAGTTTCTCGCTTTTGCACTGACATATACCGTACAGTCCTTCGGGAAAAACTCTTTTCCCTTCAAGGAAGGGTTGCAAAGACATTGAGCATTCGCCCACAGGCCAGATATTTGCACATCCACTCATTACTCGTGCACCCTATTATCATATATTCTAGAGAAGCTGCACGGACATCAATAGTATCGTTCTTTACAGAACAATCACGATCTTCGTATATATAGTTAGGTGGGAGGTGAGAAAACTTGGATTTCATGGTCGAGCGGCTGCTCATAAGCCACACATCACGCCGGTAAACGCCAAACGACACTACGCTTGGTGTAAGAAGCGTAAACATTGGACGATTGAACAGTGGAAAAACGTTTGGTGGAGTGACTAATCACGGTACACAATGTGGCGATAAGATGGCAGGATGTTGGTATGGCGAACGCCCGGTGAACGTCATCTGCCAGCGTGTGTAGTGCCAACAGTAAAATTCGGCGGCGGTGGTGTTATGGTGTGGTCGTGTTTTTCATGGAGGTAGCATGTACCCCTTATTCTTTTTGAGTGGCACTATCACAGCACAGGCCTACATTGATGTTTTAAGCACATTCTTGCTTCCCACTGATGAAGAGCAATTCGGGAGTGGCGGTTGCATCTTTCAACACGATCGAGCACCTGTTCATAATGCATGGCCTGTTGCGGAGTGTGTCCGCAGCTCGTGGTCGTGCGGTAGCGTTCTCGCTTCCCACGCCCGGGTTCCCGGGTTCGATTCCCGGCGGGGTCAGGGATTTTCTCTGCCTCGTGATGACTGGGTGTTGTGTGATGTCCTTAGGTTAGTTAGGTTTAAGTAGTTCTAAGTTCTAGGGGACTGATGACCATAGATGTTAAGTCCCATAGTGCTCAGAGCCATTTGTTGCGGAGTGGTTGCGTGACAATAACATCCCTGTAATGGACTGGCCTGCACACAGTTTTGACCTGAATCCTGTAGATCATCTTTGGAACGTTTTGGAACGCCAACTTCGTGCCGGGCCTCACCGATCGACATCGATACCTCTCCTCAGTGCAGCACTTCGTGAAGAATGGGCTGCCATTCCCCAAGAAACCTTCCAGTACCTGATTGAACGTAAGCCTGCGAAAGTGGTAACTGTCATTAAGGCTAAGGGTGGGCCAATACCATACTGAATTCCAGCATTACCGATGGAGGGCACCACGAACTTGTAAGTCATTTTCAGACAGGTGTCCGGATACTTTTGATCACGTAGTGTATCTTTTTTGTGGTCTATTATTATCGGCCATCAATATTTAGACGTGGTTGATGAAACCGAAACCAGCATCGATGATTTGCCAACATGACACATCCGTAATATCTGAGACAGCGGCCTGGACTCTTTTTCAGGAGGAAGGCGGTTCATATCCTCGTCCGGCCAACCAATTTCAAGTTTTCAACAGTTTTCCCAAATCGCATGTGTCAAGATGGTTTCTTTGACAAGGACAAGACCGTTTACCTTCCATACCTTGAACGTGTGCTGCATCTGTATTTACCTAGTCATCGATGAGTCCTTTAACTCTAATCCCCCTTTTTTATGAGCACTGAATATTTTAAGATGAAATGTTTTGTACAGCCATCCGATTAGTCAATAATTAACATCAAATATTTGGTATATAAGAATGGAATTAGTAAACGGCATGTGGCCGAAGCTTGCTGCTATATTCTAATGTTCGGACAAGCAGTCACCCTGGAAACTCCCTGGTTTGCATTGACAATAGACGGCAGATCCATGCTAGAAAAAGTAAGCCGTATGACGTAAGCCAGGACGAAATATGTTGTTTCCAAACTTCTGTTCCAAACATCTGTGAGCCGCAAACCATCTTACGGTGCGTGAGTAAGGGGTACTACTGGCAACACTATCTTTTACTGCCTTCCGTGTTCCATTCGCTAATGGCGCGTGGGAGGAATGATTATAATGAAAGAATAAACACCATGTATCCCTATTTTTAGTAATCATTGCCGTTTCCGATCCGTGCAACAGATCCTATTCAGAGCTAGGTTAGGGAAAGGAAAGAGAGGCGACAATGTAGAAGTAACACAAGTGTAACATAACGAAAATTACCATCAAGGTTCCACAAATAACATCAAGAAAACAAACCTGCCTGGCACCGCCAGGTGTAAATTATCAACAGTGGTGTGAATTACATAAAATTTACCTAAAAATACAAAGGATGCTGTGGAAAAATCTGTATAGGCAGCCACGTGACATGTAAGCGAGTGATTGTCTAGTACATTGATACGCTGTAAAGGATATTCTTGCACCATAAAATAAAAGTAATTAGTAAAATTAAAAAGTGAAAATACGTTAACTTGATACATTTTAGCCTAAAGTCATCTTTGACGGAACCAAGAAAGTGCTTCTGACGTGATGTTTCAGAAAGCGGGGGCTTACGAGATCCTATGCGAGTCTGACCTTTTGTAAACCCGGTACCGACTCATGTAGTCCACGAAACATGTGTGGAAAGCAGTGGGTACAGCCGGCTCTTACAGCCCAATAAATCGACTGTGGCAGAGCACTGCGTCGATACCGCTCACTCTATGCGTTGTTAAAATGCCGGAACTCTACCTTCGACTTCATCTTTTTAGGTGAAAAATTTAAATACCAAGGATAGCACTTTCAACCTGGGCTAATCACGGAATTCGACGCTTCCTTTAGTAAACTCGCGAAAACGTCGCTACAGGGCGTCTCGTAACGATACAACACTATCCCACCATTTATCGACCGCGTAGGCACAGATTCAGTTTATGCATACTCGTTGCTGCGGATCAACGTCTCTGAAGCTTGTCTATCTGCGGCCACATACGCAGTTGCGCGGTCCGCGTGTGTAGCGCTAAGCGTGCGGCTGACGGAATATTACGGCGCTTGCGGGAAATGGGAATGCGCAGCGGACGTGATATTACGTCGCGTCGGTTATGATGATTTTCTGCGACGTCAAACGTATATTTACCGCTCCCACAAACGTCTGCGACGTCTGCAGGCTTCGTAGTCTTTGCCATATGGTAATAGCTGAATCAACGGAAAATTTCGTCATTTTTGAAACCTTTGCTATCGTCTCTTGTTTTTTAAGCTTTAGCTAGCGTTAAAGTTCTCTTTGTTTCTTGCGTCTTGTGTGATGTGTTTAAAATGTGCAGTGGAGGGGAGGAACCTCTGGAGCAAATGACTGAAAGTCCTTGGCGAGACTGCAGGTGATGAGAACAAGATATTTGATGATGATTCAGATTACACGTTTATCGTTTTCTTTTCGTGAATTGTGTTGTTATGAAGGATTTTCCAGCAGGTAAGCTACGAAATCAATCCGATGTATGATTCCAGTGGGTGTACTGTTAGACTGTGTATCCTGCCAGGTTTCAGTTCGTATCACTGTACTCCATTATTAGCACTAAATTTCGTTTGCTTCTTGTGTTTCATGTGTTTCTTTAGATTTAAATGGGCTGTAAAAGAAATATGAACAGAAAGATCACTTTTTTGCTTACCAGGGAATGTTTTTGAATACGAGAACGCCTTTTCATTTTTTTCTGCGATGGTTACTGAAACTGAAGTTTCATCTGCGGATCAGATTTAACACTAAACCTAAACTAAGCTTAACTCCTCCCGAACAGGCCATGAAGGCCCATCAGTAGCGACCGGCCGCCGTGTCATCCTCAGCTCTCAGGCGTTATTGAATGCGGATGTGGAGGGGCATGTGGTCAGCACACCGCTCTCCCGGCCGTATGTCAATCACCTACACCAGAGCTGCTACTCCTCAATCAAGGAGCTCCTTAGATTAACCGTGTTGGATGGTATTGTGTGCAGCATGAATCTAGTTTTCCGTAGGAACGACGTGGAGGTGTTTACTAACTATACTGTGTACTAGAAGGGGCATAATGGAGACCAGGGTAGAGAAGACTGGTTTACAGTACATCAAGGAAGCTGGGCAGCACATCAGAGAGTAGTGCGAGAAGAATTTGATCATAAATGTTTATTATCCAAGAGGAAATTCCATGTGTTTTGGAACGCCGCCAACAGGATTCATCCTCATACCTTGAGGGATAAATTTGAGTGCTCTTTACCTCCTACATGGCCAACCGAGAATTAGCTTGAATAAATGTGTGATTTTCTTGTAGGTGAACCGTCCATGCAAAAGCATTTAGGAGCCCGAGAGTGCCAATGATATCATGACTTATGCTACATGTTTCTCGTCGTGTACTGGTCACAAACTGTGCAGGACAGAGTGACACACAATATGATAATGACAAAGAGCTTCGAGAATTCGAAATTCTCCAGGATGGCAAGGTACTCCCAGAATACGGTTCGAAAAAAACAGTTTCTAGACAATCCGTACACCCCCTTACAATGGAATGGTTATTGCGCTGCGAGAAAACGAAGAAACTCATGTATATTGGATAAGGAATTTAAGCTGCTTATATGCATGAACGCGAAGTTTCATAAGAATGTACCCCCGTAGAATTAATCCAGAGAATATGTCGTATTAATTCCTTTACTCCAAGCATGGGAGGCTATATGCTGTGATGATTGTACGCCGTAAATTACAACTGAGTTGGTTTCACCACAGCCTCAGGGTTATTATTTCACTTTAAGCTGTGTATTTGCTGTGATCGTGCTAGAACTGTGTGCTAGAGCAGGATCTTTTATTTCAGAGGTCTAGTGCCGCACCACCGAGGAAGAAACTCTCCAGAATCTGGAAGTTAAAAGTCAAGACGAAATCAATGAAGTAAGAAAGATTAGGATTTAGCTTCCTGTCGACTATGAGACCATTGGCACCGAGTACAAATTGGGAATGAGGGAAGGATAGGAAAGGAAATCGACATTGTACTTGTCAATCGAACCATCCCGACATACGCCTTAAGCAATTTAAGAAAACTACGGAAAACTAAATGTTGATGGCCAGGTAGGGATTTGAAGCATCATCATCTGGAACGTGAGTCCTTTGCGCAAAATGCCGTGTCACCTCACTCTCTAAAAGCAGTAGGTCAGTGAGTAATTTCTTGCAAAACAAAGGTATCGGAGTTCAAAGCCAAGCATGGCACATGATTTTAACTTATCACTTACAGTATTTGATCAATGTAACCGGACACTCTTATGTAATGCGGAACTTGCCAGTATATGTCATGACAGGTGGACCTGCCAGTATAAAAGGAGGAGGAAAGTACTGTGCTGTCATTAGAGAAGCAGTAACACTCGGGTGGGTCAGGAGAGTTCAGTGATGTCGAAAAAGGTAGTCATTTTGATGTCACCTGAGTAACAAATACATCATGGATATTTTAACTCATCTAAAGTTGACAAAAGTCGACTGTTGATGATATGGTTGTGAAGTGGAAACGCGAAGGAACAAACACAGGTGAAGCAATACCATGCAGACCTCACGTATTAACGTGCAGAGTTCGTCGAGTATTGCGAATGACAGTTTTAAAATTCGCATGAAACCAGAAGAAGGAATCACTCGTGACTTCCAAAGTTTTACCAGCAGTCCAGCTAGCACAGTGACTGCGTATAAAAACCGTGGGGTACAATGGTCAAGCGGCTCCTCATAAGCCACGCATTCCTGTAGTCACGGAGCGACGACACTGGACATTGGATACCTGGAAACGAGTGATTTGCTGCTATGAGTCACGCTATACCCTGCAGCAGTCCATGTGAATGGTTTGGATTTCGCGAATTCCTGAAGAATGTCAGCTGCCATCACACGTAAAACCAACAGTGGAGTCTGGAGTTTACCATATGGGGGTGTTTTCCGTGTTTCGAGTGTAGTCTTCTTATTGTCCTTAAGAATTATGTACCACATACAATAGATGAACAGTTTGGAGATGGTGATTATTTACACTGAAGAACCAAAGAAACTGGTATAGGCATGCGTATTGAAATACAGATATAAATACAAATACGTAAGCATGCAGAATAGGGCGCTGCGGTCGGCAACGCCTATATAAGACAACAAGTGTCAGGAGCAGTTGTTATATAGGCTGTTGCTGCTAGAATGACATATTATCAAGATTTAAGTGAGTTTGAACGTGATGTTATAGTTGGCGCACGAGCGATGGGACACAGCATCTCTGATGTAACGATGATGTGGGGGTTTTCCCGCACCACTATTTCACGAGCGTACCGTGAATATCAGGAATCCGGTGAAACATCAAATCTCCGACATCGCTGCGGCCGGAAAACAGATCCTGCAAGAACGGAACCAACGACGACTGAAGGGAATCGTCCAACGAAACGCAACCCTTCCTGATATTGCTCCAGATTTCAACGCTGGGCATCGACAAGTGTCGGCGTGCGAACCATTCTACGAAACATCATCGATATGGGCTGTTGGAGCCGAAGGCCCACTCGTGTACCCTTGATGACCTAGGAATTACAAGTACGAGTAACTTAAATTGGAAAGACCACACAGATAATATTGTGGGGAAGGTGAAACAAAGACTGCGCTTTGTGGGCAGAACACTTAGAAGATGCGAGAAACCCACTAACGAGACAGCCTACATTACATTTTTCCGTCCTCTGCTGGAATATTGCGCTGTATGGGATCCTTACCACGTAGGTTTGACGGAGGACATCGGAAAAGTGCAAAGAAGGGCAGCTCGTTTCGATTTATCGCGCAATAGGGGTGAGAGTATCACTGATATGATACCCGAGTTGGGGTGCAGTCATTGAAACAAAGGCGGTTTTCTTTGCGGCGAGATCTATTTACGAAATTTCAATCACCAACGACGAAGTTGAAGTTTTAACTCATCCCAAACGTGTTCCATGGGTTGAGGTTGTGGCTATGAGCACGCCACCATACGAAAATATTTTGTTGACACCCACCTATGTAGGGAGAAATGATCATCATAATAAAATAAGAGAAATCAGAGCTCGAACGGAAAGATTTATGTGTTCCTTTTTCACACGCGCCATTCGAGAATGGAATGGTAGAGAAGTAGTATGAAAATGGTTCGATGAATCCTCTGCCAGGCACTTAAGTGTGAATTGCAGAGTAACCATGTAGATGTAGACGACACAAAGCTCTACGCCTCACCCGCGCCTGTCAACTCCGACATTGGACTGTTGATGATTGGAAATATTTTGCCTGGTCAAACGAGTCTCGTTTCAAATTTTATCGAGCGGATGGACGTGTACGGGTATGGAGAGAACCTCATGACTCCATGGACCCTGCATGTCAGCAGGAGACTGTTCAAGCTGGTGGAGGCTCTGTAATGGTGTGAGGCGTATGCAGTTGGAGTGCTGTGGGACCCCTGATATGTCTAAATACGACTCTGATATGTGACACGTACGTACGCATCTTGTCTGATCACCTGCATCCATTCATGTTCATTGTGCATTCCGAGGTACTTGGGCAAATCCAGGAAGACAATGTTACACCGCACACGTTCAGAATTGCTACACGGTGGCTCCAGGAACACTCTTCTGAGTTTAAACACTTACGCTGGCCACAAAAGTCCCCAGACATGAACATTATTGAGCATATCTGGGATGCCTTACAACGTGCTGTTCAGAAGAGATATCCACCCCCTCGTACACTTACGGATTTATGGCCAGCCGTGCAGAATTCATGGCGTGAGTTCTACATCTACATCTACATCCATACTCCGCAAGCCACCTGACGGTGTGTGGCGGAGGGAACCCTGAGTACCTCTATCGGTTCTCCCTTCTATTCCAGTCTCGTATCGTTCGTGGAAAGAAGGATTGTCGGTATGCTTCTGTGTGGCATCTAATCTCTCTGATTTTATCCTCATGGTCTCTTCGCGAGATATACGTAGGAGGGAGCAATATACTGCTTGACTCTTCGGTGAAGGTATGTTCTCGAAACTTTAACAAAAGCCCGTAACGAGCTACTGAGCGTCTCTCCCGCAGAGTCTTCCACTGGAGTTTATCTATCATCTCCGTAACGCTTTCGCGATTACTAAATGATCCTGTAACGAAGCGCGCTGCTCTCCGTTGGATCTTCTCTATCTCTTCTATCAACCCTATCTGGTACGGATCCCACACTGCTGAGCAGTGTTCAAGCAGTGGGCGAACAAGCGTACTGTAACCTACTTCCTTTGTTTTCGGATTGCATTTCCTTAGGATTCTTCCAATGAATCTCAGTCTGGCATCTGCTTTACCGATGATCATTCCATTTTAAATCACTCCTACTGCGTACTCCCAGATAATTTATGGAATTAACTGCTTCCAGTTGCTGACCTGCTATTTTGTAGCTAAACGATAAGGGATCTATCTTTCTATGTATTCCCAGTACATTACACTTGTCTACACTGAGATTCAATTGCCATTCCCTGCACCATGCGTCAATTCGCTGCAGATCCTCCTGCATTTTAGTACAATTTTCCATTGTTACAACCTCTCGATACACCACAGCATCATCTGCAAAAAGCCTCAGTGAACTTCCGATGTCATCCACCAGGTCATTTATGTATATTGTGAATAGCAACGGTCCTATGACACTACCCTGCGGCACACCTGAAATCACTCTTACTTCGGAAGACTTCTGTCCATTGAGAATGACATGCTGCGTTCTGTTATCTAGGAACTCTTCAATCCAATCACACAATTGGTCTGATAGTCCATATGCTCTTACTTTGTTCATTAAACGACTGTGGGGAACTGTATCGAACGCCTTGCGGAAGTCAAGAAACACAGCATCTACCTGTGAACCCGTGTCAATGGCCCTCTGAGTCTCGTGGACGAATAGCGCGAGCTGGGTTTCGCACGACCGTCTTTTTCGAAATCCATGATGATTCCTGCAGAGTAGATTTCTAGTCTTCAGAAAAGTCATTATACTCGAACATAATACGTGTTCCAAAATTCTACAACCGATAGATGCTAGAGATATAGGTCTATAGTTCTGCACATCTGTTCGACGTCCCTTCTTGAAAACGGGGATGACCTGTGCCCTTTTCCAATCATTTGGAACGCTACGCTCTTCTAGAGACCTACGGTACACCGCTGCAAGAAGGGGGGCAAGTTCCTTCGCGTACTCTGTGTAAAATCGAACTGGTATCCCATCAGGTCCAGCGGCCTTTCCTCTTTTGAGCGATTTTAATTGTTTCTCTATCCCTCTGTCGTCTATTTCGATATCTACCATTTTGTCATCTGTGCGAAAATCTAGAGAAGGAACTACAGTGCCGTCTTCCTCTGTGAAAGAACTTTGGAAAAAGACATTTAGTATTTCGGCCTTTAGTCTGTCATCCTCTGTTTCAGTACCATTTTGGTCACAGAGTGTCTGGACATTTTGTTTTGATCCACCTACCGCTTTGACATAAGACCAAAATTTCTTAGGATTTTCTGCCAAGTCAGTACATAGAACTTTACTTTCGAAGTCATTGAACGCCTCTCGCATAGCCCTCCTCACACTACATTTCGCTTCGCGTAATTTTTGTTTGTCTGCATGGCTATGTTTATGTTTGCTGTGAAGTTCCCTTTGCTTCCGCAGCAGTTTTCTAACTCAGTTGTTGTACCACGGTGGCTCTTTTCCATCTCTTACGATCTTGCTTGGCACATACTCATCTAACGCATATTGTACGATGGTTTTGAACTTTGTCCACTGATCCTCAACATTATCTATACTTGAGACAAAACTTTTGTGTTGAGCCGTCAGGTACTCTGTAATCTGCTTTTTGTCACTTTTGCTAAACAGAAAAATCTTCCTACCTTTTTTAATATTTCTATTTACGGCTGAAATCATCGATGCCGTAACCGCTTTATGATCGCTGATTCCCTGTTCTGCGTTAACTGTTTCAAATAGTTCGGGTCTGTTTGTCACCAGAAGGTCTAATATGTTATCGCCACGAGTCGGTTCTCTGTTTAACTGCTCAAGGTAGTTTTCAGATAAAGCACTTAAAAAAATTTCACTGGATTCTTTGTCCCTGCCACCCGTTATGAACGTTTGAGCCTCCCAGTCTATATCCGGCAAATTAAAATCTCCACCCAGAACTATAACATGGTGGGGAAATCTACTCGAAATATTTTCCAAACTATCCTTCAGGTGCTGAGCCACAACAGATGCTGAGCCAGGGGGCCTATAGAGACATCCAATTACCATGTCTGAGCCTGCTTTAACCGTGACCTTCACCCAAATCATTTCACATTTCGAATCTCCGTCAATTTCCTTCGATACTATTGCACTTCTTATCGCTATAAACACGCCTCCCCCTTCACTGTCCAGCCTGTCTCTGTGGTATACATTCCAATCTGAGTTTAGGATTTCATTACAGTTTACATCTGGTTTCAGCCAAGTTCCTGTCCCTAGTACTATATGGGCGTTGTGACCGTTTATTAATGAGAGCAGTTCTGGAACCTTTCTGTAGACGCTCCTGCAGTTTACTATTAGCACATTAATATTGTTATTCCCTGTTGCATTTTGCCTACTCCTACCTTGCCGCGTCTCAGGAGGCGTCTTGTCGGGCCTAGGGAGGGAATTCTCTAACCTAAAAACTCCCATGTGCACTACACACGTACTCCGCTACCCTTGTAGCCGCTTCCGGCGTGTAGTGCACGCCTGACCTATTCAGGGGGGACCCTACATTTCTCCACCCGATAGCGGAGGTCGAGAAATTTGCACCCCAGATCTCCGCAGAATCGTCTGAGCCTCTGGTTTAAGCCTTCCACTCGGCTCCAAACCAAAGGACCGCGATCGGTTCTGGGAACGATACTACAAATAGTTAGCTCTGATTCCACCCCGCGAGCGAGGCTTTCCGCCTTCACCAATTCCGCCAACCGCCTGTACGAACTGAGGATGACCTCTGAACCCAGACGGCAGGCGGCATTGGTGCCGACATGAGCAATAATTTGCAGTCGGGTGCACCCAGTGCTCTCTATCGCCGCCGGTAGGGCCTCCTCCACATCTCGGATGAGACCACCCGGCAAGCAGACAGAGTGAACACTGGCCTTCTTCCCCGACCTTTCCGCTATTTCCCTAAGGGGCTCCAGCACCCGCCTAACGTCGGAGCTCCCAATAACTAATAAACCCCTCCCCCCGTGTGCCTGCACGGACCTTGCTGAAGGAGCAGCCACATGTCCACTCACAGGCAGAGCGGGCGATGCCACACGGCCAGCCTCCACATTTACCCTCCGCCTCGTGCGCCGCGAACGCCGCTGAACCCGCTACTCCCCTTGGGGAGAGGGTGGCCCAACCGCGCCCGGTACCCGCGAAGATGTCTCGACAGCAGGGACAGTGGGTGAAGCATGTAACACCTGGGGTATACCTTGCGACGCACCAGACTCCCCACTGCCGCTACACTCCGAGGCAGCAGCCTGAAGACGGCTGACCGCGGCCATCAACACGTTCAGCTGTTCGCGAACAGTGGCCAGCTCCTCCTGCGTCCGTACACAGCAGTCACACATCCTATCCATCCTAAGGAATCTATTTACTGAAGAGAGTTAATCAACTTTTAACTAGACTGCTAATTCACTAAAGCCGGCTGATTATTGACTAAACTGTGATTGCTAGCCACTTCTTGTAGAAAGCAATGGAAACAGTACTACCTGTCTCTGGACTGTATTTAAAACAAACACTAGCACTACTGGCACTATGGCTGACTAAAGGGACTCTCTCTGACTGTATTCAAAACAAACACGAAATCTATGGAACACTATTAATAGCACTCGACAATTAAAGCTTCCTAAAAGCAAAAACACACGGAAGAAGAAGTGACAAGTAAGAAAAATACAGTTAATACTCAAATTAAGGTAGCTCGCTGCACAGCAGACGTGAAGCAGACGGCAGTTAGGACGACACGGCATTACTTCAGACATTAGTCGAGTCCATGCCACATCGTGCTGCGGCAGTTCTGCGTGCTCTTGGGAACGCTACACGATGTTAGACAGATGTACCGGTTTCTTTGGCTCTTTAGTGTATATCAGCATGACAATGCATCCTGTGATAAAGCAGCATCCGTGAGGCAGGCAATAACATTCCTGAAATCGACTGGCGTGCTCATAGTCGCAACCTCAACCCATGGAACACCTTTGGGATGACTTAAAACTTCACCTTCAACTTCGCTCGTTCCGTGTCTCCAACACCACTCCCTTTCTCTGGTTACGGCTCTTTCAAGCCGTACTAAAGTTGAAGGGTAGACGCATGGTCACTAATAGATCTCCAGATACTTTTCACCAGATGTGGGCCGGCCGGAGTGGCCGTGCGGTTCTAGGCCCTACAGTCTGGAACCGAGCGACCGCTACGGTCGCAGGTTCGAATCCTACCTCTGGCATGGATGTGTGTGATGTCTTAGGTTAGTTAGGTTTAATTAGTTCTAAGTGCTAGGCGACTGATGACCTCAGATGTTAAGTCCCATAGTGCTCAGAGCCATTTGAACCATTTGAACCAGATGTGGTGCTGTTTCGCTTCTTGTCATTGTTACTTTAATTCTTCATTACCTTTCCATCCTCTAACACTATTTAGGAATCTGCAGACTACTTGTAATGGAAATGTCTGGAATTTCTCTGTGCTATTTCATGCGTAATGATCAGTGCCGTTCTCCAGGCGGTTGCCACAACAGAGCTGTTCAGCACGCTCAAATGAAGTGAGGCGGTCTTTAATGCTTTGGGCACATCTACATCCGTACTCCGCAAGCCAACTGACGGTGTGTGGCGGAGGGTACCTTGAGTACCTCTATCGATTCTCCCTTCTATTCCAGTCTCGTTTTGTTCGTGGAAAGAAAGATTGTCGATATGCCTCTGTGTGGGCTCTAATCTCTCTGATTTTATCCTCATGGCCTCTTCGCGAAATATACGTAGGAGGGAGCAATATACTGCTTGACTCTTCGATGAAGGTATGTTCTAGAAACTTCAACAAAAGCCCGTACCGAGCTACTGAGCGTCTGTCCTGCAGTCTTCCACTGGAGTTATCTATCATCTCCGTAACGCTTTCGCGATTACTAAATGATCCTGTAACGAAGCGCGCTTCTCTCCGTTGCATCGTCTCTGTCTCTTCTGTCAACCCTAATTGGTACGGATCCCACACCGGTGAGCAGTATTCAAGCAGTGGGCGAACAAGTGTACTGTAACCTACTTCCTTTGTTTTCTGATTGCATTTCCTTAGGATTCTTCCAACGAATCTCAGTTTGGCATCTGCTTTACCGACGATTAATTTTATATAGTCATTCCATTTTAAATCACTCCTAATGCGTACTCCCAGATAATTTATGGAATTGACTGCTTCCAGTTGCTGACCTTCTATATTGTAGCTAAATGATAAAGGATCTTTTTTTCTGTGTATTCGCAGCACATTACACTTGTCTACATTGAGATTCAATTTCCATTCCCTGCACCATGCGTCAATTCGTTGCAGATCCTCCTGCATTTCAGTACAATTTTCCGTTGTTACAAGTTCTCGATATACTACAGGATCATCCGCAAAAAGTCTCAGTGAACTTCTGATGTTATCCACAAGGTAGTAAGTCCACGTGAATCCATACACTCATGCCATATGCTGGGGCATCTCACACGGGCATTTATAAGCACCATGCCGGCCGGTGTGGCCGAGCGCTTCTAGGCGCTTCAGTCTGGAACCGCGCAACCGCTACGGTCGCAGGTTCGAATCCTGCCTCGGGCATGGATGTGTGTGATGTCCTTAGGTCAGTTAGGCTTAAGTAGTTCTGAGTTCTAGGGGACTGATAACCTCAGATGTTAAGTCCCATAGTGCTCAGAGCCATTTGAACCATTTATGAGCACCATACTTTGCAACAGAGCTGTAGTTTCATTTTGCCTTACCAATAAAGCGAAGCGTTCAATTGCTTTATCCGCTGAATCAGTTTGTGTCACCGTCACTTTTGATATGTGTGTGCATTGTTATTCAAAGTCTTTTGTATGCTGTGATCAGTTTCTGAAATGACGCCTTCATTTATAATCACAGACAACTGGAAGCATATTTACTGTTACTGAAGAGTGTATCTAAACAGGGTGATTCAACTGGTCCTGCCTATGAATTTTACGTTACCTGCAACACATTCGAAAACTAGAGACGAGATTTTCACAGCCTCTTGCTTGCTATGAGCAAACTATTAGTCCTACAAAAAAAAAAAATGCACTAGAGCTTCCTGTAGGAAATTTAATTTACGTAAGTTTTGTACTGGGCTACGTTTTCGTTGGAGGTCTTGGTTTTAAAATGAAGAAAAACGCGTTTGGTCACTTTTGTACGTTTTTGTTGAGTAATGAGTAATTCGAGAACTGTGGCATCTAGGGAAAACTTACCCTGGTACAAAAGGTAACTACATTAAATTTACTACGAAAGGTTCTGTTCATTTTTTCTGTGGGACCAATAGTTTGTCTGTAGCGAGCGAGAGAATATGAAAATCATGCAGGTCGTTTTTGAAGGCGTTGCGTGTTGCATAAAACCCTTCGGTAGGGGCAGCTGAATCACACTGTATATTTTCCATACTGATAGCTAGTAGCCAGTCGCCAGTCTTTAGGTAACAGGTAACGCTCTTTGATGAATAACGAGTTCAGGGCGTGCACAACAGAGTGTCTATCGCACTACTGTAATACATGATTATACTGGAAGCAAAGATAAAAAATGTGGTGTCCCTCTGTGAGATACTAACATGGGAAGACAGATGGCCGGGAGTAGCAGGGCAGCGAATTGTCGCCGTTAGAGGTCCGCACAAGAGCAAATAATTAATCCGTTCTAATAGCTGGTAAATGTACCTTCATTGAGTCAGTCGTGAAGCACAATCCAAAATCAGAGTCGAAGATTCACAACAAAATACATTGATCATAGTATGAAGGCTTTCACGACCGGATGACATATCTTGTGGTAAACCTTCCGGGATGTAAGGTCGTGGTCCATGAAACTCTTCAGCTCCTAACGTTTCATCCAGAGCTGCGCAAGTCGGCAAGACTCACCGGAGGAGAAACACCCCTCTGAAGATGTCCAGCGCAGCTCTGGACGAAACGTTAGGAGCTGAAGAGTTTCATGGATCACGACCTTACATCCCGGAAGGTATACCAGAGAAAATACATTGACACAAAAATGCAGTCTGCAAGGCAAGACCCGATGTACTCAGATTTCCAGTCCACAACCAACTAAACTGAACATTAGAGGTCGCGGGACTCTCCTTTATCCAGTCCGCAGACGTCGCTTTTGTCGGTAGTCGGCGGAGGCCGAACCTGGCCTGCAAGCATCATTGGCCGCGGCGTTGACATGGACGACCGCTATCGGCGTACGCGGAATTCATTTCGTGTGTTACCGACTATCGCCGGACGGCACCTCCGGTGGTATCGATTACAAAGACACCACACAAATATGAAATTAGTTTTTAGGAAGTACCTTCTGTTTATTTTACACAAAGCGGCTTTTCGCGGATGATGCTGTAGTATACAGATACGTTGCAGCATTAGAAAATTGTAGCGAAATTCAGGAAGATCTGCAGCGGATAGACACTAGGTGCAGGGAGTGGCAACTGACCCTTAACATAGACAAATGTAATGTATTGCGAATACATAGAAAGAGGGATCCTTTATTGTATGATTATATGATAGCGGAACAAACACTCGTAGCAGTTACTTCTCTAAAATATCTGGGAGTATGCGTGCGGAACGATGTGAAGTGGAATGATCATATAAAATTAATTGTTGTTAAGGCGGGTACCAGGTTGAGATTCATTGGGAGAGTGCTTAGAAAATGTAGTCCATCAACAAAGGAGGTGGCTTACAAAACACTCGTTCGACCTATACTTGAGTATTGCTCATCAGTGTGGGATCCGTACCAGGTCGGGTTGACAGAGGAGATAGAGAAGATCCAAAGAAGAGCGGCACGTTTCGTCACAAGGTTATTTGGTAAGCGTCATAGCGTTACGGAGATGTTTAGCAAACTCAAGTGGCAGACTCTGCAAGAGAGGCGCTCCGCATCGCGGTGTAGCTTGCTGTCCAGGTTTCGAGAGGGTGCGTTTCTGGATGAGGTATCGAATATATTTCTTCCCCCTACTTATACCTCCCGAGGAGATCACGAATGTAAAATTAGAGAGATTCGAGCGCGCACGGAGGCTTTCCGGCAGTCTTTCTTCCCGCTAACCATACGCGACTGGAACAGGAAAGGGAGGTAATGACAGTGGCACGTAAAGTGCCCTCCGCCACACACCGTTGGGAGGCTTGCGGAGTATAAATGTAGATGTAGATGTAGACCCTACTGCTGTAGTGCTCGCTGCCCAAAATCATCATTACTCGCGGTATTTCGCCGATTCCTGTAGAGTTTGAGCGTGGTCTGAATCCTCACTGAAGTGATCGTTGACCTTCCTCGCCTTAATTATATATGTGCACTGTGTCCAGATAGACAAGTGGTCAGCCCCAATAATGCGACGAAACCAGAAAAAAGAGACATAACTGTGTTAAACGCCCACTGCGTTATCACACGAACAATTTATCACTATAAATTTAATTTCATACGATGATCACATAAATTGTTTAATTGCTACAACAGTTTCAGTATAGTAATCACTATCAACACCCTCGTAGTAGCAGCCTGAAGGAAATGACGGTTCCTATCACACTTTACCCAACGGTTTCTGTGAGCATTGAGTGAAATAAACTTGTCCAAATTAATGTGCTCACTGACGCTCTTTCAATGGCAGATATCAGCAAAAACAATTGTTTCTAGGTTAGCTTGAAACAAGGAGCAGTTGAAATCAGAATGTCAGAAGGCACCCTACAACAAAGGCAATGACTTGCGTATCAGCGCAGCTTGAGATCGAGTCATAGCGACGTTGAAGATAGCCCGACGGACTCGTGAAGGAAGCACTGCTACGTAAGGCGTCATACTAAGTACCAGTGACGTCACGGTCGGTAGTGCGAATATGTAAGAATGGAGTCACCGACTGCAAGCCATCTAGTTACCACTGAGCAGTGGCTGAAGGTTACTAGGTACAAAGCTGAAGGAATTTTATCACTGGACTCCAAGAGCACGGTATAACAAAGAATATTTTCAAAGCAAGGTAATAAAGACCGCGTTACTGTGTTGTTTTTACTTGTAAAAGTGATGCGTTTTGCGAATAAAACACAATGGCCTTAATGTTACTGCATACGAGATAGCTTGTTTTTCACTCACTTCCTAGATTGGCAGGCTCAGGGCTGACTGATCGTCGAAAGCAGGGAATTTATAGCCCGTATGTGCATTCCACGAGCCGCGCAGTGCGACATGGACTGAAACTGAACGCTGAAGCTTTTGTTTTTGGTCACTGTTTTCACAAACAGAAGTTCTTTTAACTTTTGCCTCGCTATCCCACGCATTCCCAATTCAACCCCCGCTTGATGAGCGCGGATGCAGGGGTTGTTTTTGTATTGCGAAAGCCAGAGTAGTTTCGGTCAAAGGGCTTTATTGCTGACATTCTAGCAATATACAAAGTATTTGAAAACATCCATTATGTTGGAGCCTGGTTTCCGTAACATTTTTTACTATAAAAGAAATTTTCTCCCCGACGACCTGTCCTTATATAGTCACTGTATACTGTTTAATTTTTCTGACGTAAAGCGGCAACGAAATCTTTGTGCTTTGAAGAAAAGATATTGTTCGTTTTCGACAGAGAATAGAGGAAATCTTCTTTTTGACATATTGTTCCGAAAATAGATAAAACCCTCTTAATAAGGTAGTTAACAGGAGATAGGTGTTACGTTTTAATTTGGTTGAACACGGGATCCTACGTTATGAACCTGTAAAGTGTTATGTAGTAGCTCATATCAGAAGGTTTATGCCCAACATATGTTCCACAAACTTCCCAATGACGGTACTAATCTTAACTTCCTTCTCTGTATCATAAGAAAGACGAAATGTGACTATGGTTTGTACGTGTAGAAAACTGTGTGTTACGAATATTTGTAACGTAGCCCAATAATGCGAAGCTTGTGCTTAGGCGTACAAATTAGTAGTTTGTAACTTCTCTGTGTGTAATGAACCGAGACGATAAAAAAAATGGTTCAAATGGCTCTGAGCACTATGGGACTCAACATCTTAGGTCATAAGTCCCCTAGAACTTAGAACTACTTAAACCTAACTAACCTAAGGACATCACACACACCCATGCCCGAGGCAGGATTCGAACCTGCGACCGTAGCAGTCGCGCGGTTCCGGACTGCGCGCCTAGAACCGCGAGACCACCGCGGCCGGCAACCGAGACGATCCTTCGTCCTTTCCCGCTCTTCACTGATGAGTGGAGTAGTACGTATACTTTATGAACACCATGTCCTGTCAACGCAACAAACGTAAATCTGCCATGTTTATGCCCCATTGCCTTGAAATAGCGCGCGGCCATGTGTGGCGTTCCCTTCACCTATTGAAACTTAAGAGTCATGTTCTTCCAATAAAGTATGTCCACCTTACATCATTCCATCTATTCAGTCACCCATTCTGTGTATGTTCTAAGACTCTCCCCTTTCTGCACTCCTGTATATACTGTGCATTGCCCAAACCCGCTCCTCCCGCCTGCCTCATCTAGCATGTCGACGCCGTTGCCTCCCCTGACACTGTAGAGTTCCTTCCGAGATCCGTACGAACTTTTTAATCTCAAACAGTTTACCTGCTGGCGAATTCTCGAGACCAATCCTGTCGAGACTCACGCAATAACAGGACCAACCACCCGAGACTTCCACCCCTGTGATTTCTGCCTCAACAATCACAACCATCATATCCAGTTTGTAAGACACTAAAATACGCGAAATAACCTCGAGCGTAAAATGAAATGAATCTCACTTACTAACCATACAACAGAAAACCCCGAACAGACTAATACTGCTAAAGCTATTAACCTACGAACATGAGACTTGCATCTGTCCACCATCGTTCGCATCTATGAAACCATGATCCGACCGTTCCAATTCTATACCCGTGTTTCCTCCATTTCTGCCGCCACAAAATTCTATCACTACCTCAGATACCTCAAACGTCAAGCTCTCCACCTCGCCTTCTGCATCCGCTTACCGCCTCCCATGAGTAGTCTGTATCAGTTTACTAATTTCCACCACATCTATACCAAACCGAACATCTTTTAATCGCTTACAGGTTCCGCAAACTTGCACATATACTCAATGTTTTCATCCCTGATTTCCAACCACCGTCCTCTGCCGCGTTTATACCATTAAGTTTCCACAACCATTCATATAAAAGGCCTCCGCAACAGATACGAACGAAAACTTGATCATCTCGCCGTAGATGACAATGAAACCTGCTCAGAGGTGGATCTATCCCTCTAGATTTAATAGAGCACTCCTTTTGCTCTCTCTGTCAGCGGTCCACCCCTCCCCCGCGTCTGCTTGCTTCGGGGCCCTCTTCGCCATTATTTTCATCCCACTTACCTTTTCCCAAAGATCTCTCTCAAAACTCACATAGCCTTATGCTCACTTTATGTTCACGATCAACAAATCCCATTTCTCATCCATACCTTCTCCCTGAAACTCGCAAAACAAATCATCACGAGCATCGCACACTATGCTAAAAAAGTTAATGGAAAACACCAGTTTTTATCTATACAATCATCAAGGAAATCGACATTTTATCTTTACGAAAACTCAACGAAAGACATCTCTATTTTAATTTACAAACCACGAGTAATTTTAATTTATTTTTAATGTTTTTAAACATAGTTTGTGTGTTTAAAATGTCTCTGGCTGATTAGCGGATTAAATGGTACTACCTATAGGCCACATCACGCCCGCCTGGGGCAAAGGGGCCTAATACAACGACTATAAACTTAAAAAAAAATTAAACAGAAAAGCACAAGGTCAAAATGACGAACATAATTTTCCAGCTTTCATTTACCATGGCTAGATGAATATTTCAGAAGTTTCTCGCTGAAGCGCAGAAAACGCCGGACTGTCATCATCGCCAGTTACAGACTTCGAAAGTCAGATTTATTCTTCTGTGATGCTGAAACGTCCCCTTAGAAAATTTAATAAATTACTGTGCTGATAAACCTCTTACTTTATTTGATTTTCAAACAGATGAACAGAACTGAACGTATTCAGACATTTCGCTCTTTACCTATTCTGATCAACACTAAACTGACACACAATATTTTTAGCGCAACGCAATCTGACTTTCAATAATCCCTACAAAAGAATGGCCCTGACTAACATTAACCTATACCTTTCACAAATCACTTACCTCACAAAAATCTTCGTTACTCGAACTGGTGCAATACAGCGAGCGCCACTAATGCCAGCTAAATAAAAGATTCAAACTACTGAAGGCACTAACTACTGATAGGCATAGTTAGCAAATGAAAGATTTTGATAGAGAACAAACAATGTATTTGCCTTAATAGTGTTCAAAAGTCATAATATATACAGCAGTTCATGACATCCAGTCTTACAAATTTACTGTTTCTGATGGACACACGTCCATATCATCCGCTCTCAAAACTCCGCCATTTCTCTCCCCATACCCACCACTGCTGGCGGCTCACCTCCAACTGCGCAACGCTACGCGCTGTTAACAGCCAACTGTCCAACACTACAATGGCAAATATTGCAACAATACCGACCAGCCTCAGACTGCACACAACACAGTCAGTGATTTTCATACAGAGCGCTACGTGGCGTTACCAACATAAAAATCTAAACAGCCTACTTACAATGCGTTCTTCAAACTGTATGAAGGGTGTAAATATATAACTAAAAGCAAGCAGATAAATACGTAAAATATTTAATTGTAAGTTATCTGCAAAAAATGCTTTGTTACTGGTTTTACAATAGCATTCCGATGAAGTGTAAAATCCATGTTGTTGAGTGTAACAGCGTTTCAGGACGTGGAGTTATTATACGACCAGCAGTGACAGAAAGTACCCTCCACAGTAAAGTGGCATGTAGTATTTATGTAGATTTAAAAGCAGACCTCGAAACTGCTCTACGTCCCAAAGGACTTGTGTGTTCGTAGGCCGTGGAAGAGTCACGTGGCCTGATGTTTCGTGACACGAAAGGAACGTCGGCTATTGTCGGTCAGCGAGGGCCACGTGCAAGGCATCTCGGTTGACGCAGCGGAAGGGAATGGCACTGGGACGCCGGAGCGCCGCGCTCACAAAATTCTCTCGCCGGTGGACGCGTGAGCGAGCCCACTGTGTGCGCCGGGACGGCCGATGGCCGAAATTCGATCGGCGGGCAGGCGATTTCTGCGTGCTGGGCCCGACGACAACGATGACAACGTTGTGACCGAGCACAGCAGTGCAGTAGCGACTTCCATGGTATCCCAGTTGCAAGTGGCGTGGCTCTGGGGCAAGTGTCCTTCCGTATGTGGTGCCACCACTGGCGAATCTGAAACTTAAAGAGTCATTTGTTCTCCATTCCACTCCCATTTCTGATGGTAGTAATGTATCCGACTCGTCGCTTCCGAGCGGAATACTAGACTGTGATCGGTAGAGGCACCCATTTGAGGAGATGTTTCTGGATGGTATGAATATCCACTTGATGTTCAAAACTGAATTAGGCAAATAATGTTCTGCGTTGTAGACCATCTATATACCGACGGTGTCCCCTATCGCTTACACGTTTACACATGTGGGAAAATTAAGTGAACTTTTGAATGGTCCTTTGCGTTTGGATCGACCAGAACGAGAAAGAAACGATAGTGTACGTGCTCTCACGGTCAACAGCACGTAGTACACAAGTTCTTCTACGACTGCTAATGCTCTACAATAGCTGATAAAAGTCATGACTCTTGTGTGTCATTTGATATACGATGGCTGTTCGGAAAGTAAAGTCCGATCGGTGTCAAAATGAAAACCACAGTGCAAATCAAAAATTTTTTATTCGCAAAAGTTAGCTACACCTCCCGCCACCTCTCTAAATAGTCGCCGCTCCGACCCATTTTTACGCTGCCACTGTGCTATTTTACGTGATATTCGCCCGTTGTAGGCCATTTTAGGATACTTTACTTTCTCACCGTTGCTATTATTACAAATGGTTCAAATGGCTCTGAGCACTATGGGACTTAACTCCTGAGGTCATCAGTCCCCTACAACTTAGAACTACTTAAACCTAACTAACCTAAGTACACCTCACACATCCATGCCCGAGGTAGGATTACAACCTGCGACCGTAGCGGTCGCGCGGTTCCACACTGTAGCGCCTAGAACCGCTCGGCCAGTCCGGCCGGCTCCGACTTACACATTTGTCGTGGCACTGAACAAACTGTCCAAGTCTCTTGTCACAGAAAGAAGCCGCCTGCGCTTTCCGCCAATTCTCTGCGCTGTTCTCCCTTTCGTTCAAATGCTTCAAATGGCTCTGAGCACTGTGGCACTTAACTTCTGAGGTCATCAGTCCCCTAGAACTTAGAACTAATTAAACTTATCTAACCTAAGGACATCACACGCATCCATGCCCGAGGCAGGATTCGAACCTGCGACCGTAGCGGTCGCGCGGTTCCAGACTGTAGCGCCTAGAACCGCTCGGCCACTCCGGCCAACCCTCCTTTTCGTTGTTTGTGTCAAAATGTTCTCTTCCTAGAAAGCGGTTTATATGAGCAGAGATGAACATCGGTGATCACACACTTTCCATCGAAAACGCAGCAGGAGCGTCTTCATTGCCCTTGTAGAATGAGGCTGAAAAATAGTCTTGAAGAAAGAAACGCATCAGATTTATGTTATGTGGGCTGCATAGCTTCAGGGAAAAAATCTCTCACCAGATCCACATACCTGTCGGGATATACTGTTGTTTTAGGCATTTCTACGTGATCATTTTGCGGTCTGAAGTGAAAAGAGCGACGTGAAGCAATCGACAGGCACTCTAAAGTCACTGCCCAACACATCTGTGCAGAGTTTCATCGGATTTTCACAGTGGTTCCCATTTCGCGCCTAATCGGACCTCATTTTCCGAATACGCCTCGTTTCTATGAGAGAATACCATGACCAGATCTTAAGATCTGCGGAACGAACACTGGTAGCAGTTACTTCTCTAAAATATCTGGGAGTATGCGTGCGGAACGATTTGAAGTGGAATGATCATATAAAATTAATTGTTGTTAAGGCGGGTACCAGGTTGAGATTCATTGGGCGAGTCCTTAGAAAATGTAGTCCATCACCAAAGGAGGTGGCTTACAAAACACTCGTTCGACCTATACTTGAGTATTGCTCATCAGTGTGGGATCCGTACCAGGTCGGGTTGACAGAGGAGATAGAGAAGATCCAAAGAAGAGCGGCACGTTTCGTCACAGGGTTATTTGGTAAGCGTGATAGCGTTACGGAGGTGTTTAGCTAACTCAAGTGGCAGACTCTGCAAGAGAGGCGCTCTGCATCGCGGTGTAGCTTGCTGTCCAGGTTTCGAGAGGGTGCGTTTCTGGATGAGGTATCGAATATATTTCTTCCCCCTACTTATACCTCCCGAGGAGATCACGAATGTAAAATTAGAGAGATTCGAGCGCGCACGGAGGCTTTCCGGCAGTCTTCTTCCCGCGAACCATACGCGACTGGAACAGGAAAGGGAGGTAATGACAGTGGCACGTAAAGTGCACTCCGCCATACACCATTGTGTGGCTTGCGGAGTGTAAATGTAGATGTAGATTTAGAAGATTCGCCAGCCGCTGTGGCCGAGTGGTTCTAGGCGCATCAGTCGGGAAACGCCCTGCTGCTGCGGTCGCAGGTTCTAATCATGCCTCGGGTATGGATGTCTGTGATGTCCTTAGGTTAGTTATCTTTGAGTAGTTCTAAGTCAAGAGGACTGATGACCTCAGATGTTAAGTCCCATAGTGCTTAGAGCCATTTGAACCATCTTAAGATTCGTTAGTGTCTCGTAGTGGATAACTTTTTCCTAAAATTTTGTAAACAAGAAGATTGGGAGAGAAAATAACAATGATTAAGTAAAAATGAATCTTGGACTGTAATAGATAGTATCGTTTGCTCCTCATGATGTATTTCCTCATTTATGACTCATCCAATTTCTTCACTATGCGATGTAGAATTGAATTTTATAACAACAGTGCTTAAATTCAAGATACCGTAAGATCATCGTTTCTACGAAAATCTCTGGTAATGTGCGCAAAGCAGCAACAACGAAAAATGGGAAGCATGATTTATACTTATCCCTCGATTAAAAGGCCCTATCGATTGTTTGCTGTCGTCGACGAATGAGAACGTTTTAGGTCAGAAAATGTTCAGAGTTTTAATTCCGCCAATTCCAGTGATGTATGTTCATGTCCATGAACCATGGACCTTGCCGTTGGTGGGGAGGCTTGCGTGCCTCAGCGATACAGATAGCCGTACCGTAGGTGCAACCACAACGGAGGGGTATCTGTTGAGAGGCCAGACAAATGTGTGGTTCCTGAAGAGGGGCAGCTGCCTTTTCAATAGTTGCAAGGGCAACAGTCTGGATGATTGACTGATCTGACCTTGCAACACTAACCAAAACGGCCTTGCTGTGCTGGTACGGCTGAAAGCAAGGGGAAACTACAGCAGTAATTTTTCCCGAGGGCATGCAGCTTTATTGTATGGTTAAATGATGATGGCGTACTCTTGGGTAAAATATTCCGGAGGTAAAATAGTCCCCCATTCGGATCTCCGGGCGAGGACTACTCAGGAGGACGTCGTTATCAGGAGAAAGAAAACTGGCGTTCTCCGGATCGGAGCGTGGAATGTCAGATCCCTTAATCGGGCAGGTAGGTTAGTAAATTTAAAAAGGGAAATGAATAGGTTAAAGTTAGATATAGTGGGAATTAGTGAAGTTCGGTGGCAGGAGGAACAAGACTTTTGGTCAGGTGAATACAGGATTATAAATACAAAATCAAATAGGGGTAATGCAGGAGTAGGTTTAATAATGAATAAAAAAATAGGAGTTTGGGTAAGCTACTACAAACAGCATAGTGAACGCATTATTGTGGCCACGATAGACACGAAGCCCACGCCTACTACAGTAGTACAAGTTTATATGCCAACTAGCGCTGCAGATGATGAAGAAATTGATGAAATATGTGATGAGATAAAAGAAATTATTCAGGTAGTGAAGGGAGACGAAAATTTAATAGTCATGGGTGACTGGAATTCAAGAGTAGGAAAACGGAGAGAAGGAAACATAGTGGGTGAATATGGATTGGGGGAGAGAAATGAAAGAGGAAGCCGTCTGGTAGAATTTTGCACAGAGCATAACTTAATCATAGCTAACACTTGGTTCGAGAATCATAAAAGAAGGTTATATACATGGAAGAATCCTGGAGATACTAGAAGGTATCAGATAGATTATATAATGGTAAGACAGAGATTTAGGAACCAGGTTTTAAATTGTAAGACATTTCCAGGGGCAGAAGTGGATTCTGACCACAATCTATTGGTTATGAGCTGTAGATTAAAACTGAAGAAACTGCAAAAAGGTGGGAATTTAAGGAGATGGGACCTGGATAAACTGAAAGAACCAGAGGTTGTAGAGAGTTTCAGGGAGAGCATACGGGAACAATTGACAGGGATGGGGGAAAGAAATACAGTAGAAGAAGAATGGGTAGCTCAGAGGGATGAAGTAGTGAAGGCAGCAGAGGATCAAGTAGGTAAAAAGACGAGGGCTAGTAGAAATCCTTGGGTAACAGAAGAGATATTGAATTTAATTGATGAAAGGAGAAAATATAAAAACGCAGTAAATGAAGCAGGCAAAAAGGAATACAAACGTCTCAAAAATGAGAGCGACAGAAAGTGCAAAATGGCTAAGCAGGGATGGCTAGAGGACAAATGTAAGGATGTAGAGGCTTATCTCACTAGGGGTAAGATAGATACTACCTACAGGAAAATGAAAGAGACCTTTGGAGAAAAGAGAGCCACTTGTATGAATATCAAGAGCTCAGATGGAAACCCAGTTCTAAGCAAAGAAGGGAAAGCAGAAAGGTGGAAGGAGTATATAGAGAGTCTATACAAGGGCGATGTACTTGTTGCCAAGATTTGAATCGCGCGCCAAAAACAAAACAACCAATCACAGACTGTGCTCGACATCTATTGAGCAGCCCAGAGAGCAGCACAGAGAGGCCCAGAGAGCATGGAAGAGGATGTAGATGAAGATGAAATGGGAGATACGATACTGCGTGAAGAGTTTGACAGAGCACTGAAAGACCTAAGTCGAAACAAGGCCCCGGGAGTAGACAACATTCCATTGGAACTACTGACGGCCTTGGGAGAGCCAGTCCTGACAAAACTCTACCATCTGGTGAGCAAGATGTATGAGACAGGTGAAATACCCTCAGACTTCAAGAAGAATATAATAATTCCAATCCCAAAGAAAGTAGGTGTTGACAGATGTGAAAATTACCGAACTATCAGTTTAATGAGCCACGACTGCAAAATACTATCGCGAATTCTTTACAGACGAATGGAAAAACTGGTAGAAGCCGACCTCGGCGCAGAACAGTTTGGATTCCGCAGAAATGTTGGAACACGTGATGCAATACTGACCCTACGACTTATCTTAGAAAATAGATTAAGGAAAGGCAAACCTACATTTCTAGCATTTGTAGACTTAGAGAAAGCTTTTGACAATGTTGACTGGATACTCTCTTTCAAATTCTGAAGGTGGCAGTGGTGAAATACAGGGAACGAAAGACTATTTACAATTTGTACAGAAACCAGATGGCAGTTATAAGACTCGAGGGGCATGAAAGGGAAGCAGTGGTTGGGAAGGGAGTGAGACAGGGTTGTAGCCTGTCCCCAATGTTATTCAATCTGTAAATTGAGCAAGCAGTAAAGGAAACAAAAGAAAAATTCGGAGTAGGTATTAAAGTCCATGGAGAAGAAATAAAAACTTTGAGGTTCGCCGATGACATTGTAATTCTGTCAGAGACAGCAAAGGACTTGGAAGAGCAGTTGAACGGAATGGACAGTGTCTTGAAAGGAGGATATAATATTAACATCAACAAAAGCAAAACGAGGATAATGGAATGTAGTCGAATTAAGTCGGGTGATGCTGAGGGAATTAGATTAGGAAATGAGACACTTAAAGTAGTAAAGGAGTTTTGCTATTTGGGGAGCAAAGTAACTGATGATGGTCGAAGTGGAGATGATATAAAATGTAGACTGGCAATGGAAAGGAAAGCGTTTCTGAAGAAGAGAAATTTGTTAACATCGAGTATAGGTTTATGTGTCCGGAAGTCGTTTCTGAAAGTATTTGTATGGAGTGTAGCCATGTATGTAAGTGAAACATGGACTATAAATAGTTTGGACAAGAAGAGAATAGAAGCTTTCGAAATGTGGTGCTACAGAAGAATGCTGAAGATTAGATGGGTAGATCACATAACTAATGAGGAGGTATTGTATAGAATTGGGGAGAATAGAAGTTTGTGGCACGACTTGACTAGAAGAAGGGATCGGTTGGTAGGACATGTTTTGAGGCATCAAATGTGGTGCTACAGAAGAATGCTGAAGATTAGATGGGTAGATCACATAACTAATGAGGAGGTATTGTATAGAATTGGGGAGAATAGAAGTTTGTGGCACGACTTGACTAGAAGAAGGGATCGGTTGGTAGGACATGTTTTGAGGCATCAAGGGATCACAAATTTAGCATTGGAGGGCAGCATGGAGGGTAAAAATCGTAGAGGGAGACCAAGAGATCAATACACTAAGCAGATTCAGAAGGATGTAGGTTGCAGTAAGTACTGGGAGATGAAGAAACTTGCACAGGATAGAGTAGCAACGAGAGCTGGATCAAACCAGTCTCAGGACTGAAGACAACAACAAACAACATGTTTTAAATATTTTCTATTGCAACGTTGTTTAATACTAGAAATAAATTAATTTTGAAATTTAATTTTGTCCTATTGTTTTCCACACTGCATTAGTTACAGAAGCATGTGGTGCAATGCAAAGCTAAATACAGTTACGGTACAAATACAATGGTAAGTATAGCTCATGACAATGAAAAACAGTGGAAGTATTTGGATTCATTTGCAGTTAATGAGTAATTAGCAGCAACTCAGGTTGAGATACGGTAGCTGATGCAAGAGCGATCCTGAAAGCGTAGAATAAATTTCTTTTGTTTCCGTCTGTGGTCATAAAATTTGAAGGTCCTTAGACCACCGGTTCTGGTCGGCGATGACCATCTTCAGATCTGGTTTAAACATGTCCTAATATAGTGATCAAGTAGTGACATTGTCAAAAGGCACACACAAAAAATCAGCATAGCATCGTCGCACATATATAGAATATGGTATACAGGGTGGTCCATTGATAGTGACCGGGCAAAATATCTCATGAAATAAGCATCAAACGAAAAAAATTACAAAGAACGAAACTCGTCTTGCTTGAAGGGGGAAACCAGATGGCGCTATGGTTGGCCCGCTACATGGTGCTGCCATAGGTCAAACGGATATCAACTGCAATTTTTAAATCAGGAACCCCCATTTTTTGTTACATATTCGTGTAGTACGTAAAGAAATATGAATGTTTTAGTTGGACCACTTTTTTCGCTTTGTGATAGATGGCGCTGTAATAGTCACAAACATATGGCTCAGAAATTTAGACGAGCGGTTGGTAACAGGTAGCTTTTTTAAATTAAAATACAGAACTTAGGTACGTTTGAACATTTTATTTCAGTTGTTCCAATGTGATACATGTACCTTCGTGAACTTATCATTTCTCAGAACGCATGCTGTTACATCGTGATTACCTGTAAATACCACATAAATGCAATAAATGCTCAAAATGATGTCCGTCAACCTTAATGCATTCGACAATACGTGTAATGACATTCCTCTCAACAGCGAGTAGTTCGCCTTTCGCAATGTTCGCATATGCATTGACAATGCTCTGACGCATGTTGTCAGGCGTTGTCGGTGGATCACGATAGCAAATATCCTTCAACGTTCCTCACAGATAGAAATCTGGGGACGTCAGATCCGGTGAACGTGCGGGCGTGCGGGCCATGGTATGGTCCTTCAACGACCAATCCACCTGTCATGAAATATGCTATTCAATAACGCTTCAACCGCAAGCGATCTATGTGCCGGACATCCATCATGTTGGAAGTACATCGTCATTCTGTCATGCAGTTAAACATCTTGTAGTAACTTCGGTAGAACATTACGTAGGAAATCAGCATACATTGCACCATTTAGATTGCCATCGATAAAATAGGGGCCAATTATCCTACCTCCCATAATGCCGTACCATACATTAACCCGCCAAGGTCGCTGATGTTCCACTTGTCGCAGCCATCGTGGATTTTCCGCTGGCCAATAGTGCATATTATGCCGCTTTACGTTACCGCTGTTGGTGAATGACGCTTCGTCGCTAAATAGAACGCGTTCAAAGAAATCTGTCATCGTCCTGTAATTTCTCTTGTGCCCAGAGGCAAAACTGTACACGACGTTCAAAGTCGTCGCCATGCAATTCCTGGTCCATAGAAATATGGTACGGGTGCAATCGATGATGATGTATCATTCTCAACACTGACGTTTTTGAGATTCCCGATTTTCGCGCAATTTGTCTTCTACTGATGTGCGGATTAGCCGCGACAGCAGCTAAAACACCTACTTGGGCATCATCATTTGGTGCAGGTCGTGGTTGACGTTTCACATGTGGCTGAACACTTCCTGTTTCCTTAGACAGCGTAACTGTCCAGCGAGCGGTCCGGACACTTGGATGATGTCGTCCAAGATACCGAGCAGCATACATACCACACGCCCGTTGAGCAATTTGATCACAATAGCCATACATCAACACGATATTGACCTTTTCCGCAATTGGTAAACGGTCCATTTTAACACGGGTAATGTATTACGAAGCTAATACCGTCCGCACTGGCGGAATATTACGTGATACCACGTACTTATACGTTTGTGACTATTCCAGCGCCATCTACCACAAAGTGAAAAATGTGGTCCAACTAAAACATTCATATTTGTTTACGTACTACACGAATATGTAATAAAATGGGTGTTCCTATTTTAAAAAACGCAGCTGATATCCGTTTGACCTATGGCAGCGCCATCTAGCGGGCCAACCATAGCGCCATCTGGTTTCCCCCTTCAAGCTAGACGAGTTTCGTTCTTTGTAATTTTTTCGTTTGATGCTTATTTCATGAGATATTTGGCCCGGTCACTATCAATGGACCACCCTGTATACTAGGCCACAGCTACCGCTGAATCATCTTGATAACATAAAATTTCTGTCTCTGCATGGCTTAAATCTTTGTAATAAAATACCACTGAGTTCAGAAGCATAAAAAATATTACAGATCAACAGCGCAGTACTAGATTTACTACACTACATCCGGTTTTTCAGTATAATTCGTTAGCTCCAAATAGCTACATAGTGACCACATTAAAATACAATTTTATATAACGTTTGCAACTCAACCCGGCTTAAGACGGGTACCTCAACAAGAAACATCATTAACTTGACCTCGTATTTTAAGGAGAAAAAATCAGCCCTAGCAACCGAGCCCCACATGAAAATTCTGGCCAGTAGTTTGCTAGTACCCAGTCAGGATCTTCTGAAAGTACACGTCTTAAACACACACGCGCACAGCGCTTGTTTGTCACTCACTCCGCCCCACTGCACCCGCTTAATGTCCGAGCGTGAAGTACTGCAGAGCACAGTGACAACCAGTGCCCTTGTATTAATGAATAGCACAATCTCTGCAAATGTACTTCACTTTCAAAGTATCAGCTTTACAGTCCAAAGAAAATAACACCTAACAGAGATGTTAATTATTAAGTACCGCTACGCTACTTCTTTAATGACACACTCATTCGTTCCAGTCACTTACAATGGATTTGCAAATCGCAGCATAAAAATGTTCGAAACAAAGACATTGCTGGTAGCAGATACACGTTAGAAACCGCGGCCTTTGACACAATGAAGAAGCACGTTACCTTCGTCAAAACAGTATTTCACTGAATGTTCAAAGTGATGTGGCGGGTCACTGGTGTACCCGCTTGAATACCAAGCGCACTGGAAGACTGGACAAAATATTGGTGCACGTAACTATCCGTAAAGACGAGATAGCATTTGAAGGATCATGTTATGCTGGTCGAAATTCAAATCGACACCCAGAACTCGTGTCGAGTTGGTAAATCTGCTGGTAAAGCCCTTGATATGCGGAAGCCAAATCATCCGGCGATTGACAGTATCTTGTTCTACATGGCGGTATGGTCAGTGCAGAAACGGCAGTCTTTCTTCTCTGTTCTCTTCATGCACTGACAATCTTTCATGGCCGTAAAATGAATCCACGATTAAAATTGTTCTTCTGTCATCTTGTACGACTTTAGAAAACACCCTCCATCACCACATCTGTAAATGTTCTTTGCTGACTGTTCCAGAAGACTAGGAGACTGCTAAAACACTGTTCGCATGAAATAAAGTTTGTTTGACTCGCATCCCAAACGTCCCGATCGGCTCTTTTAAAGTTATAAACAAAGGTGACAGCAAGTGTCCATCTCCAGATGCCGTTGGCATTATTGTGTAACTATGCGTCGTGTTACTGATGGGTTGCATGACTCTGTCGATGTCTTTCGTCCCTTTTTTGGCTAAAGATCGATCGGGCGTCATTTCTAAGTTAAAACCTCTCTGATCCATATTGCGCACATTCTGCCCACTGTCGGTTTCCATACTATCTCTGGTGTTAGCAACAGACTCTTCACACGTAGTAAGTATGTCTGTCTTATTACCTGGCTGTTTAGTTGTAGTAAGATGGGTTATTTTTCGCGCCACAATATCATGTTACTTCTTGAAAACATACACTCACCCAGCAGACGCTTTAAGCTTTTTTACTTCCACTGCAGCCTTAACGTCCCATTGTCGTATATAAGCATCGTGAATCGTCTTCTTTTTCCTGATTGTTTTATTAAATTTATATAGACGCATTGTGTTGATTTTGGAAAGCTTTCGTTGATGTGTACCCTGGTTTTCAAGGTATCTACTGCAGATGTACAGCGCTCTTTTTTATTTTAATAAACTAAGGTTCCTATTGGCGGTCCTGAAAGACAGATTCCCCTTCTTTCCACTTTTCCAGAGAGCGACAGCTCGTTTCATATACTGTTCTGTTACAGACGGAGGCAAATTGTTATCCTACGTTATTAGGTCTTCAAAGCGGGCTTCGTCATAACTTGCTTCCTCGTTTTCATATCCCTGTCCCTTTGTGCCAACGGCGCTACTTGACTAAAGTGACTGTAGTGAAAGAGCAGCCTCATTATAGTCATCCTCTTGTAAATAACCTGCGAATGTCAGTCCACTGTTTTGCTCTATATCGGGCACGTCTTTCTTCGTGAAGTTTTCACGATTTCTGTAGTTAAACAGAAAGGTGTAATTAATATCACAAAGTAAACTTCATCAGCTTTCGCTTCCCTTTTATAAAATATAGTCGAATAGCCACATATAATGATGCTTACTAATCATGACTTTCCGGAGGTCTCGTTCTTTGACCTTTAAACGTTGCAATTTGGCCGTCACTCTGCACCGCTCCTGGAGCCACTGCACTATCGCTTACTGGTTCACCGACATTACAAATACAGTGTGTTTCAAATACGACTTTACAACTTTAACCCTTTGTTGCCTGACGGTACTTAAAAGTACCAGTAAGGTTTGACTCTCATTATTTTCTCGTGGTGCAGTTTCGTGATCTGAGAGCCTGTCGGTACGTAACAGTAACTCTGCTCTACTGTTTCATAGATGTTATTGTGCAATACATAGACCTCTCTGGCGGACACAGCTTGAAATTGTTTTTCGCGCGCTGCTGTGAAAACAGAAGATTGTAAGTGCTTGTTTCCATGGTTTTGCCTGAATTTGTGCGTAATTTATTGAAACTTCCGTTGAGTTTTCCATTGTACCTACTTACCTTCTTTGTTTTTTATAGTTGTTTGAAGCATTACGTTACAAGTGAATGAGATAAAGTGGAAAATATAAGGCGGTCTTATTAGTACCGTCAGGTTGTGCGAACACTTTATTGTAGCAACAATGCGTTACCTCTCACTAGTTGTTCTGCCCACTTTTTCTCACACAGAAATCCGTAAATACATTTGCCTGTGGAACAATTAGAACAAACAGGAAAGGTTTGCCCGGGAATTTACCTAAAGAAAAATGTCTAAATCAAATCACAGAGAGTCATCTTTAGACCCAACAGTATTTCAATGGAAGGAAAATAAAGCACTGTATTTTGCGTCAAACTTCCATGGCACTGAACAGAGCGTAGTTACAAGAAAACAGAAAGATGGAACTAGTACGACTATACCATGTCCAGTTATTGTATGTGATTACAATAAAAACATGTGTGGTGTGGATCATGCAGACAGATTACGTTCAACTTATGGTCTTGACAAGCGATCAAAGAAATGGTGGCACCGTCTCTTCTGGGGAGCAATAGAAATTGCTTTTGTCAATGCTTACGTCATTTTCAGTGATCTACATGGGGCACTGCCACTGCTGGAATTCAGGCGTTCTGTGGCACTAGGGCTAATGAATGAACAGCAGGTGCCAAATCTCAAAAAGAGAAACTCTGGTAAAGATGAAATAACTCTCCCAAAGAGAAGGAAGGATAACTTTTCTGTTCCGAAGGATGTACGTCTTGGCAACCGAGGAAACCATTTTGTAGTGTTCAGTTGTAAAAGAGGACGATGCGAAATGTGTGCGAAAAATAAGATTCAGTCGAGACCACATTCACAATGTAGTACATGTAAAGTGTATTTGTGCTGCAATGAGAAAAAGAACTGTTTCCTACAATTTCATGAGGTATCACTAAATATGTGATATGTATATACTGTCAAAATTGTATAGCTAAGTTACTATGTATTGTGAAGTTGCTCTAGAATAAATTTATGCGAAATTAAAAAAAAAAGAAATTCAGAAATATCATATTTCTGTTAATTAATTTTCTAATGTAAAAATATTTAATATTTATGTGGAATAAAGTACAAGTTATAAAAATTGGAGCATTTTTCTGCGCATGTTGTGATTCTGTCCATGGAGTCTGACGGTACTTCTGAGTACCAGGGGAGAAAAAAGTTGTGAAAAATAAAATAAAATTTTACAAAAAATCCTACCGTCATTTAAGGCCACAATAGCATAAATTCTGCAAAGAAAATGTTAAAAAGCAAATTTTTTCTTATGTCAGGAAACAAAGGGTTAAACACTCATATACATTTATTGAAGAAGATATAAAGCTGGGTTTAGTGTTATTCCGTAGGGAAACACGTCAAGGTTATTTTTTTTACCTTAAACTGAAGATGCTGTATGTGGCTTCCGTTGGTTATCCTGCACACATCCCATCGGAAGTCAATTTCTTCCCAAACTCACTGTAGCATTGCAGGTGTAACTTTCTCAGTGGCGGCGTAAGTTCTTGCTCTAAGTTCAGGTAGATAAGCCGGCACAGGAGGTACAAACACGATATCCTTGATGAATAAACATTAAAAATAATAGAGTGGTATCAGGTCTGAGGAACGTGGGGGCATCACGGGCAATCCATTGACTTGGAAAGCGGTCACTGAGAAAATTCCAGACGTCAGCCAGGTAGTGGGGTGGTGCACCATATTGCATGAAGTAAACATTTCGTTCTTGGTCATCCTCATCGATAAGTGGCATCAAAAATTGTTGTAACATATCCAGGTACACTATCCCGTCGATGGTTCTCTCACGGAAAAAAGGGGCCGTAGACTTTGTTCTTCCTCAATGCACAAAAAACGTTGTGTTTAGGGCTATCACTAACATGCTGCAATGTTTGATGTGGTTTTTCACTGCCCCAAATCCTACAGTTACGTGTGTTGGCCTTGCCACTTAAGTGAAACGTCGACTCGTCAGAAAAGATCACTTTGTCCAAGAAATGTTCATCCTCACGCAATCGATTTAAAATATCCACACAGAAGCTGTCGCGAGCTATTTTATCAGTGTCTTTTATCGACTGTACTATCGTAAATCTGTATGGTTTCAAATGCAAACGGTTTCTGAACAGACTCCAAACAGTCGTATACAGTTCGCGAGATGCACGCCGGTTCGATTTTGTAGAGCTGTTGACAAAACGTTGTCTCACTCACTCAACGACGTCGTCAGACGTGTTTGGACTACCTGAAGATTTCCAATGTCTTACCGAGCACCCTGTTTCTACAAAATATTTATGCCACTCAAAAACTGTAGGAGTACTAGAAGGATCTTTAGCGTACTTGTTACGAAATTTACGCTGAACTGTTGTCACCGAATTAGATTCTTCAAACCAAAACTCACTGCTAGCTAGCTCGGTTCCACCGAAGGCAGCCCTCTTTAACGCAAATGCCGCTAGCGCTCCTTACGGTGCGATTCGGCACTAGAGAACCACACGAGACAAAATTTGATGTATTTCCCTGCAAACTGACACTACAATCACCTTTGCGGGTGCTACGAAGTAATTTATATGAATTTTCAAAGTTGTAAAGTCCTTTTTCAAGCACCTTGTACAAACCTCTTACCCGCTCCACTGTACAGCACTTCGCCCTCAGGCATCAAGCGGGCACAGTGGGGTAGAGCGAATGTCAAACAAGTAACGCTCGTGCGTGTTTAAAAACTGTACTTTCAAAAGGTCAGAACTGCATAATATCAGAATAACGACCAAATTTTCGCCCAGACCGATTGCTGGCACTGATCTCCTGCAGATGCGCTTTTTTCTCCTTAAAATAAGAGTTCGAGTTAGTAATGTCTCCTTGTAAAGGAAAGCGTCTAAGACTGGACATCTTGTCTGGCGTAGTGGTAATAAATTATATATTCAACTCTCATTCGTGAATCAGCGTATCTATTACTGAAAACCGTATCAGAATCTCCACAGTAGTTCCTGAGACTGACCTTCACATTCAAAAATGTGCTGAGGGACTTAAATTTGTCATATGCGTAGGTGAGTTTTCAGTTTCGTATTTACACGAAGATATCCTATTCCGATTAATGAATCTCAAGTCACGAATGTAGTTCCCCAAAATTTAGTTTTTGCCACTTTGGATGCATTACTCTGAAGTGGTTCATTGTTTGGTGAGCAGGAGATTTACAGCTGATATTGATTCGGGCCTTGCCGTACAGTTTTATAGTTGCTGGCAAAGAACTTTGGGCAATCAGCCGCCGTGCCGAGCGTCTATCACGTGACGCCCGTGACCTGCTTGTATTTGGTGGAATATTTGCAACAACGGAATGCAGTTGGCGATACTGATATGCGTGAAAATAACAATAAATATCCTGCACATGGTGAAATGTATGCTTCGAAATAACCATGATACAGAACGGAAAATTATACTAATAATAACAAAATTACAGAGGAATGCTATTCGTAACAGGGCAATATATGCATTTCTCTTTTTGTACACATTTAAATTAGTATCACTATCATAAACAGAGGAAGATTGTTCTGAAATATTCAGTGCAGACCCGTGATGCCTTCTACTGCGAGCTGATAGTAAAGTGTAATGGGCAAAAAACATTGTCAAGCACTCTGACATGCGTGCCGAAGATCTCGGTGTTAGATCACGCTGGCCTCCCTGCATCGATAGTTCGCTCCGGCCTGGTGCTTAAGTTGGATGGCGTAAAGCCTATCGCAGTCACCGCTAGCTGGCAATGGTATTGTTTCCACAGCGGCAGGGGCCTTTAATTCATCGTAGTTTCATCAATTTTAACGAAATATTTATAAATTATACACACAAACCGTCCTTGTTAATCAGTCTAGCTATTAGTGAAAACTGTGCTACAATCCCTAAATTAGTTGCTGATATTAGCCCGAACATACAGACAGAAACCACAGTTGGAGACTTTAATTTAGTTATGTAGAGATACCTAGATAGAAGAAGATGCACTAGAAGAAGAAGATAGACAGATTAATAAGAGCTTCGGCGCAATTTCGGGTTTGGATCCTTAGTATACTTGTAGAACCGAAAGCACTCGGCCCAATCCCTCCACCACAAGATGCGGTATTGATTTGATTTTAAATAACATTTGTCTAAATGCCGTATGATCAATATTTTGTGAGTAAATATTTGATAAGCTACGGAATGTCGAAAAATTGGTGGATGCGAAGCCACATACATAGAACAAAAATAGTGACGTAAAACGAGAAGCACTACAGAAAATTTTTTTTGTAGCGAAAGATCTTAAATATTAACAATGGTTTTGAATCTTTGACAGGAGCTTACTACACCCCGTCAGTCTAAATTAAATGAAGTCATAAAAAATAGATAAATTTTAAGATGGTGTTTTTAATTCTTCAGGAGTTCTATATAGTCTCCTTCCACTTGAGCACATTGGACGAAACCTTCACACAACGACGTGACACCGTCTGAAAACTAGTTCAAAAATCGCTCTGAGCACAATGGAACTTAACATCTGAGGTCATCAGTCCCCTAGAACTTAGAACTACTTAAACCTAACTAACCTAAGGACATCACACACATCCATGCCCGAGGTAGGATTCGAACCTGCGACCGTAGCAGTCGCGTGGTTCCGGACTGAAGCGCCTAGAACCGCTCGGCCACCACGGCCGGCTGAAAACTAATTCTCTCGGATATTATTCTGCTCAGGCGTCGCGCTGGATTGTCAGTTAGGTTGTCAAAGCGCTGAGTCTTCATGTGAATTTCTGCACTTTGTCGTTTGTGGTAGGCATGAACTGATTATACCAAACGTCGTCATACATGAAGAATTCTTCCTGAAAAGAACTGCCTCTGTTATGCGTTTCAATCAACTCTTTGCAAGCATCCACGCATCGTTGTTTTTATTCGCGAGTCAAAGCATTTAGGAGAATGGCTGCAAGTGTCGAGCCACCGTTCACATCGACGACATCGTTTATAGGGACGACCATCGAGCTAGTGTAGCAAAAATGTGATTCACCCGAAGTGCCGACAAGTTTACATTTATCAACGGTCAATGCTGATAGTCTCGTACCTACTGCAATCATAATTGACGATGTCGTTGGTTCACCATGTGAACACATGAGGGTGGTCTGCTGCGGAGCTCCACGTTCAACAGTGTACCACGAACGGAGTGCGCAGAAACACTTGTGTGTAAACCAGCATTGTGCTCTTTCGGCAGCGATGCCACAGATCACCATCTGTCGTACTTGACAGAGCACACTAACCGCCAAACCCAATGACCTGTGAACAGTCGTGGATGTCCAATCATTTAGTGCCTAGTGGTAGTTCCACTGCCCTTCCACCTCTTTCCGTAGATGCTCACGACAGCGGCACGTGAACATTCGATAGCTGCGCCGTTTTCGAGATACTCGTTCACAGGCTCTGCGTAATAATAATCTGTCCTTTGTCAGAGTCGCTTATCTCGTTAGATTTCCCCACTTGCAGCCCATATCTTCGCCAGGGTGATCACCCGTCCGTGTCTGTTCCGCTTACATACTTCAGTTGCCGCGTCACGTGTTTGCAACGCCACCAGGCAGCATCCAACGTCGCAGTGGGCAGTGGTCACAATGTTTTGGCTGCTCCGTGGATATATCCTTGATAGAAATCTTATTGTTAACAAATTCGAATATACACTACTGGCCATTAAAATTGCTACACCAAGAAGAAATGCAGATAATAAACGGGTATTCATTGGACAAATATATTATACTAGAACTGACATGTGGTTACATTTTCACGCAGTTTGGGTGCACAAATCCTGAGAAATCAGTACCCAGAACACCCACCTCTGGCCGTAATAACGGCCTTGATACGCCTGGGCATTGAGTCAAACAGAGCTCGGATGGCGTGTACAGGTACAGCTGCCCGTGAAGCTTCAACACGATACCACGGTTCATCAAGAGTAGTGACTGGCGTATTGTGAGGAACCACCATTGACCAGACATTATCAATTGGTGAGAGATCTGGAGAATGTGCTGGCCAGGGCAGCAGTCTAACGTTTTCTGTAACCAGAAAGGCCCGTACAGGACCCTTCAGCATGCGGTCGTGCATTATCCTGCTGAAATGTAGGGTTTCGCAGGGATCGAATGAAGGGTAGAGCCACGGGTCCTAACACATCTGAAATGTAACGTCCACTGTTCAAAGTGCCGTCAATGCCAACAAAAAGTGACCGAGACGAGTAACCAACGGCACCCCATACCATCACGCAGAGTGATATGCCAGTATGGCGATGACGAATACATACTTTCAATGTGCGTTCACCGCGATGTCACCAAACACGGATGCGACCATGATGATGATGTAAAAAGAACCTGGATTCATGCGAAAAATTGACTTTCTGCATTCGTGCACCGAGGTTTGTCGTTGAGTACACCGTCGCAGGCGCTCCTGTCAGTGATGCAGCGTAAAGGTAACCGCAGCCATGGTCTCCGAGCTGATAGTAGATACTGCTGCAAACGTTGTCGAAGTGTTCGTGCAGATGGTTGTTGTCTTGCAAACGTTCCCATCTGTTGACTCAGGGATCGAGACGTGGCTGCATGATCCGTTACAGCCATGTGGATGAGATGCCTGTCATCTCACCGAGCGAGGTGGCGCAGTGGTTAGACACTGGACTCGCATTCGGGAGGACGACGGTTCAATCCCGCGTCCGGCCATCCTGATTTAGGTTTTCCGTGATTTCCCTAAATCGCTCCAGGCAAATGCCGGGATGGTTCCTTTCAAAGGGCACGGCCGACTTCCTTCCCCATCCTTCCCTAATCCGATGAGACCGATGACCACGCTGTCTGGTCTCCTTCCCCAAAACCAACCAACCAACCAACCAACCAACCAGCCTGTCATCTCGACTGCTAGTGAAACGAGGCCGTTGGGATCCAGCACGGCGTGCGGTATTCCCCCCTGAACCCACAGATTCCATATTCTGCTAACAGTCGGGCCGGCCGGTGTGGCCAGGCGGTTCTAGGCGCTTCAGTCTGGAACCGCGTGACCGCTACGGTCGCAGGTTCGAATCCTGCCTCGGGCATGGATGTGTGTGATGTCCTTAGGCTAGTTAAATTTAAATAGTTCTAAGGTCTAGGGGACTGATGACCACAAATGTTAAGTCCCATAGTGCTCAGAGCCATTTGTTTGTTTTTTTGCTAACAGTCATTGGATCTCGACCAACGCGAGCAGCAATGTCGCGATACGATAAACCGCAATCGCGATAGGCTACAATCCGTCCTTTATCAAAGACGGAAACGTGATGGTACGCATTTCTCCTCCTTACACGAGGCATCACAACAACGTTTCACCAGGCAACGTCGGTTAACTGCTGTTTGTGTATGAGAAATCGGTTGGAAACTTTCCTCGTGTCAGCACGCTGTACGTGTCGCCACCGGCGCCAACCTTGTGTGAATGCTCTGAAAAGCTAATCATTTGCATATCACAGCATCTTCTTTCTGTCGGTCAAATTTCGCTTCTGTAGCACGTCATGTTCGTGGTGTAGCAATTTTAATGGCGAGTAGTGTATTTGCTTTTAACTTGCAGAAACACCTTTCAGGATTTCAAAAGTTATTTCTCAGCCCCTGTATGCAATATCGCATTGAAATAACAGTGACGGTAAATATTTCAATGCCTACAATATTTCATATTGGTAGCACACTTCATACACACAGTTTGAAACAATGTTAGAAAAAATGAAGGAAAGTTAGGGTTTAGCGTTCTAGTAACAACGAATAAGTTAGTGACGAAACATAAACTCAGAACGGACATTGGTGGGAAAGTAGTTTCATCGATTCCTTCTTAATCGAGCCGTCCCGATACTTTCCTTAAACGATTTAGGGAAACCATGGAATACCTAAAGCTGGATAGCCAAACAGGATTTGCAACTCGATCCTCAAGATTGAAAATCCAGTGTCTTAACGTTGTGCCACGTTGTTGGGCAGTGTCTTAAAACGATAACAGGCTGTAGATGGCACTAGTTTCAATTATCTATATAACAACACATCGACCTAATATCAAGTTTTTTGAGAGACTGTTCTTGTCTGTTCGTCCGTGCCGTCTCCCCCTCTTCCACCCATCACACTCCAACACTCTTAAAGATATTCAATAGTTTCATTGCTTCCATATCATTTGCGTCAGTCACCTTGCTGGGAGCAACCACCATGTCAACGGTACGAGATCGCACTGCTTACCAATAGAAACCGCTGATATTTGCATGATTATACATTATCAATAATAATAACGTGAAGTAACAATAAGGTGATGATGCAGGAGAGGAGGTGTGCTGCGTGGGAGTAAGCTGAGCCCCTTCTGCTATCTCAGGTGTCACGGCCGACGAGGCGGAGATTGCTTATTTCGGCCGGATCGTCTGACGGGAAGCGACCTGCTACGCCCCCAGCACTTCAAGTGCCCTGATATGACTGGCGGAAATGGCAATGCTTTCTTATAACAGAAGTTTATTGTTGCTTTTTCCAAACGTACCTTCGCGTCGTCTAGGGCTCTGCATGTTTTCTTAAATACATTGCTTGTAAGATTTTCGTGTTATTGTTTCTCCTATCATCAAATTAATTAATCCTAGACAAGTGTCTGTCATATTGTATTGAATTTCCTGTTTTTGGCCTGGGTTATTTCGGTTGCGACCATTCCTCTTTCGCATTTATCTATTTAATTTCTTCTCCAGCATTACATTCCAATTTGTTTCCACTTCTGCTTACCATTTATGTAACTTATATATATCACATCCTCCCCTTCCCAACAGCGCTATTGTCTAAATACAAAATCTCAAGAACTCCTGCATGGAGGATTGGGCATTTGCTTGGTTACTACATTGAAGAAAACGTCTATACAGAAACAGACCTGCCGTTTTTGTTCTCCTTGACTCTTACGTCGATTAATGTTTTGCTCTATGCAGCTCATTGACTTATCACTCAACATAATATTCTTATTTTACGAGATAGATCATTAGCTGGTTTTATAAAATACACTACTGGCCATTAAAATTGCTACACCAAGAACAAATGCAGATGATAAACGGGTATTCATTGGACAAATAGATTATACTAGAACTGACATGTGATTACATTTTCACGCAATTTGGGTGCATAGATCCTGAGAAATCAGTACCCAGAAAAACCACCACTGGCCGTAATAACGGCCTTGATACGCCTGGGCATTGAGTCAAACAGAGCTTGGATGGCGTGTACAGGTAGAGCTGCCCATGAAGCTTCAACACGATACCACATTTCATCAAGAGTCGTGACTGGCGTATTGTGACGAGCCAGTTGCTCGGCCACCATTGATCAGACGTTTTCAGTTGGTGAGAGATCTGCAGAATGTGCTGGCCAGGGCAGCAGTCGAACATTTTCTGTATCCAGAAAGGCCCGTACAGGACCTACAACATGCGGTCGTGCATTATCCTGCTGAAATGTAGGGTTTCGCAGGGATCGAATGAAGGGTAGAGCCACGGGTCCTAACACATCTGAAATGTAACGTCCACTGTTCAAAGTGCCGTCAATGCGAACAAGAGGTGACTCAGACGTGTAACCAATGGCACCCCGTAGCATCACGCCGTGTGATACCCCAGTGTGGCGATGACGAATAGACCGCTTCAAATGTGCGTTCACCGCGATGTCGCGAAACACGGATGCGACCATCATGATGATGTAAACAGAACCTGGATTCATCCGAAAAAATGACGATTTGCCACTCGTGCACCCAGGTTCGTCGTTGAGTACATCATCGCAGGCGCTCCTGTCTGTGATGCAGCGTCAAGGGGAACCGCAGCCATGGTCTCCGAGCTGATAGTCCATGCTGCTGCAAACGTCGTCGAACTGTTCGTGCAGATCGTTGTTGTCTTGCAAACGTCCCCATCTGTTGACTCAGGGATTGAGACGTGGCTGCATGATCCGTTTCAGCCATGCGAATAAGATGCCTGTCATCTCGACGGCTAGTGATACGAGGCCGCTGCGATCCAGCACGTCGTTCCGTATTACCCTCCTGAACCCACCGATTGTATATGCTGCTTACAGTCATTGGATCTCGACCAACGCGAGCAGTAATGTCGCGATACGATAAACCGCAATCGCTATAGGCTACAATCCGACCTTTATCAAAGTCGGAAACGTGATGGTACACATCTCTCCTCCTTACACGAGGCATCACAACAACGTTCACCAGGCAACGCCGGTCAACTGCTGTTTGTGTATGAGAAATCGGTTGGAAACTTTCCTCATGTCAGCACGTTGTAGGTGTCGCCACCGGCGCCAACCTTCTGTGAATGCTCTGGAAAGCTAATCATTTGCATATCACAGCATCTTCTTCCTGTCGGTTAAATTTCGCGTCTGTAGCACGTCATCTTCGTGGTGTAACAATTTTAATGGCCAGTAGTGTATAGAATAGATATGTGATGGTTATATATTATTCTATAGGTAATTCAATCATTCGTATATCGCACAATTAAAAGGTGTTATTCTTTTTGCCAGACCTCAGACCAGTCGAGAGACATCACTCGATATATTATAAATTAAATATCCCCCCTTCCAGCAAACCGCCGCGTTTTTCTGTCTTTATGGGAAACTACTCTCAGAAACTACTGTAGGATTGTTGATACAATTTTCACTAATAGACTGATATATAATTCATAATTATACAACAATGGTAAGTGTTAAGTACATGTAGAGCTGCGCACAACTGAAATTATAGTTCGGTAGTTTTGGTACAGTACAAACATGACATAGTAAATGGTACAATTAACGGTAGTATTTGTAGCAGTGGTGGGGAAAGAAACAGTAATGAATGTATGCGAGAGAAACTGGGAGCCAACGACGGCTTGCGTTTTGTTTTCTTTTGCCCTTTTTTAAGGAAATAACATTTTCCAGTGCTACCTCATAAATATGTACAGTTTTTTTATTTTTACTGCAACATTCCTCTTTTCACATTAAAAAAATTCGAATAAAGCATAAATTAAACATTGACAAATTCAGTTTTGCTATAAATGCTGTTTATTTTTAAGTAACACACATGGAGAGAGCTATGTAGAACAAAAACGTTCTTTAGGTTACACGGCCCTATACAGGGTGTTACAAAAAGGTACGGCCAAACTTTCAGGAAACATTCCTCACACACAAAGAAAGAAAATATGTTATGTGGACATGTGTCCGGAAACGCTTACCTTCCAAGTTAGAGCTCATTTTATTGCCTCTCTTCAAATCACATCAATCATGGAATGGAAACACACAGCAACAGAACGTACCAGCGTGACTTCAAACACTTTGTTACAGGAAATGTTCAAAATGTCCTCCGTTAGCGAGGATACATGCATCCACCCTCCGTCGCATGGAGTCCCTGATGCGCTGATGCAACCCTGGAGAATGGCGTGTTGTATCACAGCCGTCCACAATACGAGCACGAAGAGTCTCTACATTTGGTACCGGGGTTGCGTAGACAAGAGCTTTCAAATGCCCCCATAAATGAAAGTCAAGAGGGTTGAGGTTAGGAGAGCGTGGAGGCCATGGAATTGGTCCGCCTCTACCAATCCATCGGTCACCGAATCTGTTGTTGAGAAGCGTACGAACACTTCGACTGAAATGTGCAGGAGCTCCACCGTGCATGAACCACATGTTGTGTCGTACTTGTAAAGGCACATGTTCTAGCAGCATAGGTAGTGTATCCCGTATGAAATCATGGCGGTGAATCGAGGAAGTACAGTAGATACTGACGAAACTAAAATGAGCTCTAACATGGAAATTAAGCGTTTCCGGACACATGTCCACATAACATCTTTTCTTTATTTGTGTGTGAGGAATATTTCCTGAAAGTTTGGCCGTACCTTTTTGTAACACCCTGTATATGGCCTTACACAGTTTCTAAGCTGTTCACCACTTCCGGTTTTTAGTGGAATCTGCTAAGACACTGATCGCACACGCAAACGAAGTGTTCCAAATGAGATAACGCTCGACATGTAGGCTACATACCTAACGTAAAAGTATAGCAGTAACGATCTTAACTGGCCATGGCTACTAGGGAAACTGCTGTAGTCTACACTTATCTCTGGTAGTCTACGGTGGCCTACGGTACTTTTACAACTCTAGTGTAGAGTTACCTGTTCCATATTTATTGGCGTTTGGGACACATCTGTCACTAGATATTATAATTAAAATCGTCGCCCCGGTTTTCTGCGCGTATGTGAAGACTAAGTTCACGAACTACTGTAGGGATTTTGATACAGTTTCCACTAATAGACAGACTGAGTCACGAGAAAGGTCTGAGTACATAATTTATTACCACCATACCAGGAAGTCGTCCGGCCGTGGATACTTACAATTAGTTCCACCCGTGGGAAGCCTGGGCGGGTTGGCAACCTTAATGGAAAATGCCATTTTGTTTTTCTCGGATGCTGCGTGCAGGCCTTTGTGTTCTGTCTACTACATGGGGCAATTAGAGGAAATGTAGTCGAAGCGGTAGAGGGGAGCAGTGGCTGGCCTCGAGTGGTAATAGGAAACCGTGCGGAGAGGCAGTGGCGGGCACTCGGGGGACGGCCGCCTCCCCGCCTCCTGGGGCGCTCTGCACGCCATTCCACGAACACTCTTTCCTCACGCAACCAATTTACAAAAAAACGAATTTATCCCACAGACCAGAACGCTGTCTGAAAGGTCCGCATCCTTCGTCACCACGACATTTGTAATCCGAATACGAAATATAACTAAATAGCAGTAATTCATCATACGAGGGCAGTTCAATAAGTAATGCAACACATTTTTTTTCTCGGCCAATTTTGGTTGAAAAAACCGGAAATTTCTTGTGGAATATTTTCAAACATTCCCGCTTCGTCTCGTATAGTTTCATTGACTTCCGACAGGTGGCAGCGCTGTACGGAGCTGTTAAAATGGCGTCTGTGACGGATGTGCGTTGCAAACAACGGGCAGTGATCGAGTTTCTTTTGGCGGAAAACCAGGGCATCTCAGATATTCATAGGCGCTTGCAGAATGTCTACGGTGATCTGGCAGTGGACAAAAGCACGGTGAGTCGTTGGGCAAAGCGTGTGTCATCATCGCCGCAAGGTCAAGCAAGACTGTCTGATCTCCCGCGTGCGGGCCGGCCGTGCACAGCTGTGACTCCTGCAATGGCGGAGCGTGCGAACACACTCGTTCGAGATGATCGACGGATCACCATCAAACAACTCAGTGCTCAACTTGACATCTCTGTTGGTAGTGCTGTCACAATTGTTCACCAGTTGGGATATTCAAAGGTTTGTTCCCGCTGGGTCCCTCGTTGTCTAACCGAACACCATAAAGAGCAAAGGAGAACCATCTGTGCGGAATTGCTTGCTCGTCATGTGGCTGAGGGTGACAATTTCTTGTCAAAGATTGTTACAGGCGATGAAACATGGGTTCATCACTTCGAACCTGAAACAAAACGGCAATCAATGGAGTGGCGCCACACCCACTCCCCTACCAAGAAAAAGTTTAAAGCCATACCCTCAGCCGGTAAAGTCATGGTTACAGTCTTCTGGGACGCTGAAGGGGTTATTCTGTTCGATGTCCTTCCCCATGGTCAAACGATCAACTCTGAAGTGTATTGTGCTACTCTTCAGAAATTGAAGAAACGACTTCAGCGTGTTCGTAGGCACAAAAATCAGAACGAACTTCTCCTTCTTCATGACAACGCAAGACCTCACACAAGTCTTCGCACCCGAGAGGAGCTCACAAAACTTCAGTGGACTGTTCTTCCTCATGCACCCTACAGCCCCGATCTCGCACCGTCGGATTTCCATATGTTTGGCCCAATGAAGGACGCAATCCGTGGGACGCACTACGCGGATGATGAAGAAGTTATTGATGCAGTACGACGTTGGCTCCGACATCGACCAGTGGAATGGTACCGTGCAGGCATACAGGCCCTCATTTCAAGGTGGCGTAAGGCCGTAGCATTGAATGGAGATTACGTTGAAAAATAGTGTTGTGTAGCTAAAAGATTGGGGAATAACCTGGTGTATTTCAATGCTGAATAAAACAACCCCTGTTTCAGAAAAAAAATGTGTTGCATTACTTATTGAACTGCCCTCGTATTTTACTATCAGATATAAACAAATCTTTCGTGGGTTCACATCTTCAACACTAGGTGCATTGAGCCATTCTTATTATGTGGAGTGAAGGTTATTTGTGAAAGGAAAGCGAAGATGAACAGGCAAGCAAGCTATAAACGTTTCATTTAGTCAACTTAAAACACTATAGCAACAGATGTAAATGCGATTGTGCAGTGTAATATCGTAATGTAGTGACATGTAATGTCCTTCAGGCATGCATCTATGTCTGAAGGAACAGACACTGCAGACAATCTACGGCTGTGTGAAATAGATTAGTTATCAACTGTACAATTTATTAGCGGTAGCTCATTATGAGAAATGTTCTGTTGACAGTCTAAACGCAGAGACGCGAGGAAACGGTCAAAGACGAAAACAGTCAGTAGCAGAGCCGAACCGTTCCATGCGGGGATAATTATGTTGGTGGATAGTTTCAACTGAGTATCTGCGAATGTTCACATGACCACTGATACCAGCATCGTCGAACAACTTACGCAGAACGTCCAACTTGAGTGGCAATTCTACGAAAGGACCCTTCCACCACTCGCTCCGTTGGGTGTAGGAAGCTCAAGTGTGTCCCTGTGACATGGTTGTCTGCTTGGTTCACACGTTTGTACCACCACACTGACCCTTCTGGCTATGAGCATTCCCTACTACAGGCTACACACAGACCGCTCCCTCGTGGCTATGCTACAACGTTATCTGTTGGCGGACGACGTTGAAACCATTATCAGTACATCAACTATCCCCCGATGGCATATATCGTCATCGGATGAAAATGGACGTCGTCTCTCCAGGTGTACTAATTTTTTTCCTGCGGTGTATTTAGATGGTCAGATGACACTCCAACAAGCGCAGTAGTAACAAAACCTGTCTCTCAATATAAGCATATTCCCCACTAATTGTAGTGCAGTAAACAAAGTTTCTTAATCTGACTGCATGAGGTTATCATATTATGCTCCAATGCAAACGTGCTTTATCTCTCACTCGTTTTTCAGCTCCAGGAGGCTTTCTAATTTTGTGTTCTTTCGTGCGTACCTCTGCTCAGATGAACTTTCTTGCTTCTACAGAAATCACATGTGCGTATGGCATTTTCGTCCGGGAGTCCCCTCCAGGGGAGATGGACCGATTGGTGCAAGTTTTTTTATTTGGCTCCACTTCAGTGTCTTGCGCGCCGGTGAGGATGAGATTATGATGAGGACAACACACACATCCATTCCCCAAGCCACGAACTGCTCACATTCTGCTACAGACATTTACACTGATGTGACAAAGGTAATGGAACACCGTAAACCACATATAGAGATGACGGTAGTATCGCGTACACGAGGTACACTACTGGCCATTAAAATTGCTTCACCAAGAAGAAATGCAGATGATAAACTGGTATTCATTGGACAAATACATTATACTAGAACTGACATGTGAGTACATTTTCACGCAATTTGGGTGCATAGATACTCAGAAATCAGTTCCCAGGACAACCACCTCTAACTGTAATAACGGCTTTGATACGCCTGAGCATTAAGCCAAACAGAGCTTGGATGGCGTGTACAGGTACAGCTGCCCATGCAGCTTTAACACGATACGACAGTTCATCAAGAGTAGTGACTGGCGTATTGTGAAGAGCCAGTTGCTCGGCCACCATTGACCAGACGTTTTCAATTGGTGAGAGATCTGGAGAATGTGCTGGCCAGGGTAGCAGTCGAGCATTTTCTGTATCCAGAATGGCCCGTACAGGACCTGCAACATGCGGCCGCGCATTATCCTGCTGCAACGTAGGGTTTCTCAGGGATTGAATGAAGGGTAGAGCCACGGGCCGTAACACATCTGAAATGTAACGTCCACTGTTCACAGTTCCGTCAGTGCGAACAAGAGGTGACCGAGACGTGTAACCAATGGCACCCCATACCATCACGCCGGGTGATACGCCAGTATGGCGATGACGAGTACACGCTTCCAATGTGCTTTCACCGCGATGTCACCAAACACGGATTCGACCATCATGATTCTGTAAACAGAACCTGGATTCATCGGAAAAAATGACGTTTTGCCATTCGTGCACCCAGGTTCGTCGTTTAGTACACCATCGCAGGCGCTCCTGTCTGTGATGCAGCGTCAAGGGTAACCGCAGACATGGTCTCCGAGCTGATAGTCCATGCTGCTGCAAACGTCGTCGAAGTGTTCGTGCAGAAGGTTGTTGTCTTGCGCAAACGTCCCCATCTGTTTACTCAGAGATCGAGACGTGGCTGCACGATCCGTTACAGCCACGCGGATAAGATGCCTGTCATCTCGACTGCTAGTGATACGAGGCCGTTGGGATCCAGCACGACGTTCCGTATTACCCTCCTGAACCCAACGATTCCATATTCTGCTAACAGTCATTGGATCTCGACCAACGCGACCAGCAATGTCGCGATACGATAAACCGCAATCGCGATAGGCTACAATCCGACCTTTATCAAAGTCGGAAACGTGATGGTACGAATTTCTCCTCCTTACACGAGGCATCACAACAACGTTTCACCAGGCAACGCCGATCAACTGCTGTTTGTGTATGAGAAATCGGTTGGAAACTGTCCTCATGTCAGCACGTTGTAGGTGTCACCACCGGTACCAACCTTGTGTGAATGCTCTGGAAAGCTAATCATTTGCATATCACAGCATCTTCTTCCTGTCTGTTAAATTTCGCGTCTGTAGCACGTCATCTTCGTCGTGTAGCAATTTTAATGGCCAGTAGTGTATAAAAGGGCGGTACATTTGCAGCCCTGTCATTTGTACTCAGGCGATTCCTGTGAAAAGATTTGCGGCGTGATTATGGCCGCACGATGGGAATTACACTTTGAATGTGGAATGGTAGTTGGAGCTAGAAGCATGGGACATTTCATTTCGAATATCGTTGGGGAATTCTATATTTGGAGATCCACAGTGTCAAGAATATGCCGATAATACCAAATTTCAGGCAATACCTCTCACGACTCACGCCCGGTACTCACAGCTTTACTTCTGCCAGTACCTCGTCTCCTACCTTCCAAGGCAAAGGTCCCGAGTTCGAGTCTCGGTCGGGCACACAGTTTTAATCTGCCAGGAAGTTTCATATCAGCGCACACTCCGCTGCAGAGTGAAAATCTCATTCTGGAATAGCTCTCACAACGGACAACGCAGTGGCCGACAGCCTTCACTTAACGACAGAGAGCAACGGCGTTTGCACAGGGCTAATAGACAAGCAACATTGCATGAAATAATCGCAGAAATCGATGTTTCACGTTCGACGAACGAATCAATTAGGACAGTGCGGCGAAATATGGCGTTAATGGGCTATGGGAACAGGCGACCGACGCGAGTACCACCTTTGGTAACAGCACGGCATTGCCTGGGCTCGTGACCAATCGGTTGGGCCTAGACGACTGTAAAACAGTGGCCTGGTGGGATGAGTTCCGGTTTCAGTTGGTAAGAGCTGATGGTAGGGTTCGAGTGTGGTGCAGATCCCAGGAAGCCATGGATCGAAGTTGTCAACAAAGCACTGTGTAAGCTGGTGGTGGCTCTATAATGGTGTGACATGGCTTTACATGGAATGGACTGGGTCCTTGGTTATGGTGGGCTACTTGCAGACCATTTTCAGCCATTCATGCGCTACATGATCCCAACAACCATGGAATTTTTATAGATGGCAATGCGCCATGTTACCGGGCCACAATTGTTCGCGATTGGCTTGAAGAACATTCTGAAACTTTCGAGCGAATAATCTAAGCACCCAGGTCGCCCGATATGTACTCCACCGAACATTTATGGGACATTATCGAGATATGTGTTTGTGCACAAAATTCTGGACTGGCAGTACTTTCGACATTATGGATATCTATAGAGGCAGCGTGGCTCACTATTTCTGCAGGGGACTTCCAACAAATTGTGTCCATGCCAAGGCCAGTTGCCGCACTGTGCCGGACAAAACGAGGTCCGATACGATATTAGGAAGTATACCTGTCAGAGACAGCAAAGGACCTGGAAGAGCAGCTGAACGGAATGGACACTGTCTTGAATCAACAAAAGCAAGATGATGATAATGGAATCAGACACTTGAAGTAGTAGATGAGTTTTGCTATTTAGGAAGCAAAATAACTGATGGTGGCCGAAGTAGAGACGACATAAAATGTAGACTGGCCATGACAAGGAAAGCGTTTCTGAAGAAGAGAAATTTGTTAACATCGAGCATAGATTTAAGTGTCAGGAAGTCTTTTCTAAAAGTATTTTTATGGAGAGTAGCCATATATGGAAGTGAAACATGGATTATAAATAAATTAGGCAAGAAGAGAATAGAAGCTTTAGAAATGTGGTGCTACAGAAGAATGCTGAAGATTAGATGCTTAGGTCACGCAGCTAATAGGGAAGTACTGAATAGAATTGGGGAGATGAGGAATTTGTGGCACAACGTGACTAAAAGAAGCGAGCGGTTGGCAGGACACTTTTGAGGCCTCAAGGGATCACCAATTTAGTATTAGAAGGAGGGAGAGGAAGACCAAGAGATGAATATGCTAAGCAGATTCAGAAGGATGTAGGTTGCAGTAGTTACTCGGAGATGGAGAGGCTTGCACAGGATTGACTAGCATGGACAGCTGCATCAAATCAGTCACTGGACAGAAGACCACAACAACAACAATCGACTCGATACTCTACTTCTACATCAACATGGACACACCACACTGCACCTTACGGCGCGTGGCGGGGGGTACCCTATACCACTACTAGTCATTTATTTTCTGTTCCACTCGCAAATAGAGCGAGGAAAAAACCACTATCTATACGCCTCCGTAAGTGTCTTAACTTCTCGTATCTTATCTTCGTGGTCCTCACGCGCAGTGTATGTTGGAGGTAACAGAATTGTTTTGCAGTCAGCTTCAAATGCCGGTTCTCTAAATTTTCTAAATAGTGTTCCCCGAAATGAATGTAACCTTCCCTCCAGAGATTCCCACTTGAGTTCCCGAAGCATTTCCGTAACACTTGCATTTATTCGAACCTGCCGGTAACAAATCTGGCAGCCGGCGTCTGAATTGCCTACATGTCATCCTAGAATTCAGCCAATAAACAGAAGTCGACCATTTCCTTTCTTACACCAATCCTCATATGCTCGTTCCAGTTCATATCGCTTTGCAACGTTACTCCTAGATATTTAAACAACGCAACTGTGTCAAGCAGGACACTACTAATGCTGTATCCGAACAGTGCGGGTTTGTTTTTCCCACTCATCCGCATTAATTTACATTTTTCTACATTTAGAGCTATCTGCCATTCATCACAAAGACTAGAAAATTTGTCTAATTCATCTTGTATCCTCCTACAGTCACTCAACGACAACACCTTACCGATCACCACAGCATCATCAGCAAACAGCCGCAAATTGCTGCCCACCCTGTCTGCCAAATCATATATGTATATGTAGATTATTAGCGATCCTATCACACATTCCTGGAGCACTTCTGCCAATGCCCTTGCCTCTGATGAACATTCGCCGTCGAGGGAACATACTGGGTTCTATTACTGAAGAAGTACTGGCAGGCGTGGCCGAGCGGCTCTAGGCGCGCGATCTTCTAGGTCTCAAGGAAATTTATTCAATTCGAACTGAGAATGCATTCAAGGATTCTGCAGCAGACCGGCTTCAGGGATATTGGTCTGTAATTTTTGGGGGTGCCGATCTTCTGCCCTTCTTATACACAGGAGTCACTTGCGCTTGTTCCCAGTCGCTGGGTGAGAGATTCGCTGTAAAAGCAAGATAAGTATGGGGCCAATATCGTTAAGTACTCGTTGAAAAACCGAACTGGGATTCCATCCTGACCTGATGACTTACTTTTTTCAACTCCTTCAGCTATTTCTGTACGCCAGGGATATTTATTACTATGTCGTCTGTACAGGAGTCTGTTCGTATGATTCTCCTGCGGGAACGATTTCTTGAACGTTAAATTTAAAACTTCCGCTTTCATTTTGCTGCCCTCAGCTGCCATATGAGACTCGTCTGCAGGTGACTGTATGGAAGGCTTAGACCCACTTAGCGATTTTACATACGAGGTATCCCACAACTGTCCGCTGCTCGTGGTCTCGCGGTAGCGTTCTCGCTTCCCGAGCACGGGGTCCCGGGTTAGATTCCCGGCGGGTTCAGGGATTTTTCCTGCCTCGAGATGACTGGGTGTTGTTATGTCGTCTTCATCATCATCATTCATCCCCATCACGGTCGGAGGAAGGCAAAGGCAAACCACCTCCACTAGGACCTTGCCTAGTAAAGCGGTGCGGGTCTCCCGCATCGTTCAAATGGTTCAAATGGCTCTGAGCACTATGGGACTTAACATCTATGGTCATCAGTCCCCTAGAACTTAGAACTACTTAAACCTAACTAACCTAAGGACATCACACAACACCCAGCCATCACGAGGCAGAGAAAATCCCTGACCCCGCCGGGAATCGAACCCGGGAACACGGGCGTGGGAAGCGAGAACGCTACCGCACGACCACGAGCTGCGGGCCTCCCGCATCGTTCCCCTACGCTCTGTAAAGAAGCATGGGACTTCATTCCATTTCCATCCCACAACTATTCTCACCTCAGTGTATTATAACATTAATATGTGAGATGTACGGTTTGCATCTACACGAAACAAAACGAAATCTCACGTAGTGGACGGCAGCCAGATATGCGTACTGTGGAGTGTGATGAAGTTCGCTTGTCATCACTTTTGAATATATTACATAAGATATGTATGTAGATTTATTTTTTTCTCTTTTACGAATGTCTTCTTAAGCTTGCAGTAGTGAACCTGGCCTACAGCTGTTCGCCAGCCTTCTCTTCTGACAAGAGACACTGTTAGTTGGAATACATGGCATGTTTTCCTCCCGTTTGCAGGTTAATCCCTCGTCACTTCCAAAATTCAACTGTAACAACGGGTCGGAGTGTGGAGCGCTGACCGGCTTCTACTCGTGTAAAAACGGCCATTGTGACGGCATGTCGAAGATGCACGAGTGTACCTACAAGGCGGATGGCCTTGTCGTCGATAGCGAGCGCGAAAACGTCAAGCTCAACGGCTACTTCCTCTGCAAGAAGGCCCGCTGTACCAAGGTGAGCTCTATTTAAAATAGTTGTGAACGTGCTGGGCTGCTCCTGCCACCTCCGCTACGCAAGGCATTATGCCTGACTGTTCTCAAATAGGAAAACAACACAGAACTAGCAGTTGTGAAACAAGTTGCGATTAATAATAACTATCACGCTAATACAAAATGGTTCAAATGGCTGTGAGCACTATGCGACTTAACTTCTGTGGTCATCAGTCACCTAGAAATTAGAACTAATTAAATCTAACTAACCTAAGGACATCACACACATCCATGCCCGAGGCAGGATTCGAACCTGCGACCGTAGCGGTCGGTCGGTTCCAGACTGTGGCGCCTAGAACCGCACGGCCACTCCGGCCGGCTACGCTAATACAATTGAGAGACTACACAAGAAAACGAAAAACGAAAAATGCGTTCACGAGGAAAATTCTGTGAATTTAGCGAATAACAATTCCTGTAATAATAGCCGGCCGGAGTGGCCGTGCGGTTCTAGGCGCTACAGTCTGGAGCCGAGTGACCGCTACGGTCGCAGGTTCGAATCCTGCCTCGGGCATGGATGTGTGTGATGTCCTTAGGTTAGTTAGGTTTAATTAGTTCTAAGTTCTAGGCGACTGATGACCTCAGAAGTTAAGTCGCATAGTGCTCAGAGCCATTTGAACCATTTGTAATAATAGCAATGGTGAGAAAGCAAAGTATCCTAAAATGGCCTACAACGGGTGAATATCACATAAAATAGCACAGTGGCAGCGTAAAAATGTATTTCCGAGTCACGAACAGACTAGAAAGGAAATAAAGCATAATACACCGGAACCCCAAAGAAACTGGTATACGCTTGCGTATTTAGATACAGAGACATGTAAACAGGAGAAATAGTGCGCTGCGGTAGGCAACGACCAAATAAGACAACAAGTGTCTCTTGTTAGATCGGGTACTGCTGCTACAATGGCAGATTATCGAGAGTTAAGTGAGATTGAAAAGATGTTATAGTCGGAGCACAAGCTATGGGACACACCACCTCCGAGGCAGCGATCAAGTGGGAATTTTCCCTTACGACCTTACTGACAGTATGAGGAATCGGGTAAAACATCAAATCTCGGACATCTCTGCGGCCGGGGAAAGATCCTGCAACCTACGACGACTGAAGATAATCGTTCAACGTGAGAGCGGTGCAACCCTTTCGCAAATTGCTGCAGAATTCAATGTTGGACCATCAACAAGTGTCAGCGTTAGAACCATTCAATGAAACATCATCGATATGGGCTTTCGGAGCCGAAGGCCCACTCGTGTACTCTTGATGACTGCACGATACAAAGCTTTACGCCTCGCCTGGGCCTGTCAACACCGACATTGGACTGTAGATTACTGGGAAGATGTTGACTGGTCAGATGAATCTAGTTTCAAATTGTATCGAGAGGATGGGCGTGTACCTTTATGGAAACAAACTTATGAATCCATGGACCCTGCATGTTAGCAGGGCTGTTGAAGCTGATGGAAGCTCTGTAAGGGTGTGGGGCATGGGCATGTGCACTTGGAATGATAATGGACCCCCTGTTACCTCTAGATACTACTCTGACAGTTGACACGTAAGTAAGCATCCTGTCTGATCACCTGCATCCATTCATGTCCATTGCGCATTCCGACGGACTTCGGCAATTCCAGCAGTACAATGCGCCACCCCACACCTTCAGAATTGCTATAGAGTGGCTCCAGGAACACTCTACTGAGTTTAAACACTTCCGCTGGCCACGAAACTCCCCAGACATGAACATTGTTGAGCCTGTCTAGGATGCCTTGCAACGCGCTGTTCAGAAGATATCTCCACCCTCTCGTACCCTTACGGATTTATGGACAGCCCTGCAGGACTCGTGGTGTCAGTTCCCTCCAGCGCTACTTCAAGCATTAGTCGAGTCAATGCCACGTCGTATTGTGGCACTTCTGCGTACTCGTGGGAGCCCTACACGATATTAGGCAGGTGTACCAGTTTCTTTGGATCTTCAGTGTATAATATGCGGCGAAAGGAAAGAAAAGTTATTGATCTCGGGACAGTACAAACACAAGTGTGGAAGCTCCGACAAAGAATACATCGGCCAAATGGGCAGATTATTTTTTTTCACAAGATAAAAAGTGCACACTTATAAACACGCTAATGAAACAGAATGTGGTGAATAAATTCCCTCATATTTAAAAATTCTACATCGAGAAAAAAAGGTCAGATATCTAGACTGATGAGCCAAAACATTATGATCTACTTAAAATCGTGTTGGCGCACCTTTGGAACGCTATTCAGCAGTGATTCTGCATGCCATGGATCCGACAAGTACTTGATAGGTTTCCAGAGGTTTGTGGTAGCAGATACCTACGCACAGGTCAGACCATTCTCGTAACTTACGGGCGGTTGGTTTGTGGGTGCGGAGCTGGCGCCCGACAGCGTTCCAGTTGAGTTTCATCAGATTTTGATGGCCAAGACATCAACGTCAGTTCACTCTCATGTTCCTCAAACCATTGCAGGACGATTGTGGCCTTGTGACGTGGACAGTTATCCAGCCGGAAGATGCCATCGCTGTTGGGGAAGACATCAAGCACGAGGGGTGACAAGTGGTCCCTAATACCGTTCACGTAGTCCACAGCTGTCATGGTACCTTCGACTACTACCACAGGCCCTGTGGAAGCCCAGGTGAAAGTCATCCATAACCATAACACTGCTCCCAATGGCGATGCGTCCGTGGCGCGCTGCATGTTTCGAGCAGCCGTCTGGATGACGGAATATCGGACACGAAAATTGACCTGGTTTACCAATAAACGGGATTCATCAGACCAGGCAACACTATTTCATTGATCAGAGGTCCAATCTCGATATTCGCGTGACCACTGTAACCATAATCGACGATGTTGTTGGATCAACATGTGAACACGTAGGGGTCCTCTGCTGGGGAACATCCCGTTCAACACTGTACGCTGAACGGCGTGCTCCAAAACACTTGCGTCTGCGCCAATACTGTACTCTACCGTCAAGTCTGCCACAGATCGCCGACTATCCTGCTTTACAGAGTAGGCAAGTCTATGTCCTGTGATGAAGTATGGACGTCCATCTTCCTTTCGCCTGCTCATGGTTTCTACATCTACGTCTACATCTACATCCATACTCCGCAAGCCACCTGACGGTGTGTGGAAGAGGGTACTTTGAGTACCTCTATCGGTTCTCCCTTCTATTCCAGTCTCGCATTGTTCGTGGAAAGAAACATTGTCGGTATGCCTCTGTGTGGACTCTAATCTCTCTGATTTTATCCTCATGGTCTCTTGGCGAGATATACGTAGGAGGGAGCAATGTACTGTTTGACTCCTTGGTGAAGGTATGTTCTCGAAATTTCAACAAAAGCATGTACCAAGCTACTGAGCGTCTCTCCTGCAGAGTCTTCCACTGGAGTTTATCCGTAACGCTTTCGCGATTACTAAATGATCCTGTAACGAAGCGCGCTGCTCTCCGTTGGATCTTCTCTATCTCTTCTATCAACCCTATCTGGTACGGATCCCACACCGGTGAGAAATAATCAAGCAGTGGGCGAACAAGTGTACTGGCTTTGTTTTCGGATTGCATCTCCTTAGGATTCTTCCAACGAAACTCAGTCTGGCATCTGCTTTACCGACGATCAACTTCATATGATCATTCCATTTTAAATCACTCCTAATGCCTAGTCCCAGATAATTTATTGAATTAACTTTTCCAGTTGCTGACCTTCTATATTGTAGCTAAATGATAAAGGATCTTTTTTTCTATCTATTCGCAGGACATTACACTTGTCTACATTGAGATTCAATTGCCATTCCCTGCACCATGCGTCAATTCGTTGCAGATCCTCCTGCATTTCAGTACAATTTTCCATTGTTAGAACCTCTCGATATACTACAACATCATCCGCAAAAAGCCTCAGTGAACTTCCGATGTTATCCACAAGGTCATTTATGTACATCGTGATTAGCAACGGTCCTACGACACTCCCCTGCGGAACACCTGAAATCACTCTTACTTCGGAAGACTTCTCTCCATTGAGAATGACATGCTGCGTTCTGTTATCGAGGAACTCTTCAATCCAATGACACAATTGGTCTGATAGTCCATATGCTCTTACTTTGTCCATTAAACGACTGTGGGGAACTGTATCGAACGCCTTGCGGAAGTCAAGAAACACATCTACCTGTGAACCCGTGTCTATGGCCTTCTGAGTCTCGTGGACGAATAGCACGAGCTGGGTTTCACACGATCGTCTTTTTCGAAACCCATGCTGATTCCTACAGAGTAGATTTCTAGTCTCCAGAAAAGTCATTATACTTGTACAGGGTGTTTCAAAAATGACCGGTATATTTGAAACGGCAATAAAAACTAAACCAGCAGCGATAGAAATACACCGTTTGTTGCAGTATGCTTGGGACAACAGTACATTTTCAGGCAGACAAACTTTCGAAATTACAGTAGTTACAATTGTCAACAACAGATGGCGCTGCGGTCTGGGAAACTCTATAGTACGATATTTTCCACATATCCACCATGCGTAGCAATAATATGGCGTAGTCTCTGAATGAAATTACCCGAAACCTTTGACAACGTGTCTGGCGGAATGGCTTCACATGCAGATGAGATGTACTGCTTCAGCTGTTCAATTGTTTCTGGATTCTGGCGGTACACCTGGTCTTTCAAGTGTCCCCACAGAAAGAAGTCACAGGGGTTCATGTCTGGCGAATATGGAGGCCAATTCACGCCGCCTCCTGTATGTTTCGGATAGCCCAAAGCAATCACACGATCATCGAAATATTCATTCAGGAAATTAAAGACGTCGGTCGTGCGATGTGGCCGGGCACCATCTTGCATAAACCACGAGGTGTTCGCAGTGTCGTCTAAGGCAGTTTGTACCGCCACAAATTCACGAAGAATGTCCAGATAGCGTGATGCAGTAATCGTTTCGGATCTGAAAAATGGGCCAATGATTCCTTTGGAAGAAATGGCGGCCCAGACCAGTACTTTTTGAGGATGCAGGGACGATGGGACTGCAACATGGGGCTTTTCGGTTCCCCATATGCGCCAGTTCTGTTTATTGACGAAGCCGTCCAGGTAAAAATAAGCTTCGTCAGTAAACCAAATGCTGCCCACATGCATATCGCCGTCATCAATCCTGTGCACTATATCGTTAGCGAATGTCTCTCGTGCAGCAATGGTAGCGGCGCTGAGGGGTTGCCGCGTTTGAATTTTGTATGGATAGAGGTGTAAAGTCTGGCGCATGAGACGATACGTGGACGTTGGCGTCATTTGGACCGCAGCTGCAACACGGCGAACGGAAACCCGAGGCCGCTGTTGGATCACCTGCTTCACTAGCTGCGCGTTGCCCTCTGTGGTTGCCGTACGCGGTCGCCCTACCTTTCCAGCACGTTCATCCGTCACGTTCCCAGTCCGTTGAAATTTTTCAAACAGATCCTTTATTGTATCGCTTTTCGGTCCTTTGGTTACATTAAACCTCCGTTGAAAACTTCGTCTTGTTGCAACAACACTGTGTTCTAGGCGGTGGAATTCCAACACCAGAAAAATCCTCTGTTCTAAGGAATAAACCATGTTGTCCACAGCACACTTGCACGTTGTGAACAGCACACGCTTACAGCAGAAAGACGACGTACAGAATGGCGCACCCACAGACTGCGTTGTCTTCTATATCTTTCACATCACTTGCAGCGCCATCTGTTGTTGAAAATTGTAACTACTGTAATTTCGAAAGTTTGTCCGCCTGAAAATGTACTGTTGTCCCAAGCATATTGCAACAAACGGTGTATTTCTATCGCTGCTCGTTTAGTTTTTATTGCCGTTTCAAATATACCGGTCATTTTTGAAACACCCTGTACATAATACGTGTTCCAAAATTCTACAACTGATCGACGTTAGAGACATATGTCTATAGTTCTCCACAGCTGTTCGACGTCCATTCTTGAAAACGGGGATGACCTGTGCCCTTTTCCAATCCTTTGGAACGCTACGATCTTCTAGAGACCTACATTCTTTCGGCATTCTTCAACCACTTTCCTCGCATGCTCGCGACAGTAGCACGTCAAAAGTCGACCAGCTTCGCCGTTTGCGAGATGCAAGTTCCTAGGCACTGGGCCACGAGAATCTGGCTTTTGTCAAAGTCGCTTAAATCGGGGGATATCCACATTAGCGACACTTATCGTAGCTAGAATGATTCCCCATTTGTCTCTGCTCCGCTCATACACTTCTCTTACAGCGTCGCGTGCCCTAGCGCCACCAGGGAGCATAAAATCTCTCGGTGGGCAGCGGTCATAATGGTTTGGATCATCAGTGTATGTGAACCGTTAAAAATCCGAGCTACATGGACTCCGTAATTAACGATGCTGGTTTCGACAAAGCACCCATTTTGACATGTTTAGAGTTACGCTATGACAGAGCATTTATTGATGTTGCTAAGCGTAGGATAGCTCATGGTAACTGCCTCCATATTTTTTATGGGAACTGTGCTTCACATTGATTGAAGCGCTACGGCACGTCTGCTTGGTAGCGCTCGGCTCTGCAGTACAAGATGTCAGCAGAGTGGCAAGAGGAATCCCTACAGGCTGTGTTCAGTACAAGAGCTAGTGACTTTGTGTGCGACTTCGAAATAAAAAGAAAGTCGAGGAAAGAAGTTCTGGCTTCTTCGTTTGTGATAGTGACGTAAACGGACTACTTCACACAATCTACAACGATTTAAAAAATTACAGTGTTAAATTTTCCAGTTTCGTGAGATTGTCAGTACATTCATTGTACGAGTTAGTGGAGATTTCCCGAGACGAACTGAAGAAAGCGGACATTGTTTTAAAGAAAGTAGTCTCGCCAAAAGAAAACATTTTAATTACATGTCTAGCCGGCCGAAGTGGCCGTGCGGTTACAGGCGCTGCAGTCTGGAACCGCAAGACCGCTACGGTCGCAGGTTCGAATCCTGCCTCGGGCATGGATGTTTGTGATGTCCTTAGGTTAGTTCGGTTTAACTAGTTCTAAGTTCTAGGGGACTAATGGCCTCAGCAGTTGAGTCCCATAGTGCTCAGAGCCATTTGAACCAATTACATGTCTAATCAAGTAGCTAGTTATTTGTTGTGTACGTGTTATTTATAGTTTTAATTGTAACTTTAATGTATACGTAGACCTGATTTTCCTGTTTGTATTTTAAAAGTACATTATTATAATCTAAAAATCAGTTTGAAAATATTTTAGACAAAAAGTAGGAAATCTGTCTCATTTATTTACTTGTCTTATTCTTTAAAATACGCTGAAGGAAATAAATCGCAAGAAAAATAATTCATGTAGAGCATGTTGGGCTACAACAGCGGTATGTAGGCAAGTGTTATCCTGTTGAAAAATAGCAGTGCTGTCAAACGAAATCACACCCCTGACCATAACTCCAGGGCAGGTCTTGTGCGTCTAGCACGCTGATTTGCTTGTCGTAGGTCTTTAACTGGCATCCTTCTAACCAACACTGACACCGAGGCAGAACCGGATTTCATCACAAAACACAACCGATATCCACCTGTACACGCCTCTGGTTCCCACGTACATTTGTTGATGATGTAGAGATCAGAGAGATTATGATCTCTCCATCGATTCCACCGTCGCACAAATAAGAAGACGTAACAAGATTGGATATTAAAACCACTTTATTCCGTCTCAGTACACTGCACAATGTCTCGCCAACTGCGAGTACTATGCTAAATCATTAATGAGGTGCCTACGAGCGGTAGCCAGAGTCTCGAACCAGTCTGTATAGCTCCCAGCTTTGTGGCTGGGGCAGCAGTGGGACAAAAGAATGTGTACCTGCCGGCGGAAACTCGGCCCGCACAGTGGGGGCCAGGCTACCCTTAGAGTTCCAACATTTCACACAGGGGGCAGACCAGACTGGACAGTATCACTGTCCAGCTTCAGACTGCCGCCAGATGGCCATTTTGAGCCCAAACACCATCCTGCCCTCCAGTGATTCCTCGCTTGACTCCACTGGAGTCGTAAATGACGGAGGTTTGAGGAATGCACGCTACAGGGGGGTCTGGCTCGGAGCTGTCCTTGAAGTAACCGATTTGCAACAGTTCGTTGTGTCACTGTGGTGACAGCTGCTGTAGATCCAGTACAATGCGCCAGAGGCATACGCCGAACACGATGGTCTGCCTTCTCGGTATTGCCAAGTGGCCGTCCGGAGCCCAATCTTCTTGCGACGGTACATTCTCGTAACCACCTCTGTCACCAATACTGTAAAGTGCCTATATTCCTGGCAAGACTTTCTGAACTATGGCAGAAAGAAAATGCAGCTTCCCGTAGCCCTATTACACGACCTCGTTCAACTCAGTGAGGTGTTCATAGTGGCATCTTTGTCGCCTTGAAGGCATTTTGACTACCACGAATTCGGTACGTCCAAACTCAAAGGTAGCTAAGCCTCGCGACAGTTACGGCATGGATTTAAAGCAATCCTGATTTGCATCCTCATAGTGGTACTACTAACGCCACTCCTATGCGACTGGCGTGAAATTTTCATAGACAAGGAGAAACACGCCTACCAAGTTTCATTTATGTCGCACAACTCCTTGGTGTAGCGATTTTTTTTCTATCAGTGTGTATTACGTTCTCGAACTGATGGAATCAAATACTGAGGTGCTTTTCGAGCATCTAGGCGAAATATAACTAACAATGCGAGCGAAAGAGGATCGTCGATAAACTAGGGGGAAATTGATAGCTAAAATATGGGCTCACCCACACATATTGCAAAAGCACTAATTTAACGCATTTCTAACGTATATGCCTTCAATATCAGAAATATGTACACACAATAATCTCCACTGCACTGAATAAATTCACACATGTCCAGCTATGCAAAATGAGTCATTATTGTATCATAAAAACTAAATCGGCACATACTGAGCGTATTGATTTATTTTTTATGACGTTCAGATGCTGACGGCATACGTTCCAAGAAGACAACACGATTCCTAGAGAAGTGACTACGAAATTATTACTGATTTTTGTATGTTTTTATCTTTTTAACCTTTATGCAATGATGGTATTACTCTGGGGACTTTCAGTGGATCAATATTTGTAAAAGTATTCAGTATAATGAAAATTATTGTATGTACACACTTCTGATGAGGAAGCCATGTACCTTCGAAACACATTAAATAGTTCTTTTGTATTAAGTGCCCCTGTACCGACATTTTAGATTTTATGTTAAGTACAACCATGACCTCACATCGATTCAGGTGTAAATTAAGAGAACTGGGAGGAAGAAAGAAGACTGAACGGCTAGTAACGACTTCTATCGTTGGCGAAATAACGTGTTACTTTTAAAGAATGACGCAGAATGAACGAAAACTAGTGTCTCATAAAGTACAGAAGAGAGGAGACCGAACAACTGAAAACTGCTGCTCATGCTGGATGTGAGCTTACTATCTGTCTGATTTCGCTCAGTGATGGTTTTCTGAGCCATCTGTCACACAGTTATCGAACATGGCAACATGGATCACTGCCTACTGATCATATTGCCGGTGGATTTGCTGCATGGTTTGCTTCAGACGTCTGGTGCCCAGCAGTCATTAAAATAAACATAACTTATGGCCGTCATAGGCCCTGCAGAAGTATTCACTGTAGTAGATTTCGTGGCAAATACTGTAAAACTGGAAGATTCAAAGCGCCAAACGCGAAATACTGCCCCAGCAATCCTGGGAGCTGAGAGCTCAATGAGAACGTTGAACAATTTACACTTGAGACGGGTGTTACGATTAATCAAGGAAAACCCCCAGTTGGGAATCGGAGCCAAAATTAGCTGGTTACTTTCGAGTTGCAATTTACAATTTCTTTATTGATTACTTCAACCATTAAAAGTCATTTCTTTATCACTTGACCAGGAACAGATCCAAAAAAGCTAGTAGGCATGTGTGCCTTTTCAAAACAATTTACTTTACAGCTAACGGACAAGCCATTTTACTTAAAACCGACTTTGATAAAACATTTGATAACAAATCAAAATTTTCCAAGTAATGAAATTAAAAACTTTACTTTACCGTTAATAGCCAAGCCATTTCACTTAAAACAAACTTTGATAAAGCATTTAATAACAAAATTAAAACTTTCCAAGTAATGAAACAAAAAACCACCAATTTGCATACAATTTCGCTACCGAACATGTAGGGAGCCGACTTCTTTTAAACTTTGGCACAACAAGATATTAAATTACAAGGACTCGCTAACAGGGAGGCAGAACTAACATTTTCAAAGGATGCCAAGTAGATTAAAATAATCAAAGTAAAGATACAGTCATTCACCTTTTACAATATCTAACAATTTTAAAGCCACGTAATTTTAAAAACCCACCAATGAAAGGCAAACTTAACCTTTTTAATCAGTCGCCAAAAAACAATCATAGTAAAATACAACAATTTAACATTTTACAACAACTAACAACTTTAATACCATGTTCTGCCACCAAAATGTCCTGGGATAGAAATAATTAACCGACCGGGTGTAAGGGCGGCCACAATTGTCTCCCGAAGGATGCTCAGGCTAGAAGCGGACTAACAGACCCACAACGCCTCACATTCAGCAATCACATCGACCTCACGCGAGGCCAGGGGAGGAGGAGGAATCAAATCAAGAACCATAATCCCTGCCCAAATATACACTTCCTCCCAGGCAGTACTAATAAGAAGCCAAAAGGTCACTGTCTCTAATTACACCGGCGACAGGGACAGGAAATCCGAACGCAGGAGGCCACAAGGCAGAAAAAACGGTAATCTAAAACGATAATCACTGCCCAAAAATACACTTCCTACCGGGCAGTACTAATAAGAAGCGGAAAAGATCACTGTCTATAAATAGACCGGCGACAGGGACAGGTAACCCGAACGCAGGAGGCCACAAGGCAGAAAAGACGCTGGTTGCACGAACCAAAATTCTTCAATTAACATCTAAACCTTTAACCATCTTAACTTGCAGTTTATCAGAGAAACAGCAGGTGAACTCCGATGCAAAGGTTTCTCACACCCGACCGTGTACACGTCGCCAGCGTACCCAATTGGGCACAGTCACGCAGCCACGCGATTTGTCACCGGAGCCCTCGTCTTCTCTGCACCCACGGCGGCGAAATACCACTCCTCTGGTTAGGCGAGTTACTAGTCCATCATTCCCGCCTCCAGACGAAAAATTTAAAGACGTCCGTTGCCGCTCCCACCAAGTAGTGACTCGGAACCACAGCCGTGGCCCCCGGGTGCTCACAGCAAGAGCTTACAGCCTTGTCCCGTCAACTCGTCCCACTCGTCTCGCACCGCCAGGATAGACCACGCGGCTTCTCGGAACAACAGCCAACTCTCCACCGCCACGCCACGCCGCGGTCTAATCGTGGGACATTCTCTAATTCCCGATTTTAAAACCCGACCGACCGACTCGTCACCACTAGGCAACCAACCGGCCATCCCCCCAAAGATCTTATTCCCTTACACGAGGCTAACAGGAAGCAACGACTCGAAGATCGATAAGACCAGACACGTCGCCAGAGGGGAATCTCAACAGAATTTACGCAGCATAACGATGAATATGAAAGAATCAATTAACGGTGGAATGGAAGGACTCAGAACAATCTTTACAGCGCGATATATGTTGAGAGCCGACACACGGCTCAACACTACTAGAACATAACATTACCAAACCGTCTACTTACCTGCAGAGTCGAAATTCAGCCTGAAAGGGAAACAAAGTCTAGAGTACTCAAGCGACAGGACAGATCGTGAAATCATTCCGCGAAATAAAAGGCAAAGTGAAAAGGAAACAGTCCAGATTACCATAAACTTGCCTCGAGATCGTTTCGCTACATGAAGCGAGAGCGACAAAAACACTGAATGTGAAGTATTCTTGTCACATTTACACTGTCTGACCAAAAAATTGAAGCACCTAGAGGACATGATCGTATTTCATTGCAACTTAGTAAATGTACACAACATCGGCGGGTATGTATATGACTAATACTGCAGTTCCCTGTGACAAATAGAACGGCCACCAGAATGCTTTAGTGTTGTTGGTGTTTACCGTGAGGCGTGAACTACGTCAGACGTTGCGTGATCACTATAAGGACCTGGAGATACTCCGTACTCGTGCGAGACAGTATTATCAGCACCTGACAAAGGTTGAAAGGGTGCCTCATCGTCAGCCTCAGTTTGGCCAGATGGTCGAATCGTGCAGTATTCAGATATGGGAATGTGAGGGCTAGCATATACGTCGTCCCCAGCCGACCACGTCTGACCACTGCAATGGAAAATCGCCGTATTGTGCACCAAGCACATCGTAACATCTGGCCGGATGCTATCAGCAGCATGGACAACTGAGGAATGACATCGGTTTGTGTTCAGCGATGAATTGCAGTTCTGCAGTACCACGGATGACCATCGTCGGCGAATACGGCGGCGACCTAGGGAGAGGTCCCATTCTCCCAATGTTTTGGAGAGTTACAACGGTGTTACTCCTGTTGTCATGGTGTGAGGAGCCATCGGATAAGACTTCAGGTCAAGGCTGTTAGCGACTGAGGAACACTGACGACACACCGTACGGTACGTCACGGACTCTCAGCGTCCTCGTGTGTTGCCTCTCATGGAACAGTATCGTGGTCCCATTTTTCAAGAGCACAATGCTCGTACACATAAGGCACGGGTCTCTAATAACTGTCTGCCTGATGTTGAGGTAATATCGTGGTCAGCAAGATCCGCAGGTCTGTCCCCGACTGAAAATGTGGGGCACAGTGCTGCCAGTATTCGGGATATCGAGGACTAGTTACAGCTGTTTGTCAGCTTGACAGTGTGCGATTTGCAGGGGGGGATGGGGGGGATTTCTCCCCCTCTGCATCAGACCATCCCCTCCTCTGGTTTTAGTTTATGCATTCCAACCTGGGATGTTTATTTCCCACGCACTGGAGTAAAACTTTACATATAATTTAAATTTGTGGAGCCGAACACTAAAAGTTTACTATTAATACTATTAATATGTTTGCTTATGAATTTTGAAAAAGTGTTATGTAGTAGTTAAGCATTTCAAAACAAGTAGAACTAAATGACAAGACGACGCACGCCACATTTCCGTAGCATGCCACAATGTTGCAAGACGTCGCCCCAGTGTAAACGAGGCTTTAGAGCCAGGTCTGTATTGTATGGTGGATATGATGTGTTGCGTACGAAACGAAAACCTGCAATCAGATCCAAACGTCGTGGAAAACTGTGAAGAGGTGTCATCCTGCAGCAAGATAACGCTCGCCCACATTCTGCCAAACGGACAGCCGACGCAATAAAGGAGTTGAGATTCGAGGTGCTGGAACATCCACCATACAGTCCAGATCTGGCTCCAAGCGATTTTCCCATGTTTGGACCCTTAACGGAAGCAATACAGGGAAGAAGATTTGAAAGTGGTGAAGACCTCATTGCTGCCGTGCAAAATTGGATACAGATGCAACCGATGTACGTATTATCTGATGAAATAAAAAAAAAAAAAAACTGGCAAAACGTCGGGAAAACTGCATTGAAGTTCAGGGAGGTTACGTAGAAAAATAACACATGTTTCAGTTTTCTATCATCAGAATAAGTACAGCTTTTCACAAATGTGCCTTTACTTTTTGAATTCCCCTCGTATACCTGTATGCAGATGATTTTGTAAATAAGCTTTACCTATAATGTACTTTTAAAGATACAACAAGGGATGGCTTTTCTGATAGTGCATACACGTGAATAGTGAGTTTCGGCATTAAAATCTATTTATAAATAACTATTTAACCATGGGTAACGCCACGGTCCAAGCTAGTAACATATATAATTATACTAACCCCCTAAGACATCCCCCCCCCCCACTGGTAAAACCACAAATCGCACACTGGCTTGACTTAAGAGAGATACAAAGGCTTTAGGATACCTTTCACAACCGAAGAAGTGCATGCATCCGGGATAGAGGGGATGAGACATCATACCGATAAATGGACTCATACTGCCAAGTTCTTTGCAAATATGACTCGATTTTGTAATCGTTGAAATAACGTCAAATACCTTTTCAGTCCGTGAAATTTCATTTCGCTTCCTCCTCCATTCTGAGTGCTTCACCTTTTCACCTTTCTTTCTGGCACTATAGTTCGAAATGCACTGCTAAGAACTGTTAGTAATTTCATGAGTTGGCTATGTATAAGCGTTTTCAGACTTTTGCTATAGATACTTGTGGTATGTTTACCGCTGTGTAGCTGAAGTGAAATTCCGAACCACTTAGAATATCTACTTCGTGTAATGAATGGTAGCCGGCATTAAATCTGGATAAACGCAAGATAATACACATCAGTCGAATAATTATGTAGTAGATTTTGAGTTCAGTTACTGAAAAAAGCCAGTTAAATGTCTTAGAGTAATGTTCGAAAGTAACTTGAAGTGACATAAACATAAAATTAAATGCTGTGGGATCGGGGGGGGGGGGGGGGAATAGAAAACTTAGGTCTATTGGGAGGACTCTGAGTAGCGTATTTCAGCTGGAAGCATGACATGTTCTTGACTACTGTGCAGTTATTTGGGATTCACATCAAGTAGGATTAGGGGAGGAGACGAACGGAATTTAGAGACATCGTGGGACTGTGTGCAGCCGTTGAGTTATTACTAGCAGCATAACTAAGAAGTGATTGCTAAATTGATACTACGAAGTCACAGCACTTACGTGCAATCATACTGACTTATCACCACAATACGAAAGTGTTAGATAGGTGCTCTGAAAACTTACTAAGCTACAGTCATAAATAAGCTATATATAAATTTTAATAAAATTGTAGGACATGCGACATTCTTTTCAATCAACGCTATCGGGGAAGTTCTAATAAGCATTATTCGTGATAGATTGTAAAACTGTTTCGCTTCTTTCGCGGGAGCGCCGTTATAAATGGGTAAATGCACTTGCTGAGGCATGGCAGCATTCATTTTTCCCACATTCTGTCGCAGATATGGAGGAAACTGTCTTCCACCATCCACCGAACAGTGGCTTTCCGTGTATGTACCTTCCTTCTCGATGTCTTTCCCGAATGGTGACATTATGTTTGGAGATCAACATTCTGTTATGCTAGATCTCTTATAACTAATATTGAAGAACTTATAATTAGTTAAACCTTCCTCTCTTATTTAATCACCCTAAAAAATAGGCTGTGCTCTCAACATTTCAATACGCAATTACGCAAAAACATGTAAACGTACTTCTTATCAAATTTGTTTCCTTGCTTTTATTGATGAGCTTCTTAATCTCACTACAGTTACCAACTTTTTGTGTTTCCTTTTACTATTCGTTACTTTTTTTAACTACTCGTCACGCTAGTTATGATACGTGTGCATCGAAGGGCCTGATTGGGCTCTATTAGTTCAGGTTCTACCCAGATAATGAAGAATTTCATATGTGACATTACAAATCATACCAAATTCGTTCATAAACACGGTGAATTATATCATGTGGTAACACAGTTAACTGCTACGAAAATCATTATTATTGTTACCAATTTTCGTTACAACCAATCATCATGAGATACGTGAATATTTGCAATTACTGTATCAGTGTGGACACGTACATGACATTCTGTCTCACTAGACATTATGTCAAAGCACGAAATGGACAGCAGAACTCAGCATATAGAGTTTAAACATTGTTCAGAAGATCTATTATGTCAATAATACAACTTTTTTATTCAAGTATGTTGTCAAACTTGCGTTTTTGATGTTGTGTGGAATGAGATGGAACTTATCCTCATAGGTACTGTAGTTGAAAAACTTGATGAACCTTATGACGTCAAGATAATAAAGATTTTTCACAGCGGAGTACGGTGGTACAAATAGGGCACCAACTAATGAAAAGAATTACAATGATATTTTAAGTTTTTGTTTTCACTACACTTCTTCTTCTTCTGCTTCCTAGCGCCGTCCCATTGTAACACGCTATTTCTTACGATATAACACCTCCCGTGGATTTAGGCTACTTGATCTAACATCTTCATTTATAACGTCCAGACATTGTATTTTAGGTCTTCCACCCTGTTTCTGGCCTTCTACAGAAGGATGATGGGCTGAGCTGATTTGTGAGTTGAACAATGCCGGTATGATGTGTCCACACCAACAAAGTTTTCATTCTTGCTTCTCATTATTGACTCTAGTCACTCTAGTTAGTCGTCGATTCGTTCTGTTGTTAATATGGTTGAGCAGAGAAATGCTTAATGATCTTCTCAGTATTGCTATTTACATGATATGCGGAGAATACTCAAAACTTCTAGATGCAAGCAGCACTCGGTAATGTATAATGCAACTGGCCACACCACTGTGCAATATATCTTTGATTGTAGGCGGACAGGCATATGACTGAGCACTATGGGACTTAACATCTGAGGTCATCAGTCCACCAGACTTAGAACTACTTAAACCTAACTAACCTAAGTACATCACACACATCCATGCCCGAGGCAGGATTCGAACCTGCGACCGTAGCAGTCGCGCGGTTCCGGACTGAAGCGCCTAGAACCGCGGATAGGCATATTCTTATCACAAGGAACGCCAGTAACATCTCTGAATCGCTTCCAGATCGCTTTGATTCTTGCTCGCACATCCTCACTGACATATCCGTCACTCTATAATCGAGAACCTGGGTGTCGAAATGTATGCGCCCTGCTGAGAAGAGTGCTATTAATTCGTATATTTCCAGGAGGTAGAATCGTTTCGAAGTACTCCGTTTTGTGGATGTTTAAACAGTGGTCAAACCTTTGCAGACCATCATGCCATGTTTAGACTTGTGTTTCAAGGTATTTGCTCGTATCCGCCGCAAGCATCACATCATCAGTGTACAGCATTTTCTATGGTACATATTATATCTTCAAGAAAACAGTAAATTGCCTAGTTTGAGGCGATTCCTTTCTTCTTTTCCTCCACACCAGAGACAAGGGAAATTCGTTGGCTTTCTTGAGACTTGCCTAGGTGCGGTATACAAAGACGGCGACGCGTTTTCGCACCGTTTTCAGAATTAAGGCTTTTGATTGTCGTCGGGGAGATAGCCCGAGGAAGTTCCCAAAATCTCCTTGAAAGTCCTCTGTCCTCAAGGCACTGAGGCCGTAAGCATCCTGTGCTTTCTTTACAGTCCCTCTGTTTGGCTTAGCGTGTTTCGTTGTAAAAACAACGACAAATATCGCTGAAACTAATGTGGGGAATAAAAAAAATAACAAAAGTGTTTTGCATCAAGGCAGACTCACAGTTCCCATATTGTTGTTTTTGTATGCAAACACGGACCAAATGGAAGAGTTCGAGGATAAAATTAGTGTTTCATTGTGTAGTGGGCGTCGGAGGTGGGCGGAGATCGCCTGCACCACAACATTTTTGCTCCGGACTTAGCGCCCAGCGAGGGCTGTTAAGTTCTTGGCAAGAGGGCACTCTTGTTCCAGGCTTCGGTGACTACTGACGTTCCTACAAGAACAAGTGTTAATTCGCGTTGAAATTTGCGTTACCTCGCGTACAAACCTGAAAGCATCAGCGACAGCAGGGCTAGGCAGTGATTTACTACATTCTTTGTGACTATCGATGGTGTATTTTAAATACACTCCTGGAAATGGAAAAAAGAACACATTGACACCGGTGTGTCAGACCCACCATACTTGCTCCGGACACTGCGAGAGGGCTGTACAAGCAATGATCACACGCACGGCACAGCGGACACACCAGGAACCGCGGTGTTGGCCGTCGAATGGCGCTAGCTGCGCAGCATTTGTGCACCGCCGCCGTCAGTGTCAGCCAGTTTTCCGTGGCATACGGAGCTCCATCGCAGTCTTTAACACTGGTAGCATGCCGCGACAGCGTGGACGTGAACCGTATGTGCAGTTGACGGACTTTGAGCGAGGGCGTATAGTGGGCATGCGGGAGGCCGGGTGGACGTACCGCCGAATTGCTCAACACGTGGGGCGTGAGGTCTCCACAGTACATCGATGTTGTCGCCAGTGGTCGGCGGAAGATGCACGTGCCCGTCGACCTGGGACCGGACCGAAGCGACGCACGGATGCACGCCAAGACCGTAGGATCCTACGCAGTGCCGTAGAGGACCGCACCGCCACTTCCCAGCAAATTAGGGACACTGTTGCTCCTGGGGTATCGGCGAGGACCATTCGCAACCGTCTCCATGAAGCTGGGCTACGGTCCCGCACACCGTTAGGCCGTCTTCCGCTCACGCCCCAACATCGTGCAGCCCGCCTCCAGTGGTGTCGCGACAGGCGTGAATGGAGGGACGAATGGAGACGTGTCGTCTTCAGCGATGAGAGTCGCTTCTGCCTTGGTGCCAATGATGGTCGTATGCGTGTTTGGCGCCGTGCAGGTGAGCGCCACAATCAGGACTGCATACGACCGAGGCACACAGGGCCAACACCCGGCATCATGGTGTGGGGAGCGATCTCCTACACTGGCCGTACACCACTGGTGATCGTCGAGGGGACACTCAATAGTGCACGGTACATCCAAACCGTCATCGAACCCATCGTTCTACCATTCCTAGACCGGCAAGGGAACTTGCTGTTCCAACAGGACAATGCACGTCCGCATGTATCCCGTGCCACCCAACGTGCTCTAGAAGGTGTAATTCAACTACCCTGGCCAGCAAGATCTCCGGATCTGTCCCCCATTGAGCATGTTTGGGACTGGATGAAGCGTCGTCTCACGCGGTCTGCACGTCCAGCACGAACGCTGGTCCAATTGAGGCGCCAGGTGGAAATGGCATGGCAAGCCGTTCCACAGGACTACATCCAGCATCTCTACGATCGTCTCCATGGGAGAATAGCAGCCTGCATTGCTGCGAAAGGTGGATATACACTGTACTAGTGCCGACATTGTGCATGCTCTGTTGCCTGTGTCTATGTGCCTGTGGTTCTGTCAGTGTGATCATGTGATGTATCTGACCCCAGGAATGTGTCAATAAAGTTTCCCCTTCCTGGGACAATGAATTCACGGTGTTCTTATTTCAATTTCCAGGAGTGTATTTCGTGTGAAATTTTAGATCGGGCACTTGGATCTTGTGTTAACCACGAACCACCTACGTAGTCATATAATAAAGTCAGTGGAGCGTCTGGTACAGACTATTCTCTTTGGTTTCTCAAAAGCGGTTAGGGTTTTGGTAATGTGCATGTCCGGTTCCCTGTCACAACATCACAAACCTGAAAACAAATCTCCAGGGTCAAATGAGTCCAATTCTCGCAACCAATGTACTATACTAGGTTTCTGATTAAAAAAAAAAAATGGTTAAAATGGCTCTGAGCACTATGGGACTACATCTGAGGTCATCAGTCCCCTAAAACTTAGAACTACTTAAACCTAACTAACCTATGGACAAGACACACATCCATGCCCGAGGCAGGATTCCAACCTGCGACCGTAGCGGTCGCGCGGTTCCAGACTGAAGCGCCTAGAACCGCGCGGACACACCAGCCGGCTCTGATTTTAAGCATGGGTAGCGAATAATGTTAAGCTTCTGTAACTGAATTTCTGTAATAAATGTTTAGACAATTGTATACTAATTATCATTTGCTCTCTTCCATATTCCTCTCCATCCTAGAGTATCCAGTTGCTTTTTTGTTAGGTTAAAGAAAAGGCACATTGAGTGAAATTCGTTACTGCACGGTTGTGCTGGTTCATAGCGCTATCGTTGCATGCATTTATTTCTTTTGTCTATGGGATTTAGGAGAGAAGTGTAGGGCCTTGTCTCATATTAACCAGTCAGGACTCACAACAACCATTGCACGTTTAGTGAACTATTCAGCCGCATATGGATGGTTGAAATGTCATGCTGTATCCGTATCTCGACGGGCTAAAATGACGATAAAATATTAGTCCCTACCTGTGCAGGTATCATGAAATGTGCGAGCGTAATGGTTGTGAAATATGGAAGTTTGGGTCGGTCCTGGAGGCGCCCTCGGATAGCCGAAGTGGTTAAGGTGACCGCTGGCGATAAGCAGAAAATCCATATTCGAGTCCCGGTCCGGCACAAATTTTCATTTGTCATGAACAGATGACGTCATCATTATTTAAAAGTTCCAGGCTGAATTGCCGTAGTCCATATATAAAACTTCTTCTCCTTCCTGATGTTTCGTTGCCTACTGTGGGCAACATCTTCTGAGGTGAGGCGGCGACTAGCTGCTAGGCGCTGGTGGTCCCGCTTACATAGAGCGCTTAGATGGCGCCACCACTCGTCACGTGCTTTCGACTTTAAAACTATCTCTGGCTAGTGCCATCTTTCTCGATTACAGGTAATCGATTGTCACTTCGTTGGTACAAAGTCGACCGCCATATCTTGTCTACTTCTAATCGTTCTTATTTTCTATTAAAATTATTTCCGTGCTTGTAGATCTCTATAGCTTCTCTATACATGCGAGTATAATAATGTCAGGTCCTATCACGTTTGTCCCACTAAATTTTATTTCGTGATCACCGTTTTTGAAAACGTGTTCTGCTACAGCTGATTTGTCAATCTGTCCCAATCTACAGTTCCTTTTGTGTTCCGTTAGGCGGGTATTAACACTCCTTTTAGTTGTTCCAATATAAACCATGCTACAGCTACACGGAATTTTATACACACCTGGGGTAGCTAAGGGGTGTCGTGCGTCTTTCACCGATCCTAAACTTTTACTAATTTTCTTGCTAGGTCGAAAGATTGTCTAGACTTGAAACTTGACCAAAACTTTACCAATGCGGTCCGTGATGTCATGAATAAATGGAAGAAAAACATTTCCAGCCGACGGTTGTTGTTGTTGTGTATTTTCGGACACTTTTCTTTTAGGGTGGAGTGCTCGATCTAATTCCTTGTCAGTGTACCCATTTCTCTTGAAAGCTGTTCGCAAATGGCTTAATTCATCTTGTAAGTAAATTGGCTCACAGATGTTATTAGCTCTGTCCACTAAAGTTTTTATGACTCCTCTCTCCTGCCTAGGATGATGATTCGAATTCTTATGTAGTTAACGATCGGTGTGTGTGTCTTTCCTAGATAGATGACGTCATTCCGGATTCGCGAAATGCGGATCAATTTCATAATGTCTTTACACTGTTACGAAAACTATTTGAATAAATATTTCATTAGATAAAAACTCTTTTCCTTGCATGAACCAGACTTCAAAAACAAAAAAAAGGATTCAGCAAAAGCGCTTCTGACGCCGCGTTTAGGAACTACACAAATATAGAAAATACCAGTGAACAAAGGAATTATGAACGTCAGCTTGCATGTTGTTCTTATACATGGACATAGTTTCAGTAAAGACTACGTTAATTTTACTTCTGCAACATCATTTTCTTTATGTATACCTCATACAACCAACGAGATGCCTCTCTCTTTAATTGTACCATTTGCATACCTACCATGAATGATCTAAGTTTCTTGTCATATTCAAATTTTTTCTAACGTTTGAATACTGCGTGTCGTCAGTCTGTTCGTTTTCCTCTTGGTGTGATTAATTTAACCTCTACTGTCAATGCTTCATAGCCATGTTGTAGATCACATTTAGCCGACCGGTGTGGCCTAGCGGTTCTAGGCGCTACAGTCTGGAACCGCGCGACCGCTACGGCTGCAGGTTCGAATCCTGCCTCGGGCATGGATATGTGTGATGTCCTTAGGTTAGTTAGGATTAAGTAGTTCTAAGTTCTAGGGGACTGATGACCTCAGAAGTTAAGTCCCATAGTACTCAGAGCCATTTGAACCATTTATAGATCACATTTACGTGCATCACTGCGGTCAAAGGGGAAACTTGGTGCTGTGGAGCCGTCATAAATGTCATCAGAAAGTGCAACTGACACAAACTGCTCAAAATACTGGTACCACAGAGAAGTTGTAGGTCCCAGAATCATATTATTCTTTTTGTGTATATTTCAGTGAATTAACAATGCTGCTACCTTTCTGCATGCTAGTGTTGCCATTGGACATCATTGAAGTGGACACATCAGAAAGTATCCACGGATGTCCAACGGTAAACTCACAGGTTCCACGTAGAAATGCGTACAACGGGTCGTCGAGATCCGGGGCTCTTTCGATGCTGCGATCGGCAGAATTCTCATGTATGTTCCATCAGTTATTTATATTACTCTCTTCCACATTCTTGCATAGTCTTTACGTTTCCCGGTAATTGGTTAGCAATGCGTAATGTCCTCACTAAAAAATATAAATTGGTCACAATAAAGAACTATCATATACCGTATCATGTATGTGCATAAAGTACCTTTTCACTCTTCACATACTTGTAAATTAAGAAAATTATTGATTCATAGATAGTAACAGGAACACGTATATCATAACAATTTGCTGTACTGATTTTTCTTTTTCCGGCTCCTGTCCCGTCAAATATCTTGGCATTACGAGGTCTTCTGCATATACACTCCTGGAAATTGAAATAAGAACACCGTGAAGTCATTGTCCCAGGAAGGGGAAACTTTATTGACACATTCCTGGGGTCAGATACATCACATGATCACACTGACAGAACCACAGGCACATAGACACAGGCAACAGAGCATGCACAATGTCGGCACTAGTACAGTGTATATCCACCTTTCGCAGCAATGCAGGCTGCTATTCTCCCATGGAGACGATCGTAGAGATGCTGGATGTAGTCCTGTGGAACGGCTTGCCATGCCATTTCCACCTGGCGCCTCAATTGGACCAGCGTTCGTGCTGGACGTGCAGACCGCGTGAGACGACGCTTCATCCAGTCCCAAACATGCTCAATGGGGGACAGATCCGGAGATCTTGCTGGCCAGGGTAGTTGAATTACACCTTCTAGAGCACGTTGGGTGGCACGGGATACATGCGGACGTGCATTGTCCTGTTGGAACAGCAAGTTCCCTTGCCGGTCTAGGAATGGTAGAACGATGGGTTCGATGACGGTTTGGATGTACCGTGCACTATTGAGTGTCCCCTCGACGATCACCAGTGGTGTACGGCCAGTGTAGGAGATCGCTCCCCACACCATGATGCCGGGTGTTGGCCCTGTGTGCCTCGGTCGTATGCAGTCCTGATTGTGGCGCTCACCTGCACGGCGCCAAACACGCATACGACCATCATTGGCACCAAGGCAGAAGCGACTCTCATCGCTGAAGACGACACGTCTCCATTCGTCCCTCCATTCACGCCTGTCGCGACACCACTGGAGGCGGGCTGCACGATGTTGGGGCGTGAGCGGAAGACGGCCTAACGGTGTGCGGGACCGTAGCCCAGCTTCATGGAGACGGTTGCGAATGGTCCTCGCCGATACCCCAGGAGCAACAGTGTCCCTAATTTGCTGGGAAGTGGCGGTGCGGTCCTCTACGGCACTGCGTAGGATCCTACGGTCTTGGCGTGCATCCGTGCGTCGCTTCGGTCCGGTCCCAGGTCGACGGGCACGTGCATCTTCCGCCGACCACTGGCGACAACATCGATGTACTGTGGAGACCTCACGCCCCACGTGTTGAGCAATTCGGCGGTACGTCCACCCGGCCTCCCGCATGCCCACTATACGCCCTCGCTCAAAGTCCGTCAACTGCACATACGGTTCACGTCCACGCTGTCGCGGCATGCTACCAGTGTTAAAGACTGCGATGGAGCTCCGTATGCCACGGAAAACTGGCTGACACTGACGGCGGCGGTGCACAAATGCTGCGCAGCTAGCGCCATTCGACGGCCAACACCGCGGTTCCTGGTGTGTCCGCTGTGCCGTGCGTGTGATCATTGCTTGTACAGCCCTCTCGCAGTGTCCGGAGCAAGTATGGTGGGTCTGACACACCGGTGTCAATGTGTTCTTTTTTCCATTTCCAGGAGTGTATGTACCACTTACGACTCATTTTATTCTCGAACAGAATTTGTGGAATAGCTGGAATGGTATCTAAAATCTTTCATAGGGCCCTCTTCATTATTGTCACTTCCTTCTATAATTAATTGTTATACAGATATTACAAAAGCGTTCCTGAGCATATAATGAATACATGGAATTTTGTTGCCCGTCTGTAGTGGTCATATTTAATAGATAGATGCAGTTGATAAATACCATCATTTGTATAAACAGGCAAGGACAAAGTCACTTGTTTTTTATATTTTTGTTTTTCCGGACCAATACTGAGCTACACACAAATAGTCAGTGGTCTTGTATTTCATTTTTATACTCTCAGAGAAGAGAATTTTTTGCAGATGTTTACGAACTTGTTCTATTAATTTAATCTATTTTAAGGCCCATATTGGTAATGGTATAAATGAGGCTTAACGCGCTTTTAAATGCATCCTGTGGACGAGATTGTGTACAGTACTCTGAATAACCTTAGACAGTATCGAATCACAAAGTTGTAATGGGAAGTTTACCTGACCCTAGCCCGTATCTAGCCCCAACGCTCATCATCGAGTAATTTGGCACAGTAAGTAAACAGTAAAGGTCCTAGTTAAAATAATGATTAACAAATGGATAAAGTTTTGGCCGAATATCCCATGTATATCCCGAACATCACGTCTTTTACTTTATAGATTCTGTTGTCAGGCTACCGTTGTGTCATCTCCGGTTCTATGACAATAGTTTCAATAACGTCATTGTTGCATATATCACTCTTTTTGTAGAAGTGCAAACCACTTAATGGAGAAGTCATCTTGAAAGAGACCGAGGGTGAGACGCAGGAGTACATAGGTAAATGAAATTAAAACAATATGTAACAGGACGGGCATAAGTAAATGGTGGGAAGTCGCACGTGAGATCGACACGGGAGCTTCGAGTCCCATAGAAGCTAAGAAGAACAAAAAAAAAACAAAGTAGTATTAGCTGTAGCAGAAGAAGAAGAAGAAAACGAAGAAGAAATAAACCACACATAAACTACTATGCGAAGTACTGTTTGTATTTGTAGGACGACTTTAACTTATTTGTTGTGGAGTGCTCATTTCGGAGGTATTAAGTACGATCATTTTCTGAAGAAACAATTTTTTCGCCAGCGTTTTGCCAGATAGGTAAAGGACGGTGACGATGTACGCTCTTGACTTCATGCACAAGAACATAAAAGCCACATTTTCCTTCAAACGCACACGTTGTCATTGTACCCGTAAAAACAGTTACGCTTGTGACAAACTATGAATTGGTCGCAGGCAAGAAAAAAGTGTCGTTTCCATTTTAATTTTATGATGCCTCTTCGTACCTATCCCGTAGTATCGTTTGAAGCTCCGAAATCACCATCTACTTTTCTAAATGTCTCTGTAGCGATTGTCAAGTTTAATTTACTACCCGCGCGGTTTTACGACACTACTATGTACAAACTATTAAGTTTTATGAACATCGTTGAATGGAGCGAATTCAAGTATTCAGCACAGCCGTGGATCTTTACATTGCCGACATCTGTGCCTTCAACCGTGCACTTGTTTTCCGTGTCCCTTCATTACGTTAGAAATGTCCATTATCACCATATAAATGAGACTCAATACACAACGCAACAATTGCTTTATTTTACGAAAATTTTAACACGTCCCCTATCAGCTATTTTGCCCTCTTTGAAATTTCGTCCCTCCCTTACTGAAGAGAGGGCAACGTAACTAAATGTAATAAATATTGATTTCTATGGAATCAAACATGATGCTAGAAATGTTTGCAATGTTTAGCACTGCCATTGTTCCGGTTCGACGTCCAGTGCTTGCCATTTAGAATTCACGTAACCTTTGCCATTCTATTATTTTACGTTGGATCAGTTTTTGCTATACATCAGAGTGCTCTAGTTACGGCCAGTACACCCCGTCCTCATGATACCACTAACAGCCATTATAGCGCGTCCGAGATTGGCCTCGTCTGCGATTTCGACTGCTGTAAACACCATTTGGCGGTCGTGACCTGAAGTTATATGGGCTCCTTGTGGGGCAGCTCTGTCAGCAAGGGAGCCACTGACCTGATTTTGAACCATGAAAGAATTTTATTTACGAGTATTACTTATCGTTTACTTTTATTTATATATTTGCTTCGATATTTCGCTGGATACAATTCGGCTGAACGTTACTGAAAGACTCAACAGCTCATTGTGTTGCCATTTAAGTTCCTTAACTGAACCTCTGTCCCGTGAGCCGGTAATACGCATGTCTGCTTCCGCTGTATATTTATTACAGTTGCTTATCGTCAAGCTTAAAATATTTTCATCAAGAATATCTTGAGAGATACAGGTTATGACGCTCCATGTCCCCAAATTTTACTTCTCAAACCCTGCCACGCAGGCAATTCGTAATAACAGTGTGTCAGCTTTTGATAGCGAGAGTTTTTGTTTGAATTTCTCGTCCATTTCCTCAACTTGACGAATCATTGTCACCTACAAATTATTTCGGCCGTTTTAACTTGTGTATAGGGTATCCAAAAACTGGATTGTCAGATTTATATAGATGGTAGTGGAGTACTTTGAGTTAAGGAAATAATGCTCGGAAATTAATATGTATTTTTTATTGGAGTAACTCATAGGTAACAGCAAAAAATTTTATAGCAACTCTTCAATTCATGTGTTACAACGGAGCATATAGTTTTACCACACTCTCAAAAAATCTTGCTGTCTGTTGCACAATAAAACAGGCAGCTAGGACGTTACTAACCAGTCCCTCTTCATTCCGTAATGTGGTTTCATACACCGATTCCATGTAACACAATGGAAAAAAAACACCGATTCCATGTAACACAATGGGAAAAAAAGTTCACCGTGGACATATCACAGGTGACTGAATATCACGGTACGGCAGAAACATTATGCGTTTCTCAAACTCGTGCTTCATACTCATCACTCATTCAAGACGTCCTACCTCCGGAAATACTCGTTTGCGACCAGTTTTTCGGTATCTCTAAGCTCCAAACTTAGTGTCTTCTACCGTCTATATAATATAGTCCAAAATTTTGTAATGCTCAGTATATACTGTATCGGACAACTCGATAATGAACTATTAAAGGTATTAATAGATTCGTTTCAGTTCATATGTCATATTCGAAAGAACGAATCCACATAACTCTAGAGAAATTTTGTAGATTATATATGTAGTTCGTTATATGAATCAAAAGTGATGAAATCCACGTGGTTTTGAAAAGTGACAGATACAATAATAATTAAAAACATTTAATTTACACAAGAAGCATATACAAATAATAAAGCACATAAAACAGTGTCTAGCCTTTTGTAGCTAACATCGTCAAATAAAAAAGTACAATGTTTACCTTTAGCGACAATATTACTGCATTGAATATGTGCAGAAATTAAATACTACGAGGGCGTGCTGAAATGTATTTCCTTCAATTTTTTTGGTGTGAACACTCTTGAAGCTTATGTACAGGCCCGTGTCGGGTTGTTAGATCGTCTCCCCGGGTGGCTTATAGGAGAAAGCTTCCAAGATATGGGTGGTACTGGGGAAATGAAATACTCAGGGAGCAACAGATACTATCACAAAACCCAACAGCGTCTCATCTGGTACCAGTGGCTGTTGGTCAGCGTTTGTTCGCCTAGTTGGTGCGGCTGTTAGATATACGGCTTGATCTCAACAATCAAGTCTTACACTCTCTTGCTCTCCATCGGAAACTACCCAAAACAAGTTCTTGAAATTAAAGCGACCATGGCAAAACAACAGGAAAGAATTCCACTATCCCCGTCCCCAGTCAATAGATTGGATTCCCGTTCTGGTCATAGGATTCTGAGGGACCAGGCATGCCACGCAGAGAAGGCTCGGAGTTTCTCAAAATATCTTAGAACAAAACCGAAGCTTTTCATGGGTACACTGAACGTAAACACTTTACTGAAACCAGGGAATCTGAAGCACCTAACCAATATCCAGACAGTCCAGACAGATTCAGTTTCAAAATTATGGTATTGAAATAAACCCTGTTCACATATGAAAAACACTTCGACTCTGAGGCTTACAGGTTCTATAAAGGAAAACTTGCAGTGAATATCAACACAGGACCGGAACAATTTGGTACAGGTTTTGCAGTTCACATAGCCATCACACATTCAGTCAATTACTTTATGTCGCCTTCAGAGACTCTCAACACTGTCAATAAAATCAGGAAACAAAACATACTCACTGATTAACGTGCACGCACCAACAAATGTCTACAATAGAAAAGACCATGGCTGTTAGAAGACTTCTTTGAATTTCTACAAGAAATCACGAAAAAAATACCTAAACATCACATGAAGATTCTACTAGGTAACTTAAATGGGCATTTAAGAAAAGAAAAGAAACACATGAGAAACACCGCTCACAACCAGAGAAAAAAAGTGATTACCTAATAAGCTTCTGACAAAATTTTAATCTGAAAATTATGTCAGCACAATTCAAGAAACTCACTCAAAAACTAAAGACGTTGAAATCCCCCAATAAAACGCTCTAAGAATTCTAGATTTACCATACTGCTATCTTTAGGAGAAACACCGAAGAAGTCCACAATGTAAAAACCAGTAAAGACTTCTTCGAGTCAGACCACCACTTACTCCAAACCAAAGTAGAAATTCAGCCCAACAGAAAACGGACAAGAGTAGCCCAGAGTTTTCGGACTGATCTCGAATACCTAGAACTCAACAAGTAAACTACCATCGAAGAAATCCGTAGGATGGATACCACAAACTGTCCTGAACTCGCAGAGGAAGTGAAGCAAACAAAATTAGATCAACCCCCGAGAAGGAGAAAACATAGGAGGTGGAACGTCAGATGCGATCACGCTGTCGAATATGGGATTAAAACATGGAATGTTTTCAGGAGTCATAAAACAATAAGAATGTGTTAGGTATTCGTAAACGTACGGGGAAACATCCCTAAAATTATTTGACGAGAAAAATGCAAATACAGTAATAAGATGTTGGCTGAAATATAACAAGACTTTACCGGGAATAACACCCGCAGTTTTCACAAAACCTTTAGAGAAAATTTAGATAGCTACCAACCTCCTAACGTATGCTTGCAACACCCTGACGAATCCTTGGAAACTAATACAAAGAATAATTGTGAAATTCTAGCAACATATTTCAGTGCACCCCTAAACTGCGAAGAACCATCTGAACAACTTCGATGTGTAAAGATATCACCAAACCATGATTCGCTTCCACCTTCACATGAAGGAATAATAAAAATAAGCAAATCATTAAAAAACAATGGAACACTTGAGGAAGGTGGAATTACTGCAAAATTAAAGAAATTAGACGGCAAAAACATAACACCAAAAATTCACAGAACAATATCAAAACTCTGAAAAACAGATAAAATCCCAAAAGAATGGAATAGAGCCTAGATACACCCAGTCCACAAGAAAGAAGACAACCAGATCCGAACGACTACAGAGGGATCTCACTTTTTCCAGACATTTATAAGATCCTCTTTAAAGCATTGCTGAACCAACATGAGCTGCAAGCGGATTCCCAGATTGGCGAGTATCAGGCGGCATTCAGGAAAGAGAGATCCTGTATTTAACAGATATGGAACCCCAAAACCATACAACTCATGAGACGAAGGCGGAACACCACAGTCACTTTTCTGGATTTCAAAAAATTTACTATTCCGTTGACAAACAAACAAAGTAGGAGTCGATAGAAAGACAGAGCCATCGTCCAGGACACTTTACCAGATATCACCTCAAAAATGAAATTAATGGGAGAAATCTCAAATTCATTCACAATTTACACAGGATTCTGACAAGGAGATGGCTTATCACCATTCTTGTTGAACACCGTACTGGAAAAAATAATCAGAGATTGGGAAAGCATGCCAGAGGTACCCAAACTGGAAAAGAGAAAGGGGAAAGTGTCGCCTCTGCTAACGACCTGACTATACTAACAGACAACAGAGATGAAACCGAGCCAGTGCTAGATAAACTGCATGAAATCTCCTGTAAAACCGGATTCCGAATTTATTATGAGAAAGCTTAGTATACGGACATCAAATCAGCCGGACAAATTCCACTTGAAAATACGGTATGAAAAAATCTCATAGGTTACTCACTTCAAGTATTTAGGAGAAACCATCCATCCCACAGGACTGAACACAGTCTCCAGCACATAAAGAAAATTCAAACTAAGAAAGGCGTACAAACTAATATGTAATCATTACAACAAAAGAGAAATATCTCATAATGCAAAATTACGGCACTACAACACGGTTGTCTTATCAGAAGCCTTGTATGCGGCAGAAACCACCGTTATTAGAGGAATGACAAAAATTCACGGCATGGAGAAATAAGAACGAAGAATTCTTAGAGAAATCTACTACGCTGTTCTCCTAGACGGGACTTGGGTCAGACGACCTATAAAAGAACTCTACGAATACACAGATAACATCACAGATAAATTTAAGAAAAAACGCTTACGGTTCTATGGACTGGATGAAAGCAGTGTCAAAACGAAAATTCTTAACATCGTTAATGCAAGCATATTAAAGACCAATTGGATAAAAGAAACACAAGAAGACCTGCAACAACTGAAAATTTCAGAAGAAGAAAGTAAGGAGAGAAAACTTTCGTAATTCGGCTACTATAAAAGATCAAATAATACTTGCGAACGCCAGGAAATTAGCGATATCGTCCGCTGTAACTTGGTCGAAACTGCAACTCGATATATTTATTCATAATGGATGTATTCGGGGTCGCCTGTCTTACATGCCGCGCCCAGAACTATACCGACAAACTCTCAGAGGCGGTAGTTGGACGAAACCAAGAAAATAATAAGTAGCAAACATGGGCTCTAAAATGCTTTAAGAGCTATGAGCACTTGTTTATCTACGATACTGTGAGGCACCTCTCCTCTACAGCAAGTTCTTTGCTGTTTTGTGTGGAAGTAGTATGAACCAAAACAATGAAAAAATGTCCAGTAAACATGTGCTCTGAAATGTATGCCTTAAGAGCTGTGAGCACTTGCATATTAGAAGAGATGTGTTTTACGTACCGAAGATGAACAAGTTCTCACAGCTTTTAAGGTATTCACTTTAGAGCTCACGTTTCCTGTACATTTTTTCCTTGCTTTGGTCCATACTACAAGCTCTCAAAATGTCGAAAACAAGTAGCTTTCTGTAAAGATGTGTCTCACAGTAGCGAAGATGAACAAGTACTCACTTTTCTTAGGTGTGCATTTTGGAGCTCATGGTTTCTAGGTGTTTTTCCCTTCTTTTGTCCATACGACCACATCTGAAAGTTTGTCGGTGGAGTTCTGGATCATCCCGTATATGCCTAATGAATGAAATCGATTCGGTTGAAATTAATGAAAGTTCGCATCAAATATCAGTGAAATATTTTCGTAAATTCATTACATTAGTGGTTCAGCAGGTCAGATCATGTTTAAAATCCGAATTCGAATTCACCATCTGGCACAGATTATTATATTTGTTCCATACACACTTATTGTGTACACTACTGGCCATTAAAATTGATACATCACGAAGATGTGCTAAAGACGCGAGATTTAACCGACAGGAAGAAGATGCTGTGATATGCAAACGATTAGCTTTTCAGAGCATTCACACAAGGTTGGCGCCGGTGGCGACACCTACAACGTGCTGATATGAGGAAAGTTTCCAACCGATTCCTCATACACAAACAGCAGTTGACCGGCGTTGCCTGGTGAAACGTTGTTGTGATGACTCGTGTAAGGAGGAGAAATGCGTACCATCACGTTTCCGACTTTGATAAAGGTCGGATTGTAGCCTATCGCGATTGCGGTTTATCGTATCGCGACATTGCTGATCGCGTTGGTCGAGATCCAATGACTGTGAGCAGAATATGGAACCGGTGGGTTCAGGAGGGTAATACGGAACGCCGTGCTGGATACCAACGGCCTCGTATCACTAGCAGTCGAGATGACAGGCATCTTATCCGCATGGCTGTGACGGATCGTGCAGCCACGTCTCGATCCCTGAGTCAACAGATGGGGACGTTTGCAAGACAACAACCATCTGCACGAACAGTTCGACGACGTTTGCAGCAGCATGGACTATCAGCTCGGAGACCATGGCTGCGGTTACCCTTGACGCTGCACTACAGACAGGAGCTCCTGCGATGGTGTACTCAACGACGAACCTGGGTGCACGAATGGCAAAACGTCATTTTTTCGGATGAATCCAGGTTCTGTTTACAGCATCATGATGGTCGCATCCGTGTTTGGCGACATCGATGTGAACACTCATTGGAAGCGTGTATTCGTCATCGCCATACTGGCATATCACCCGGCGTGATGGTATGGGGTGCCATTGGTTACACGTCTCAGTCACCTCTTGTTCGCTTTGACGGCATTTTGAACAGTGGACGTTACATTTCAGATGTGTTAGGATCCGTGGCTCTACATTCTATCCGTGCGAAACCCTACATTTCAGCAGGATAATGCACGACCGCATGTTGCAGGTCCTGTACAAGGCTTTCTGGATGCAGAAAATGTTCGACTGCTGGCCTGGTCAGCACATTCTACAGATCTCTCACCAACTAAAAACTACTGGTCAATGGTGGCCGAGCAACTGGCTCGTCACAATACGCCAGTCACTACTCTTGATGAACTGTGGTATGGTATTCAAGCTGCATGGGCAGCTGTACCTGTACACGCCATCCAAGCTCTGTTTGACTCAATGTCCAGGCGTATCAAGGCCGTTTTTACGGCCAGAGATGGTTGTTCTGGGTATTGAATTCTCAGGATCTGTGCACCCAAATTGCGTGAAAATGTAATCATATGTCAGTTCTAGTATAATATATTAGTCCAATGAATACCCGTTTATCATCTACATTTCTTCTTGGTGTAGCAGTTTTAATGGCCAGTAGTGTATATTCATCAGTTTGTGTTCTCATGTCGTCTGCCTTATATGAAAGTTAGATTGAGGTTGTGTGGCTTCAACATACAGGCTGAACAAAATAAAAGTGACTCAGAAAACGTTAAGGTAGGCATCCGCAGTCAGGGCGGACGAAGTAAGTTGGGTTGTCTAATTTAAAGTGGACGAAATGCGAGGGGTGTTCAATAAGTAATGCCGCGTTTTTTTTCGGAAGGCAGGTGCTTTTATTGAGGATTCTAATATCCATATCATTCCCCACTCTTTTGGCTACAAAACGCTATTTCTCAACACAATCTCCGTTGAATGCGACGGTCTTAGGCCACCTTCCTGGAAGGGTCTGTATGGCCACTCTGCTGTTCTAGGTCGGAGCAAATGTATTGGTGCATCAATAACCTCCCCATCATGCAGTTGAGCAGCCAGGTGTTTAGTTGTGATCCATTGATCACCTCGAATTAGAGCAAAATTACAGAAGTCACAGCTGTGTGTAGCCGCCGGCACGCGGGAGATCGGATCTTTTTGCGCGACCTTCTTGGGATGATGGCAGACGCCTCGTCCTAAAAAACTCACCGTGCTTTAGTTCACTGCCAGGCCTTCTCATACATTCTGCAAGCGCCTGTGAATATCTGCTATGCCTTGGTCTTCCACGCGTAGAAACTCAGTGACAGCTCTCTGCTTGGAACGCAACTCCGTTACAGACGTCATTTTAAAGGTTACATATAGCACCGCCACCTATCGGAACTCCATGAAGCTATACAGGCTGAAGCGGGAGTATTTTACGATGTCCCACCACAGATTCAGCATTTTTTCAACTGAAAATGTTCAAGAAAAAAGTGATGTAGAATGAAATTTTCACTCTACAGCGCAGTGTGCGCTGATATGAAACTTCCTGGCAGATTAAAACTGTGTGCCGGACCGAGACTCGAACTCGGGACCTTTGCCTTTCGCGGGCAAGCGCTCTAACTGAGCTACCCAAGCACGACTCCCGCCCCATCGTCACAGCTTCAATTCCGCCAGTACCTCGTCTCCTACCTTTAAAACTTCACAGAAGCTCTCCTGCGAACCTTGCAGAACTAGCACTCCTGGAAGAAAGGATATTGCGGAGACATGGCTTAGCCACAGCCTGGTGGTTGTTTCTATAATGAAAGTTTCACTCTACAACGGAGTGCGGGCTGATGTGAAACTTCCTGACAGATTAAAACTGTGTGCCGGACAGAGACTCGAACTCGGGACCTTTGCCTTTCGCAGGCACTTGACCGCTAAGGGCAAAGGCCCCAAGTTCGAGTCTCGGTCCGGCACACAGTTTTAATCTGCCAGGAAGCTTCAAAAAAGTGATGGATTACTTATTGAACGCCTTTGTATTTTCCGGATCAGTTATACTCCGCCCACCCTGAATTAGCGTGACTGGAAGAAAGTTACTAATCCGTGCTAATTTCTGCTCTGAATTTTTTGTCAAATCTGAATTCCTATGTTTTTACAGTTCTAATGTGGAAAGAAAGTAAACTGTGCATCAGCCCTCAGCGGGGGAGATGCATCTTGCTTTAAATACAAAGAGCATTTGTGGTTGAAGGCTGGTATTCCGTCTCTTATTTTGTTAAAAATGTTAATCAGTCACTGCTCCAACAATAAGCACTGTGGATAAAATTAAGTAAAATTATAAGAAATTTAGCGTCCATTTACGACAGTTGTGTGAATCTCTAAGCCCTTTCCGCGCTCTTGTACACAGGACAGGTGTGAGTTGCAGGCGCATCGACGTTTAATATCTCTGGCTTTGCACCAATCATATTCAGGTACGAGAAGTTCATTTTAGAGCATTTGTGAAGGCAGTAGTGGCAAGATGACGTATTGTGGTGTGAGGTATCGATGACAGATGCTTTGTTTGGTACGGGTATCGTGAGAAAGACCGCCTAAATTGTGGTCCTTCTCCGCGATTGGCTGCTGCATTCGGAAGTTGGGTGCGAAAATGATAATCTTCTGTTAGTAATATTAGATAAACTAAACAGCATATTTCCTTACATTTCAAATTAAAGCATCTCTCAATAGCGTGCTATCATTCCACTAACTCACAAGCATTAATAATCAGCAAAATAATAAACTGCTAAACGATAAGGCAGACAAGCACTTCGGTGATCTTCGGACCGCACCTAACTAGGATTGCGGGCGAAGTGGCTCAGCTGTAAGATCAGAGCTTGTTCGGCAGTGTCGGAGGACAGACATATTGTCTGCCACGGTGGGTGTCAGTTAAGACTTTACTATTAATCTATGGTTTTTAAAGGTGAGAGCTGGTGCGGCGGTCTCAGAGGACGGACATAATATCTGCCGCGGTATCGGTTAAGACTTGACTGGCAGTGTCTAGTTATAAATGTGAGGGATGTAATTACCTGTAAGAATAGAAATTATTTGTGAGTCTAAAGTGGAATGTAATTGCACAGCTCTTCGTGTTCTGCTAATAAAAAGCGAGTGGTATCCATTATAGACAAAATGATTGGAAATTTGATTATTTCTAAAATAACAGTTCCTCACTAAGAGTTTCTTACAGATACAAAATAACCGATACACGACTTACGTGCTGTTTACTGCGCAGGGGACCACAACTGTAGAGGACTGCAGGCTGTTGAACATTTATTAGAACTTATGCTTTCGGTTCAGGAAGGTGGAAGCAAATAGGCACCTCGCATGTACTGCAATCTTAGTACAAATGAGATTAGTGACACGTGGTAACACAGAGGAGGTATGAAGGAAAGAAATATTTTTCAGGGAAGGGGTTCATCATACGCTTGTATATAGAGGGTGGTCCATTAATACTGTTCCGGGACAAATATCTCACGAAATAAGCATCAAACGAAAAAACTACAAAGAACGAAACTCGTCTAGCTAGAAGGGGGAAACCAGATGGCGCTATGGGTGGCCCGCTATATGGCGCTGCCATAGGTCAAACGGATATCAACTGCGTTTTTTAAAATAGGAACACCCATTTTTAATTACATATTCGTGCAGTACGTGAAGAAATATGAATGTTTTAGTTGGACCACTTTTTTCGCTTTGTGATACATACCGCGGTAATAGTCACATACGTATAAATAAGTACATGGTATCACGTAACATTCCGCCAGTGCGGACGGTATTAGCTTCGTAATACATTACCCGTGTTAAAATGGACCGTTTACCAATTGCGGAAAAGGTCAATATCGTGTTGATGTATGGCTATTGTGATCAAATTGCTCAACGGGCGTGTGCTATGTATGCTGCTCGGTATCTTGGACATCATCCAAGTGTCCGGACCGCTCGCTGGACAGTTACGCTGTCTAAGGAAACAGGAAGTGTTCAGCCACATGTGAAACGTCAACCACGACCTGCAACAAATGATGATGCCCAAGTAGGTGTTTTAGCTGCTGTCGCGGCTAATCCGCACATCAGTAGCAGACAAATTGCACGAGAATCGGGAATCTCAAAAACGTCGGTGTTGAGAATGCTACATCAGCATCGATTGCACCCGTACCATATTTCTATGCACCAGGAATTGCATGGCGACGACTTTGAACATTGTGTACAATTCTGCCACTGGACACATGAGAAATTACGGGACGATGACAGATTTTTTGCACGCGTTCGATTTAGCGACGAAGCGTCATTCACCAACAGCGGTAACGTAAACCGGCATAATATGCACTACTGGGCAACGGAAAATCCACGATGGCTGCGACAAGTGGAACATCAGAGACCTTGGCGGGTTAATGTATGGTGTGAATTATGGGAAGAAGGATAATTGGCCCTCATTTTATCGATAGCAATCTAAATGGTGCAATGTATGCTGATTTCCTACGTTATGTTCTACCAATGTTACTACAAGATGTTTCACTGCATGACAAAATGGCGATGTACTTCCAACATGATGGATGTCCGGCACATAGCTCGAGTGCGGTTGAAGCGGTATTGAATAGCATATTTCATGACAGGTGGATCTTCGTCGAAGCACCATACCATGGCCCGCACGTTCACCGGATCTGCCGTCCCAGGATTTCTTTCTGTGCGGAAAGTTGAACGATATTTGCTATTGTGATCAACCGACAACGCCGTACAACATGCGTCAGCACATTGTCAATGCACGTGCGAACAGTACGGAAGGCCAACTACTCGCTGTTGAGAGGAATGTCGTTACACGTATTGTCAAATGCATTGAGGTTGACGGACATCATTTTGAGCATTTATTGCATTAATGTGGTATTTACAGGTAATCACGCTGTAACAGCATACGTTCTCAGAAATGATAAGTTCACAAAGGTACATGTATTACATTGGAACAACCGAAATAAAATGTTCAAACTTACCTATGTTCTGTATTTTAATTTAAAAAAGCTACCTGTTACCAACAGTTCGTCTAAAATTATGAGCCATATGTTTGTGACTATTACAGCGCCATCTATCACAAAGCGAAAAAAGTGGTCCAACTAAAACATTCATGTTTCTTTACATACTACATGAATATGTAACAAAAAATGGGGGTTCCTAATTTTAAAAAAAATGTTGTTGATATCCGTTTGACCTATAGCAGCGCTATCTAACGGGCCAACCATAGCTCCATCTGGTTTCCCCCTTCAAGGTAGACAAGTTTCGTTCTTTGTAGTTTTTTCGAGATATTTTGCCCGGTCACGATCAATGGACCAGCCAGTATGTCACTCCCTCTCGCTACTCCTCTCCTTATCAACTTGCCTCAGTCTGCCAAGTGGTGTGGTGTAACACGGCTTTTCCTTTCCAGGCCCGCAACGTGCAGTGCGTGCGCATCTGCCCGCGCATCGAGACGCTACACGCGACGGTGATGGTGCGCAGCGGCAACTCGGTGCGTGCGGCTCACTGCGAGCGCGCCATCGCTGTCTACCCCAACGGCACCCAGCACGACGAGCCGTTCTGGGACGCCGACGGCCGCGACGTCTTATTTGTATCCTGCACGCACCTCGAACCCGACGGGACCAGCTTCAGGTGAGAGCACCTACCTGTGTCAGCCACAAAACTTCTTACTCTCTTGCAGCACGTACTTTCATGTCTTGCTAAAAGTTATTCGTAAGTGCAGAAGCATTTTCTGAGCGTAGAAATAAACTGCTAAACCAAGAAGAGTTTTATACCACCTGTATACAGGGTGTTCGAAAATTCCCGTTACTAAGTTCTAGAGCTTGTAGAGGGGAGTAAGTAGATGATATTTCGAACGGGAACCCATGTCCGGTTACGTGCCATTTGCTTGCTACAGCCATTTCAAAACATGTTGGCAAGGCGACCGTTTATACAAGTAATTGATTAGGCGTGTCCCAGTTTTTTTTTTTTTTTTTTTTTTTACAGTTCCACTCATTAATGTTGTTGTTGTGGTCTTCAGTCCTGAGACTGGTTTGATGCAGCTCTCCATGCTACTCTATCCTGTGCAACCTGCTTCATCTCCCAGTACGTACTGCAGTCTACATCCTTCTGAATCTGCTTAGTGTATTCATCTCTAGGTCTCCCTCTACAATTTTTACCCTCCACGCTGCCCTCCAATACTAAATTAGTGATCCCTTGATGCCTCAGAACATGTCCTACCAACCGATCCCTACTTCTAGTCAAGTTGTGCCACAAACTCTTCTTCTCACCAATTCTATACAGTACCTCCTCATTTCAGGGATTTTATCTGCCTCGTGATGGCTGGGTGTTGTGTGCTGTCCTTAGGTTAGTTAGGTTTAAGTAGTTCTAAGTTCTAGGGGACTTATGACCACAGCAGTTGAGTCCCATAGTGCTCAGAGCCATTTTGAACTTCCTCATTAGTTATGTGATCTACCCATCTAATCGTCAAAATTCTTCTGTAGCACCACATTTCGAAAGCTTCTATTCTCTTCTTGTCCAAACTATTTATCATCCATGTTTCAGTTCCATACATGGACACACTCCATACAAATACTTTCAGAAACGACTTCCTGACACTTAAATCTCTACTCGATGTTAACAAATTTCTCTTCTTCAGAAACACTTTCCTTGCAATTGCCAGTCTACGTTTTATATCCTCTCTACTTCGACCATCATCAGTTATTTTGCCCTCCAAATAGCAAAACTCCTTTACTACTTAAAGTGTCTCATTTCCTAATCTAATTCCCTCAGCATTACCCGATTTAATTCCACTAAATTCCATTATCATCGTTTTGCTTTTGTTGATGTTCATCTTATATCCTCCTTTCAAGACACTGTCCATTCCGTTCAACTGCTCTTCCAAGTCCTTTGCTGTCTCTGACAGAATTACAATGTCATCGGCAAACCTCAAAGTTTTTATTTCTTCTCCATGGATTTTAATACATACTCCGAATTTTTCTTTTGTTTCCTTTACTGCTTGCTCAATATACAGATTGAACAACACTGGGGAGAGACTACAACCCTGTCTCACTCCCTTCCCAATCACTGCTTCCCTTTCATGCTCCTCGACTCTTATAACTGCCATCTGGTTTCTGTACGAATTGTAAATATCCTTTCGCTCCCTGTATTTTACCCCTGCCACCTTCAGAATTTTAGAGAGAGTATACCAGTCAACATTGTCAAAAGCTTTCTCTACGCCTACAAATGCTAGAAACGTAGGTTTGCCTTTTCTTAATCTAGCTTCTAAGATAAGTCGTAGGGTCAGTATTGCCTCACGTGTTCCAATATTTCTACGGAATCCAAACTGATCTTCCCCGAGGTCGGCTTCTACCAGTTTCTCCAATCGTCTGTAAAGAATTCGCGTTAGTATTTTGCAGCCATGACGTATTAAACTGATAGTTCGGTAATTTTCACATCTGTCAACACCTTCTTCTTTGGGATTGTAATTACTATATCTTCTTGAAGTCTCAGGGTATTTCGCCTCTCTCATACATTTTGATCACCAGATGGTAGAGTTTTGTCAGGACTGGCTCTCCAAAGGCTGTCAGTAGCTCTAATGGAATGTTGTCTACTCCCGGGGCCTTGTTTCGACTTAGGTCTTTCAGTGCTCTGTCAAACTCTTCACGCAATATCATATCTCCCATTTCATCTTCATCTACATCCATTTTCTTCTTTCATCAATTAAATTCAATATTTCTTCTATCACCCAAGGATTTCTACTAGCCCTCGTCTTTTTACCAACTTGATCCTCTGCTGCCTTCACTACTTCATCCCTCAAAGCTACGTATTCTTCTTCTACTGTATTTCTTTCCTCCATTCTTGTCAACTGTTCCCTTATGCTCTCCCTGAAACTCTGTACAGCCTCTGGTTTAGTCAGTTTATCCAGGTCCCATCTCCGTAAATTCCCACCTTTTTGCAGTTTCTTCAGTTTTAATCTACATTTCATAACCAATACATTGTGGTCAGAGTCCACATCTGACCCTGGAAATGTCTTACAATTTATAACCTGATTAATAGCCAAAGAAATTGCTCGTGTACTCATTGACGGGTTCTCGTCAACCTAATGCAGTACGACCTCTTCCATTTCGGATGTGCGGACGCCCCTTGGACCACTACAGCCACACCTGCTGACGGTGAAGGTACTGTTCCTCGAAACCGTTGTTTAATTGTGGCGAAAAGAGTATGCGATATAGTCGGACGTTGTACAGAATGATCTTGATAAAGATGACAAGCAGCTCTTCCGTTACTGTGAGTTTCGCCATTCAGAAGGATTATATCGGCGCATTCTGCAAACGTGTAATCAACCATGTTGCTCTAACAAACACAGACACGTGAAAGAGGCTCGAACCAGGTAAGGGACGTAGGATCGACGTCAAATGACATCATCCGGTCCGACGTAACCAACCCCCACTATGATTACTCTGTTGCATACCTACGTAGCAAATATGTTTTCAAACGGCTGTAGCACGGAAACAATATGTTTCAGGACTTGGGTTCCTATTCCTACTCACTCACCTCTGCAAGTCCTAGAAGTTTGTAACGGGTATTTCCAACACCCTGTGCATAGGAATGTGTGTAGGCTTAGATTCAAGGGGGACAGGCCACGAAAGAATGTGCCATATGAGCCTACAAAACGTAACTTTGTTCTCAAATGAAAAAAAAAAAACACAATATTCAAATTATTGGCAGACTGCTCGAAACTGCTGCTCCGCCCCAGGCTTTGTAAGATGTTGTACACGAGGTAAGTACAGTCCTTCTTTGAACGTGACTGTTTAGGACACTCTCGTATGGCAGTATCTGATTAAATGTAAAAGATGCTGTCAGTGCTTAACAAGCAAATAACGAAAAAATACGACTCATCAAGCGCAAATTTTTTGAGAAAAGTGCTGGAAGTGGTTTTCAGGCTAGAGTCTAACAGGTATTCTTAAGGTCTTTATGTAATACTTCTAGCGTTCGTGAAGGTGAAATAAGGAAGGAGAAAAGTAGCTAACATGGACAGTTTTAGGAAGCCAGAGTTCGTAAACCCATTCGTGAACGTAAAGGGAGGTAACAATATACAGAATCCTTTACCCCGAAATTTCCAGTGATTTAAACTTTACTTTCTGCATTAATACCGTCAATTCCACTTTCTTTCAGCTGACTAGGTCTGTGAAAGAACTTATTAAAACTTCAGTGTGTGATACAAGGAAGGACAAGACCACAGCAATCAGTCGCAGTACCACTGGTTTTGTAGTATTATAGCCTTCCCAAATTTCAGCTATAAATAGCCATCTTCCTTCCTAAAATACGAGGGTTGTCCAGAAAGTAAGTTCCGATCGGTCGCGAAATGGAAACCACATTGAAAACCAGAAATGTTTTATTTGCAACAGTTAGGTACACCTTCCACCTACTAATCTACATAGTCGCTGGTCCAAATTCGAGTGTTGTCGTAGTGTTGTATCTACTTTCCAGTATCCTCGTCATAGAAAGTAGCCGCCCCGTGCTTTCGGCCAGTTATCTGCACTGGTCTGCAGCTCGTTGTCTGTGGAAAAATTTTGTCTTCATAGCCAGCGGTTCTTGTGAGCAGAGATGAGACTACGGGCTGTATTATGGGTGATCATCGGAAACGCTGCAGGAGCGTCTTCATTGCCGCTGCAGTGTGAGGCCGAGAATTGGCATGAAGAAGGAACTGATCGACAATTGTGTTATGTGGGCTGCATGACACAGGCGAAATCTCTAACCAGACCCTCATACTTGGCGGGAGACGCTATTCCCTACGTATCTTTATGTGCTCACTGTTCACTCAGAGCTGAAAACAGCAACGCGACACGATCGACAGGCATACTGGAGACACTGCCCAACACATCTGTGTAAAGCTTTACCGGATTTTCCCAGTGGTTTCCATTTCGCGACCTATCGGAACTTACTTTCTGGACAACCCTCGTGCAATGAAATTACAGAGTTTATCTAAAGCAACAAGTGAAACACCACGTTGTCCAATCACAGTGATCCATTATAGTCAACATCCCATTTGAGTGAGTTATAATCCAACAAGCTCGTAACAGTATGTGTCACCAAATGACACTACTGGTGCATGGGCAGAAGGAAACTGAAGTCGTTGTTTACGACAAGTACAGCAAAAAAATGGTTCAAATGGCTCTGAGCACTACGGGACTTAACTGCTGAGGTCATCAGTCCCCAAGACTTTAGAACTACTTAAACCTAACTAACCTAAGGACATCACACACATCCATGCCCGAGGCAGGATTCTAACCTGCGACTGCAAGTACAGCAAAAAAATGGTTCAAATGGCTCTGAGCAGTAGGAGACTTAACATCTGAGGTCATCAGTCCCCTAGAACTTAGAACTAATTAAACCTAACTTACCTAAGGACATCACACACATCCATACCCGAGGCAGGATTCGAACCTGCGACCGTAGCGGTCGCGCGGTTCCAGACTAAAGCGCCTAGAACCGCATGGCCACTGCGGCCGGCCAAGTACAGCAGCCTCAGTTTGCGACATATAGTGTAAGTAACGCCCCCTATACTACAAATTAACTAACCGCGTTTTTACATATGTAATAGTGTCATGCCGGGTCGATCCACCATTAATATGTGAACGAACACATTGTAAGTCGGCATTTCTTGATGTACACTCCTGGAAATTGAAATAAGAACACCGTGAATTCATTGTCCCAGGAAGGGGAAACTTTATTGACACATTCCTGGGGTCAGATACATCACATGATCACACTGACAGAACCACAGGCACATAGACACAGGCAACAGAGCATGCACAATGTCGGCACTAGTACAGTGTATATCCACCTTTCGCAGCAATGCAGGCTGCTATTCTCCCATGGAGACGATCGTAGAGATGCTGGATGTAGTCCTGTGGAACGGCTTGCCATGCCATTTCCACCTGGCGCCTCAGTTGGACCAGCGTTCGTGATGGACGTGCAGACCGCGTGATACGACGCTTCATCCAGTCCCAAACATGCTCAATGGGGGACAGATCCGGAGATCTTGCTGGCCAGGGTAGTTGACTTACACCTTCTAGAGCACGTTGGGTGGCACTGGATACTTGCGGACGTGCATTGTCCTGTTGGAACAGCAAGTTCCCTTGCCGGTCTAGGAATGGTAGAACGATGGGTTCGATGACGGTTTGGATGTACCGTGCACTATTCAGTGTCCCCTCGACGATCACCAGTGGTGTACGGCCAGTGTAGGAGATCGCTCCCCACACCATGATGCCGGGTGTTGGCCCTGTGTGCCTCGGTCGTATGCAGTCCTGATTGTGGCGCTCACCTGCACGGCGCCAAACACGCATACGACCATCATTGGCACCAAGGCAGAAGCGACTCTCATCGCTGAAGACGACACGTCTCCATTCGTCCCTCCATTCACGCCTGTCGCGACACCACTGGAGGCGGGCTGCACGATGTTGGGGGGTGAGCGGAAGACGGCCTAACGGTGTGCGGGACCGTAGCCCAGCTTCATGGAGACGGTTGCGAATGGTCCTCGCCGATACCCCAGGAGCAACAGTGTCCCTAATTTGCTGGGAAGTGGCGGTGCGGTCCCCTACGGCACTGCGTAGGATCCTACGGTCTTGGCGTGCATCCGTGCGTCGCTGCGGTCCGGTCCCAGGTCGACGGGCACGTGCACCTTCCGCCGACCACTGGCGACAACATCGATGTACTGTGGAGACCTCACGCCCCACGTGTTGAGCAATTCGGCGGTACGTCCACCCGGCCTCCCGCATGCCCACTATACGCCCTCGCTCAAAGTCCGTCAACTGCACATACGGTTCACGTCCACGCTGTCGCGGCATGCTACCAGTGTTAAAGACTGCGATGGAGCTCCGTATGCCACGGCAAACTGGCTAACACTGACGGCGGCGGTGCACAAATGCTGCGCAGCTAGCGCCATTCGACGGCCAACACCGCGGTTCCTGGTGTGTCCGCTGTGCCGTGCGTGTGATCATTGCTTGTACAGCCCTCTCGCAGTGTCCGGAGCAAGTATGGTGGGTGTGACACACCGGTGTCAATGTGTTCTTTTTTCCATTTCCAGGAGTGTATTTTAAAGGTAATATGCAACTATAATTACTGATATCATTTTATTAAAAAGGGTTTTAAACTACTGCTTCTGTAAGAAACAAGGTTAGTTTTGTTTGTAATATAGTGGTCGTAACTTACAATACATGACGCAGACTGAGCGTGCTGCATTTGTAGTAAAAACTACTTGAGTTTCCTTCTGGCTATACACCAGCAAAGTAAAATGGTGACGTGTACTACTGCAAGCTTGTTAGATTGTAGCTCACTCAAATGGGATCTTGACTATATTGGATCATTGCTACTAGATAACGTAGAGTTTTACTTATTGTTTTATATGAATCAGTTCTGATTCTGCAATTTCCTTGTATTTTAACACTGAAGATGGCTATTTAGAGCTGAAATTTGGATATGAAATAATAATAAAAAAACAGTAGGATTACGACATATTGCTGTGGTCACATCCTTTGCTACAACAGTCTACGGCCGTTACGCACAACGGTTCCTTATGGAATCAGACTTGATACAATGTACAATGTGAGGCCAAAGCCAACCGATACTCACTGGTTTTCGTACCACCGAACGCCAATCGTCTGACAAGTATCACGCGATACCTCAAGTTGTTATCACTGCTTTGGAACTGAACTTAAAAATTTGCAACAAGTAATTAAATTGTCAAAAAGAGTTTTGTACCAACTACATTGCAATTTGCCGGCTATGAGCCTCCAAGTGTCTTATCGAATCGATTTCCGATGCCAACTGGACTTCCCGGCAGTTAGACAGCCCCACATTTACTCAGTTACGTAATTTAAAGTTCGCGCAACGGATGAAGTAAAATAGGCCCTCGTAAATGAATAAATGAAACTACTAACTACGTATAGAATTGATACAAAAGATGGTACTACTCCTTTATTTACACAAACACTCAGAAATATGAGAAACTTTACCCAAGTTCCCAGACTGAAAATCTGCACTCTGCAGCGACGTGTGCGCTCGTATGAAATTTCCTGGCAGATTAAAACTGTGTGCCGGGCCGAGACTCGAACTGGGCATGTACTCTACCGACTAAGCTAACTAATCATGACTGACGACCCCTCCTCACAGTTGTAGTTCCGCCAGTACCTCGTGTCCTACCTCCCAAACTTCACAGAAGATCTACTGCGTACCTCTCAACACTAGCACAGCAGGGAGAAAGGATATTGCGGAGACATGGCTTAGCCACAGCCTGTGGTATGTTTCCAATTCTGGAGCTACGTGCTCGCTCATTGGAGGCCATTGGGTGCTTGCTGTCTACCCGGACAGCACACAACCATTTCCACAATCAATTTTGTTATAAAGAAAGTGAGCAACGAAACACCTGGAATAGAACCAGGCTCAGTGGCGTCAGTTTCTCTTCACCGAGGAGTGCTGTAATTGTAAAATGCTTTATGAGCGTCGTAGAAGAGTGTGGAGGTGGCCAGTTACTCGGGCACACAATCCCACGGGTTCGGCAGGCACGGCGATTAGCGATATTTTGGGCCGTTGTCAACTACAGATGTCGCACGCCTGTCATTGCTGTCGAGGGTAATTGTAGGGCTGTGAAATATCGCATCTAGGTACCCCAACTTATTTTTAGGCCCTACAGTCAATATTTCGGCGATTTGTTTCTTCTTGAAGACGATATCACGCCCAACTCACGAACAGCTTCTTCCATGAGGTAGGGATCAATCGATTAGAATGAAGAGAGGTATCTTCTGGCGTGAAACGAACTGACGATGCTTCAAACCAGCTGAAGTTTGCAGTGGGTCCTCGCTGGAACCATCGTCATATACTGCTTCAGCTGAACAGAAGGATGACTTGAGCAGTAACGTCTGGACCACATGTTAGACAGCACGCTACTGATGTTTCAGTCATGCTACAATGCAAGGGGTGGAGCAACACGGCGACGAATGTCAGCCAGCAGAAGATCTTCGTTTCACATATACGCATATCGAACAGACTGCGTTTCTGTTTTGTTTTTCTTTATATTTCACAGTAAAGTTACTTTTCAGTGTAATAAGGCTTTTTCTTTCATTCCCTGCTCGTATTCCTTCTGATACCACACACTTTCACAGATATGCTGAAACGGGTCCGTCATCTTCTGGCCCTCTCGTTTCATTTCAGTAAATTTAGGCCATTATTTAATATTTATTCGATGGACGTACCAGTTCATAGCAATCATAGCAGAAATAATTGCGGCGTAACAAGTAGGTAGCGCCCTCGTTCCACCATGGCAATGCAGGATCCCTATTAATTTCGCTTGAGTAATGAAATTTAAACTTTGTAGAGAGGTGAGGCTTGGTACATTAATTTAGAAAGCACTTTGACTGTAGGAGGGCTTGAGTCGCCGTCTTCGTCCACGCTGTGGGGACCCAGAGATGAAGAGTCTCGCCTGTCTACACTTAAGAATTTGGGGACAAAGCGACTTTCGAAACGGGAAGTATCCGTCCACATTTTATAGGTGGCGACTGAAAGTCACCCATCTGGACGCAGATCGACTTTGGGAATCTTTCACGGCCCACGCAGTTAGACAGGCGAAATTACCGCGCAGGGCATATTAGTTACGCGAGGAGCGAGTTCTCGTCCCTAGCGACGGGTCTGGAAGGCTCATTTGAAATTATCTTAAGAGTGTGAAAACGCGAACGCGATTTCCTCGACCCTCATAGTTGGACAACGAATCATGAGCCTTCACTGGCCGAGGAGTAAGTATCTGGGAAGGACAATTTCCTCTTGTTTGATAGGCGGACAACTGGACACAGGCTGTGAGTCCCCGGTGTGTGTGTCAACCACGCATTTTCTTTGACGGTGACGTCAGCAGGAGGGCTAATCAAAGTTTCTGGTCACTCTACGGAAGACCGGGAAGAGATTCGGACACGCTACTCTTCGCCCGAACGGGAGATATACAGACGTGCAACGGCCGAACGGCGGAGATCCAGACCCTTCAGATCTGACGCTGGTACTGAACATGCTGTCTTCCTGGACCTAGATCACATGGTCGATAAGCGCTGCTTCGCTCCGGTTTTTGGTTTTAATCGAGTGGAGACCATGTACTTCAATCTGACATTGACTGATTCTGAGCTCCTCACAGCGACATTTGTTATGATAAGTGCCATTTTACAGGTTTCCTTGCCATTTTAAAGATTTCCTTAATTTTTTGGGCGCATGGATCGCGACTGTATCTTTGTAATGCTGATGCATTAAGTTGTTCTGAAAGTGGTGCTGATATTCAAGACAATAAAAGCGGGTTAAAAGCTGTGAGCTATCTGGGGAAGTTAACCTTGCATTACTGAGCAACTGTTTCACCAGGTATCCAGTCTAACTTACCAAATTCGCGACCAGACTAACATTAATTATAATCTTTTAATAGTCATCTTACGACAACCGGCGATATATATATATATATATATATATATATATATATATATATATATATATATATAAGGAGAATTTAAATAAAAAGAAATAAATCAGTTTATATTTGGACATTTATTTTAACATTGATAATTGTTCCATTAAAATTTCGGCATATTAAACTTGATTCATAACTAAACTGGTGCCTTATTTAGGATTGTGAAAATGTGAGTTTGTAATCTTACGGAACACATCAAATATGTAGCCAAGATTGGGATACTGCATACAACACTGCTTTCATAAAATAACACACGAAGAACGTTGAAACATATGCAAGAGGAAATTAACCACAACCAACCGATTCAATTTTCACCCAAAGAAGTTACGTTCGTAACGGAATCCTGTCCGTCATTAAATTACCACACACTGGTATACTAAATTCATACTAACTCCCTGTGAAATCTTCCCGAAAAGAATAGCTGAGGGCTACTTTCATGATTACACCACATGCTTCACGTGGTCAACTTGGTTTACACAAAGAGTGTAACTCCACAATAATTTTGATAATTAAAATAAATTACATCGAAACGCAATTTACAAAAGAAAAACCTCGAACTGGTTACTATCGTCTTACTATTAACATGATGGGTCAAACAATTGTATAAGCACGTGGTACTGGTCTCACAAAGTACACCCCACGTGGGTTGAACATAAAGAAAAGTTGCTATATTGAAAAATATTGTCAAGGCGAGACGTTATAATCTCACGCACATTCGCATTTGAGATTGATGATCTTAGTTAGAGTTACGGATCATCAACACGTGGTTCCACTTTACTCACAAAGTAGTGACAAAGCAACTACTGGAAGATATTCTGAATTTCACACTCGAATTACACTGCGTTGGAATTTAAGATAACATAAGATATTTTAGATCTAAACCTGAAATAAAGGTGATTAAATTTTCAGTTAGGCTGAACTTAAAAAATCCATTGCCCTACGGACTTAGCAGAGACGCGCTTAGCCGGAGATCTTACCACTTCAGACGCTCGCCGCGTACCGACTGGCGTGGGCCCCTACGGAGGGTGCTTAACAGATACAAACGGAAGTGACCAGAGAGGCAGCTTCCTATACCAACATGACAAGGGACGGACAGGACCATACTAAGAATAGAAACCTCTTTGCTTTTAGAAAGCGTAGCTACCTGTTCGGACGTTGGTCCTACTGTTCTCTAGCAGACAGGCTTGTCTGCTACCATCAGGCACGCAACTAGAAATGTATTTGCTCATTCATCCTTTCACACAGAAGGGAAGGGGGATGACAGTATCTTATCATATACACTATATAAAAGAAAGCGCATGTAGGTTCCATATGAGACTGTGTCACATGAATTACATATAAACTGTGTTTTAAAGTGTAGTAGTGTGACAGATCGTTCTTGTTTATGTGTAAAAGTAAAACGTTCCACTGCTCAGTCTCTTCCCAGATAGAGTCATAAACACCACAGTAAATTTAGAAGTGGAATTTATGCTTTAAATGAGAACAGATTTAAGAAATTAACATGAAAGGAATCCAACAGAGACCTTTGATCTTGCTTCAGTGAATCATTGTGCGGAATTGCTTATTGCTGTGCCAAGTTGGTAACATTAGCTCCCTTGCATGCCTGATTAGTATCCCCTCTCATAGCACTCTTCATACAATCATTTCTGCAATCGGTAAATTTAGATTCGGACGCGATTCCTGGAGATATGAAGACGTGCTGAAAAGAAATGCCTCCAAATTTACGTGTAAACTCTTAAACCTTTTAAATAAAAGAAACTTTATTAACATTCTACGTCTTTATTCTTTATGTCTACCTATTTGCAGCCTCTTCCGCTGAAGGGTTCAGAACTGTAGCGTGTAGCATAGCGGTGTGTAAGATAAGTACCTCGTTGCGTGAGAAACAGCGTGTTGTAATCGAGTTTTGAATTCGAAGAATTTGTCCACAAATCGCTCAAAAGAGAAAGGCCGCTGGACCTGATGGGATACCAGTTCGATTTTACACAGAGTGCGCCCTAGGAACTTGCCCCCTTTCTTGCAGCAGTGTACCGTAGGTCTCTAGAAGAGCGTAGCGTTCCAAATGATTGGATCCCCGTTTTCAAGAAGGGAAGTCGAACAGATGTGCAGAACTATAGACCTATATCTCTAGCATCTATCGGTTGTAGAATTTTGGAACACGTATTATGTTCGAGTATAATGACTTTTCTGGAGGCTAGAAATCTACTCTATAGGCTTCAGCATGGGTTTCGAAAAAGACGATCGTGTGAAACCCAGCTCGCGCTATTCGTCCACGAGACTCAGAGGGCCATAGACACGAGTTCCCAGGTAGATGCCGTGTTTCTTGACTTCCGCAAGGCGTTCGATACAGTTCCCCACAGTCGTTTAATGAACAAAGTAAGAGCATACGGACTATCAGACCAATTGTGCGATTGGTTTGAAGAGTTCCTAGATAACAGAACGCAGCATGTCATTCTCAATGGAGAGAAGTCTACCGAAGTAAGAGTGATTTCAGGTGTGCCGCAGGGGAGTGTCGTAGGACCATTGCTATTCACAATATATATAAATGACCTTGTGGATAACATCGGAAGTTTACTGAGGCTTTTTGCGGATGATGCTGTGGTATATCGAGAAGTTGTAACAATGGAAAATTGTACTGAAATGCATGAGGATCTGCAGCGATTTGACGCATGGTGCAGGGAATGGCAATTGAATCTCAATGTAGACAATTGTAATATGCTGCGAATACATAGAAAGAAATATCCCTTATCATTTAGCTACAATATAGCAGGTCAGCAACTGGAAGCAGTTAATTCCATAAAATATCTGGGAGTGGGCATTAGGAGTGATTTAAAATGGAATGATCATGTAAAGTTGATCGTCGGTAAAGCAGATGCCAGACTGAGATTCATTGGAAGAATCCTAAGGAAATGCAATCCGAAAACAAAGGAAGTAGGTTACAGTACGCTTGTTCGCCCACTGCTTGAATACTGCTCAGCAGTGTGGGATCCGTACCAGATAGGGGGTCCGCAGCTCGTGGTCGTGCGGTTGCGTTCTCGCTTCCCACGCCCGGGTTCCCGGGTTCGATTCCCGGCGGGGTCAGGGATTTTCTCTGCCTCGTGATGACTGGGTGTTGTGTGCTGTTCTTAGGTTAGTTAGGTTTAAGTAGTTCTAAGTTCTAGGGGACTGATGACCATAGATGTTAAGTCCGATAGTGCTCAGAGCCATTTGAACCATTTGATCCAGATAGGGTTGATAGAAGAGATAGGGAAGATCCAACGTAGAGCAGCGCGCTTCGTTACAGGATCATTTAGTAACCGCGAAAGCGTTACGGAGATGGTAGATAAACTCCAGTAGAAGACTCTGCAGGAGAGACGCTCAGTAGCTCGGTACGGGCTTTTGTTGAAGTTTCGAGAACATGCCTTCACCGAGGAGTCAAGCAGTATATTGCTCCCTCCTACGTATATTTCGCGAAGAGACCATGAGGATAAAATCAGAGAGATTAGAGCCCACGCAGAGGCTTACCGACAATCCTTCTTTCCACGAACAATACGAGACTGGAATAGAAGGGAGAACCGATAGAGGTACTCAAGGTACCCTCCGCCACACACCGTCAGGTGGCTTGCGGAGTATGGATGTAGATGTAGATGTAGATATGGAGCACCCTCTCCTTCATCATGCCGATGCCAGAACACACAAGAGCGCTGCGACATCTGCAGCAATTCGACGCCTTGGGTTTCCTGTCATCGATCATCTGCCATATAGTCCAGACTTGGCCGCATCCGATTTTCTTCTGCTTCCAAAACCTGAAGAACACCTTCTAGGACCTCAATTTGATAGTGATAAAGCAATGCAAGCGGAGGTGAGATTGTGGCCCTATGAGCTCAGTCAAATATTCTTCAGTGACAGTATCAACAAACTGGTCACTTGTTGGGAGAAACGTGTTCGTTGTAGTCGTGACTATGCTGAGAAATACATATGTAAACATGAAGACTAGATGTAGAATTTTAATAATGTTTGTTCTATTTCAAATGTTTAATAATTTTCACGTACTTTTCAGTACGCCATTGTTACTTCATTTCCGTTGCGGCCCACGTCTAAATGACTAATGTATGATTGGTGTACCTACCATTTCCATGCATATTGATAGCTTTCAAACGGCGAAATTAACCTGCGTGAAACTTCCTGGCATATTAGAACTGTGTGCCGGACCGAGACTCGAATTCGGGGAGTGTCGCACTTCGCCACACAAGATAAACATTGTCCAAGATATACCAAGTCTAGTGAAAAAAATAAAAGTCGTCTGCTTCGACTGTAGGGAATGAGAAGTCAAAAGTACAATAACAAGCGTAATACAATAAGTACAAAATAACTGGGGCTCACAGACTGGTACTGAGTGCCGAGGGCACTGGTCCGAGACTAAGTTCACCGAGAAAAACTACTTGGAGCCAAGTAGGGAGTGAGCACCTGCTTGACGCGAAGTTCGCCAAGAAAACTGGCTGTATGTTAAGTTCGTGGCTGGTAAGTCTGAGTTCGAGGATGACGACTGTCCGGGTTTACGTTCAATAAAATAACACGTAGAACTTGGGTGAAAAAAGCCGGAACGTCCTATTCAGAATAACGTCACTAATGATGTATGAACTGCGCTGGTACAGAAGCAGAGGACTGCTGGCAGTGGCGGTTGTCCCTAACGATGGACTTCGAGAGCAATCCCGTTTGATGGAGTGGGTAACGCCCGTCGCCTAAACCAGGGTAGACTATAGAAGCCAGATTGACTCGTGCTGTCTCTTTTTTTCTTTACTGTTATTTCAACCTCCCTGCCAAATATGGGCAGGAGGTGGGCTATCAGCGAGTATAGTTTGCCGCTCTTCAGCCACGTGAGAGTAAAATTTAAAAAAAGTAATATAAAACCTGTACATGGCGGTTGACAAAAATAAACGTTTTGCACTGTAAAAGACAAATCGACAATTTCATGTCCATTATAATTATCCGGTTTGTTATGCCGGTGGATTCTTTGTCAAATCCCAACGTTTCGTCCCAGTCTGCGGGAGACATCTTCAAGGAGGTCTGTAGCTCGATGGAAGGTCCAACACACCCACTGGCTCGCTACTGACTGCCGCTAAATTCCGTTTCCGCGCGCTCCCGTGCCGCGGCGTGACGTCACGTGTTTCGAAAACGTCAGTGCAATTGGTCGCTGTCCGTTGCTGTCGATCGCCGTTGCCATCACCCAGTAGTGGACGGGTGGTACACATCTTCTTTAACACCGGCATCCATATACCGTTTAATTTCACGCCCTCCTCCTTTCGATTGAAATTATTAGGGTGTTTTGGGATTTCGATTGCCTCCCTGTAGAGCCTTTCGTAATATCCGCTTGTGGCCGCTAGTGCAATCGACAATTGCATAATTTTGAAAAAATAAAGAAAACCACAGGATCCTTTATTGGGTGCACGTCTGGTTTCGGAACAGTTTCAGTTCCATCATCTGGTGTAAAAAATTAAATCACTTAATCTCTGAGGTAATCCTCACTCCAATGTTGTCATGAAACCAAAGAGTCAGTGACAAAAAAGTAAAAGGGACAAAAATTCCACAGTAGCCGTTCCCGCGTGGTGCGCGTCCAGGAACACAAACAGTCTGCGGCCCGGTCGCCCACCACGCGGAAACGTCTGCTATAGAATTTTTGTCCATATTACTTTTTGACGCAGAATCTTTGGTTCCATGACAACATTGGGGTGAGAATGACCTCAAATGAATAAATGATTTTATGCATTTGTTTGCATGGCCATTTTCCGCAACACCTGTTAAAGTCAGTTTTATAAGTTTTTCTCCTGACCTTAGTGCAGTTTAATTAAAGAGAATTACACCAGCTGCGTTTCGCTCCTGTAATTGCCATCCAGGCCCGTCCCTGCCGCTTCCCCCCTCACCCGCCCAAAAAAATCGAAGCCTTTTGGCGTCAACCGCTGCTAGCAAGAAGGGAAGAAGCAGTGGTTTGCAGAATATGTAAAGAAACACTGTAAGTAACTTGCATACCAACTTTATAAACAAAAACCTGTTTAACCTAAAACAACCAAAAATGTACAAACGTATGTATCCAGTTTTCAGTAAATCCATAGAAGATGCTTTGTAAATAAAAGCTAAACGCATCTGGTGTAATTCTCGTTCATGAAGTAAGCTGAAGGCTGAAAACCGATAATAAGTAAAATGATTTTATTATTTGCACCAGATGATGGAACTGTAACTGTTCCGAAACCGGTCGTGTTCGCAATAAAAGACTGTGCATTAAGCAATGCGGTTTGCTTCATTCTTACATTCGTAGCTAAGATAGACACGAAGCTAACATGCACCACAATAATATACGTCTATATGCCGACTAGCTCAACAGATGAAGAGATTGAAAGGAGGTGTGATGAGGTAAAAGCAAGTTATTCAGATAGCTGTGGAAGAGGTAGATGTGATTGTGATGGGGGACTTAAAATTCGATAGTAGGAAAAGGAAAAGGAGGAGAAGTGGTAGGAGAATATAGACTGGGGGTAAGGTTTAAAAGAGGAAGCCATCTGATAGAGTTTTGCACAAAGTATAATTTAAACATCGGTAACACTTCGTTTAAGAGCCATGAAAGAGCCATGGAAGAGACCTGGAGATACTGGAAGGTTTCTGATTGATTGTATAATAGTAAGGAAGAGATTTCGGAACCACATTTTAAATTGTAAGACATTTCCAGGGGCAGATGTGGCCTATGACCATAATTTATTGGTTATGAACTGCAGATTAAACTTGAATTTGTAAAAAGGTAGGTAACTGAGGAGGTAGGACGTTGATGAGGTGAACGAACCAGAGGTAGTTAAGAGTTTCAGAGGGAGTACTACGCAATGATTGACTGAAACAGGGAAAAGGACTACGGTTGAAGATGAATGTGTTGTTTTGAGAGAGGAAATAGTGAACGCAGCAGAGGATAAATAGTAAAAAGACAAGATGCAGTAGCAATTTTTGGATATGGTAGGAGATATTGGACTTACTTGATAATAGGAGGAAATACAAAAACAGCAAATGAAACCGGCAGAAGGGAGTACAGACGTCCAAGAGATAAGACTGACAGAGAGTAAAAAATGGCTAAGCAGCTATGGCTAAAGGACAAATGCAAAACTATAGAAGCATACATAACTCGTTGAAAAGTAGGTACCGCATATAGGAAAATTAAAGAGACCATTTTAGATAACAAAAGCAGCTGTATGAATATCAAGAGCTCAGATGGAAAACCAGTATTAAACAAAGAAGGGAAAGCTGAAAGGTGAAATGAGTATATAGAGGGGCAGTAGAAGGGAAAGGAACTTGAAGGCGACTTATAGAAAAAGAGAAGGAAGTAGGTGAAGATGGGATGTGAGGTATGATACTGCGGGAAGGGTTTGACAGGGTAATGAATGTCCTAAGCGAAACAAGGCCGCCGGATTAGACGACATTCCCTTAAAAGTGCTGATATTCTTAGGAGAGCCAGACATGCCTATACTATTCCATCTGGTGTGCAAGCTGTGTCAGGCAGGCGAAATACTCTCAGGCATCAAGAAGAATGTAATAATTTCAATTCCAAGGAAATCAGGTACTGGCAGGTGTGAATTTTTTCCAACTATCAGTCTGATATGTCATGGGTGCCAAATTCTAACACCAATTATTTACAGAAGAACGGAAAACACTGGTAGGCGCCGACCTCGCAGAAGTTCAGTTTTGTTTCCGGAGAAATGTAGGAACACATGAGGTGATACTAACTTCACTTAGGAAATAGCTTAATGAACGGCAAACCTACGTTTATAGCATTTGTAGATTCAGAGAAAGCTTTTGACAATGTTTACTGGAATATTCTCTTTCAAATTCTGAAGTTCGCAAGGGTAAGATACAGGGAGCGAAAGATTACTTACAACCTTTAAAGAAACGAGACGTCAATTAAAAGGGTCGAGGGGCATTAAAGGGAAACAGCCGTTGGGAAGGGGTTGAGACAGGGTTGTAGCCAAACATAAATCTTATTCAATCTGTACACTAAGCCTGCGTCCGACCCCGGTAGCTGAATGCTCAGCATGACGGATTGTCAATCCTCTGGGCCCGGGTTCGATTCCCGGCTGGGCCAGGGAATTTTCTCTGCCCAGCAAAACAAGGTAATTGAATGTGGTCGAGTTAAATAAGTAGAGCCGGCCATTGTGGCCGAGCGGTTCTAGGCGCTTCAGTCCGGAGCCGCGCTACTGCTACGGTTGCAGGTTCGAATCCTGCCTCGGGCATGGATGTGTGTGATGTCCTTAGGTTAGTTAGGTTTAAGTAGTTCTAAGTCTAGGGGACTGATGACCTCAGCTGTTAAGTCTCATAGTGCTCAGAGCCATTTGAACCAAATAAGTAGACGCTGAGGGAACTAGATTAGGAAATGAGTCACTAAAAGTAGCTGATGAGTTTTGCTATTTTGGTAGTAAAATAACTGATGGTGGACGAAGTGGAGAAATAAAATGTAAACTGACAATGGGAAAAAAGTGTTTCTGAAGAAGAAAAATTTGTCAACATCGAATATAAATTTAAGTATTAGGAGTCTTTTCTGAAGTTATTAGTTTGGAGTTTAGTCCGATAAGGAACTGAAAAAAGGACGATAAACAGTGCAGACAAAAAGAGAATAGAAGCCTTTGAAATTTGCATGCTACAGAATAGTGCCACAGATTAAATGAGTAGCTGCGTAACTAATGAAGAAGTACTGAATAGAATTGAGGAGAAAAGAAATTTCTGGTATAACGTGACTAAAAGAATAGATCGGTTGATAGGACACATTCTGGAACATAAAGGAATCACCAGTTTAGTACTGAAGGGAAGTGTGGGGGGTTAAAATTATAAGAGGGAGACCAAGAGATGAATTCAGTAAGCAGGTGCGAATGGATGTAGGTTGCAGTAGTTATTCGGAGATGAAGAGACTTGCACAGGATAGAGTAGAGATGCATCAGATCAGTCTTCGGTCTGAAGGCAACAAAAACAACAACGGGTCGAAAAACTGGCGCATTCGCAACTAAGAGTGTTGACTGAGGTGCTTCACACACGTGCCGCACTCTTGACTTCGAGGAGGGCATCTTTGGTCACCTAGAAAAGAACCAAATGACGAGTGCTCGTAATTTTGTCAGTGCTATAGGCTCCTGTAGAGCATACAGGTTAGAGCTCATTGTCACCGCTGAGTGCGTACCGTGAAGTGGGAGATTTGAAAGTGATCCGACCTTCAAATTTATTTTTCATCCAAACATTACATTACCAGAGATGATTTTCTTATCAAAACTTTACTTTCTAGGTCCCCTCTTCAATCTCTAGGAACCTGTAACAGGAATTGTGAAACACCCTGCATACCCCACGGGTATTTGGACGGCAACGGAGGGATATGTGGTGGCGTAAAGGATCTTGCGCTAATGTCCTGCATTAAAATCCTGACTTTTCCACAGCGTCTCGTCTAGTGAGAGCCTCTGACACTGGTGATGATCAATCCCTCGGATTAATGCAACAGATACACTGAAGACAGAACTCTCAAACACCGTGAGGAAAGAGGTCACTGTGTGGGCAGGATAAAACTCGTTCCGAGTAGGCGCTGATATAACCATGCAGATGGTAGAGAATCACGACTGGCTACTATGGGGAATCTCGGAAATGAACACTCACTATTTTATTAATATAAGGAAAGAAGGTGTTGACAGATGTGAAAATTACCGAACTATCAGTTTCATAAGCCACGGCTGCAAAATACTAACAGCAATTCCTCACGGACGAATGGAAAAACTAGTAGAAGCCGACCTCGGGGAAGATCAGTTTGGATTCCGTAGAAATGTTGGAACACGTGAGGCAGTACTGACCCTACGACTTATCTTAGAAAATAGATTAAGGAAAGGCAAACTTACGTTTCTAGCATTTGTAGACTTAGAGAAAGCTTTTGACAAAGTTGACTGGAATACTCTCTTTCAAATTCTGAAGGTGGCAGGGGTAAAATACAAGGAGTGAAAGGCTATTTACAATTTGCGCAGAAACCAGATGGCAGTTATAAGAGTCGAGGGACATGAAAGGGAAGCAGTGGTTGGGAAGGGATTGAGACAGGGTTGTAGTCTCTCCCCAATGTTGTTCGATCTGTATATTGAGCAAGCAGTAAAGGAAACAAAAGAAAAATTCGGAGTATGTATTAAAATCCATGGAGAAGAAATAAAAACTTTGAGGTTCGCCGATGACATTGTAATTCTGTCAGAGACAGCAAAGGACTTGGAAGAGCAGTTGAACGGAATAGACAGTCTTGAAAGAAGGACATAAGATGAACAGCAACAAAAGCAAAACGAGGATAATGGAATGTAGTCGAAATAAGTCGGGTGATGCTGAGGGAATTAGATTAGGAAATGAGACACTTAAAGTAGTAAAGGAGTTTTGCTGTTTGGGGAGCGAAATAACAGATGATGGTCGAAGTAGAGACGATATAAAATATAGACTGGCAATGGCAAGGAAAGCGTTTCTGAAGAAGAGAAATCTGTTAACATCGAGTATAGATTTAAGTGTCAGGAAGTCGTTTCTGAAAGTATTTGTATGGAGTGTAGCCATGTATGGAAGTGAAACATGGACGATAACTAGTTTGGACAAGAAGAGAATAGAAGCTCTCGAAATGTGGTGCTACAGACGAATGCTGAAGATTAGATGGATAGATCACATAACTAATGAGGAGGCATTGCATAGAATTGGAGAGAAGAGAAATTTGTGGCACAACTTGACTAGGAGAAGGGATCGGTTGTTGGGGCATATACTGAGGCATCAAGGGATCACCAATTTAGTATTGCAGGGCAGCGTGGAGGGTAAAAATCGTAGAGGGAGATCAAGAGATGAATACACTAAACAGATTCAGACGAATGTAGGTTTCAGTGCAGTGGTTACTGGGAGGTGAAGAAGTTTGCATAGGATAGAGTAGCATGGAGAGCTGCATCAAACCAGTCTCAGGACTGAAGACCACAACAACAACAAGTCTCTTTCAGCAGATAGTATTTTAACTTCATGAAACACTGGAAACTACAGGAAGTTTGTCACTGGAATATAGCGTTGTGTAATCCATCGAGAGAAGTGAACTCTGTGCTTAAAATTATTTGGCACCAATGGTTGCACACGTTCCTTTTACAGGGGGGTATTTGCTGGTTCACCAGTACTGGCCACACCGAATTTTTAGAAATGTGCATTCCACAGGCATGTTGAAGGGTGCTTTTTGCTGAATCTTCTCACACACAATCCAATTCTGTCATTTCAAATTCTACTGTGCGAACAAATCTTTGAAGAGGACATTGACCAGATCCGTGCAGCATACGTGGATCATTTGCTCCCTTGCTTCTACCCATGTTGAAAATGTCTTTCAATTCAGATAACACCTGTTGTGTAAATCTTTTCTTCACAAACTTCGGCTTCTGTATACTATATCCTATTGCTCGATATATTAAATGTGTTTCTCTAAGTTTTTGTAACGGTTAATGATCCATTTTTGGTCTGATCACATATTTTGGATACTATTGTTTACTCACCTTGCTTGTTCGCTGCCAGGTCTCCGTAGACCGTCTGCAAGCGCTTATGAATATCTGCGCTGCGCTGGTTTCCGCCAAAAGAAACTAAGTGACAGCTCTCTGCTTGGAACTCACCTTCCTTACAGACGCCACTTTGGAGGCCACGTATAGGGCCGTCACCTGTCGGAATTTCATGAAACTATAGGGTCTGAAGCGGGAATATTCCACGATGTCCCGCAGCAAATTCCGCAGTTTTTCAACCGAAATTGGCTGAGAAAAGAAAGTGTTACATTACTTACTGAACGGTCCTCGTAATATTACTGCAGTACGAGCGACACGGATTGCTGAGGTGAGAATAAATTTAGGGCGGGATTAAGCGAGGATATCGAGCGTTGGCTCTCGGCCATCTCTCAGCAGGTCAGGGTCTGACGCGGGAAGTAACAGGTGGTTTTATTACGCCCTACGGCAACAGGCACTGACGTTACAAATGAACTCGACTCCGCGTCTCGGAAATAAAACCTCTTTCGTCGATCGTCGCCACGTGTGCTTCGATAACATAGTGTCTAAGTTTCCATATGACCGATTTCTTGAATATTTCTTCATCCTGCTAGACAATTAATGTTAGCGAGGAACAGTAAACATGAACAAGAAGATCACAAACTCCAATAATTTTGCGTGTAAGATTAACGAATGTGATCTGAAACTTGACAAGACATGGGCTGTGGAGAGAAAATGGTGCATGACGCCAACCGTATACAAGAAACATTAATAATTACAATGCTGGATGAATTACATCCTCTCAGATTTTACAATATTTATTTAGTTACTGTATACCTGGGACAGTTTGACACTACAAAAAACGTATTACACATAGAATATTGTAAACATTATTTACAGAATGAATTTTCATTCTACATCGAAGCGTGCTGATATGAAACTTCCTGTCAGATTAAAATTTTATGCGGGACCGAGACTCGAACTTCGTACCTTTCCCTATCGCGGACAAATGCGCTAACGATTTTTTAAAATATTTCTGTTGATTTTTTTCGATATAGAAGCTAATAAATCGGCTGATAAATTCATTCTAAACTCCACTGATTGTCATAAAAAGAGCTGTACCCAGAACGACAACACCGATTGCATTCATCGTTGGCAGGCAAATAGATGCTACCACAAATGCGAAATGATTAAACTTTGAAGGACGAACATTTATTGCGCCACAAGACGTAAGTATTAGTATGGTGCATTGCCCCATCGTTGTGGGTACAACCATCCACACGTCGCGGCATGGAGTTTTGCAAGTCTCGGATGTAGCCCTGTGCCCCTCCATCCCGTGCAACTTACACTTGAGCGCGCAGATCCCGCAAATTGGTGGGTGGAGGTGGAGTCCTGATGACACTCACCATGGAACACCACACATTCTCGATCTGGGAGAGATCGTCGAACGATCTGGCTGATCATAGAGTGTATCCACAGCAGGCCACGCGTTGTCCTGTTGAAAGATGGCATGCGCACGGGTGTTCACGAATGGCAGAGTCACCGGTTGCAGGACCTCCTACACGTACAGTGCGGCTGTCACGAAGCCAGTAAGTAACACTGACCGTGAACGGGCACCATAGCAAATCGCTCCCCACATCACATTAAGCGGGCACGACGCGTGATGGAAGAGCACAAACTACTCTTTGTGGAGCTCTCCACATACACAGACCCGGTGGTCGTCGACTCCAAGACAGTAGCGAGACTCGTCACTAAAGATGACCCACTGCCAGTCTGCAGGATCCTATGCTCGTCGTTGCCTACACCTGGCAAGTCGGGCACGACGCTGCCTGCGTGTGAGTGGCAGTCGTCGTAAGGGTCGGGGTGCTAGAGCCCTGCATCATGCAACCGCCTACCAATCGCACAAGCATTTACAGCATTTGTCACAGCAGACAGGACAGCTCGCTGAATGGACTAGAGCGCTGCCGTTCAATCTTTCTGCGCGTGGCTAATAATCCGTCGGTCCTTCTTCCTTGTGGCGCGTGTGGGACATTCAAATCCTACATGTTGTGCATGCCTGCCTTCCTGTATGCATTGTCGCCAAGAACGTACAATGGTGGTGTCTGTACGACCGGTGTCACGCGTCATGCGACGAAAGGATCACCCAGCCCGACGCTGAAGCCCCACTCTAATTCTTCCAGCTGGGCAATTGCTGTCGAACGTGTCGCCTGCGCAAAGTGCAGGTTCAGGTGATGCTCTAGTGACGCTACCCGCTGTCGTACTGTCCGACACGGTCGTCTGGAGCCCTCTTATAACAACCAATGGGCCCAACGTAGAACCTCACGCACACTAGTCGAGTGCCCGGCAGACTGTGCTAAAATACACTACTTGCCATTAAAATTGCTGCACCAAAAAGAAATGCAGATGATAAACAGGTATTCATTGGACAAATATATTATACTAGAACTGACATGTGATTACATTTTCACGCAATTTGGGTGCATAGATCCTGAGAAATCAGCACCCAGAACAACCATCTCTGGCCGTAATAACGGTCTTGGTACGCCTGGGCATATAGTCAAACAGAGCTTGGATGGCGTGTACAGGTACAGCTGCCAACGCAGCTTCAACACGATACCACAGTTTATAAAGAGTAGTGACTGGCGTATTGTGACGAGCCATTTGCTCGGCCACCATTGATCAGACGTTTTCAATTGGTGAGAGATCTGGAGAATGTGCTGACCAGAGCAGCTGTCGAACATTTTCTGTATCCCTAAAGGCCCGTACAGGACCTGCAACATGCGCTCGTGCATTATCCTGCTGAAATGTAGGGTTTCGCAGGGATCGAATGAAGGGTAGAGACACGGGTCGTAACACGTCTGAAATGTAACGTCCACTGTTCAAAGTTCCGTTAATGCGAACAAGAGGTGACCGAGACGTGAAACCAATGGCACCCCATATTATCACGCCGGGTGATACGCCAGTATGGCGATGACGAATACACGCTTCCAATGTGCGTTCACCGCGATGTCGCTAAACATGGATGCGACCATCATGATGTCGTTTTGCCATTCGTGCACCCAGGTTAGTCGTTGAGTACACCATCGCAGGCGCTCCTGTCTGTGATGCAGCGTCAAGGGTAACCGCAGCCATGGTCTCCGAGCTGATAGTCCATGGTGCTGCAAACGTCGTCGAACTGTTCGTGCAGATGGTTGTTGTCTTGCAAACGTCCCCATCTGTTGACTGAGAGATCGAGCCGTGGCTCCACGATCCGTTACAGCTATGCGGATAAGGTGCCTGTCATCTCGACTGCTAGTGATACGAGGCCGTTGGGATCCAGCACGGCGTTCCGTATTAACCTCCTGAACCCACCGATTCCATATTCTGCTAACAGTCATAGGCTCTCAACCAACGCGAGCAGTAATGTCGCGATACGATAAACCGCAATCGCGATAGGCTACAATCCGATGGTACGCATTGCTCCTCCTTACACGAGGCATCACAACAAAGTTTCACCAGGCAACGCAGGTCAAATGCTGCTTGTGTATGAGAAATCGGTTGGAAACTTTCCTCATGTCAGCACGTTGTAGGTGTCGCCAGGGGCGCCAACCTTGTGTGAATGCTCTGAAAAGCTAATCATTTGCATATCACAGCATCTTCTTCCTGTCGGTTAAATTTCGCGTCTGTAACACGTCATCTTCGTGGTGTAGCAATTTTAATGGCCAGTAGTGTAATCATTGACATACCTGATGGTGTGTAACTTACCTACCTACTACCCAGCTTGCAGTGGGTCGATTCGGCCGTTCTGTGTGCAGTTCTATGACTGTCACTTTACTGTGAAGCTCCATCACATGGTATGAAATTTCATGTTCCCAAACATTTTAAATGTTGATGTAATTATCTTCAATGATGAAAAAAATGGTTCAAATGGCTCTGAGCACTATGGGACTTAACTTCTGAGGTCATCAGTCCCCTAGAGCTTAGAACTACTTAAGCCTAAGGACATCACACACATCCATGCCCGAGGCAGGATTCTAACCTGCGACCGTAGCGGTCGCGCGGTTCCAGACTGTAGCGCCTAGAACCGCTCGGCCACACAGTCCGGCTTCAATGATGAAATGAGCAATCATATATACTTTGTAAATTGTCGTACACACGATGAAGTTCACTGTTAGAGTAATTTCGTCTCTCGTGGTGAGAACTCCATCAGAATGGTTGTGGTTTTATCGTCCTTCTGAATGTGGTGAAGTCTGTTGTGCTTCTGGGTGATGGCCGCCTTCACTTTGCGATCGTCAGAAATTGGCTCCTCGAACTCTTCACCGAGTCTGAAGGTTATGACCTTGATCCTGAACGTCGACGAGGTATTTAGGTCTTTAACGTGTAGATCTCACCGTACTTCTGTCATCTCTATGAAGGAGCACACTGCGTTGTCCATCTTGTGTGTTACTCTATCCAGACAATGCACTTCAATCAGTTCATCAAAGTTATCTTCTCGTCGAGCTTGTGCACTGTCTAGTCGCATCAATATGATCACCTGAATAATCATCTTTTTCAGCGCGGACCGCTGCGAGACGCGTCGGAAGAGAGTCAGTGAGGTTCCTCTACATCTACATCTATATGGTTACTCGTCAATTCACACTTAAGTGCCTGGCAGAGGGTTCATCCAAACATTTTCATACTACTTCTCTACCATTCCACTCTCGAATGGGGTAAAAGGAACACCTAAATCTTTCCGTTCGAGCTACAATTTCTCTTATTTTATTATGACGATCATTTCTCCCTACGTAGGTGGGTGTCAACAAAATATTTTCGCATTCGGAAGAGAAAGTTGGTGATTGAAATTTCGTAAATAGATTTCGCCGCAACGAAAACCGCCTTTGTTTCAGTGACTGCCACCGCAACTCGCGTATCAGTGACACTCTCACCCCTATTGTGCTACAACACGAAACGAGCTGCCATTCTTTGCACTTTTTCGATGTCCTCCGTCAATCTTACCTGGTAAGGATCTCACACCGCACAGCAATATTCCAGCAGAGGACGGACAAGTGTAATGTAGGCTGTCTCTTTAGTGGGTTTGTCGCATCTTCTATGTGTTCTGCCAACAAAGCGCAGTCTTTGTTTCGCCTTCCACACAATATTATCTACGTGGTCTTTCCAATTTAAGTGGCTCGTAATTGTAATTCCTGGGTATTTAGTCGAATTGACAGCCCTTAGATTTGTGCGATTTATCGTATACCCAAAATTTATCGGATTTCTTTTAGTACCCTTGTGGATGACCTCGCACTTTTCTTTGTTTAGTGCCAATTGATACTTTTCGCACCATACAGAAATACTCTTTAGATCATTTTGTAATTGGAATTCATCGTCTGATGATTTTACTAGACGATAAATTACAGTGTCATCTGCAAGCAATCTAAGGCGGCTGCTCAGATTATCACCTAGATCATTTATGTATATCAGGAACAGCAGAGGGCCTATGACACTACCTTGCGGAACGCCAAATATCACTTCTGTTCTACTCGATGATTTACCGTCTATCACTACGAACTGTGACCTCTCTAAGAGGAAATCACGAATCCACTCACACAACTGAGACGATATTCCATATGCACGCAAGTTGATTAACAGTCGCTTGTGAGGAACGGTATCGAAAGCCTTCCGGAAATCTAGGAATATGGAATCGATCTGAGATCCCTTGTCGACAGCACTCATTACTCCATGGGAATAAAGAGCTAGCTGTGTAGCACAATTACGATATTTTCTGAATCCGTGTTGGTCATCTATAAATAAGTCATTTTCTTCAAGGTGATTCAGAATGTTCGAGTACAGTATATGCTTCAAAATCCCACTGAAAATTAAGGTCGGTGATATGGGTCTGTAATTCAATGGGTTACTCCTATTTCCTTTCTGAATATTGGTGTGACCTGTGCTACTTTACAGTCTTTAGGAACAGTCCATTCGTTAAGTGAGCGGTTGTATATGATTGCTAAGAAAGGCGCAATTGTTTCTGCATACTCTGAAAGCAACCTGACTGCTATACCATCTGTACCGGAAGCCTTGCCTTTCTTAAGTGATTTGAGTTGTTTCGCAACACCTAAGATATCTTCTTTTATTTCATCATGCTAACAGCTGTTCTGGTTTCGAATTCTGGAATATTTACTTCGTCCTCTTTCGTGAAGGAATTACGGAAAACTGTATTTAGTAACTCCGCTTTGTGGCACCATCATCGGTAACATTTCCATCGCTATCGCGCAGTGACGGTATTGACTGTATTTTCCCCTGGTATACTTTACATACGACCAGAATCTCTTTGGGTTTTCTTCCATATTTTGAGACAATGTTTCATTGTGGAACCTATTAAAAGCATCTCGCATTGACGTCCACACTAAATTTCGAGCTTTCGTGAAACTTAGCCAGTCTTGGGGATTTTACGTTCTTGTGAATTTGGCATGCTTTTTTCGTTGCTTCTGCAACAGTGTTCTGACGTGTTTTGTGTACCATGGTGGATCAGTCCCCTCTCTTATTAACTTATGAGGTATGAATCTCTCTATTGCTGTCGATACTGTATCATTGAAATTGATCCATTGTTGTTGTTGTGGTCTTCAGTCCTGAGACTGGTTTGATGCAGCTCTCCATGCTACTCTATCCTGTGCAAGCTTCTTCATCTCCCAGTACCTACTGCAGCCTACATCCTTCTAAATCTGCTTTGTGTATTCATCTCCTGGTCTCCCTCTACGATTTTTACCCTCCACGCTGCCCTCCAGTACTAAATTGGTACCGAGCGAGGTGGCGCAGTGGTTAGACACTGGACTCGCATTCGGGAGGACGACGGTTCAATCCCGCGTCCGGCCATCCTGATTTAGGTTTTCCGTGATTTCCCTAAATCACTCCAGGCAAATGCCGGGATGGTTCCTCTGAAAGGGCACGGCCGACTTCCTTACCTATCCTTCCCTAATTCGATGAGACCGATGACCATGCTGTCTGGTCTCCTTCCCCAAAACCAACCAACCAACTAAATTGGTGATCCCTTCATGTCTCAGAACATCTTCTGGTCAAGTTGTGCCACAAACTCCTGTTCTCTCCAATTCTATTCAATACCTCCTCATTAGTTATGTGATCTACCCATCTAATCTCCAGCATTCTTCTGTAGCACCACATTTCGAAAGCTTCTATTCTATTCTTGTCCAAACTATTTATCGTCCATGTTTCACTTCCATACATGGCTACACTCCATACAAATACTTTCAGAAACAACTTCCTGACACTTAAATCTATACTCGATGTTAACAAATTTCTCTTCTTCAAAAACGCTTTCCTTGCCATTGCCAGTCTACATTTTATATCCTCTCTACTTCGACCATCATCAGTTATTTTGCTCCCCAAATAGCAAAACTCATTTACTACTTTAAGTGTCTCATTTCCTAATCTAATTCCCTCAGCATCATCCAACTTAATTCGACTACATTCCATTATCCTCGTTTTGCTTTTGTTGATGTTCATCTTATACCCTCCTTTCAAGACACTGTCCATTCCGTTCAACTGCTCTTCCATATTGATCCATATCTGGTCTATACTTACATAATTAGCTTGGAAGGTACCGACAGGGATGTGGAGTCGTGCCGACTCCTGCTCCGTGGTCAGATGCTTTGGGTTTCTCGGTTGAGAATCTATGCTACGATCTAGATGGTCCCTAGATTCTCGATTGGTTTAGAGCCGGGGAGTTTGGTGGCCAGGGAGTACGGTATGCTCATCCTGGTGCTCCTGGAACCACGCACGTACACTGCTACCTGTGTGACGTGTTGCATTGTCCTGCTGGTAGATGCCATTGTGCCGAGGAAAAAAAACTGCATGTAGGGGTCGAAATGGTCCACATGGATAGATATGTACTTGTGTAGATCCACTGTGGCTTCTAGACTGCCTAGATCACCCAGAGAATGCGACGAAAACATTCCCCAGACCAGAACGTTCCCTCCTCCGACATGGCCCGTTTCGACGATTGCTGCAGGGTGTTTGCTTTCAAACGTTTCACGCCGTGCCCGCCAACGGCCATCTGTCCGATGGAGGAAAAAATGTGATTTGTCTGAAATGGCCACCTGTCGACATTCGATGGACGTCTAGTTGTGATACTGGAGTGCAGATTCCAGCCTTCGTCGCCGGTGAACAGCAGTCAGCATGGGTGCATGAACCAACGTCTGCTGCGGAGGCCCATACGCAGCACGTTCGCTGGATTGTCGTTGAGGAGACACTACTGCTACCCCTGGTTCACCGGAGCTGTCAGTTGCTCAACAATTGCACGTCTATTCGTTCGTCCACATCTCCACAACCGTAGTTTACCCCTGTCATCTATGGCCCTCGGCGCACCACAGTTTCCTCGGCGCCGGTTCTGGACAGCGCCATTTTGCCATGCGCGGTATACTTTAGCCACGGCGGAATGCGAACAGTTTCCAGACTTAGCCGTTTCGGAAATGCTTCTACTCTTAGCCCGAAAGCCGAAGTTCATTCCCTTTGGGATGCCAGATAAATTGCTGCACTTGCGCATTAAGACGGCGACTGTACTGTTTCCCGCGTCTCCCCGACACGCTTTACGTACCCACCACTACTAGTGGTTTCACCTGCCATCTGTGAGTGGTTATTGCATGTTGACGTTGAACATAGGTGATGGTCACATTAATATGATCGGACCGTGTATTTGCGACCAAAAAGATTAGTAAAGGCACAGGTCATCCCCGTTTTCAAGAAGGGACATCGAACAGATGTGCTGAACTATAGACCTATATCTCTAGCATCTATCGGTTGTAGAATTTTGGAACACGTATTATGTTCGAGTATAATGACTTTTCTGAAGACTAGAAATCTACTCTGCAGGAATCATCACGGATTTCGAAAAAGACGATCGTGTGAAACCCAGCTCGCGCTATTCGTCCACGAGACTCAGAGGGCCATAGACACGGGTTCACAGGTAGATTCCGTGTTTCTTGACTTCCGCAAGGCGTCTGATACAGTTCCCCACAGTCTTTTAATGAACAATGTAAGAGCATATGGACTATCAGACCAATTGTGTGATTGGATCGAAGAGTTCCTAGATAACAGAACGCAGCATATCATTCTCAATGGAGAGAAGTCTTTCGAAGTAAGAGTGATTTCAGGTGTGCCGCAGGGGAGTGTCGTAGGACCGTTGCTATTCACAATATATATAAATGACCTTGTGGATAACATCGGAAGTTCACTGAGGCTATTTGCAGATGATACTGTAGTATATCGAGAGGTTGTAACAATGGAAAATTGTACTGAAATGCAGGAGGATCTGCAAAGAATTGGTGCATGGTAGAAGGAATGGCAATTGAATCTCAATGTAGACAAGTGTAATGTGCTGCGAATACATAGAAAGAAAGATCCCTTATCATTTAGCTACAATATAGCAGGTCAGCAAAAAATGGTTCAAATGGCTCTGAGCACTATGGGACTCAACTGCTGTGGTCATAAGTCCCCTAGAACTTAGAACTACTTAAACCTAACTAACCTAAGGACAGCACACAACACCCAGCCATCACGAGGCAGAGAAAATCCCTGACCCCGCCGGGAATCGAACCCGGGAACCCGGGCGTGGGAAGCGAGAACGCTACCGCACGACCACGAGATGCGGGCAAAGGTCAGCAACTGGAAGCAGTTAATTCCATATATTACCTTGGAGTAGGCATTAGGAGTGGTTTAAAATGGAATGACTGTATAAAATTAATCGTCGGTAAAGCGGATGCCAGACTGAGATTCATTGGAAGAATCCTAAGGAAATGCAGTCCGAAAACAAAGGAAGTAGGTTACAGTACACTTTTTCGCCCACTGCTTGAATACTTCTCACCGGGGTGGGAGATAGGGTTGATCAACCCAGATAGGGTTGATAGAAGAGAGAGAGAAGATCCAACGGAGTGGATCGCGCTTTGCCACAGGAATATGTAGTAATCGCGAAAGCGTTACGGAGATGACAAATAACCTCCAGTGGAAGACCCCGAAGAGAGACGCTCAGTAGCTCGGTACGGGCTTTTGTTGGAGTTTCACATACCTCCACCGGGGAGTCAAGCAGTATATTGCTCTATCCTACGTATATCTCGCGAAGAGACCATGAGGATAAAACCAGAGAGATTAAAGCCCACACAGAGGCAAACCGACACTCCTTCTTTCCACGAACAATACGCGACTGGAATAGAAGGGAGAACCGATAGCGGTACTCAAGGTACCCTCCGCCACACACCGTCAGGTGGCTTGCGGAATATGTGGGACTAAGGTGTAGCTGTATGGATGTGTCGTGATTCGTGCTTAGATAGTTCAGTAGGTGGATGACTCATCTGCGAAAAGCGAAGGTCCGGTTCGGCACTCAGTTTTAATTTGCATCTACATCTACACTCCTGGAAATGGAAAAAAGAACACATTGACACCGGTGTGTCAGACCCACCATACTTGCTCCGGACACTGCGAGAGCGCTGTACAAGCAATGATCACACGCACGGCACAGCGGACACACCAGGAACCGCGGTGTTGGCCGTCGAATGGCGCTAGCTGCGCAGCATTTGTGCACCGCCGCCGTCAGTGTCTGCGAGTTTGCCGTGGCATACGGAGCTCCATCGCAGTCTTTAACACTGGTAGCATGCCGCGACAGCGTGGACGTGAACCGTATGTGCAGTTGACGGACTTTGAGCGAGGGCGTATAGTGGGCATGCGGGAGGCCGGGTGGACGTACCGCCGAATTGCTCAACACGTGGGGCGTGAGGTCTCCACAGTACATCGATGTTGTCGCCAGTGGTCGGCGGAAGGTGCACGTGCCCGTCGACCTGGGACCGGACCGCAGCGACGCACGGATGCACGCCAAGACCGTAGGATCCTACGCAGTGCCGTAGGGGACCGCACCGCCACTTCCCAGCAAATTAGGGACACTGTTGCTCCTGGGGTATCGGCGAGGACCATTCGCAACCGTCTCCATGAAGCTGGGCTACGGTCCCGCACACCGTTAGGCCGTCTTCCGCTCACGCCCCAACATCGTGCAGCCCGCCTCCAGTGGTGTCGCGACAGGCGTGAATGGAGGGACGAATGGAGACGTGTCGTCTTCAGCGATGAGAGTCGCTTCTGCCTTGGTGCCAATGATGGTCGTATGCGTGTTTGGCGCCGTGCAGGTGAGCGCCACAATCAGGACTGCATACGACCGAGGCACACAGGGCCAACACCCGGCATCATGGTGTGGGGAGCGATCTCCTACACTGGCCGTACACCACTGGTGATCGTCGAGGGGACACTGAATAGTGCACGGTACATCCAAACCGTCATCGAACCCATCGTTCTACCATTCCTAGACCGGCCAGGGAACTTGCTGTTCCAACAGGACAATGCACGTCCGCATGTATCTCGTGCCATCCAACGTGCTCTAGAAGGTGTAAGTCAACTACCCTGGCCAGCAAGATCTCCGGATCTGTCCCCCATTGAGCATGTTTGGGACTGGATGAAGCGTCGTCTCACGCGGTCTGCACGTCCAGCACGAACGCTGGTCCAACTGAGGCGCCAGGTGGAAATGGCATGGCAAGCCGTTCCACAGGACTACATCCAGCATCTCTACGACCGTCTCCATGGGAGAATAGCAGCCTGCATTGCTGCGAAAGGTGGATATACACTGTACTAGTGCCGACATTGTGCATGCTCTGTTGCCTGTGTCTATGTGCCTGTGGTTCTGTCAGTGTGATCATGTGATGTATCTGACCCCAGGAATGTGTCAATAAAGTTTCCCCTTCCTGGGACAATGAATTCACGGTGTTCTTATTTCAATTTCCAGGAGTGTATGTGTCCGTTGTTGCATTGCAAAAGGCCCACATGTTGTAAACAAATCAGTGTGGCATCCTTCATAATACTTTTCATGTAAGTTTAAGTGTCACATGTGTACTTTGCACACGATTTTTTCATTTCAAATGGAAAGAGTACTCATTCAGCAAAGATATAAAGATGTAATTCATTTCCTATTGAACAAAAATGTAAACTCAGCAGAGATGTGCGGAATGAGCAACTTGTTCATAATAGAAAAATATTTGTACTCTAAAAGTGAAATTATTATTAAAGGACAGCAGACGAAAATATTTCAGCAATTTTTTATTTTTTTTTAAATTTACTACTGGTATCAGGAATGTTAACGAAATATTATAAAGTGCATACTTTGAATTAGACGTATACACACACACACACACACACACACACACACACATATATATATATATATATATATATATATATATATATATATATATATATATATAAAAACTGATGATCATTATACACTCCTGGAAATGGAAAAAAGAACACATTGACACCGGTGTGTCAGACCCACCATACTTGCTCCGGACACTGCGAGAGGGCTGTACAAGCAATGATCACACGCACGGCACAGCGGACACACCAGGAACCGCGGTGTTGGCCGTCGAATGGCGCTAGCTGCGCAGCATTTGTGCACCGCCGCCGTCAGTGTCTGCGAGTTTGCCGTGGCATACGGAGCTCCATCGCAGTCTTTAACACTGGTAGCATGCCGCGACAGCGTGGACGTGAACCGTATGTGCAGTTGACGGACTTTGAGCGAGGGCGTATAGTGGGCATGCGGGAGGCCGGGTGGACGTACCGCCGAATTGCTCAACACGTGGGGCGTGAGGTCTCCACAGTACATCGATGTTGTCGCCAGTGGTCGGCGGAAGGTGCACGTGCCCGTCGACCTGGGACCGGACCGCAGCGACGCACGGATGCACGCCAAGACCGTAGGATCCTACGCAGTGCCGTAGGGGACCGCACCGCCACTTCCCAGCAAATTAGGGACACTGTTGCTCCTGGGGTATCGGCGAGGACCATTCGCAACCGTCTCCATGAAGCTGGGCTACGGTTCCGCACACCGTTAGGCCGTCTTCCGCTCACGCCCCAACATCGTGCAGCCCGCCTCCAGTGGTGTCGCGACAGGCGTGAATGGAGGGACGAATGGAGACGTGTCGTCTTCAGCGATGAGAGTCGCTTCTGCCTTGGTGCCAATGATGGTCGTATGCGTGTTTGGCGCCGTGCAGGTGAGCTCCACAATCAGGACTACATACGACCGAGGCACACAGGGCCAACTACCGGCATCATGTTGTGGGGAGCGATCTCCTACACTGGCCGTACACCACTGGTGATCGTCGAGGGGACACTGAATAGTGCACGGTACATCCAAACCGTCATCGAACCCATCGTTCTACCATTCCTAGACGGGCAAGGGAACTTGCTGTTCCAACAGGACAATGCACGTCCGCATGTATCCCGTGCCACCCAACGTGCTCTAGAAGGTGTAAGCCAACTACCCTGGCCAGCAAGATCTCCGGATCTGTCCCCCATTGAGCATGTTTGGGACTGGATGAAGCGTCGTCTCACGCGGTCTGCACGTCCAGCACGAACGCTGGTCCAACTGAGGCGCCAAGTGGAAATGGTATGGCAAGCCGTTCCACAGGACTACATCCAGCATCTCTACGATCGTCTCCATGGGAGAATAGCAGCCTGCATTGCTGCGAAAGGTGGATATACACTGTATTAGTGCCGACATTGTGCATGCTCTGTTGCCTGTGTCTATGTGCCTGTGGTTCTGTCAGTGTGATCATGTGATGTATCTGACCCCAGGAATGTGTCAATAAAGTTTCCTCTTCCTGGGACAATGAATTCACGGTGTTCTTATTTCAATTTCCAGGAGTGTATTTTACGAGTTAGTTGTAAGAAATACGAAATTCAAAATGTGGAGGTTGGGATGACGCAAAACATTTGCTCAATATTAGAGTTTAGTTTATGTAACTTTATACCGAAATCATAATGTTTCAAACATAAATTTTTCCAAGTTACAGTGTAGTATGTTATAGAAAGCTTTAAAAATTAAAAGGTCTGTTATTAGGATACTCTAAGTTTATTATTTATTGCAGATGTTTTTCCGTGACAGTGAGGATATTCTTCTACAGATTTCTGACGACTAGGGGGTCGATGTTCTGTCTAATTTATGCGTACAGCTCTAGGAAATTATGTATAAATTGTTTTAGCAAACTCGAGCTGCTCATTTAAAATGTATTGCGGTTAACCGAGGGCGTGAAAATATATTTCTAGTTTCTTTAAGAGGGACATTTTCTATTTTGGTGATGTGTATTGTTTGTAAGTTATTTTTAAGGTTAGAAACATAATGTCCATATTCATTCATGTGAGTGCCTAAAAACAGTTTCAATTAATCTGCAATAGGTGCTCACATGAATCAGTATGGACACTGTTTCTAACATTACCTCTAACGAAGGTCAGAAAATGGTCCGCTTACAAAAAGTAGAAATATATATTCACATCCAACGTTTACTGCAGGTACATTGTAAATGAGCACCTGGAGTTGGCTAACAAACAGTTTCTACATAATTTCCTTGTGCTGTTCGCGTAAATTAAACAGAAAATGGACGCCCAATAATGAGAAATCTGCACAAGAATATCTTCATTACAATAAAACAACACCTGCAATACATAACGCCATACCAGCTGCTGTAGAAGAAAAGGCACAGACGCTAAAATCAACACACTAAAAATATTTTGATAACAAATCATTTAATTTTTAACACTTCGTAAAACGTGCTACTATGTAACCTGCAAAAATTTACATTTGAAATTACCTGTTTGTAGTGTCGGTATAAAGTAACGTAAATCTCAACTCTAACGTTGAACAAATGTGTTGCCCTCGCCCCATTTCAACGTTTTTAATTTTGTGTTTCCGGCAACTAACTTGTAAAATGTAATGAACATAAATATTTCTGTATATATAAATGTATATACATATATGTCTAATTCATAGTTATTTGAATCTGTTGGATTTATAATATTTCGTTAACATTTCCATTGGCAGCTGTAAATTAAAAAAAAAATAAAAAATGCTGAAAACAACTTGTCCTATTGGCTCTAATAATAATTCCACTCTTACAGTACAAGCATTGTTCTGTTATTAACATGTTGCATATTCCACATTTCTTCTTGTCTAATTTACATCTTTGTATAATAGCGAATTGGATAGCATCTTTATATCTTTGTTTAGTGGTTAGTCTTTCCATTTTAAACAAAAACATGTAGCGTAAAGCATACGTTTGAAGCTTAAACTGATATTAAGAATATTACGAAGTGTGTCACAGTTATTTATTTAAAACATGTGTACTGTGCATTTTCATATTTTCGCGGCGCAAATACTGATCCATAAATTTTCGGGCGTGCACCCGCATAAATTTATGCGGCTGCACGCCCCAAATATTATAGATCAACATGTGAGCTGTTTTTAATGCAACAGCGTATACGTCATTCTGAATAATGATAGGGATCACAGGAAATCAAATCTCCATCGGCGGGAATATGTGTAAGTGAATACAATTGCTTCATTTTACATCTAAATAAATGCAGGCACATTAGCATCTTTTTGTTAATAAAACAATTTACAAATTGGCTCTAAATATTCAAATATTTTTGTGCATCATTATGAATCATTGGTAAACTAACCCGCTTCTGACGAAGCATTAATGTATTTACAGGAAAAGTTGCCGTGAGAAGTGGCAGAAGGGGCTGTGGGAGGAGAGATGTTTGGAAATGGGGAGGGGGGGGGGTAGGGGGGGAGCAATCGAATGTTCGTTCTCCGTGCAACTGGTGGGCCGTTCGCCAGATAGGGGAGTGAAGCTCAACAGAGCTCTCGCTATTATTCAATGAAACGCACTCACCAGGTTTGTGTCCTTTCTTTCCCCTTCAGCTACGCCAGCTGAAAGACTACTCACTGAAAGAATAGGACCTCACCGCATTATTTTACATGTATCTAGAAATTCTATGAAACTTTGTCACTGTGCTCGGTTTTGGACACTGATAGTATCATAACACCTCTTTTCTCATTGTACGTGTAATACGTTACATTTGGCGACCATTCGAAGAAAAAAAGAAGGAAGGAAGGCAGGAACATAAGAGATGCACGCCCAGTTGAAGACTAGGGCTTTACGGAAGGATCTTAAGCTGAGATTTAAGAAATATGGTGAAGGAAATGGACCTTACCCTTTCCAGTGTAAGCGAAACCACGGAAATCCTAAATGTGTTGGTCGAGTGGGGGTTTGAATTGCGAGAATTCATTGAAAATGGTAAATATTTTCCCAAAATTTTAAAATATAAAGTAACTGACTAGATTAACATATTTTCAAAAGGTGGGAAAAAGTGCCCCCCCCCCCTTGGTTTGGGAGGATTAATACGTTAGCCTAGTCATTTTCTTCACAGTTCTCAACGAGTATCCATTTATACGCATATTGTGTATCTGTGTGAGTTTGCTAAGTAGAGGACTAAGCGTTAGTATACGTAACACATAATACGTTCAAAGGAATATTATGTTGTTGTTGTTGTGGTCTTCAGACCTGGGACTGGTTGGATGCAGCATTCCATGCTACTCTATCCTGTGCAAGCTTCTTCATCTCCCTGTACCTACTGCAACCTACATCCTTCTGAATCTGCTTAGTGTATTCATCTCTTGGTATCCCTCTATGATTTTTACCCTCCACGCTGCCCTCCAATACTAAACTGACGATCCCTTGATGTCTCAGAATATGTCCTACCAACCGATCCCTTCTTCTAGTCAAGTTGTGCCACAAATTTCTCTTCTCCCCAAATCTGTTCAATACCTCCTGATTAGTTATGTGATCTACCCATCTAATCTTCAGCATTCTTCTGTAACACCACATTTCGAAAGCTTCTATTCTCTTCTTGTCCAAACTATTTATCGTCCACGTTTCACTTCCATTCATGGCTACACTCCATACAAATACTTTCAGAAACGACTTCCAGACACTTAAATCTATACTCGATGTTAACAAATTTCTCTTCTTCAGCAACGCTTTCCTTGCCATTGCCAGTCTATATTTTATATCCTCTCTACTTCGACCGTCATCTGTTATTTCGCTCCCCAAATAGCAAAACTCATTTACTACTTTAAGTGTCTCATTTCCTAATCTAATTCCCTCAGCATCACTCGACTTATTTCGACTACATTCCATTATCCTCGTTTTGCTTTTGTTGCTGTTCATCTTATGTCCTTCTTTCAAGACTGTCTATTCCGTTCAACTGCTCTTCCAAGTCCTTTGCTGTCTCTGACAGAATTACAATGTCATCGGCGAACCTCAAAGTTTTTATTTCTTCTCCATGGATTTTAATACATACTCCGAATTTTTCTTTTGTTTCCTTTACTGCTTGCTCAATATAGAGATTGAATAACATCGGGGATAGGCTAGAACCCTGTCTCACTCCCTTCCCAACCACTGCTTCCCTTTCATGTCCCTCGACTCGTATAACTGCCATCTGGTTTCTGTAAAAATTGTAAATAGCCTTTCGCTCTCTGTATTTTACCCCTGCCACCTTCAGAATTTGAAAGAGAGTATTTAGACTGTTGAAAAACATGAAATGCTCTTTGTTCCTCTTGCATGTATGAAGTTTATTTTACGTAGGTATGTTATTAAGAAACTAAGCCACAGTGCTTTGCAATAGTTTATAGTCATTAAGACGAAATCTAACAGATAACTCCAGTGAGTCAAACACTGCACAAGAACGTAATGGTGTAACACAATTTTATCTTAACGAGCTCGAGGTGATTTTCTGGTTTAGTATTGGTCTGGCATACCATTGAAATCTCGCTACAAAAGCATTACAATCAAAAAATGAATACATAAAGATACAAACTTACATATTTTCTTCTGTGCTATTATATCTACAGTCATAGTTCATGCGAATGTAATGTTAGCTATGATGTCCCAATCACTGCAGTTTCGAAGCATCATCAGTATTCAAACCGCCGCCTGCTTCAACGCATAGGTACATGCGCGCAGGTTAATTTTGCGTTACACAGAAAATCCTCCTACACCGAAATGAAATATGTTGCATGCACTATCAAAATATTGTCCTCTCCCATTTTCAATATCTCCTGTACTCTATGGAGACCTCTGTTAGAAGGGTTTCATGTGAGACAAAGTGGGCCGCAGAAGTTCTCTCTGTGTTGCACTGACTCGGTGCTTAGCAGTAAATCGAGAAACGCAGCGACGGCGACGCCAGATCCATAAATCATGAGGCAGCGCAGGATTGCGACTAATGGGTTAATCGGGTTGGCGGCCGATGGACTTGTCCGAACAAAAACTCTGCCATTTACTTCGAAAAGAGAAGCCTTACAGCAACGTATTGCTGGATTGCCGTGCAAAATATGACGTACTTTAGTCTGCCTCGAACATGCCGTTTAACAATTCATTACGTGCTGTTTACCTGTAACTCCATACTGCGTAGTTAAAGCAAGTGGAAAATAGTAACTACATTGGTTTATCAGACACGGTGATTGCTCGCATCTTCTCTTCAGTTTCTTGGCAAGCGTACTTTTAAATTAACCATCATAGCTCTCTGCAGCTATTAATTCACAATTTTAATATATTCTCTATTAAATAACAAAATCTTTCAAAATGCAAGCCGCATACAAAAAATGCAACATTGAACTATTTAAATCGTAATTCGGGGGACAGGGATTGGGAATAAGTCTAACAGTTCCTCGTTGGATGCATCAGTGGGTTTCATGAATCTTTCCAGACCAGGCTTACTCTTCCACAAGGAACGAAAGTTAGAGTGGAATTTCGCTTTGACAACTTAGTCATTAGCAACTCAGCCCCGACAGTCGAACGTACGTCATCTCCAACACTCGTAAACACACATCCACTTATCATATGTGGAACGTATTAACTTTTCTTCTGTATATGATTGCACAGCCTCCTGACAAGACGGCCTCCTTACCCTCGTCGCCATTTCCAAGGGTGATCTACGGCTGCCGGTCTGAGATGGACTTACGAGGTTATCTTCGATTGAGATTATAATACTGCTACCATTAAGGTCTATATCGACCATGCCTTAAATCGTAGTAGTTGTTGGCGCATCTTATGCCAAAAAGGTTCAAATGGCTCTGAGCACTATGGGACTTAACAGCTGAGGTAATCACTCCCCTAGAACTTAGAACTAGTTAAACCTAACTAACCTAAGGACATCACACACATCCATGCCCGAGACAGGATTCGAACCTGCGACCGCAGCGGTCGCGCGGTTCCAGACTGAAGTGCCTAGAACCGCTCGGCCACTCCGGCCGGCCATCTTATACCGTTCGACATAAACAGATAATCTCCATATTCGCAACTAAACTGTCTAATCAATACATCACCGTTTGACTTGGCAGAGTTTGGCTTAGTTGAAGAAGGATAGGGAAGAAATCGTCTGTGGTCTATGCAGAGGAATTTGGGGAAACGATGGAAACTTGAATCTCGATGGCCGAACACAGATTTGAGCTCCGCTCGATACGAATATGGTACTCCCTCTCAATCTTTGTCTGCTGTATACCAAGGTCTACCTAGTTCCAAACAGTTTTGTACTTTATTGTTCTTATCTCGATTTCTCAGTTTAAATGAAGCAGTGTTGACGTGGCAACGATTTCTTTAAGGTGGCTTTGTGCTACTTGACCATGCGTTCTGCAAAATGTTCAAATGTGTGTGAAATCTTATGGGACTTAACTGCTAATGTCAACAGTCCCTAAGCTTACTCACTACTTAAACTAAATTATCCTAAGGGCAAACACACACACCCATGTCCGAGGGAGGACTCGAACCTCCGCCGTACCAGCCGCACAGTCCATGACTGCAGCGCCTGAGGCCGCTCGGCTAATCCCGCGCGGCTGCGTTCTGCACATTAATGTTGAAAACTCTACCACACTTATGATACTTTCATCGCGTGATCACAGATGATTTTCTTCATTCATATTTCATACACCACTTGATGTTAGAAGCGAGTGTAGACAAGTAACTGGAGTACAGGATGGGGCAAATAAAAGTGGTCCGGACGAGTGGATACGATTGGACGTGAAGGTATGCATATAACCACAACCTGTAACGCGCACACCACGTGTACGCCGGCCACGTGATCCACACCGGCTCAGAGCGTAGTGCGGGCTGTGTCGGTGTGAGTTGGGCAGTGCAAAGAGTTTAAGGTGTCAGGAAAATCCAACACCTTACATGAAAACCCTGGCATGATAGCAAATCCGACAGTATGTCACATAGTTCCGAATAAATCCTGACATTAAATTAACCAAAGTAATACGATCAACGAGTGAGCAAATGGAATACCACAGACTAACACAAGAACGCCTAAATGCATGTCATACCTTCCCACCGTGAAACAGACGCAGTTCTGAGGAGAGAAACGAGAACAGAAGCCGAGAGCAGAATCGTGTAGGCTAGGAGGCCCTACGATAACGGACGGACACCCACGTTGCCAGCCGACCGCCAAGACCACCCTCAGCCCATGTTAAAAGATAGAGCCCTCCAGAAGAACAGTATAGATCTTACGATAACACTAAAAGGGCCACACCAGCTGCAAGTTTTAGCGTGAGACTATACGCGTCTCTGTTACGTTGCAAACGTTAAAAAAATTGCCCCACCACGAAAAGTATAACGTTTCTCATTGGATAGACAGAATTTTTGTAGGCGGAGCTTACGGTTAACATTGAGACCCTGATTGGTCAGTTGAAAACACAGCCAGATTGATTTTCTTAAGCCAACTTCGGTAAGTGGTAGTAAAGAGAAGTTAGAGAGAGTTGCTTCCGAGATGGCGAGGTGTGTGGAGCTGCGCCGCCCGCGGCCCCCTGACACTGCCTAACCAACGACAAGGTAATGAACGCACGCGATGCCGCATAAGGCTTCACTCAGAACTGCAGAAGTCTCATCTGTTACATCCCCTTTTTTCATAATACTAATGTCGATCGTCAATTAAAGCTCATGGTATTCACATTTGCTACTAAAAGTTAAAATGTGAAACGCGATGATTTTTCTATTATATAATTATTGAGAAGCCACATCAGCCACTGTAATTTACGACAAGTTAAATAAGTAATTAAAGATAATTGAGAGTCTCTGTAGACCATTTTTGATACTTTTCTCTTTTATGAAACTTAATTTAAACCTAGATTATAGATTTGATATGGCATAGGTCAGCCTTCGATCCAATGTAGAACTTGGAAACTCATTCAGGGAATATTCGATCACATTTTTGTTGAACGCAGTTGGTTTTTATCATCCTGCATTAAAATATTTCCTTTTATCAATAGTGCAATTTATAAACAATGTTTTGTGAGTACAATAAAAATTCCAATGGTAAACTTAACTGGTTTTTCGACGTTATTTTACCAGACAACTAAAAATAGGAAAGCCTTGAACCCCTTCCACTAAATTTAGTTAGTATTAAGAGTCTTTTACAGGGAGTGCAGTGGAGCTGACGCTGAAATCATTAAGTATTTGATTGTATCATCGCTAGTCTCACTGAAATCCTTTGAACTGTACATGTCATGTGTGGTCTGGCGTCTCCTTACCAGCAACAGGTACCATGTTCAAACTAGTCAATTCCCTAAGAAACACGCTCAGAGCGTCGTTGCGCGAAAGTGGTAGGGAGACACGACTTAGAACAAACAGCCACCCCGCAGAATGTTAGAAGAGGACGATGATACCCACAGTGCATCAGAGGTTGTTCGTTGTGGAAAGTTACGTGAAAACAAAGTCGTGGGAATGGTGTGGCTAGTTGTTTGCTGAGAAGTTTAATGGTGTCAAAGTGCCATCAAAGAGTGCCGTGCAATACTTAGTCCGAAATTGGAGTCAGGCAGGATCTATTTCGAATAAGTCAAAAAATATTCCGAAACATGCCAGCACACCAGAAAATGTGACTGCAGTTCACCGTAAAATACTTCAGAGTCCTACCAAATCAACCCGACGTCTGTCGCAAGATATCGGTATACCACGTCGATCATGCAGACTCCCCCTGGACCTGCAGTCTTGTCGCGGCCCTAGGTCACCTGTCCCGGCAGTGTGCGATTATGTTGTGTGGGGAGCCCTTACCTCTAAGGTGTATCGCAACAACAGAACATTTCGAATGAGACTACAGTAATTCCAGAAGTCCAGCTCCGATCGCTGAGTAACTTACTGACCAGGGCCCAGGAGTGCCAAGAATGGTGGTCGCTTTCAACATCTTCTATAGTCAGGTTAGCACTGTATTTCCTTTCCTCTGCTGTGTTTCTTTGCACCGTTTAACTCTGTTCTCCGGGGCACTTCTCTTTGCCCTACCTTGTATAATGTATACACAGTACGTATTTGGTAACAGCATATTTAAAATCTACACTCTTGACAGAAGCGTGACTCGATACCGCTATTTTCGCTACCATTTACCGAAGTTGGCTTAAGAGCTGGGAGACTGTGGCGATTAGCAATAGCAGCGAAGATGTAATACAGTGCGCTTACAGTCATAAAAGGTTGTTGATCTGGGTTCCGTGGTTTACCTCAGTCAGCTTACTTGCCCAGAAGAAATTAAGCTCGACTGCAGTTTCACATATTCAGTTGCAGATTTCAAAATTTTCGATATATGTATAAAAATTAAACTTTGTTTTATTTAATACTTGTGTTGTGATGGCAGTCATGAACTGTTGCATTGAACACCAAATAAATGTCAGTTTCCATAAGATGGCTACATAACAACAATTGACAGTATTTATAAGAGTCACCACATTTCTTCAAGACACAATATATACACTTAGAGTCGTAAGAGAAGACTCTGTGTAAGTTCACTATAGATCACTTAGAAGTAAAGTGCAAACTGGATAAGTCATATGTTACTGAAACTTCCTGGCAGATTAAAACTGTGTGCCCGACCGAGACTCGAACTCGGGACGAAGCACGACTCACGCCCGGTACCCACAGCTTTACTTCTGCCAGTACCTCGTCTCCTACCTTCCAAACTTTACAGAAGCTCTCCTGCGAACCTTGCAGAACTAGCACTCCTGAAAGAAAGGATATTGCGGAGACATGGCTTAGCCACAGCCTGGGGGATGTTTCCAGAATGAGATTTTCACTCTGCAGCGGAGTGTGCGCTGATATGAAACTTCCTGGCAGATTAAAACTGTGTGCCCGACCGAGACTCGAACTCGGGACCTTTGCCTTTCGCGGGCAAGTGCTCTACCAACTGAGCTACCGAAGCACGACTCACGCCCGGTACCCACAGCTTTACTTCTGCCAGTACCTCGTCTCCTACCTTCCAAAGCTCGCAGGAGAGCTTCTGTAAAGTTTGGAAGGTAGGAGATGAGGTACTGGCAGAAGTAAAGCTGTGGGTACCGGGCGTGAGTCGTGCTTCGGTAGCTCAGTTGGTAGAGCACTTGCCCGCGAAAGGCAAAGGTCCCGAGTTCGAGTCTCGGTCGGGCACACAGTTTTAATCTGCCAGGAAGTTTCATATCAGCGCACACTCCGCTGCAGAGTGAAAATCTCATTCTGGAAGCATATGTTACTGATTCGAAGCCCAATACAGGCTAGCCACATTGATGAACGTTGTCCTTTCCCTATCCATTCCATAAGTATTCATGAATCAGAGTAGAATTCTGTAAGATGGCTTGAAGGTTCACGATGACCACTGCTGGAAAACTCGTGGATAACTGTTGCAGAGATCGGAAGTAATTGTGGGTCATTTCTCTTCATTGGAGTCACATTTTAACTGACTGTTATGGAGCCAGGTGGCCTCCGAAATGTGAGCCGAGTAGGTTACTTGTCCCGTGCCGGCCGGGGTGGCCGAGCGGTTCTAGGCGCTTCAGTCTGGAACCGCGCGACCGCTACGGTCGCAGGTTCGAATCCTGCCTCGGGCATGGATGTGTGTGATGTCCTTAGGTTAGTTAGGTTTAAGTAGTTCTAAGTTCTAGGGGACTGATGACCTTAGAAGTTAAGTCCCATAGTGCTCTGAGCCATTTTGAACTTGTCCCGTTCTATTTTCGTACACGCGACGAACGCGGCGTAAGGAAATGTGTAGTGATGTTGGAGCTGTTTAGTTTAGATTATCTGTTGGAAAACGGTCGTACAACTGTCTCACGAATCGGCACTGAGACGCACTAGTTCTTAAAGGTGTAATATGTTTAGCACAACATGTTTCGGGACTACGTTGTCCCATTATCAAATGCTAGAAAACAAGGAATCAAATCAGTACATCGCAGTACCACACGTACTCATAACCATTTCAAAAAATATTTATATCGCCCTGTAGTATAACATACCTTAAAGCTTGTACGCCATTAGGCACCACCAGAAGTAAAAACCCAGCATCAAACAAGCATCGTCAAACGTAAAATTTTTCCCCGAAAATCTCATACTGGCGTGTTATACTCTTAAGGCAAAGCAGTAAACTAAAGGCAGCCGCTTTCAACTACCAAAGATAGTACTTTCCTGCAACACATATATATGTCACAGCCCGCAACGATGCTACTATCTATCATAATATCATCAAATGTCTCGCGGCATGTGATCAATTGTCAGGATTCTGAAGGTGAATCTTTGAAGCTTGCGATGCTTGTGCCACGCAATACGTAACACCGACAGCTTATTTAAAATAGCACGTAATATCAGATTAAAAGTGAAGAATGTTTACGAATTCTTTATTTTCACAAACTGTAAATAGTTACTATACAGCTCAACCAGAGCCACGTCGCACCAAGGTGTCGTAAGCAGCACGCAGGCTATGCAAAAGAGGTTACTAGAATATCTGTACAGCACAGTCAAAAATCGTCACCGATGCAAACAATCCACCCTGAGCAAATTTAAACTTGTACCAGTGCATGTAGTGAAGAATTCCAGGACGTGGCAGGTAGAAGATCAGTCCAGCTTAACATCAAACAACAGACGTTCTGTACTGGTAAGTTCAAACCGCTTGTCTTCTTGCCTAATGGCGAAACCTCAGTCCTGCGGACTTGCTACATCACGTCAACTTTTTGCTCCGTCGAAGCGCCGGCAGCGTGGATACTGGCGGACACGAAAGCGAACGCCTGTCTGTTAACACTGCTGTTTTTGTGGCCAGCTGGAAGGATTCACCATATTTTCCTTCGAAGTTTATATAGAAATTATAGTGCTATGTTTCATAACTTGCGTCTACTAAAAGAAAGCTTCGACATGGAACATATTTATAATTAGTGTTGCAGTATCCTCTCTAATATTCACAAAATCAATATCTATCAGTAGTGGTGTAAAAGGCGTTTCAGTTGCGTAAGAGAATATATGATCTCTTTCCAGACATGTAGCATCTACGTAATATTACGATGTATCATAGCATCTTTGACACTCATATGTTTGTAAACACTATCTATCAATCAAAACATGCGGTGCATGTTAGAAGTCTGTTCTGTGACTAAGCTGAAGTGCTCAGTGATACAAATTTACGAGTGCAACGATAGAAATGTGGTGGAAATGCATTCAGTGACAAATCAGAAGCGCTCAATTATGTAAGTTTATGTGTGCAATGATGTGAGTGCGGCGAAAACTACAAACTTTGTCTGCTGGGCGAAAACTATGAAAACAAGTACTCCAAACCGACATTTCACGTGAGTCACATCCCAATGCAAATCTGTAACTCAACCATTTTTGTGACGTGCTTATAATTATGTATTATTTGTATTTTAGGACAACTAATCAGTAAAAAACGCAGCACATGTTGTAATGAAAGCATGAAAGCCGTCTGACGATGAATCATAATGATTCGAAACCGGTATCGGTACCTTTTGAATAAAGGAACTTAAAATAAATTTGTGGCTGGTTGCTGTCTCAACACTATCAACATTTGTCTTCAAATAACAGCCACGGTCTCCAACCATGTCTTCATATGACAAAATCGCATCTACTATTACTGTTATTGGGAAACAGTATTAGGACAGTGATGGTTTCAGAACCCATGCAAGAGTGAGTGTGTGGCATTTCGATAAGCCGGCTCGTGGATGGAGGAGGAGGAGGAGATTAACGTTTAACGTCCCGTCGACAACGAGGTCATTAGAGATGGAGCAAAAGCTCTGGTTTGGGAGGGATGGGGAAGGAAATCGACCGTACCCTATCAAATGAACCATCCCAGCATTTGCCTGAAGCGATTTTGGGAAGTCATGGAAAACCTAAATCAGAATGCTAGGACGTGGGTTTGAACCGTCCTCCTCCCGAATACGAGTCCAGTCTACTAACCATTGCGCCACTTCGGTCGGTCCGGCTCGTGGAGCGAAAGGTGAAGAGTAGAAACTACACAACGGATGTTAAGATGGTTGAAATAAAAGATGAATGTTATACTGTCAACGAAACTACGTTACAAAACATAATAAAAAGGTACAGAAAAACAAAGCACACCAAAGAAAATCGTGGCAATCAGGTCAACTCATTGCAACTTGAATTATGACTTTAGGATGAATATTAAGAAAGTTGAAATTGTTTTAATTACCATAGATTATGAGAAGTAATAACGACTGAACCAATGGAACGATATGATCGCATGCTGTGTAAGATGATAGATGATGAAGTGAGAAAACACCACTAGCTACTTTTCAAATCATGTATATATATAAAGAATTGCAAACGAGTTTATTAAAAGTTTGTATGCAAATGTGGCGATATTATAAATTCTCGACAGTTACACGTAGTATGAAGGCAGCACGAATTCCCATGTGCTTCCCTAATATTCTTAGTGGATGAGTACACAAAATTTTCTATTTCATATGTACACTGCTGGCCACCGTAAATGCAACACCCTGAAGGAAGCATCCGAATCAAGTGAAATTTACACCATGAGTTTGCAGCGATGAGATATGCAACTGATTAGAATTTCAGCGCAGACGCACATCACGCGCGCCTGTGGCGCCACCTCATAGCGCCATTTAAGGCTTGGCGATTTTGACGAGTGTACGTTCGGCACGTGTGTTTACCTTGTGGTTGTTTCACAAGACGATTAGTTATGCCTCGTAGACAACAGCGAACATCTTTTGATCAAGTATCCGAGTTCGATAGAGGAAGGATAGTGGCTTACCGAGATTGTGGATTATCATACAGAGAAATCGCTAGTCTTGTTGGACGAAACCAAACAACTGTAATGCGGATATGTGACCGTTGGATGCAGGAGGGTACGACGGACCGACGTGGTCGATCGCATTCACCTCGGTGCACCACTGCACGTGCTGATAGGCAAATTGTGCGCATGGCAGTGACGGATCGCTCAGTGACATCCCGAACCATAGCACAGCACATTGCGTCTGTAATGCATCATCCATTGTCTGCGCGTACCATTCGACGCCGTTTACAGCAGAGTGGTCTGTCCGCAAGACGTCCATTGCTTCGTCTACCATTGACGCAGAACCATAGACGTCTCCGTCGCCAATGGTGTGATGACAGACGGATGTGGACGGCAGAATGGAATGACGTTGTCTTTACTGACGAGGGACGCTTCTGTCTGCAGCACCACGATGGTCGGATTCGAGTGTGGAGACACCGTGGAGAGAGGATACTGGACATCTGCATTATGCACCGCCACACTGGTCTTGCACCGGGTATTATGGTATGGGGCGGTATTGGATATTACTCTCGCACGCCTCTAGTACGCATTGCCGGTACTTTAAATAGCGGGCGCTACATATCCGAGGTGCTGGAGCCAGTTGTCCTTCCTTACCTTCAGGGCTCGGCCACAGCCATATTTCAACAGGATAATGCGCGACCACACGTGGCACGCATTGTCCAAAGGTTCTTCGTCAATAACTAGATTGAATTGCTTCCCTGGCCGGTTCGCTCTCCGGATCTTTCGCCGATAGAAAACATGTGGTCCATGGTCGCTCAACGAGTGACCCAGATTAAATCCACAGCTGCCACACCAGATGATCTTTGGCAACGTGTGGAAGCTGCTTGGGCTGCTGTATCCCAGGAACACATCCAACGTCTCTTTGACTCAATGCCGAGACGTGTGGCAGCGGTGATCTCCAACAATGGCGGCTACTCTGGCTACTGATTCTGGCAGGAACCACATGTCACAGACGTCTGTAAACGTAATCATTTGATACTTGGTCAACATGTTATCTACAAAATAAATTTTGTTGTGCTACCTCTTGTCTTTCTTGGTGTTGCATTTACGGTGGCCAGCAGTGTACTTACCATTTCACATAATTTATGCCCCATTGTAAAACCGGATATATGGATGCTTTCGGAACTTTGTTTGTAACTTGTTCAATAAAACGTTGTTATTTTAATAAAAGGTAGTAAAACTACCGCTATAATTTCCTATGTTTCTACAGGGAATGCGATAAAAGAGGATATGAAATCTAATTTGTACATAACATCCCTTCGTTGCTGAGAGAAGACTGTACACTAGAATAGGTCCTGGAAATAACCTTCCCCCACCTGTATACACGGTGCAACCACAGCGCTGCAGTTTGGCGAATGTTGCTGCCGGAATATTGGATTTCACGGCAGATGTTCTCACGTAACTCGTAGATGTGGCAGAATCTGCGAAACTGGCAACAATGAGGTTCCGTGAGCTGTATATGGGTCTCGTGTTTCAGTTTATGACGTAACGACAACCAGCATTCAGTCGTTGAGTAATTCACTGAAGGTGGACGTGTTCTGTGCATTATCAGACTGGAACGCCATCGGGACAATGTTTTTTGTCATCATTGTCACCAGTGAAGTGTACCAGGACTGTTTCATGCATTTTAGGAGGAATTGGATGACGAAGAACTGACGCTTGGCTGGTACCGCGCAATATGGGGCAACATGCCACACATCCAAAGCGGCTATGGCTGTGGTGGAATCATTTTTTCCTGATAGAGTGGTTTCCAGAGGATTATGGCGGCCAAGGTTATCTGACATGACACCTCCACCACGACTTTTTTCTGTGGGGTTACCTATAAGGTAACGTGTATGGGATAAGCTTCTTCATACACTGTGCATGAAAAATTAATCTTTTTGGTTAAAATCAGCTTTGTACGCGCAGAGGAACATATTCTACAGCTACCCATTTACATGGCTTTGCAATCAAAACTCATATTCACTACGACCTGCGAGAGCTTATATACTAGCGCACGAAAGATGAACATCGAAAATTTGATTTGTGCTTCCAAAAATACCGAAGACAATTTCCGAATTGATATTCGCAGTTGAGATACTTGTAGTGACGTAGCTCAGTATTCCATCGTCGTGTATGTCATGTGACAAAGTGAGTATGGCGATAACAAAACTTTTAAGCAGGAGCAACCAAGGAATAAATCGGTCCAACAGAGAGAGAGAGAAGAGAGAGAGAGAGAGAGAGAGAGAGAGAGGGTCAAGAGACAGTGATGAGTTAGAGAGGTCAGATGGAGAAGAGATAGTGATGAGATGGTGAGTAGGCAGTCACAGCTATCAGAAGAGGCAGTGAGTTTGACTTCTAGAGACACGTCACCGTATTTTTGACTCATCCTTCAGACTTCGAGTCTGATTGCTGCATTCATTCCGACGCTTAATGTCTTTTTGTGACACACTCATTTCCTGCTCCAAATTGAACGGATGTACCCTGTGGTTCAATCCAAGAATCTTCAAGCCCCCAACTGTATTTCCTTGTCTGACCTCAGCCTCCGCTGACATTACCTACTGGTAACACATCTAGCAGCCCGCCTCTGAATTGCTTCAATGTCTTCCTTTAATCTGACCTAGTGTGGATCCCAAACACTCGATCAGTACCCACGAATAGGTCGCCACAATCCTCATATGATCGTTCCATTCCACATGACATTGCAACATTACTTCAGACATTTAAACGACTTTGAATGTGTCAGGCAGGACACCACTAATACTGTATCCGAACATACATAGCTATTTTTTCTACACATCTGCATTAACTTACATTTTTCTACGTCTATAGCTAGCTTCCATTCATCACAACAACTAGAAATTTTGTCTAAGACATCTTATATCTTCCTACAGTTACTCAACTTCCACACCTTCCCATACACCACAGAATCATCAGCAAATAACCGCGGATTGCTGCCCACCCTGCCCGTCAGATCATTTGTGTGTATAGAGAATAATAGTGATTGTATCACACTTCCCTAAGAAGTTTTCGAGCCACCCATATATCTGGGAACCTGTTCCATATGTTTGTACCTTCGTTAACAGTATGAGTGGGGCACCGTGTCTCTTATTTATTGGATAGAGGAACAATTTGTTACATGGGTAAGTATTGTAAACAACAAACATCAACGCCAAAACGACGGTGTTGTAATTTAAACGTAATAACTTCTACTACCTCGAATGAAAGTACACAATAGGCCTAGGGAAGCTAAAATCACACACTTATATAACGACTTACTTTTGTGATGTGGTTATCCTTACAGCTATTCCGAGTTGCCATTTTCAATTAGGCCTCATTAAGTAACGAAATTACGTTGAGTAAACCAGAATTAATTAATCACTTAATCACATAACGTTTAGTAACTTCTACAGGCAGTGTTTTCATTCTTTTTATTTTTAATGTTATCCTAAATTCAAGAACAAATTTAGCATGTGAAATTAAGCTTGTGTACCCTAGATGCATTCGAAGTCTGTAAACCAGGCATATTTTATGGAAACCTCTGCCAGAAATGAACGAATGTGTAAGAGAGAGAGCGAGTACGTTAAATTCGAAGGAAAACGAAGTATGTAGGAGAGTAGACGCTGAAAATTCCCCTTGTGAGTCTAGATAGGCCCCGGCCCCATGCAGGGCGATTCATCGATTGCCCTGGAGCCAGAGGCTACTCCTAACTTCTACTTTCCCTTGACTAGCCAAATCCTTTATGTTCCTCGACTCTTTAAGACCTTTAGCCTTACGCCACAAGAGAAAGAGTAAATACAAATTCGTTAGGCCGCATACCTGCGTCAGCTACAGAAAGAGACACTGCTGTTTCACGAAAACAGCCGGGTCAAGGTATCATATGGCGTATTAAGGTCTTTACAGACGTAGTACTCTTATACATGACTTTCAATTTGTGGATTAATCGTCACCCGTCTCCAGTTCCTAAAACTCATGCAAAAAATAATTTAATTTTCGCCATAACTTTTAAAAGCTCCTTGTGGATAAATTCGTTATTTACATGGCTAAAAAAGCTTTAATGATATAGCATTATTTTATGTCAAGAATTCAGAACGAAGGCGAGCCTTCAGTTGAGCCTTTTTAATATGATTTCATTGTTTAACCTATGTGTATCTGTTGCGGTAACAGAGTAACATGCTGTATTATCTATTCCGTTATACACCGTTTTAGATTATTTCTCGCGGAGGTAGAACTTGCAAACTGGAATTCTGTTTACACCCAAAGCCCGTAATTTAGCCCAGTAAATATTATTTTCAGCGAATCGCATACCTCGTCGTGCAGAATAATGGCAGTTTCGATTAAATTGTTTGCGCTGAAAGAGTGATGAGGATCATTTTCAGCGTAATCAGCTTTCACGCCTCAGGCAATAAACACTCTAATAAAAACATGATACCGCTTGGATATCATAAAACGTGACAAGAACATTCTTCGGATTCCACGAGATAAATACTTTGCACCTGTAATGAATTGTGGTCACATAGTTATCGGAACAGCATAATTTAATCAGACTGAACAGGTATTCATTCTAGAACCAGGGTGTGATCATAGCGGCTAAACTAACACACTTACACTCTATCCCTTGTTGAGATATGCCCATCATAACAGATATTTCTAGTAGTTAAGGTAGGATCCAATGGCAGAGAATGAAAGGTGATTTGAATTTCTGAAGAGATTTTAATTGTTGAAGTGATGTGGATAGAAATACGATAGACCTAACAACAAATTATTTAAAGTTTTTGTGAGTATCCTGTTTTAAAATCCACCACAACACTGTAGTCCCAAGAGGTAGATTCTGAAACCTCGAGTCGTGTGTTCATGAGCATGATGCAACGTACTACACAGCTGGCGCAAGATGTAAACTGCACACAACGGATCTCTCATTTCCTGACCACCATGGTCACCACGCCTCCATACTGATGTTTACTGGATTAAAATGAAAACACGCTATGAAGTTTATTCTTACATAACGAATGCTGTTATGCTACCAAGGAGTCATGTGGATACTTTGCACCGAGGAACGCTTCATTTTATGGCACCCCGTCCATGTAAATTTTCGTACATCACGAATCTTCTGAAAAGCCTTATACTTCTCTCACTGGCAACTTCCTAATGAAACTATTTTTTGTTAATTTCTTTCAAATGTATTTTCCGACGTATTACACATAAACGAAGAAAAGAAGGTTGGCGTATAAGGTCTTCTGGACATCGATGCCATCAGTGGGAATATTAGCGTAGAAAAATGGTTAAGTTGTCGCTATCTCATTAAGGAACCACCCGGCATTCACCTGAAGTGGCTTAGACCGATTACAGTGAACTTTAATCAGGATTACGTGACGGAAACTTGAGCATCACTATTGCTTGGTCATGTTTACTCAGTCCATAATGCGACCACCTGTCAAAGGTCCGAATAACTACGTTTTGCTGCTTGGATGTTAAGGAAGAGAGTCAGTCAGGTTGTAGAAGGTACCGACAGGGATGTGAAGCCGTGCCAACTCCAGTACAGAGTCCGGCTGCGCTAGATTTCCCGACTGAGGATTCATGCCACCAACAGCCCGATCGAAGTGGTCTCACAGGTTCTCGTTTGGACTTAAATTCAGAGAGTTTGATGGCCAGGAGAGTACGGTAAAGTCATCCTGGTGCTCTTCAAACCGTGCACGTACACTACGAGTTAACACCTTGAAGTGTCCTGCTGGTAGGTGCCATCGTGCCGAAGAGAAAACGAACTGCATGTAGGAGTGGAAATGATTACCAAGGATAAATGGATACTTGCGTTGGTTCATTATTTCTTCCAGAATGACGAGATCTCCCAGAGAATGCCACGAAAACATTCCCCTTGCGACAGTTGTTGCAGGGCCATACACGCCAACCGCTATTTGTCCAATGGAACATTAAACATGATTTATTCATGGGTGTACGAACCAGGCACCTGATGCAGAGGCCAATATGCAGCAACGTTCGCTGAACCGTCGTTGCCGGCCGGGGTGGTCGAGCGGTTCTAGGCGCTACAGTCTGGAACCGCGCGATCGCTACGGTCGCAGGTTCGAATCCTGCCTCGCGTATGGGTGTGTGTGATGTCCTTAGGTTAGTTAGGTTTAAGTAGTTCTAAGTTCTAGGGGACTGATGGCCTCAGAAGTTAAGTCCCATAGTGCTCAGAGCCATTTGAACCGTCGTTGAGGAGACACTGCTGGTAGCCCCTTGGTTCACAAGGCAGGTCATTTGCTCAACAGTTGCACATCTTTTAGCCCTTACAAATCTCCGCAGCCGTCGGTCACCCTTATCATCTATGGTCTATGGTGGCCCATAGTTGTCTCGCCGCCATTTTTGGGTAGCGCCATTTTGTCATGCACGGTATATTTTAACCACGCGAACAGTTTGCAAACTTATCCGTTTCGGAAATGCTTCCACCCTTGGCCCGAACACCAATTATCATGCTCTTCCGGACATCAGACAATCACTCCGTTTCCGCATCGTGACAAAGACTGCGCCGTTGTCCACCCCCTCCCTCCCCCTCCCCCCCCCGGCACACTTTATATACCCTCCACTGCTAGTGCTGCCACATACCATCAATGAGTGGCTATTCCAAGCTGACGTCGAACGTACACGATGGTCACATTATTGTGACTGGACCGTGTAGATGATTATTGTGTTTTAATTCTCTAGAGAAAATTATCAGGTACTGAACGTGGGATCCACAGTGCCAAATTCAGTTGCATATGAAGAGCTTATTTCAATAGTGGTACAAGTCCATTTTTGTTCATTCTGAGATACAGAGTCCTAAAGTATACATATTTGAATATTTCTGGTATCTCAACTGTAGATTTTAAACTTTAGGACTCTGTATCTCAGAATGAACAAAAGTGGACTTGTTTCACTATTGAAATAAGCCCTTCATATACGAGCGTGAACATATTTTCGGGAAATGTGAATTATTCGCCGTATTACGCAGACCATTCAGTTTTTATCTTGGCGTTGGATACGAAATGAGGCAATGCTTCCTTGGCCGGTGAGTTCACGCAGCCTTCGCTTTCTCTACTTTTTGTTGTAGCATATCTAACATCATTTATATTTATGACCCAGTGGAAAAGACGCATAGTATCCCTTGGCATTAAAGTTGCAGCTTGCGGTGATACTCGAAACATAATGAAGATACTTCAGTTAATATAATGGAAACCACATTTACTAATTTTCTATGTGGTTTGATTTTAACTACTGCCATTTCTTGCAACTGTTGTCAGACATGTGTCGGTTGACATCGCTTTAAGCTGGCGGCGCAGTTACCACGTTTCCTCTTTAAAAGCGGTGAATGGAGCGTTCTGTATTTTCTGTTTAATTTTAGCACGGTTTTGTGAAATATGGCTCTTTCGATAACGTATCTGCTATCTTTACGAATAAAGAACCTTTTACTATCGTTGTTGCTTCTTAAAACAGTCGTGTTTCCAGTACTTAATATCTCCAGTAATCATTCAGCTGCCAAATTTTAAAGGACTCTCGTCACTTTCTTTGTAGACACCTCTCCTTCGTGATATATGAATCATATATAGTACATGTAATTGCCTGTTGAGTGCGATTATGATAAATGCGTGTAGGGTATATCCTAGAGCCGAGAAAATATCTCATTTCTCTGGAAAGCAATGTGTGGGAGGAGTGGGCGTTCCCGTTTCATGAAGAGCAGTTTTATTTATTTATTTATGACATTACAGAGTGACCCCCTGCCTCGGTAACTATAGTGGGTCGTTTGCTACTAATACGAAGTAACTAGCTTCAGAGATGGGCTGTTAGTATTTTTGTACAGCTTCTCTCAGTGCTGTTATTTTTGTTGCCTTTTACACAATTACATCGTTAGTTAAAAGAGTGCAGCATCTGAAGCAAACCGACTTTTCTGCCATAAGCGTTTTGTTCGACGTGATGACTCAAGAATAAGAAAATAAGTTGCAAGTTAGTGGCTGAAGAGGAGAAACTTCGACAGAAGACAGCTCGAGGAGAACACTCCAAATAAAAAAATCCGTTTTAAAACATTGACATCGACAGTGAGAAACCTAAGATACTGACCGCAGGATATTAAGAATTCCTCCCCGATAAAAAGAGTCATCTGGAAACGAAGCAGCCCAGCCGAGGCCTTGTAGATTTTCATACGAAACGTTACTAATACCCAAATTACGTTCACAAGTGCGGCAGGTGTGGTTGTGACTCACAGGAGACTCCATAGCGCGTCATACGTACGAACAAGTGACAGTCATCCATATAAGCACACTGACAGCCTGAAGTGTTTCACGCGTAACGGGGTTAAAGGTTTCGCAGCATACTGAAAATTTCTCGGCAAAGGGACTCTCTCGCAGTGTCTCAGAGTTACATCAATATCAGGATACAAAATGAATCAGTCTCACGAAATGTACATTGATAAACGACTGAAGATACATACAGATATCGACGTATCTTAACCGGATTATTATAACCCTATTATAACAACGAATCGTGTATCGCAATGATTTGATTATAGTCCAGTTATAGCCCATTTTGCAGTTTCTCCAATACGTTTTGCTGTAAAGAAATTAATGCGTTAAGTGGTGAAGATCAGGAATCTCCTTTCCCTTTTTCGAATAAATTATAACGATCAGTAACTATGTGCTTCCGCATGTTACGCTGACTTGTTGTTTCCTTTTTATGCACAATATTTCTATGACGTACCCAGCCGTCTTCTCCAGGTGTTGTAAATTTTGCTATTGCGTATACTCGCTGCCTGGAATCCAACCAGACTGAGTGGAATCCAGATTACAGCAAAACTTTGTACATAAAATGCAAACAACTCAACGCCCGTAAGCACACTATTAATCAATCGTACACGTGAAATTTATTCGCAGTTGTGAATACGAGCAACTATTAGCTGTATGAGGGAATGACGACAGCAAAAATTTATGCCGGACAGAGACTCGAAATCGGATTTCTCGATTTAGACGAGCTGTCGCTTTTATCACTTTGGCCACCCGTGCAAGAGTGACGACCAGACACGAACTTCCGTATGTCGTTGTTACTGGGTTGCAACCTGCACTCGTACACACATTATGTACTTCCTGTAAAGTGGAGGACGTTTTAATTGAAAGCCACTGCCTGTTATTGGCGGATAAATGTGCATGCGTGTCCGATAGAAAATTGCATCGTTCTTATATCAAAACAGGCATTGCAATATCGTATTAATCGATCGCGCCAAGAGATCCCTTAAAGATGATCATTTCTTCTACCTCTGGGATCCGAAAATGCAGCCTCTAGCTTTGGCACCAACGCAACTTAAACTGGACAGTAAGGCTGAGTTTTTTCTGGTTATTGTCTCATTTTCAAACATGACTGATCATTCATTGATTATTCTGGTCACGAGAAAGACGTCTAAATAACTGAGGACAGACAGAGAACGTCAGTTCTACATGATAATCAAATCAACGAAGCAAAATACGAGATTCTCGTTGGAGTCTGATTGTGAACAGGCATTTGTAACTGTCAATGAACTCTTGAACCATGGGGCGCAAGTTACTGTGCAAGTATTTCTATATCGTATTATTCTGTGTCACCGGCACTAAAAGCAATGGAACAGCTGCAGCCCACAGTTTCTTTGAACTCTTCAGTTCTCCATTAGGAAAAACAAACACAGATTAGTGCATACTATGGGCATGTGGAACAAATACTCTACGGTAATGAGTAAACGATAAACCTAGAGTGAAAAGTGGAAGTGATGATTGCTTTGTAACGAATACCTGAACAGAAACAAAATCCTAAGACAAACACTTGAAAACTCATTCAAGACAGTTCTCTACAGTGACTTACCTCCTGGTGTGATGCCTCACGGAGTTATAACGTAACACAGTCTGTGCAGCAACGATGCAAGATCTTTTCGTTTCAGTTTTTTCGAAGAAGTAGATAGTTCCGTGCTGCCTCTTCCTTACATGTACCAAGGGGTTTTTAACAATATCAGGTACAAATGATTACGATTTGACTTTACTAAGTGAGAGACTGTGAGTTTGAAAGGAGCATTTGAAGAATTGGTTTTGTTGATAATATTCAGTAACGTCAAAATGGAGAAAACATTTACAGCGCACAAAAGTATCGAAAAGGTTAATAACGAATCTGTTACCTTCCAGTCTAACAGCACCAAAGCGCTGGAGAATGGTTGTCAGTATTTCTTATTTATGAAGATAGTAAAAGATTATTTTAATTATTTAATCCCTATTTGGACACTATAAGACACAAACTTCATATTTCCTAAAATATTTTCCATAAAAGCGTCTATATGCAAAATTCCTATGCGAAAGAAGTTAAGGGATTGAATAGAAACTTGGTAGATCTTTCGTTTAATCCAGAATAAATATCAATAAAGAAAGCGAAATCATATTTGAAGGAAATGAAGTAGCTACATTTCCGATCTTCTACACTGTTCATCAAAAAGACATACAGTGCTTAACTAAGGGTGTACAGACATCGCACTTGGGGAGTAGAAAACGGAAAAATGAAACTGGGTAGGAACGTCTCTTCTCAATCAGCTTACAATTTAGTTTACACAGAACACAAGGTTAAAGGAATGGGAAAAACTTCCGAAAAAATATCAATTTAAGATGCCGCTTATAGCAAAAATATGGATTGTAGGAAACTCTAGACAAAAGAAATTTGAACATATGGTTCCATAAGAGAAGAAAGCTATGTCGCCATGACTGGTTTCGATTAAGATGTTGCATGAGTAAATTTTGGGCTGGGTGCGGCGAGAGTATGTGAAGAAGATTAGGTGATGAGTACAGGGCAATATGATGGACCCGAACTCGCTAGTTTTCCAATGGAAGGAAGTGAGCTGGGACGAAGAATATGCACAGAAAATTTCCAGAATTAGGATAACATAAATATAAAAATGGAGAGATGATCAAATAAAAACGAATAATACATTATTACAAAACACTGACTGGTAATGACAGCTGCGAAACATTTCTAGATGACGAGGCGTATTACTCGTAAATGGGGACTGCAGAAGGCTGGGCTGGCGGTGGTTCCCTTTAAGTGCATTAAAGCGGCACAAATTCTACGCGCCGCCCACCCATCGTACACACGTTCTCTGGCAAATTTGTGAGGTGCCTTGAAGACTGCCATAACGTACCCCCAGTCCACATGAACACACCTGATAATCACATTAACATGCTATTATGCGTAGCAAAGCACAACATTTAATGACGTCTATAGACAGTAATAAACTGTACATAGACCGTATTGTAGTACCGAAAGACATTCCACAAAGCGGGAGATAAATATGAGAGAACTATTGTAGGTTTCTTTGAAACAAGGATTTTATCGAATAAATTTGTTTTTGGAGTAGTTCCACCTTGAGCAAACACAGTATTTTCTTATTATTATCCACGCATGTTTCGCTGAAGTTACAGCACCATCAGTGAGGTTTTTAGTTTCTTTCTATTACATTGCTCTTTACTACATGTACATATAGATATCTGAGTTTTTCAGAAAGGTATTCATGAATTTGAAACGAGAAAAATATTTTTTTGTGTATTCACTTACTTTTTCTGATGTCCCCATTATTTTCACTGAAAATAGTACTTTTGAACTTGCACTGTGTCACTTTATGCAAGATATAAAAACAAGCTAGCGGAGAGTTTTCAAAGTTGTTTTGGTCTTAGGCTTTGAGGTGTGTATTGAGACTGTGTAAGTGTGCGTGTATGTGTGTGTGTGTATTTCTAGGTTTGGGTCGTCTGCCAATTCTTTGAGCCCAAAGAACAGATTTGCGCCGCAGAGAAATATGTATTCACTCGTTATTTCTTTCCCTTCAACTGTGGCTTTCTGCAGTTGAGAATTTTTGGGTCGGTGTTACTGTCTGTTGGTCTGTGGTTCACATCCGTAAAGAGTGCTGCGGATGTGGAATGACAACCGTTACTCTTTAGTGACCTTCTCTGTTCTTTGTTCCTAATACTGAAATTTCTGATTGTCTGCACAACACAAATTGAACTAGATCCTACAGTCTGGAACCGCGCGACCGCTGCGGTCGCAGGTTCGAATCCTGCCTCGGGCATGGATGTGTGTGATGTCCTTAGGTTAGTTAGGTTTAAGCAGTTCTAAGTTCTAGGAGACTGATGACCTTAGAAGTTAAGTCCCATAGTGCTCAGAGCCATTTGAACCATTTTGAACTAGATCCTAATATATCAGTTGATAAATACCAGATATATTGTTCTTATCGGTGTTGCTATTAGTTATTCTCAGTTTTCTCTGTATTGCGTTATCTGTTCTGTAGGTTATTTTTAGTCCTTGTTTTGTGAGTGCGAACTGGCTTGTTGTTGTAGGTGAGAACATCATTTGCTTGTTGTTGTGGGTGCTTTTAGTTCGTGTGTGTTTGTGTGTGAGTTCTGTGTGTTTGTGTTATGTGTTTGCCGCTGTGGTCGAGCGGTTATACGCCCTTCAGTCCGGAACCGCGCTGCTGCTACGGTCGCAGGTTCGAATCCTGCCTCGGGCATGGATGAGTGTGATGTCCTTAGGTTAGTCAGGTTTGTTGTTGTTGTTGTGGTCTTCAGTCCTGAGACTGGTTTGATGCAGCTCTCCATGCTACCCTATCCTGTGCAAGCTTCTTCATCTCCCAGTATTTACTGCAACGCACATCCTTCTGAATCTGCTTAGTGTATTCATCTCTTGGTCTCCCTCTACGATTTTTACCCTCCACGCTGCCCTCCGATGCTAAATTTGTGATCCATTGATGCCTCAGAACATGTCCTACTAACCGGTCCCTTCTTTTTGTCAAGTTGTGCCACATACCCCTCTTCTCCCCAATTATATTCAATACTTCATCATTAGTTATGTGATCTACCCATCTAATCTTCAGCATTCTTCTGTAGCACCACATTTCGAAAGCTTCTATTCTCTTCTTGTCCAAACAGTTTTAAGCAGTTCTAAGTCTAGGGGACTGATGACCTCAGATGTTGTCCCACAGTGCTTAGAGCCGTTTGCACCATTTTTGATACATAACCAACACGGATTCAGAAAATATCGTTCTTGTACAACACAGCTAACTCTTTATTCCCATGAAGTAATGAGTGCTGTCGACAAGGGATCTCAGATTCATTCCATATTCCTAGATTTCCGGAAGGCTTTTGATACCGTTCCTCACAAGCGAATGTTAATCAAGTTGCGTGCATATGGAGTATCGTCTAAGTTGTGAGACTGGATTCGTAGTTTTCTCTCAGAGAGGTCACAGTTCGTAGTGATAGACGGTAAATCATCGAGTAGAACATAAGTGATATCTGGCGTTCCGCATGGTAGTGTCATAGGCCCTCTGCTGTTCCTGATTTACATATATGATCTAGGTGATAATCTGAGCAGCCCCCTTGGGCTGTTTGCTGATGACGCTGTAGTTCACCCTCTAGTGAAATCATCAAACGATCAATTCCAATTACAAAATGATCTATGGAGAATTTCTGTATGGTGCGAGAAGTGGCAATTGGCACTAAACAAAGAAAAGTGCGAGGTCATCCACATGGATACTAAAAGAAATCCGATAAATTTTGGGTATACGATAAATCTCACAAATCTAAGGGCTGTCAATTCGACTAAATACCTAGGAATTTCAATTACGAGCAACTTAAATTGGAAACACCACATAGATAATATTGTAGGGAAGGTGAAACAAAGACTGCGCTTTGTTTGCAGAACACTTAAAAGATGGATGTGTTTGATGTCCTTAGGTTAGTTAGGTTTAAGTAGTTCTAGTTCTAGGGGACTGATGACCTCATATGTTAAGTACCATAGTGCTCAGAGCCATTTGAACCATTTGTAAGTCCCATAGTGCTTAGAGCCATTTGAATCATTTCTTGTTATGCGTGTCTGTTTGATTGTCGGTGACATGTTTGTTTTCTGTGCCGGGTGACATTTCATTATTGTTTTAATTTGTCTATAATATTGTGTCGTATCCATTCTCCACTGATATTTATTTTATTATCTGTAGCTCATTTCTGTAGTTTCTACAGCTGCAGGCGAAAAACTGTGAAAGAAAAACAACTATAAAGCAAAACACATGAAACCACAGAAACTTACGTATAGGGGAGAGTGTTGTACTTTGTAACACTCCTCCGACTTCTGTCTCTAGCCAGCCCAGTAATAGAAGTTTAAAGTACGGTCCAGTCACATTAATGTTCGACGTCAACATGCAATAACCACTCACAGACGGCAGATGGCAGCACTAGCAGTGGAGGGTATATAGAGGGGCACGGGAAACACTGCAGTCGTTGTAACACGGAAACGGAGCGATTTACCTGACTTCTAGAAGGGCGTGATCATCGGCTTTCGGGATAAGGCTAGAAGCATTTCCGAAACGGCTAAATTTGCAAAATATTCGCGTGCCGCCGTGGTTAAAGTATACCGTAGATGGCAAACTGGCACTGTCCAAAATAGTCACCAAGGCAGTTGTGATCCACCACAAGCCGTAGATGAGGGTTGAACGATGGCTGCGGAGATGGTATGGGCTAATAGAGGTGCAACTGTAGAGCAACTGACCGCTCATATGAACCAAGGAACTACTAACAGCGTCTCCTCAACGACTGTTCAGCGAACTTTGCTGCATATGGGTCACTGCAGCAGGCACCTGGTTCAGTAGACTGCTGTTCACCGGCGACAAAGGCTGGAATTTGTACGCCAATACCGCAACTGGATGTGGCGCAAGGTGGCCTTTCCAGCTGAATCGCTGTTTATGCTCCATCGGACAGATGGTCGTTGTCGCGTAGGGCATGAAAGGTCCGAAAGCATAAACCCTGCAACAAATGTCTGAATTGTGTAGGCCAGAGGAGGGAGCGTTACGATCTGGTGAATGACTTCGTGGTATTCTCTGAGTGATTTCGTCACACTGGAAGGCATCTATCCTCGGTTATTTTTTCTCAACACGTTGGCATCTACCAGCAGTACAATGCAACGCGTCACACAGCTCTCAGTGTAAGTGCGTGGTCCGAAGAGCACCAGGATTATATTACCATACTACCGTGGCCACCAAACTGCCCAGATCTAAACCCAATCGAGAATCCGTGGGACCACTTCGATCGTGTGTTCGCGCCACGGATCCTTAACTGGTAAATCTAGCGCAGCTGGCCTCAGCATTGGAGTCGACATGGCTCCACATCCCTATCGGTAGCTTCCAGGACGTCACTGACTTTCACACTGCACGTCTCGCAGCAGTCCGCGCTGTTAAAGGTGGTTAATGAGGCTTTTGACAGGTGGTCACATTAATGAGAGTTAACAATGTATAGTCTCACATTTCTTTTTTAAATGATAGCATTCATTATATGTTTGTTGCAGTCTTTATCTGACATTACAAAAATTAATCCAGAGAAGTAAAGTTTTTCCAAAACGGAAAAACTATTTCAGGGTACAGCATGGTCATGTACACAGGAACAAATATTATGTTAAAATTTGAAAATTTTGCTATCTTGACAATACAGTATTTAATAGTTTCTGTGCTCTATTATTAATCTACTACACACCAAGAATGAGTAAGTGAAATCAAATTAAGAAGAAATATTACTAACCGTAGAGCACTGAAGAAGGCGAAATATTACGTTACTACTAAACCATCGTAAATTTTACTGCTTCAAATTTTATTCAGAGGGACTCACAGTTTATAGGTCATGCACAAGTTAATAACAATTATTAAATCTCCAGTGGTATGTTAATACGAAGTAAGTACAAAATGTGCTGTTTCATACCATTTAATGACAATTTTACTGCTCAGAATGTTACGGGGAAGGAAGTTAAAATTGATGCTATGAACTAGTTAAAAATTATTACAATTAACGTGACTCCAAGGGTATTTTACACACAAAGTGAGTAGGGAGTGTTCTGCTTTCTTCCACGGTCATCCAGCGATTCTTCATCCGATTCCTCCTTTCCTGCTTCAACGTCTCTGTCATCTGTACACTCAACGTTATATACTGAAGGAAACCTTCCTTTTCACTTGTCTTTATCATCTTCTTGAAGCAAATCATCCAGCATGTTACTGTCAAAGTCAAACACAGTGCCATCCATATGGGCTAATTTTAGTAGCGGAAGACGAGATTAGCACTGAAGAGGGCCAATGTGATACAGCTGTGACTGCTTGATGTTTTATGTATGATGCCGCACTTAATTAAATTTTAAGCGATGAAACAAGTATGCGGACTATTATAAAACAGGCATACTATTACATTAGTCCTCCCCCCCCTCCCCCCTGCGGGTCCGGGGGTAAGAATAGGCCCGCGGTATTCCTGCCTGTCATAAGAGGCGACTAAAAGGAGTCTCCAGCGTTTCGGCCTTAATGTCATGGTCCCCTAAGGGGTTTGACCTATACTTTTCAAAATTCTCTGTTAGTGCGTACCATTTGGGGAAGGACGCCTTACGTGGTGTATCACAAATCCATCTTGCCCTCAGATCTGGCACACTCGATATCGTCATGGAGTTGGACTTGCACCGAGCTTCCGGCCACTTCAGATGCGGTGTGCTCCGGGTAGCATACATTCTCTCCACTGTGCACTTCCATCTTCGCCCTCACGATGCAAATGGTTATTAGACACCCGAAATCCAGCACGGTAGCCAGTCTGTTGTGGTGGGGTCGTCATGCACCCTCTTGGTGGTAGCCCCGTGACTACACAGGGATCGCAATGCTGATACCTGAGCTGCTACCTCCCCACGTATGCCGATGAGTAGATGCCTATCCCTCTGGGGCATCGGGACTCCCGGCAAAGGACATCCTGCCAGGTGGTCTTTGCTGTGGCGGGGTGGCGCCCGTGGGGAGAGCCCCTGGCTGGAGTAGGTGGCATCAGGGCGGATGACCCACAATGAAGCTTGGTACATCATCTCTCGCTGGTGGGCCTCCACCAGCAGTCTCTAAGCGATCGAGGTCTAACCTCAATGGGAAGAAATACGATCCGAGATCATTTCCCTCATTGGCCACTCCGTGGGAGGAAGATATGGCTGAAGAAGGCAGTGAAGTTTATTCACCCTGGTACCTCGTCTGCAAGCGAGTTGATAGTGAATCATTTATGTCGACGAATCCTCAGTTGTTTGTGGAGCATTTAGAGGACAAGTTCGGGGAGGTGGAGGACTTGTCCAAACTGCGCTCTGGGTCAGTTCTAATCAAAACAGCATCCTCTGCCCAGTCACGGAGGTTGCTTGATTGCGACAAGTTGGGGGATGTTTCAGTTATCACCATGCCCCATAAGAGTTTAAACATGGTCCAGGGTATTATATTCCACAGGGATCTTCTTTTACAGTCATACGATGAACTGCGCGCCAACCTAGAATGACGAGGTGTTCACTTCGTCCGGCGCGTCCATCAGGGTCCGAGGGATAATCAGGTAGCCACCGGTGCCTTCATCTTGGCCTTCGAGAGTGACGCCTTACCCGAAAAGGTCAAGGTGATGGTTTACCGCTGTGATGTGAAGCCATATATCCCTCTTCCGATGCTGTGTTTTAAATGCTGGAAGTTTGGGCATATGTCATCCCGTTGTAGTTCCAGTGTCACGTGTCGAGATTGTGGACGTCCTTTGCATCCCAATACTCCATGTGCACCGCCTCCCATCTGTGTTAACTGCGGAAAACACCATTCCCCTTGCTCTCCGGACTATAGGATTTTCCAGAAAGAACGGAAGATAATGGAATATAAGACCCTGAACCGCCTGACCTACACTGAGGTTAAGCGGAAATATGAGAGAGTCCGTCCTGTGCCAATGACATCTACCGACCCCGCCGCTGTGACAATGGTTCTACCATCTCCCGCTTCGTCGCGTACAGTTGGCTCTCTGATCCATCAAAATCCACCTGCCCCCTTGATGGTGGGGGGCACTTCACTCTTTGTCACTCCTGTTCCATCTACTTCAGGTGCAACACCTCCACAACCATCGGGGACATCAGTTCCCACTTCTCAGCTGGAGAATCGTAAGTCTTCTTCAGCTCCTCTAGCCAGGAAGGGGTCCCTTGGGGCCCTCCTTTCCCAGGTTCTGACCAGTGGAAAATTGGACACCCGCCAGTCTCTGAAGCAACCACAGGTCGCTGGTCGTAGGGCTTCACAGTCCTCGTCCGTCCCTGAGACTGACCCAGTGAATCCCTCCCAGCCAGAACCACCAAAGGCACAGCGCGAAAAGCAGAAAAAGAAGAAGGCTCCCAAGAATCCAGACATTGCGGTGGCACCCATCCCACCGCTTCCTACAAGCTCAGCGTCTGAGAATGAGGTGGAAACTCTGGCGTCCGCTGAGGACCTAGATATCACCGTACCCTCGGACGCAATGGATGTCACTCGCGCAGGTACTCAATCGGTGGCAGCAGGCGAGCCAGCGGCGTAACCTGCCTCCCCAGTCCCTTCACGCCTTTCTCAGCCATGGACAATGTCGTCCTCCAGTGGAACTGCAGCGGTTTCTTCCACCATCTTGCTGAGCTCCGACAACTTCTCAGCCTTCACCCTTTCCTCTGCATTGCTCTTCAAGAAACTTGGTTTCCGGCAATGCGAACCCCCGCCCTCCGTTGCTATCGGGGTTATTATAGGAACCGAGCAGCTTATGAAAGGTTATCTGGTGGCGTCTGCATCTACGTCCTGCACTCCCTTCACAGCGAGTCTGTCCCTCTACGAACATCTTTAGAGGCTGTCGCTGTTCGGGTGTGGACGCCTTAGGCTGTTACTGTCTGCAGTCCATATCTTCCACTGGATGGTGATGTTCCACAGCATGTCCTGGCTGCGCTGATAGGCATCGTTACTGCCGCAGAATCTGCCATTCCCTGTTCTTCAGGGTCCCCTCTTTGGAGGACTGTGCCTTGGTGGTCGCCTGAGATCGCTGAGGCGATTAAAGAACGCAGGCGGGCGCTCCAGCGTCACAAGCGGCATCCCTCATTGGAACATGTCATCGCCTTTAAATGGCTCAGAGCGCGGGCCCGCCGCATCATTCGCCAACACAAGCAGGAGTGCTGGGAAAGGTATGTCTCCACCATTGCCCTCCATATCTCTCCATCGCAGGTTTGGGCCAAGATTAGGCGACTCTATGGCTATCGGACCCTCCTCAGTGTCCCTGCGCTTTTACTGAATGGAGCAGTTTGTACTGACTCCGATACAATTGCAAACTGCTTAGCAGAGCATTTTGCTCAGACTCCGCTTCTGCTAATTACCCACTGGCCTTCCACGCCATTAAAGAGCAGTTGGAACATCGGAGCCTTTCATTTCACAGGCGCCACTCTGAATCACATAATGTTTCCCTCAGTGAGTGGGAATTCCAAAGTGCCCTAGCCGCTTGCCCAGATACGGCTCCTGGGCCAGATCGCATCCACTGTCAGATGCTCAAACACCTCTCGGTGGACTACCGGTGACGCCTCCTAGACCTTTACAACCGTATCTGGGTTGGGGATGAGTTCCCGTCGCAATGGCGGGAAAGGACCGTAATCCCCGTTTTGAAACCTGGCAAGAACAGAGCCGCTGGTTGAGTTGGCTACTTGAGTCTCAGGGCCTTCTGGCTCCGTCTCCGGATGGGTTTTGTAAAGGCCGCTCTGCCGCCGATAATCTTGTGTGCCTGGAGCCTGCCATCCGTACGGCCTTTGCCCGCCATCAGCACCTGGTCGATGTCTTCTTTGACATGAGGAGGGCATACGATACAACATGGCGACATCACATCCTCTCTACACTTCATGGTTGGGGTCTTCGAGGTCCACTCCCGATTTTCATTCACAATTTTTTGTCGCTTCGTTCCTTCCGCGTGCAAATTGCGGCCCCCCATAGTTCCTTCCGAGTTCAGGAGAATGGGGTCCCACAAGGATCTGTCTTAAGTGTCTGCCTCTTTTTAATTGCAATTAATAGGCTCGCTGCGGTGGGAACGTCTGTCTCAGCTTCGTTGTATTCTGTCGGCTTCTGCCTATACTTTAGCTCCAGTGGCATTGCAGCTGCTGTAAGGCAGCTGCAGGGCGCTATCCGCAAGGCGCAGTCTTGGGCTGTAGCGCATGGCTTCCAGTTTTCGGCTGCCAAGACCTGCGTTATGCGTTTCTGCCGGCGACGCACTGTTCACCCTGAGCCACGGCTTTATCTTGATGGCGAACCTCTTGCTGTGGTGGAGACACATTGGTTTTTGGGTATGGTTTTTAATGCTCTGCGTTGCTTGAGCCACACCAGCTGGGGAGCCGATCGGTCTACCCTCTTACAGCCCTACCAGGCGTTAATTCAGTCCCGTCTGGATTATGGGAGCCTGGCTTGTGGTTCAGCATCCCCTTCCGCGTTGCGGGTGCTGGACCCTATCGTTCACAGCGGGATCAGACTTGCCACTGCAGCATTCCAGACAAGCCCTGTGAACAGCATACTTGTGGAGGCAAGTGTCCCTTCACCGCGCTTCCAGCGCCAACGTTTACTGGCCGCTTATGCTACACACATTTGTAGCTTGCCTGGGCATCTCAATTATCATCTGCTGTTCTCTCAGTCTGTCGTCCATCTCCCAGAACGCCAGCCTCGGTCGGGTTGTACGATCGCAGTTCACGTTAGAGCTCTTCTCTCTGGGCTTGGGGTTTTTCCTCTTCCACCTCTTTTTCGGGTCGCTCTGCGTACACCCCCATGGTGTGTGCCCCGCCCATGCCTTTGGCTCGATTTGGCACAGGGCCCGAAGGACTCGGTCCCTCCTGCGGCCTTCCGCCGCCGCTTTTTTTCAATCCTTGCCGCGTTTCAGGGCTCTGACGTGGTCTCTACTGACGGTTCGATGGTTGCTGGTTGTGTCCACGCACTGCTTCCCGCGGAGTGTATCCTTCTTTGGCACGAACAAATGGAAGTCGAAAGATGCGAGACAAGCGCTGTAGGATGGATGGGAAAGAACAGTCCAATGAAATTCTGTAACCTCCTCTCGGGTGCGCAGAATGTGTGAGGCCTTGCGGTGTCATAAGGAAGGTCGTTTGCATTTTTGTGGTGACGAACACGCTAAAGTCGTTTCTTCAGTTTCCTGAGGGTAGCACAATCCATTTCAGAGTTGATCGTTGCACCGTGAGAAAGAACATCAAACAGCGTTGCCGTGACTTTATCGTCTGAGGGTGAGGATTTGAACTTTTTGTTCGGAAGAGAGTACTGTGACCCAACTCCATGGATTGCCGTTATATTTTCGGTAGGAAGTGATGAACACATGTTTCATCGCCTGTGACGACGTTCGAGAAAAAATGCCACGACGAGGCTCGTAACATGCAAGCAATTCCGCCCAGTTTGAGACGATCCTTCTTCATTGCTCTTTATGGTCTTCAGTTAGGCGGTGAGGAACCCAGCTTGCATTCACTTTTGAGTACTCCAACTGGTGGACGAACGTGTCAGCACTACCAACAGAGACGTCCAGTTGAGCATCGAGGCGTTTGACTATGTTCCTCCGATCGCCTCAAATGCGAGCGTCCGCACGTTCCAACAGTGCAGCAGTCATAACAGTGCGGCTGGCTGGCGCGCGTGCTATCGGTCGGGTTTGCGTGACATTGTTGCGACGATGACAGATGCCTCGCCCAACGGCTCAACGTGCTTTTGTTCACTGCCAAGTCTCCGTAGACATTCTGTAAGCGGCTATGAATATCTGCGATGCTCTGGTTTTCCGGCAAAAGAAACTCAGTGACAGCTTTCTGCTTGGAACGGACCTCAGTTACAGATGGCGTTTTGAAGGCTATGTATTGCACCGCCAAGTATCGGAACTTCATGAAACTATAGGGTCTGAAGCGGGAATATGCCACGATGTCCCCCAAAAACTTCCACATGTTTTTCGACCGATATTGGCTCAGAAAAAGTATGTAGCATTACTTACTGAACGCCCCTCATATTTGTCTCTGTCTCTCCCCTCGTATAGCATTTCCAGATCATATCGGTATGCCATTGGTGACGCAATCGAATCCTTTCGTTTGGCTCTTTGTGTTCCCATGTAATCAGCACCGTTCGTGCTGCGCATCCGAAAATAAGTAAAACGCAATTTGAAAGACTCGCCAGCTACCGGACGCTGACGTAACGCCCGGTCCGCGGAAACCTAGGCGGAGCAAGGACGCCTCCGCCGGAAGCGAGCCGCTGCCCAGCGCCGCCTGACCTGACCTCGGCACATCCGCCCACCGGCTAGTGGCCCAGAGTCCGCCCGCACTCAGTCGGACGTAATCCTAGTACGCAGAAATGCCATGACGTGTTACAAGGCACAGCACTCTATTCTATATATAAAAAGTTTCTGGTTTCCTCTTTCCGTAGATGCTCACGACAATACAACGTGAACATTCGATCGGCTTCGCCGTTTTCGAGATACTCGTTCACAGGCACTGCGTAATAATAATCTGCCTTTTTTCAAAGTTGCTTTTCTCAATGTATTCCCCCATTTGCAGCCCATATCTTCCGTCCGTGTCTGCGCTGCTTGTATATTTTTTACCGCGTCACGTGCCTGCAACGCCACCAGGCGGCATCCAACGTCGCGTTGGGCAGTGATCATAATGTTTTGGATTATCAGTGTACCTTGTGTCATGTCTATGGTGAAATGAGATGTATTCTATATGTGAGGTAATTTACTAAAGAGTGTGTACGCTGAGAAGAAGACACGTAACTTATCTGATCACGGCAGGCATATGAGGTACTATAATCGTCCTAGAAGTATTTTGCAAACGCAGGGTCCAGAAAGATTCATAGTTCCTAGAACACCTTTCACTACCTGTGTCGTGTCAGGCTATATCGAAACAATAGTGATTTTACAGGCTTAGTGACAGCGCAGGTATATGATTCACTTCCTAAGGAACCATGTTCCGAAATTTTTGGAAGACGTAGATATAAATGGAAAACTTCCTGCTCGTGGCCATAGCGCTTGCTTCCCATTTGAGGCCCACATCGAAATTTACATACAGACAGTGATCATCATACTTTAATAAGACATTAAAGTTCCCTCTCGAAGAATAGGAGCAAAGCATTAACAAAATTGGGACTAAATAGCTTCATGTGAAATATTAAAATTATAATGTACATTTTCGCATTTAATTTTAGGCCCAGATTCTTTATCAATTTACGCAATGATTACACGTCTTTATTAATGACATCAATGGCAAAACGTATATATCCGAGCTTGGTATTTGAGCAAAGATGAAATTTATATTATTTACAGGACGGTGCCGACGAGATGCTGTTGACATACAAGTAGAACAATTGTGGACCTAACTCTATCATGACCAAATTGATTAAAATTTCTATATTACTGTAAAAACTGTTTCCTGCTTTTTGAATGGATATTAAGGCAGGACATGTTTCTAAATTTCGATTGTCACTTACAGTTTTATAATTATTTTAAGTGGGGTGTATATGTTCCACTTGGCTCGAGTAGGAATAAATGGTTCCCTAAATTTATTCCTCCACGAGTCCAACGGGAAATATACGTCTCACTTAACTTTTTTACTGCGGATTAGCATCTGTAAAAAGAAGAAATTTATTTATTCACAGCTTAATATTTTGGTGAAATTTTTCAAAACTTAATTGAATTCACAGTGATACTTTCCAATAGCTACGTATGAAAATAGTTGTTATCTCCTGCTTCCGTGTACGGCCCTATCTGCACCACCACCTTGTGCACCTTGCTGGTAAATGTTTTCCAACTGCATATAAGCGTACATCATCATTTGTACAACAAAATGGTTCAAATGGCTCTGAGCACTATGGGACTCAACTTCTCAGGTCATTAGTCCCCTAGAACTTAGAACTAGTTAAACCTAACTAACCTAAGGACATCACAAACTTCCATGCCCGAGGCAGGATTCGAACCTGCGACCGTAGCGGTCTTGCGGTTCCAGACTGCAGCGCCTTTAACCGCACGGCCACTTCGGCCGGCATTTGTACAACAGGGTTTGTATCTGTAGCAAAATGACAAGATATTAAGCCAGTTACAGTTTTGGCACTTGCTCATCCCCGGAAAGATATACGATTCGTCACAAGCTACTATATATCGTTCCCTGCATCCATAGCAGAGTACGTAACTGTAATGGGTGCTGTGGAGTGTGTGGTCCCCTTATTGCGCTTAAGAAAATGGTAAATGCGGAAGGATATTAACACACTTTACAGCATAGTGTACTGAGTACAGTAGAGCAACAGTTCGGAGAGGATGTGTGTTAGTATCAACATGACAATGCACTATGTCATAAAGCAGCGTCTATGAGGCAGTGAATGGTCCGTTGACGATAAAATTCCAGAAATGGATTGGCCTGTCCGTAGTTCCGACCTGAACTCAACGGAAGACATCTGCGAGTTAGGCGAGACACTAATAACAAATATAGCCTGTTGTGCACCTAGGTTTGTTGTTCGCGCTGTGACGGTGTTATCATTGTTCACAGTGCCCAAACTCAACGATCAGTTACTAAATATTCAGTGAAGGTAACGAGGATTGTACCCGCTCGCCTTGTGTAAGCATGGATTAATTGATTGACTATTGAAATTTTTGACGGTTTCCCCGTAGTATTATAACTTTGCTGTGTGTTGTTTCGTTCAAAAATGTGTGTAAAATCTTACGGGACTTAACTGCTTACACACTACTTAACCTAAATTATCCTAAGGACAAACACACACATCCATGCCCGAGGGAGGACTCGAACCTCCGCCGGGACCAGCCGCAGAGTCCATGACTGCAGCTCCTTAGACCGCTCGGTGTTGTTTCGTGATAACTTGGCAGTATTCAGACGTAATAAGCAACGACACATCTATAGCAAGTCGTATCATAGCACAATTCAAAGGCACACTGCCCACCAGATCAGAAAGAACGAACACACAACTTTGAAATCAAATTTTGAAAGGAGTAAGTATAAAATGAAGCAGACAAACAAAAACAGTTGTCAAAAAATGAGATTGACAGAGTGTACAAAATCACAAAATAGGATTGGGTAGAAAATATTGCAAAACTGTGGTATCCAAAACGGCTATAGAAATAGGAAGAGCGAGGCAGCTGAATGAACTTTTGATTAAGAACAAAAATCAAAATTATGGGCTAGTGCATGATCACCAGACTTCTCTAGTATTTGCGAATTCTCCTCCAAAAGCTAGCACGTAGTGTTCGCGTGTGGAGCCCTGGAAGGAACTGCTTAAATTCGTATGTGTGCACTTGTCTTGGCGGTCCCTTCGAGCACGATACCTAGGAGGCTGTAGTATATTGCTAGATTTCTCACCCAGTACTGGCTCTAGTTTGTTAACAATTAGGCATTCACGGGATAGTTAACGGTTGCCTTCAAGCGTCTAACAGTTTAGGGTTTACCACAATCCGTGACTGTCTCCTGTGTGTCAGACAAACCTCTGGCAATATATGCTGCCTTTCTTTATATAAGTTCAGTATTCCGCATTAGTCCTGTTTCGCATGGCACTTACACACTCGAGCCATATTCTAGAATGCGTTGCACGAATGTTCTGTCAGCAGTCTCACTTGTAGCCCATTTCATTCTTCCGACATCCTACCAATAAATCGAATTCTAACACCCGTTTTATCTGCTATTCAGTCTACGTGATAATTCCATGTCATATCCTCACAAATTTTTACATCAAGGTATTTGCATTAGTTGACTAACTCCAGTTGTTTCATTTATGGACATTTGTAGCAAGTTATGAATTTTTGCTTGTGAAGATCTAAAATGTTCAAATGTGTGTGAAATCTTATGGGACTTAACTGCTAAGGTCATCAGTCCCTAAGCTTACACACTACTTAACCTAAATTATCCTAAGGACAAACACACATACCCATGCCCGAGGGAGGATTCGAACCTCCGCCGGGACCAGCCGCACAGTCCATGACTGCAGCGCCTAAGACCGCTCGGCTAATCCCGCTCGGCTTTGTGAAGATCTGACTGACAGTACTTCATTATAGCTGAGCGAAACATCTGCAAAAAGTTTGAGGTTATTATTAATATAATTTGCCGAGAGAATCATATTGCAGCGACCCGGCCTGTTCCCGGCCGCTACGCGTCAGAATGGGCGAGAGAAATGGTGAGAGATAGGGCAGATCACGCCGAGGTATTCAGCTAAACATTGGTAGTATTCACAGATGTTTATTCAAGCGCAGCCCGCCCACGCTCCCCAGAGTTATGCCGGCTGGTCTGTCCCGCGCCTACCAGTTGTCACCATGTCGCGCGCTTGGGCTCGAAACTAGATGTCCTGATGCCGAGCAGGAATGCCTCGGTCACCTTCCCCCCGCCCAGGAATAGGCCAGGACGGTGGCCGATGACGTCTAAGTGGCTAGGAGACCGCGAGGGCGGCCGTCCCCTAGCTGGATCGTAGACAGCTCGCATTCCGTCGTCCGAAGTCCTTCGGAGAGTGGACGCTGGCCGAACACCAGCTCGCCGCATCGGTGAAGTTGCTCCCCGAGTCCCGCAGCCGCCACGCCACAGGTATGGCGCGCCTCGTGTCGGAACTATGAGTTAATAATCATCGCACAGTTCCCTAGCCGGTCTTCATAAATCAGGAATAGCCACGGTTGCTCTGAAATTCAAAAGCCTGTCATTCTCTCTGGTTCAAGCCGCAGACAAAATTGCAGCACGACTGAATGCCTTGAGCCTCTAAGCTCTGTTATTTATACCCTCATAAAGTTGCAACGTGTGAGTTTCTCGGTAGCACGCAAGTGCTCTAAGCTACAAAGTCTCACATCACTCTTGTTCACACTCTATTGCGGCGATCGCGGTACTACAGGCCTTCGCCGTGACCCGTGTAGCAACCTCGTCTGTCCGGGATGATTTGAAGTAATGACAACAGTACTGCCCAGTGGCTTACTTGATTAGCACATTGCCAGAGCTGGCCTCTACTATCTGGCCGGGGCTGCAATTAAACTTTAAGAATTTCCTGTTCGCCCGCCGAACTTTTTCTGCGTTAAGCATGGTGTGCAAAGATCACAAGACACTTTTCTGGGGCATACCTGAAGTCGATGGATCTCCATTCCAGATAACGTTCTGCATCATCTGTACCAAGAACGCGTCAGTCCGGTCACAGAAAAATGGTTCAAATGGCTCTGAGCACTATGGGACTTAACTTCTGAGGTCATCAGTCCCCTAGAACTTAGAACTACTTAAACCTGACTAACCTAAGGACATCACACACATCCATGCCCGAGGCAGGATTCGAACCTGCGACCGTAGCGGTCGCGCGGTTCCAGACTAGCGCCTAGAACCGCTCGGGCACCCCGGTCGGCTCCGGTCACAGATTTCCTTTCATAACCTACACGACACTTAATAAGGGTTCGTATGGCACTGCATCAAATTAATTTCGGAATTTAAGCAATACTGCATCTACATGACTGCCTTGATCCCTAGCTTTCGGGATGTCACGTGAGAAAAGGGCGAGTTGTGTCGCATAACGGATGTATTCGGAATTTATTCTGGTTGGCATGAAGAAGACATTCTGCTCGAGATACCACATCCATTTGAGCTTAGAATATGTTCTAAGATTCTACAATAATTTGATCTCAATGATCTTGGTCTGCCGGCCGCTGTGGCCGAGCGATTCTAGGCGCTTCAGTCCGGAACCGCGCTGCTGCTACGGTCGCAGGTTCGAATCCTGCCTCGGGCATGAATGTGTGTGATGTCCTTAGGTCAGTTAGGTTTAAGCAGTTCTAAGTCTAGGGGACTATGTTAAGTCCCATAGTGCTTAGAGCCATTTGAACCATTTGATCTTGGACCATAGGCTTGGGGATCAACTTACTGCCACTCTTGTAAACCGGTGTCAGAAGTAGTATTTAGTTCCACGGATACAGCATATTATGGTTTTCAAAACGGCTAACTCAGCAGAAGATTTTATAAAAACCTGATACGGATTATTTCGGGTGCTGAGACCTTGTTCAATTTTTTGTGATTTCAGTTGTTTCTGAACTCGATTGATTGTGATATCTGAAATAGTGCTAGAATTACACTGCAATTTTCACAGCCAAATCGTTTCATTTATCAGGTCTCTCTGTCAGTCTGTCTGTCTCTTTGCAGAGGTTCCATGACACGAAACGACCCTCCCCATCACGAACTGTTCTAGTAATACATATCTACGCAGTGCTTCGTCAACTATTACTGTAAACTTGAATAACAGTTCTCCTACTGTTTCGCAGAATGTCTTGTCACGCCCACCACTCACAAAGCAGCAAGTAACCAACCTGATGGTATGATGATTAAAGTCTCCTCCAGTAATGAAAATATGGCTGGTGATCATACGTTCTTGCGAGAGGTCCCTATTACTTACACCATACAATTCTCTACACTATGACGCAAGCCTAGGAAGTCGCAACCTAGCTTCTCAGAGAGCCTACGAAGTTACAAAATTCAATATTCCGAGACCCACAGCGTCAAGAGTATGCCAAGAACATCTCACCATGGACAACGTATTGGTCGATGGCTTTCACTTAACGACCGAGTGCAGCGGCGTTCCGTAGATTTTTCAGTGCTAACTGACAAGCAACACTGCGTGAAACAACCACATAAATCAATGTGGGTCGTACTGCGAACATATTCGCAAGGACAGCGTAGCGAAATTTGGCGTTAATGGACTATGGCAGAGACGACCGAGGTGGGTGGTTTTGCTTACTGCACGACATCACCCGCAACACTTCTTCTGGGCTCGTGACTGTTGGACGCTAGACGACTGGAAACACGTGGTGGATAGATGAGCCCCCATTGTAGTTGGAGAGCTGATAGTGGGGTTCGAGTATGACGCAAACTCCACGAATCAAATGGTTGAAATGGCTCTGAGCACTATGGGACTTAACTTCTGAGGTCATCAGTCCCCTAGAACTTAGAACTACTTAAACGTAACTGACCTAAGGACATCACACACACCCATGCCCGAGGCAGGATTCGAACCTGAGCCAGTTGTAGAACCGCTCGGCCACTCGGCCGGCCTCCACGAATCCGTAGACTCAAGTTGTCAACCAGGTACTACACTCCTGGAAATTGAAATAAGAACACCGTGAATTCATTGTCCCAGGAAGGGGAAACTTTATTGACACATTCCTGGGGTCAGATACATCACATGATCACACTGACAGAACCACAGGCACATAGACACAGGCAACAGAGCATGCACAATGTCGGCACTAGTACAGTGTATATCCACCTTTCGCAGCAATGCAGGCTGCTATTCTCCCATGGAGACGATCGTAGAGATGCTGGATGTAGTCCTGTGGAACGGCTTGCCATGCCATTTCCACCTGGCGCCTCAGTTGGACCAGCGTTCGTGCTGGACGTGCAGACCGCGTGAGACGACGCTTCATCCAGTCCCAAACATGCTCAATGGGGGACAGATCCGGAGATCTTGCTGGCCAGGGTAGTTGACTTACACCTTCTAGAGCACGTTGGGTGGCACGGGATACATGCGGACGTGCATTGTCCTGTTGGAACAGCAAGTTCCCTTGCCGGTCTAGGAATGGTAGAACGATGGGTTCGATGACGGTTTGGATGTACCGTGCACTATTCAGTGTCCCCTCGACGATCACCAGTGGTGTACGGCCAGTGTAGGAGATCGCTCCCCACACCATGATGCCGGGTGTTGGCCCTGTGTGCCTCGGTCGTATGCAGTCCTGATTGTGGCGCTCACCTGCACGGCGCCAAACACGCATACGACCATCATTGGCACCAAGGCAGAAGCGACTCTCATCGCTGAAGACGACACGTCTCCATTCGTCCCTCCATTCACGCCTGTCGCGACACCACTGGAGGCAGGCTGCACGATGTTGGGGCGTGAGCGGAAGACGGCCTAACGGTGTGCGGGACCGTAGCCCAGCTTCATGGAGACGGTTGCGAATGGTCCTCGCCGATACCCCAGGAGCAACAGTGTCCCTAATTTGCTGGGAAGTGGCGGTGCGGTCCCCTACGGCACTGCGTAGGATCCTACGGTCTTGGCGTGCATCCGTGCGTCGCTGCGGTCCGGTCCCAGGTCGACGGGCACGTGCACCTTCCGCCGACCACTGGCGACAACATCGATGTAATGTGGAGACCTCACGCCCCACGTGTTGAGCAATTCGGCGGTACGTCCACCCGGCCTCCCGCATGCCCACTATACGCCCTCGCTCAAAGTCCGTCAACTGCACATACGGTTCACGTCCACGCTGTCGCGGCATGCTACCAGTGTTAAAGACTGCGATGGAGCTCCGTATGCCACGGCAAACTGGCTGACACTGACGGCGGCGGTGCACAAATGCTGCGCAGCTAGCGCCATTCGACGGCCAACACCGCGGTTCCTGGTGTGTCCGCTGTGCCGTGCGTGTGATCATTGCTTGTACAGCCCTCTCGCAGTGTCCGGAGCAAGTATGGTGGGTCTGACACACCGGTGTCAATGTGTTCTTTTTTCCATTTCCAGGAGTGTATGTGTGGGCTGTATTTACATGGAATGTACTGGGTCCTCTGGTCCATCTGAACAGATCATTAATTGGAAATGGTTATGTTAGGCTACTTGAAGACCATTTGCACCCATTCATGGACTTCATGTTTCCAAAGAACGATGGAATATTTGTGGATGACAAAGCACCATGTCACTGGGCCACAATTTTTCGCGACTGGTTTGAAGAACATTCTGGACCATTCTAGCGAATGATTTGGCTACCCGGGTGGCCCGACATTAATCTCACTAAATATTTATGGGACATAATTAAGAGGTCAGTTCGTACATTAAATCCTGCACTGGAGACACTTTTACAGTTATGGACGGCTATAGAGGAAGTATGGCTCAATATTTCTGCAGGGGACTTCCCACGACTTTTTGAATCCACGCCACGTCAAGTTGTTGCACTACGCCGGGCAGAAGGAGATCCGACACGATATTAGAAGGTGTGCCATGACGCATGACGTAAGTCACCTCAGTGTACATTCCTGTTGAAGAAAGAAATAGAACGCGATATGAGGTATAATATACGCAAATCGCACTGTTACGCCTCAGCAGTCGACGTCGTAAGAGCCGTGTTATTGTTGTGACCGTAAAATTTCGAATACTTTCTTAAAAATGGTTCAAATGGCTCTGAGCACTATGGGACTCAACTGCTGAGGTCATTAGTCCCCTAGAACTTAGAACTAGTTAAACCTAACTAACCTAAGGACATCACAAACATCCATGCCCGAGGCAGGATTCGAACCTGTGACCGTAGCGGTCTTGCGGTTCCAGACTGCAGCGCCTTTAACCGCACGGCCACTTCGGCCGGCGAATACTTTCTTAGAACAAACTTGTCAATGAGCACAAAAAATTGGAAATATCGGCACTAAGTAAATCAGAACACTGCAGTCAGGAAGAAGCGAGTTTCCAAACGAGGTACTGTAGCCTTGATTCAAATTTGGAAGTCTAAACAGTCAATTTACTATAAAAATGCTCGCACTCCTCCGAATTTTTTTAAAACTATACCTTCGTTCACGTAGGTACACTCTCAAAATACAGTGGTTTGTAGATAGGACAAACATATGAAACTTCCTGGCAGATTAAAACTGTGTGCCGGACCGAGACTCGAACTCGGGACCTTTGCTTTTCAAGGGCAAGTGCTCTACCAACGGAGCTACCCAAGCACGACTCACGCCCCGTCCTCACAGCTTTACTTCTGCCAGTACCTCGTCTCCTACCCTCCAAACTTTACAGAAGCTCTTCTGCGAACCTTGCAGAACTAACACTCCTGAAAGAAAGGATATTGCGGAGACATGGCTTAGCCACAGCCTGGGCGATGTTTCCAGAATGAGATTTTCACTCTGCAGCGGAGTGTGCGCTGATATGAAACTTCCGGATTAAAACTGTGTGCCGGACCGAGACTCGAACTCGGGACCTTTGCCTTTCGCAGGCAAGTGCCCACGAAAGGCAAAAGTCCCGAGTTCGAGTCTCGGTCCGGCACAAAATGGTTCAAATGGTTCAAATGGCTCTGAGCACTATGGGACTCAACTGCTGAGGTCATTAGTCCCCTAGAACTTAGAACTACTTAAACCTAACTAACCTAAGGACATCACAAACATCCATGCCCGAGGCAGGATTCGAACCTGCGACCGTAGCGGTCTTGCGGTTCCAGGCTGCAGCGCCTTTAACCGCACGGCCACTTCGGCCGGCGGTCCGGCACACAGTTTTAATCTGCCAGGAAGTTTCATATCAGCGCACACTCCGCTGCAGAGTGAAAATCTCATTCAGGAAAAACATAGTTTACAACTTGTGGTACAATATTTATTACGTGTTTCGCGCCATTCGGGGTTGGAAAATACGTAAAATGACACGACACATGTGCAAATTTTGATCCAAATAGCAAATTGGGTACGAAAGAGACAGCATATTTAGAAGGTACGTAGAATGTTAGAATTAACATTTTTAAAGCGAATTTATTTAATACGTGTGATCTCACCTGCAGGTTCAAAAAAAAAATGGTTCAAATGGCTCTGAGCACTATGCGACTTAACTTCTGAGGTCATCAGTCGCCTAGAACTGAGAACTAATTAAACCTAACTAACCTAAAGACATCACACACATCCAAACCCGAGGCAGGATTCGAACCTGCGACCGTAGCGGTCACGCGGTTCCAGACTGAAGCGCCTTTAACCGCACGGCCACACCGGCCGGCCGCACGTTCAAATGGCTCTGAGCACTATGGGACTCAACTTCTGAGGTCATTAGTCCCCTAGAACTTAGAACTAATTAAACCTAACTAACCTAAGGACATCACACACATCCATGCCCGAGGCAGGATTCGAACCTGCGACCGTAGCGGCCTCGCGGTTCCAGACTGCAGCGCGTAGAACCGCACGGCCACTTCGGCTGGCGCGCACCTGCACGTAAAGGAAAGAAATCGAAAGCCGGTTTGTATATGTGAGTATTTGTTTACGTGTAGTGCTCTTAGCTGATTTTGTGACGTCTTCAATACTAATGTGCTAAAGGCGAACACTACAGCATTTATCCCGCTGAAAATAGCGGTTATTGTTGAGCACAGCAAAACATCTCTTCCCTATGAAGCAGCTATCATTTAGTGTCACTGATAAAATTTTTTTTAAAATTAGTCTTTTAACTTTTCTGAGTGTCATCGGATATAGGATATACAAGTATAATTTGTATGAAATCCACGGGAGAGCAGGTTTTAGCGGTTTAGTGAGAACGCTTTGCACGCGCCGTGGGCCGGCAGGGGCACGGGAGGCGTTACAGGCCCCCGGGGCCCGAGGCAGCTCGGCAGTGTGAGATGAAATTAGCTTCCCTCGCGTTACAGGGGGTGCGGCCAGCCAAGCGTTTTACGACGACACGCGGCCTCTACCTTCCTGAAGGATGTATCAAGCCCCGCGGGGCCGTACACGTGCCTAGACTCAACTTCTCGCGGCCGTCCTTGTGATACGATACCGCACGCTCCACGAGTACTAGGCAGTAAATCTAACACAGTACACTAGGTTCATTTGCGTCTCGTGGTCATATTTTTAATCACCGTACAACGTAGCCTTCCAGTACTGGTGGTGGTAAAAGTCTACGTAAGTAGGTAGATTACCGTCGCTTTGACATGTCCTACCGCTCCTGCAGGCTACCGTCTGTAGTAAATGGTTTCTTAAATTCGTGTGGTCCACGAAATTACCAGCCCCTGAGAGTTATTGCTGGGTATTAATAATTTCTAGCGGGAGGTTTTAACGAACCGGTAAAAATTTGAACGCAACGGATAACGCATTTTTTTGAACCACTACAGAAGGCACCTATACAGGGCTTAATAGGCAGTATGTAGCTTTTATTTGCTTTCATGACCCAGAATTCGGCCGTGGTACTGACTGCCACCTATTCTTTATGATGGACGGAGTAAATAATCAGTCGAGGGTAGAGATTAATTGATATTTTTCAGTACCGATGGTATTTCAACAACTAGTCGTGTTTCTCTTGCAATGTACATCATCAAAATCGGTCTCTAGTTAACATGGTTCAGTTTCGCCACGTAATTATGGAATGGGACAGAGGAGCGCAGCCCTGGCTTCAACGTAATTTTATACAACCGCACAGTTATACCTAAACCCACGGTTATTACATTCAGTTGCTGTAGATTACTCAGAACAAGTTCCGCAAAGACACTACAAGCAAAACTAGGTCAGGGTGGAAGAGTAATTCGCAAATCTTTTATCAAATCAGTGGGCATTAAAATCCGATACTTTTCCTAGAGGCACGAGTATTTTACTTAACGCACAACATCGCCAACAAACCAAATCGTTATGGGGGTGCACAAGAAACATCACTTCAATGCTGTTCAACCCACATGGCCAAGTTTCAGTAGCCAACAGAAACCCAGAAAAATATAGACACACACTATTATTCCTTCCCTATTTTACACTCGCTCACTATCGTATGATTATTCATCGTGTACAATATATTTTCAGACCGAAGCTACAATTTATCAATGAGGCGGTTGCTCCAACCGACTACGTGGCGCGAAAGCAAGTTCACAAAGAAAATATGTGGAAAATAAATAAAAATCCCCAAAATATTATTGTAAATGGAAGAGCAGATTAAAATCCATTGAATGAGTGAATTTCCGTTAAGCACAGAGCAATAATGTGACCGTGAGCTTAAGGCACATGGTGCGTTGCCTGAACAAGGCACTAACGCAAGATCTACTGAAATTAGAGTAAATTAAGAAAATCAATTCCCTTAAGGGGTTCAGTGGTAATTTCACACCTGATTTCAACATCTGGACTTCATTACAGAGCAGATTTCAGACGATCTAATACCTATGTTAACATTACCAAAACGAGAGCTGCGTCTCCATGTCTGTCCAGCACCACGACCCAGGAACAAGTGCTCTTTCAACCGAATTCGCCTAACCGTTCCGCTTACAAACGTGGTGGGGGTGGCGCGCTAACCTGACAGAGCCAATACGCGCGCCTACGTGTCATCTTTGCTCTGACCTGCAAACTTGGTCTCTACTAAACTTGTTCACGCTTGGTGGGTTGGTACTACACTACCCCAGAATGACCATTCATGCAGCGTTACAATCTGTGCCTAAAGCTTTCTGCTAGTTCACACACTCACTCATTTATACCGTCCAGGCCGCACAAAGGAAAGGAAAATGGGAAACGTGATACACAACAGAAAAAAATTCAATAAATAACACTGTTTAGTCCATTCTCTCCTTTTGGACACCAGCTGAGGTATTACCTGCAAGAGAAGAAACTCTTGCTAATAATTTCTGCGTGCTAGCAATTTAATAAAACATTGGAACGGTACAACAAGTTCCGTTTCAACCGTGCTGCAAAAAGGAAAATCCTGTCGCTGAAATATGAAACTACGGTCTCTTGTTGACAGTTACAGAGGCTTGAAAGGTTATAGAGATAGTTTTTCTCTCTCTACGTAATTCACTTTTGCATCTTCATATACATCTACATCTACATAGATGCTATGCAAGCCATCGTACGGTGCGTGGCGGAGGGATATCTTACACAACTATTCGACATTTCCTTTCGTGTTCCACTAGAAAATAGAACGAGGGGAAAACTATTGCCTCCATATGAGACCTAATTTCTCGTATCTTACCTTCATGGTCCTTAGGCGGCAGCAGACTCGTTCTAAGTCAGCTTCACATGCCGGTTGTCTAAATTTTCTTAACAGTGTTCCTCGAGATGAACGTCGTTGCCTTCCTTCCAGTGATACCCATTTGAGTTCACGAAGTATTGTGCGGACCTTCCGGTAACAAATCTAGAGGCCAGCCTCTGAAATGCTTTGATATCTTCTTTCAGTCCGACTTGGTGCGGATCCCAAACACTCGAACAGTATTCAATAATTGGTCTCACTAGTGTCCTGTATGTGGTCTCCTTTACAGATGAGTCACACTTTTCTAAAAATTTCTCAATAAACCGAAGTCGACGATTCTCATTCCTTGCTACAATCCTTACATGCTCGTTCCATTTCACATCGCATTGCGACGTTACGCCTAGATATTGAATCCAAGTGCCTGTGTCGAGCAGGACGCTACTAATGCTGTCTCCGAAAATTACTGGTGTGGTTTCCCTACTCATCCACATTAACTTCCATTTTTCTACTTTTTGAGCTAGCTACCATTCATCACACCAAATAGAAATTTTGTTTAAGTCATCTTGTATCCTCCTACAGTCCCTCAACTTCGACAACTACCGGTACACCACAGAATTGCCACCGAACAACTGCCGACTGTTTCTCAACCTGTCCACCAGGTCATTATGTGTATATAAAATAATAACCGCCCTACCACATTTCCCTGGGGAACTCCTGATGATACCGTTGTCTTTGATGAACACTCCCAGTCGAGGGCGACATACTGGGTTCTATTAATTAATGAGTTTTCGAGTCACATATGTATTTGTGATTCTCCCACCGTCATTAACAGTCTTCAGTGGGGCTTTCCGGAAACCTAGAAACATTGGATCTGCCTGTTGTGCTTCATCCATCGTTCGCATTATATTATGTGAGAAAAGGGCAAGCTGAATTTCGCACGAGCGAAGCTTTCTAAAACCGTGCTGGTTCGTGGGCACAGGCTTCTCCGTTTCAAGAAAACTTATTATATTCGAACTGAGAATATGTTCAACGATTCTGCAGAAAATCAGTGTTAGGGATATTGGTCTGTAATTTTGCGGGTCCGTTCATTTACCCTTCTTACATACTTCAAAGTTGCATCTTATGATGTTCGTTGCAAGGAAAGCTCTATTCACGCAGACGGTTCCCGTGATGATGATAGTGTTTCAGTATCGCTTGGGAACGTTATATTCGAAGGCTACCTGGTATTACTTCTCTACATAATCACCATTATCACCATTGAAATTTAAGTATTTGTCATATTTCGTAACGAGTTGACAAGTTCCCTCTGCATAAAGTTCTGAGATTACAGCCAACCCGTGAGTGCATTGCGAACTTATTTCTTGTTTTTTTTTTGTGTGTTCCACAGATTTTATAAATTGTAGATATGACATCATGTAACATCTTAAGCTGGTGTTAACTTTATTCTTTATGTGCAACCGATTTCCCTCGAAGACCAGTTAACAACAAGAGTTACATTCTCTTTTTCTTGATATATACATATGTAAGTAGGCTATTTAGGTTTTCCTGTTGGTAACGCCACGTAGCGCTCTGTATGAAAATCACTGGCTGTGCTGTGTGTAGTCTGTGGCGAGTTTGCATTGTTATCTGCCATTGTAGTGTTGGGCAGCTGGATGTTAACAGCGCGTAGCGTTGCGCAGTTGGAGGTGAGCCGCTAGCAGTGGTGGATGTGGGGAAGTGAGATAGCGTATTTTTGAGAATGGATAAGCTGGAGGTGCGTCCATCAGAAACAGTACAAAAAAAAATGGCTCTGAGCACTATGGGACTTAACATCTGAGGTCATCAGTCCCCTAGAACTTAGAACTACTTAAACCTAACTAACCTAAGGACATCACACACATCCATGCCCGAGGCAGGATTCGAACCTGTGACCGTAGCGGTCACGCGGTTCCAAACTGAAGCGCCCAGAACCGCACGGCCACTCCGGCCGGCAGAAACAGTACATTTGTAAGAATGGATGCTATATATATTATGACTATTAAGGTAAATACATTGTTTGTTCTCTATCAAAATCTTTCTTTTGATAACTGTGCCTATCAGTAGTTAGTGCCTTCAGTAGTTTGAATATTTTATTTAGCTGGCATTAGTGGCGCTCGCTGTATTGCAGTAGTTCGAGTAACGAAGATTTTTGTGAGGTAAGTGATTTGTGAAACGTATAGGTTAATGTTAGTCAGGGCCATTCTTTTGTAGGGATTTCTGAAAGTCAGATTGTGTTGCGCTAAAAATATGGTGTGTTAGTTTAAACACAGTCATGTATAAATTTTTCAAAGGGGACGTTACACATAGTGTTTGAAAGTCCTTATGTCAAATGTCTAGGGGTGATAGTCCACGTCACGAGAAACAATTTTTGTTGGAGAGAAAATGTCCCTTCACGGCCACACTTGCCGTTTATGCCCCTGATAGATGGCAGGGCGTGGGCGTTCGTATTACATATGTGTTGCCTATAGTGCAGTCATTTACTCCTAATGAAAGCGGGTAGGCGCAGAAAAATTAAAATTCCTGATTCGCTTATAAAACATCTTTCTCCACTTAGAGACACTAGTTCTTAAGATTTTCTTGTTGAAAATCACCGTATCAGTTTACTGGGGTAGGCAGCATGCAGCACGTAGTATCCCCTACTAACTCAGTGAAATGCCATCGCCCCAGGGCTGGTAAATATAAGACACCAAACGCCACCGATATCAGTTAACATTTTTTGTCGAAGAAAAGTTGTTCCCCATGACGGAATCTGCCAACTCTAGACGTTTGATGGAAATCATATAACTCTTGCTGTTAACAAAAATATGTGCTAGCAGTTGTCTCTGACCGAAACAGGTCGCTCAATAAAGAATAAACTGAAGAGCAGCTTAAGCTGGTACGTAATGACAGCTCTATATCTTGAAGATCTTTTTCGTAATCACAGTATTGGGGGCCAAGTCACTTTTTCATGTACAATAAAAATTGGAAATCACTTGGAGACCAGTCTGAGTTATAGGGCGGGTGTTCGAAAACGTCTCATTTAAATTGACTAAATAACTCTTGTTAGCCGGCTGGAGCGTGTCATCGAGCGAAGTGGCGCACTGGATTCGCATTCGGGAGGACGATGGATCAAATTCACGGCCGACCATACAGATTTAGGTTTTCAATGACTTGCCACAATCGCTCCCCCAAATACCGCAGTCGTCCCTTTTAAAGGGCACGACGGATTTCCTTCCTCATCTTTAGATCGGCATTCGAGCCCGGGTCTCTCACTTATCGGCAGGTGTGCTGACCACTACGCCATATGGACGCAGTGGTCACTATAACCGTACGGACTACCCTAGCACGCCTCCCATGAAACCCAAATTTTCAACTTATACCACACACTACTGCTGTAGTGCCCTTGCTCATTATCTTATTAATCGCGACATCTCGTCGATTACTGTAAGCGTACGACCTTCGTGTGCATCTGCACTGAAGGAATTATTAGCCGACATCACCTTGATTATACAGGGTGTTACAAAAAGGCACGGCCAAACTTTCAAGAAACATTCCTCACAGACAAAGAAAGAAAATATGTTATGTGGTCATGTGTCCGGAAACGCTTACTTTCCAAGTTAGAGCTCATTTTATTACTTCTCTTCAAATCACATCAATCATGGAATGGAAACACACAGCAACAGAACGTACCAGCGTGACTTCAAACACTTTGTTACAGGAAATGTTCAAAATGTCCTCCGTTAGCGAGGATACATGCATCCACCCTCCGTCGCATGGAATCCCTGATGCGCTGATGCAGCCCTGGAGAATGACGTATTGTATCACAGCCGTCCACAATACGAGCACGAAGAGTCTCTACATTTGGTACCGGGGTTGCGTAGACAAGAGCTTTCAAATGCCCCCATAAATGAAAGTCAAGAGGGTTGAGGTTAGGAGAGCGTGGAGGCCATGGAATTGGTCCGCCTCTACCAATCCATCGGTCACCGAATCTGTTGTTGAGAAGCGTACGAACACTTCGACTGAAATGTGCAGGAGCTCCACCGTGGATGAACCACATGTTGTGTCGTACTTGTAAAGGCACATGTTCTAGCAGCACAGGTAGAGTATCCCGTATGAAATCATGATAACGTGCTCCATTGAGCGTAGGTGGAAGAACATGGGGCCCAATCAAGACATCACCAACAATGCCTGCCCAAACGTTCACAGAAAATCTGTGTTGATGACGTGATTGCACAATTGCTTGCTGATTCTCGTCAGCCCACTCATGTTGATTGTGAAAATTTACAATTTGATCACGTTGGAATGAAGCCCAATCCGTAAAGAGAACATTTGCACTGAAATGAGGATTGACACATTGTTGGATGAACCATTCGCAGAAGTGTACCCGTGGAGGCCAATCAGCTGCTGATAGTGCCTGCACACGCTGTACATGGTACGGAAACAACGGGTTCTCCCGTAGCACTCTCCATTCAGTGACGTGGTCAACGTTACCTTGTACAGCAGCAACTTGTCTGACGCTGACATTAGGGTTATCGTCAACTGCACGAAGAATTGCCTCGTCCATTGCAGGTGTCCTCGTCGTTCTAGGTCTTCCCCAGTCACGAGTCATAGGCTGGAATGTTCCGTGCTCCCTAATACGCCGATCAATTGCTTCGAACGTCTTCCTGTCGGGACGCCTTCGTTCTGGAAATCTGTCTCGATACAAACGTACCGCGCCACTGCTATTGCCCTGTGCTAATCCATACATCAAATGGGCATCAGACAACTCCGCATTTGTAAACATTGCACTGACTGCAAAACCACTTTCGTGATGAACACTAACCTGTTGACGCTACGTACTGATGTGCTTGATGCTTGTACTGTAGAGCAATGAGTCGCATGTCAACACAAGCACCGATGTCAACATTACCTTCCTTCAATTGGGCCAACTGGCGGTGAATCGAGGAAGTACAGCACATACTGACGAAACTAAAATGAGCTCTAACATGGAAATTAAGCGTTTCCGGACGCATGTCCACATAACATCTTTTCTTTATTTGTGTGTGACAAATGTTTCCTGAAAGTTTGGCCGTACCTTTTTGTAACACCCTATATAAGTTTGTGGTGTCTGTTCTTTCTCTCTCTCTGCTGCGTGGTGACTCACCGCCGGCGGGTGCAAGTCTTTTTAGTTTACGCCATTTAGGGCACTACTAGCATGTCAGTGATTATGAAAATGTGATGACAACACGACACCCAATCCCCGAGCTGAGAAACCTGGGAATCGAATCAGGGCCTCTTTGTTTGGCATCCAGCTACGTTGACCACTCAGCTGCTAAGGCGGACTATTGACATTTGTACATGTCGACATGGGAGAGAACGATAATGCACTTGTCGTTAGCGATTGGAATAATATGAATTGGTGGAGCGATAAGTTTTCTTGCTAGCTTCGAAAGCGGGAAATAGTAATGAAGTAATTGAAAAACACCTCAGAAAGAATCAATTATTGCTGTAAATTGCAAATGACACCATGCTTAACCATCTAGTAGCCAGACAATCTAAAGGAATCACAAAATAATTTAGAAAAAAATATTTGTATGGTGCGAAAAGTGGCGACAGGAAATGTGTTTGATCCTCTTTCTATTAGAGAGAGAGAGAGAGAGAGAGAGAGAGAGAGAGAGAGAGACTGTGAGTGAGTGAGAGTGTGTGAGTTGTGTATGTGTGGGGGGGGGGGGGGGTGCCACAGATTTGACAAGTAAGTGGTGTCCGCCATCATTAAAACAAGGATACTTTTAGATCTTTCACTAAATTTCAATAGGCACGTTTCTCCCTCCCACATAGAGGAAATGACCAGAGAAATCACAGCTCGTGCGGAAATATTTCCCACATGCTATTTGAGAGTGAGAAATATTCTGGAGCATTGTACTGGACGGTATTCTCTAAATTGCACAATATTTCTACGAGGCAGTTGCTCGTCATCTTCTGTTTTATTCTTTCTCAAAATATCTGCCTTTAGTGGCGGACAGCAGCCGGAACCTGTCTGCCAACTTACAGTGAGCGCCTGTCTTATTTCGCATCCTAGGAGGAGAGCAGCAGCCAAACGCCGCTGTTTTTTCACCTGAGACGAGATGGCTTGACGTCTCACGCTGTTGCGTTTCCTATCCCTGGATGTCAAAACCAATTAAGCTCTGAGCCCCCTTAAATTAAAAAGACGCCACAAATCCATATAATGGTTCTTATCGATGGCTGCAATCTACTCCAGGAGACTTATCTCTGGGTTCAGTTGTGCTATGTTCGAGGTGTTAATAAAACGACGACCAACTAATTCACAGTACGTGGTTTATTGACAAACATCATTCACGCTGTTCACAGAAATCACAGTTCACACAATAACTAAGTGTCGGCCCTATTTTTTAAGAGTAGCCAATTAACCACAAAAAACTACTTGAATGGTAAATCACACGACCTGCCCCAGTAATATCTTACAAAGAACTGCTGTTGATATTTCTCAAAAATGAATATATAGACATGCCTCTCCCCACTAGAATAAGGGCTGTTAGGTCAGAAAAACGACGTTTTTATATCTACTTCATAGAACAAATAAGCTTATTGGTGACAAGCAGTATTTGAACTTATAATAATCTTAACACAAAAGAGACTGTCACTTGCAAATTAAAGTACTTGGAATGTACTCAAAAGTGATAGCAACAAAACCCTAGTCATCTTCTCCATCTACAAATCGTTCTGCCATCTTAGCAAAACGAAATAAGTGTAATTTTTACGAAATTTAACATGACTGAAAAATGTTGGCCGGCCGCTGGTGGCCGAGCGGTTCTGGCGCTACAGTCTGGAACCGCGCGACCGCTACGGTCGCAGGTTCGAATCCTGCCTCGGGCATGGATGTGTGTGTTGTCCTTAGGTTAGTTAGGTTTAAGTAGTTCTAAGTTCTAGGGGACTTATGACCTCAGCAGTTGAGTCCCATAGTGCTCAGAGCCATTTTTGTAAAATGTTGTGCCAAGTGTCTCACCTTAAAGGATTTGTTATGCTGATTCCGAAACTTGTCTTAGATTTCCTGTAATCACCTTATTTCCAAAGTTATGATTAACAAAATACTGATACTAATTTGCCTTAAAATTTTGTTTGTGTTAAATCGCCTGATGTGTTTGTAATCCAGTTGCTGGTGTAAAACTTGATCTTTTGTCTGCTAACATAAGTTTAATGACTCACATATTTGAAAACATCGTTGAACTTGATTTTGATATTGCGCTGTGGATTCCTTTGTCCGTACGTGACACAAGTGGCTCTGAGCACTATGGGACTTAACATCTGAGGTCATCAGTCCCCTAGAACTTAGAACTACTTAAACCTAACTAACCTAAGGACATCACAGACATTCATGCCCGAGGCAGGATTCGAACCTGCGACCGTAGTAGTCGCGCGGTTATGGAATGAAGCGCCTAGAACCGCTCGGCCACAGAGGCCGGCTACGTGACACAGTTTTGTTATTAGCCAACAGAGTAGATTCCCCGTGAAATCTGTTATCCTATCACCATGGCATTTCCGAAGATGTCAAAAATGTTCATTGCACATTTTTGACATCTCCGGAAATACCATTTTCGACTATGTTATGATGATTTGAAAATGGACCTCGGTCCGAAACCAGTCATCGAGCGAATAAAAAGTAAAAATTTGCAGCTTGGAAAGGTTTTTCATTCTACTAAACAGCTTATTCACGAAAACAAACTGGAAATAATGTCAGCTGATGTGAAAGCAAAACTGCGGGTGTGAGAAACAGTGTAATTTTGCACTTCCGTACGTTTACCTCCAGAAGAAGGATACTAATCAGTCTGTTTATTGCTTCCGTGTAATTTCCCCTGTAGTTTGACTTTTAAGTTTGAGATTCCAAATTAAATCCCTCCATAAGTTAATGAAATGAAATTCCAGAAATCTTATGAACTGTGTGTCTCAAGAGCAGGACACTATCCATAAGCCTTAGATTTTTCTGCATGTTTAAGCGTGTACCTAAAAGTAACGAAAACAAACTGTAATTTCGTTTTTTCGTAACTTGTTAGAAGGAAATCGGGGTAACAGTGTCGTCAAAGTTATCTTCTATCTTCAGCTGTCTCATTGGCGCGAGCACTTGAGCCAGCCGTTAACTGTTTCCATCTTGATAACGGATGCCGGTCTGGTGCATGATCAGTTAAAGGCATCACGTTCTGATTCGAGGCTCGGCACGACATATACAGCTGCAATCTCTCAGGAAGTTTCAGTGTTATTACATTCTAGTAGATCTTTCAGGTATTACAAAACATAGCAACATTAGTTACCTACCTACGAATCGCCTGTCTGACATAGCCTGTGCTCAATGTACTGCTGTTTGTTGCCACAGAGAAGGCACCCCTACTGATTGTGGGTGGAGCGGGAGGGGCTGCAGCAGGTACATTTTACTTCAAAACGTTATCGATTAGTTACCAGTATTGTTTCTTAGTGAGTGCTGTACGCAGTTGTAAATTCTGTAATGAAACTTAAGTCATTAAATTTCTTTAGCTGTTCTTGCAGTTAGCTAGATATGAGAATTTTGGTGTCATGGGAACTTCCCTTGCCACTACTTTCAAGCCCAAAACATATTACAATCTTTTCATGTTCGTGCTCCATTGTCTATCAAGGTGTCAGTGGGAGAACACTGGACTGGCATTCACGGAAACTGCTGTTAAAATCCGGTATCGCCAATCAGATTTGGATTTGTCGTGGTTTCTCTCAGTCGTCTAATGCAAATTATGAGCTGGGTTCATTGAGAAGGAAGTAGTCGGTTTCCTTCCATATACCTCCCACAATTCAAGCTTATGTTCCGTCTCTATCGTCCTTGTCGTCGATGAATGTTAAACCGTAGTATATTTGATTAAAGCATCATAACCGCAGTATCTGTTTCCAGTATTTGCAGCGTGCGTAGACGTTTGTGCCCAGTCAGATGCGGTTACATATTTTATTCAGCTTTGAGAATCACTTCAAAGTTTTCAATTAAATGTTGGTGATATTTCTTGCTTATTCATTCATTCAGTATGTTCAAAATCAGTTCTGTTGTATTTAGGTTGTAGTCGTACGGTGGCGATCGTAGAACAAGAAGCCTCTTTTCTTCCAGATTCCGTTCATTGTTCAGACAAGCTTAGCTTTAATTACCTGAACAATTCCTAGTACTTCTCGATTAGTCATGTCTTCTGTCCCTTAAGCCGTCGGCACTCGGGCCGTGCTGTCGAACGTCAACGTTGAGCGAGCCGTGTTCATCGTGCTGCTGAACGTTTAGAAACGATGTGACTTGTGCATACGGTACGAGGGCTTGAACGTGGTACACGCAATCGCACCGCCCTACAGCGGCAGCTGTCAGCTGTATCTGGCTCGTACTGAAATGGACGGGCGTAAAACTCCTATACTACCTCTATTAAACCGTACTTTCCGCCCTTGTCCATATGCGAGTCAGCTCATTCTGTCTGCAGTATACACAAATAAAAACTTCAATATCCGTGAAAATATCACAAGGCATAAAGGAAAGTACGATGTCCAGTCAATAAGGAAGTCGTCTTATGAAAGTCCCATTACAAATAGTACTATACAAATTTACAATAGTTCTCCACATCAGACAAAAATTATTTCGTCTTTCTCACTATTTAGTAAGACACTAAATCATTCTTACTTGATCGAGTTCCTGCTGTGTAGCAGAATCGCTACAGCATGTGAATTACAGAACTTAAAAGAAAAAAGGGCAAAATATCTTGCTGCAAGTAGTGCAAGGTGTCCTGTAGATTAAGCCAATCGAAGAAAGTCACTCCCAAAAAGAGCGCACTTATTTTTACATAACATTGAATATTATAGTACATACTTACATTGAACTAATAAGAAAGTATCAGAATCTATTAAAGACGCAAAGATTAGAAAAAGAATAGTTGGATGTAGTGGGATGCGATTCACTTACGTATCACATACTTCGTTATTATCCTACGACTCTATTCACTGCGCTAAAGCGACTAGTACGGCAAATTAACCGTATATAGGTTGTTACACTGTCCTGAAAGCTTTCATCGTAGTTATATTTTTAGTTGAAATTTAATTATAAGAAATTGTACCAAGAACAATACGTTTTCAATGATCCGCAGCATGTCGTTGCCTTCAAATGACATAGTCTCCTGATACGCAAGTTACAATAATTCTTCAACCACGATTATGCCGCTTCTCGTCATTTTATTACAACGAATTATACAATTAATGACGGGTTTTCGAGAGCTTCTCAGTTTGCTGGTCCTCAGAAACGGCATGTATGCATACGGGCTTCAACTGAAAGCCAATATGGTGCCTCTGAACTCCGCACCGAAGGGAGATAGCGTGCATGTGACGTAGATGGCGTTCTAACATCTCACTGGTCAACGCTCAAACGCACGTTCAGAATACCTGACATGCTAGATATTGATCTGCACGTTCGGGAAGACTCCCCAACGTGCTATTCCACGCTATGACGTCAGAAACTCGGCACGCTAAACGCTCAATGCTCGGATGCACGGTCGCTGTGCCGGCTTTACAGACTGTTCTCTCTCAACCGAGACAGTATTTAGTCATCTTCAAATATGTGATATAGAGCAGTGTCTAACACAACAATGCCCATGTCCACAACATGCTGAGTAAGGCGTTTTTGCAGTCACTTAACACAGTTTACACTGTTGATCTCGATGTTGTCGTCTTTGGATTGAGTTTTTGAATCTTAAATAAATTCTGCTCGTTCAGCTATCCATATTACACCACAAATACCCACCAAAATAACTCTATGACAGGCACGTTGGTTCATGTGGAGTCGCACAATCTCGTCATGCTTCCTTCAACTCTTTACTGTGACGTGAGCATGAGCCCACGCCTAGTCCATCTACATTATGTATATTCTACGTCCATTTACATATTGACATAATGCACATACACATACAGCTTATCAAGTTAAAATGTCACCAACTGCCACCAATAAATATCTTCAATTTTCACACATGATAAACATAAAACCCACTAATTTGACTAATCTCCAAAATGTCTTTATTACATGTAAATTTGAACTTCTTTCTAGTAGTGTGAAGAAGTTTATTAAGCGCATGAGATTTAAATTTCTTTTGTTTAATTTACAATACTCTACGAAATTACGACGAACAACTATTTTAGTGAATCCAAGCAATTCCATGTCGTTCCAGTGTGTACGACTTTTACTGGGTGTTCTACCGTGTGTTACATTTCTCATAGCTTTGTCACACTCCCTTACGATACTCTCCACTCTGTCTAAATAACACCTACAGCTGTAGCAGCTATGTGCACAAATTGATAGCCTCAAATTGGGAAGTTATTTTATATTGCAGGCTTCGCTACGGATATTTAGGGTGAATCACTTATGTGATGATCCATTTGCTATGTCTTCCAGTGGTAGGAATTAATTTAAACTAATAATATTTATTACTTAATAATAATGCACAATCTGCAGTTCAACAGCTAATTTAAGTTCAGTATTTGGAGTCAGTAAATGAATAAGATGTGCTAGCTGCAGAAAATTAAAATACACTGCATTTATTTCTAATACAATGTGAAAAATGCCTTCTGGATCACAACTAAACTGATACTGATTAGCCCTCACAAAATTACTAAATAACTTAGTCTGAAGTGGTTAAACCAAAACTAAAAACTTTTTGCCCTTATAAAATAATATTTAAAAACAATAATATCCACATTATATTAATAATAATCTATAGGTCTTCTTCCAGGTGTTAGTTTAAGAGAAACTGTGGTTGGCAGGTAGACTTTAATGAGATTACTTTAGTGTACGTCATTACCAGATGATGTGTCGAATGACTTGTGGCTTTCATGTCGTGTTAGTAAGTTGGTAGCCTCTCTGGGTGACAGGTACTGTCGGAGCTGTAGAGCAAAAGGCATGTCACGACGACTCTGAGTGCTTGCTATTGAGTACACTCAACTCCTTGAGCAACATTCCAGCAGAGGCTGAGTGTCAGTGACGGCAAAACAACAAATTGCCCTACGGCAGGAGTATCTTGATAAGATTGATCTCTGCCGGAATTTTGCAAAATTCTGCCCTGGGAATGTCCTTACTTTAGACTATCCAGCGTGGAAACTTCTTCCCACCAAACGTATTATATGTTAGCAGCTTTCGTTTCTCTTCAGCAACATCCTCCTGTCACTCACAGAAAAAAAATTCATACGTACAATCGCATTTATATTTGCGAAACAATTCTCCCTGTAAATCATTTGAGAGTAATGCTTTAACACTTTACTCTCCGAGAATTTATAGATTGTGTTCTGCTGTGCCGTACTACTTATGGTCTTTAGTCAGACGTCAGGTCCATCCATTGTGCGCAATTGCCGGTGATCCGGTGATCTGGAGACCAACAAGTGGAGGACCACCCTGCAACTACCACAGTGCTCAGGAAAGTGGCCTGGGAATCATTCTCTGGAAATATGTTTTTTTCCCTTGTTATGTGGCCTCATTTTCGACAGAAAACCACACATTCCTTACCTAAGCCTTCCGTATAACGGAATAGCGAGGGCTTTCTGTTCATCGTCTTTCTAGAACTTAAGGTAGCTGTATACGAATATTCTGCTGTTAGAAGATATAACTTGCGACGATTTATTAGGGGTGTCTCTAAGGCACTTTACTGCTGAAAAGTCTGCAGCACTTGGTCTACCGATTAGCGTCACTGGATCCCGGGCTCAATTCCTGGCTGCCTCGAAGATTTTCTTCGCTCGGGGACTGGACATTTGTGTTGTCCTAATCGTTTCATTTCCTCTTCATCAAAAGCACATGACAGGGTTTTAAACTGATTCCATATTTCTAGATTTCACACCGTACCTCAGAAGCAGCTCGTAATCCAATTGTGTGCTTATGGAATTCCGCCTCAGTTATGCGACTATATCCATGTCTTCCTGTCAGAGAGCCCACTGTTCGAAGTAACTTCCGGAAAGTCATCGAGTAAAACAGAAGTGATTTCTGGCGATCCCCAAGGCAGTGTTACAGGCCCTCAGCTGTTCGTTATCTATATAAACGATTTAAAGATAATCGGAGCAGCCGTTTAGGTTTTTTGCCAATGATGCTATCGTTTACTAAATTCATCAGAAGATCAAAACCAATTGGAAAACGTTTTAGATAATCTATCAGTTTGGTGCGAAAATTGGCAGTTGACCCTAAACAATAAAAAGTGTGAGGCCATACACATGAATGCTACAAGGAATCAGTCAAACTTCAGTTACACGATAAAGTAATCAAAGGCCGTAAATTCAACTAAATACCAAGACATTGCAATTACGGACAGCTTAAAGTCGAAAGAACACACAGAGAATGTCGTGGGATAGACGAACAAAAGAATGCGTTTTATTGGTAGAACACGTCGTAGATGCAACAGATCTAGTAACGAGACTGCCTACATTACTCTTCTCCGTCCTCTTTTGGAGTACTGCTGCTCGGTGTGGATGCATAGCAGATAGGTTTAATGGAGTACATCGAGACAGTTCAAAGAAGAGTAGCACGTTTTGCGTTATCGATAAATAGGGGAGAGAGATGTCACTTATATGATACAGTATTTTGGGCAGAAATTCGTAAAACAAAGGCGTTTTTCGTTGCGGCTGGAGCCTCTCACGAAATTTCCAACACCAACTGTCTCTTGTGAATGTGGAAATTTTTGTTGACGCCGACGTACATTGGGAGAAACGATCATCATAATAAAATAAGGGAATCAGAGTTCGCATGGAAAAATATTGGTGTTCATGAGAGACATATTAGAGAATGTGGTCCGATGAACCAACTGCCAGGCACGCGAGTGTGATTTGCAGAGTAGCCATGTAGCTATAGATGTAGATGAGTGGGGATTTGTAGGACTCCCCTTGGTATGTCAGGGGTGCACTACAAAAGAAGCAGCCACTTGGGTAGCAGAGTACTTGTGGAGTGCACAGGAGGCCTTTTGAGGCTACACGGTAATTTGAGATACTCTGATGAACACACGCCGGTAGATATGCAGCAAGGGAAGTCAGATGGCGTTCAGCATAATGACACTTCGACTGTCAAAATTTTATCAGTAAACTGTCAAAGTATTCGTAACAAAATTCCCGAATTTACTGTCCTCCAGGAAAGTTCTCGAGCTAAAATTTTTCTTGGGACTGAGAGCTGGCTGTGATATTTAGCGAGTCATAGAACGTATATCGAAAAGACAAATTAGAGGCCATAGGACAGGGCTTAACAACTGGCCGGTTTTGAGCGCGAGTACTCGCGTCTGCTCAGGCACGTGCTCGCTAGCAGCTGCAAGGTCGTGGAGTACGGAGGGAGGGGAGGGAGGGGAAATGCGCGCGCACGTTTGAATAGGGCCGCAGCGTGCCTATTGAATTCGCGCCGACTGTGTAACGTTTAAAGTACTACGATCAGCTCTTAACAGTCACTTGGCTGGTTAAGAATCATGTGAAGTCGCCATTGTGTAACCCCAACCATGCTTTCGCAGTTCAACCCCCATTGGGAGGAATTGTATATGTTTACTGAAAAATATGGTGTTGCAAAATGTTTAGTATGTCACAAAACGCTGAATTCTTTTACGAAATTTAATTTGCAGCGACATTATATGTCGTACCACGCGAAAGACTACGGACGTGGAAAATGTGATTGACCAGATCGTGCACAGGAAGTTATTAAACATAAAAGGAAGCTATCCGAAGAAGATCTGGACGATGAAGAAAAATCAACTGAGGCAGCTCTCAGAGTGGGTTACAAAATTGCTTTGCTTTTAGCGAAATCCCTGCGCCCCTTAACTGATGGCGATTTAATAAAAGAATGTTTGGTAGTTGCAGCGGAACATTTGTGTTCATCTCAAGTTGAACAGTTTCGGATTGTGCCATTATCTAACATGACCATTATGTGTCGCATACAGGACATGGCATACGACGTCCAGAGCCAGCTTGCAAATATCTGTTAAGATTTTATGGCGTATTCTCTAGCTCTGGACGAAAGTGTTGATATCACTGGAACAGGGCAGCTTGCCATATGAACAGGGCATCTTGCCATATTTATTAGAGGTGTTAACAGAGATCTTCTGGTGAGGGAGGAGCTCCTCGATGTAGTAGCCATGAAGAACACTACAACCGGAGGTGATATTTTAAGTAGTGTTGAAGAAAGTGTTGAAAATATAGGATTGTAGTGGAATTCTCTAGTTTCAGTGTCTACAGATGGTAGAGGCATACACTAAGCTAATAAAATTATGTGGCACGTGTACATTCTCCTTTATTTGTTTCATTTGTCGCAGTAATAATTCGTGAGTGATATCCCTGCAGGTGGCCGCGGATTCACATTGACTGGCGGCAGCTGTTGTGCGCCCCACGTGACTCTCCCCACTCTCCGCTCTGGTCGGGTAGTGGGGGGGTAGCGTGCTCGCGCTGCTCCGTGCTCGCGCCTTGCTGCTCACAGCTTGCTCCGCGAGCACGTATGTTGTGAAGCCCTGCCATAGGAGGAGGAGTGTTCATTGCAGTTGATAAAAATATTGTCTCTATTGAGGTCGAAGTTGAGTGTAACAGTGAAGTTATCTGGTCGCTTGTAGCAGATGTAGGTGAAACCATCCTAATTGCTGGATGCTTTTACCAGCCACCCGATTCCATTGTGACAGTTCCATAGTTATTCAAAGAAAGTCTAAGGCTAGTAGCGCGTAAATACCCAGATCGTGCAATACTAGTTGGAGGCGACTTTAACCGATCGAGTATAGACTGGGGTGTCTATGGACTCACTGCGGTGGGTAAAGACAGACAGTGATGCGAATCACTTTTGAACACGTTTTCTGAAACCTGTCTTGAGCAGCTAGCTCCGCAGCCCCCACGCAAAGAAATATCTTAGACCTTCTAGGTACAAACATACCGGACCTTATCGACAATGTCAGCATAGAAACGGGGGTTAGCGACCATGATGTCATTATAGCAACTATGATTACGAGAGTTAATAAATGAGTCAAGAAGGCTAAGAGAGTCTTCCTGCTAGACAGAGCAGATAAGCAGTTTTTAGCATCTCACCTAGACAGTGAACTGACATCACTTATTTCCAGTAAGATGAATGTAGAGAAATTATGGGCAAAGTTTCAGCAGATTGTAAATCGTGGTCTGGAGAGTTGTGTGCCTACTAAATGGATAAAGAATGGGAAAGATCCACAATGGTTTAATAACGAAATTCGGAAGATGCTAAGGAAGCAGAGGTTGTTCCACTCTCGGTTCAAAAGACAACAAGCGAATGTTAATAGAGATTAGTGCACGCGTGAGAAGATCTATGTGCGAAGCGTATGACTACCACCGTCCCACCACAGCAAAACGTCTGACAGAGAACCCTAGAAAATTCTGGTCATATGTAAAATCGCTAACCGGATCTAAGGCTTCCAATCAGTCCCTTATTGACCGCTCTGGTGTGGCTCTGTAAGACAGGAAAACGATAGCCGAAGTTTTAAAGTTCACCTTCAAGAAATCGTTCACATAGGAAAGTCGCGCTAACATAGCGTCATTTGACCATCAGACAGACTCCCATATGAACGACATAGCAATAAGCATCAATGGCGTAGAGAAACAACCGGAAGATTGAAAGCAAATAAATCACCAGGTCCGGATAGAATCCCAGATCGGTTTCGTAACACGTACTCTATGGCACTGGTCTCTTACCTAGCCTGCGTTAGTCGTGAATCTTTCGTCCAGCACAGAGTCACAAGTGACTGGGAAAAAGCTCAGGCGACTCCAGTATACAATAAGGGTAAAAGAACGGACCCGCAAAATTACAGACCAATGTCCCTTCGATTTACTGCAGAGTCCTTGAACGTATTCTCAGTTCGTGATAGACTGCGAACTATGTCTGAAGGGCAACAGGCTGATTCCATTATTCTAGATTTCCGAAAAGCATTTGACACGGTACCCCACTACAGGCTGTTAACGAAGGTACGAGCATATGGAATAAGTTCACAGATATGTGAGAGGCTCGAAGACTTCTTAAATAATAGAAGCCAGTATGTTGTCCTCGACATCGAGTATTCATCAGAGACAAGGTATCGTCAGGAGTGCCCCTGGGAACTGTGATAGGAGCATTGTTGTTTCTGTACGCATAAATGATTGGGCGAGGTGTCGAAGTTGAGTGACTGTAGGAAGATACAAGACGCCTTAGACAATATTTGTAGTTGGTGTGATGAACAGCAGCTAGCTCTAAATGTGGAAAAATGTAAGTTAATGCGGATGAGTTGGAAGAACAAACCTGTTATGTTAGGATATAGTATTATTAGTGTCCTGGCTGATAAAGTCAAGTCGTTTAAATATCTGTGCCTAACGTTGTAAAGTGATAAGAAATGGAGCCAGCATGTGAGAACTGTGGTAGGCAAGTCGAATGGTCAACTTAGTTTTATTGGAAGAATGTTAGGAAAGGAGACCGCGTATAGGACGCTGGTGCGACCTAATCTTCAGCACTGCTCGAGTGTTTGGGGTCCGTACCATGGCGGATTGAAGGAAGACATCGAAGCATTTCAGAGGCGGGCTGTTAGATTTGTTACGGAGATGCTTCAGGAACTCAAATGGGAATCCCCAGAGGGAAGGCGACATCTTTTCGAGAAACACTATTGAGAAAATTTAGAGAACAGGTATTTGAAGCTGACTGCAGATCGATTCTACTGCCGCCAACATACATTCCGCGTAAGGACCACGAAGATAAGATACGAGAAATTAGGACTCTTACCGAGGCGTATAGCACTCCATCGTCAGGCCACGAGTGGCCTACCGGGACCATCCGACCGCCGTGTCATCCTCAGAGGAGGATGCGGATAGGAGGGGCGTGGGGTCAGCACACCGCTCTCCCGGTCGTATGATGGTATTCTTGACCGAGGCCGCTACTATTCGGTCGAGTAGCTCCTCAATTGGCATCATGAGGCTGAGTGCACCCCGAAAAATGGCAACAGCGCATGGCGGCTGGATGCTCACTCACCCAAGCGCCGGCCACGCCCAACAGCGTGATCTCAAGGGAACTGGTGTATCCACTGCGGCAAGGACCGAGGCATATAGGCAGTCGTTTTTTCCTCACTTTGTTTGCGAGTTGAACAAGAAAGGAAATAAATATTAGTGGTACAGGATACATCTGCCACGCACCGTACGGTAGCTTACGGAGTATCTGTGTAGTTGTAGAAATGATGTCAAATAGAAGGACTTGCATCACGGAACCGAGCTATCCTGGACGCGATCTCCAGTCCAATAATGCGGTGCCATCATTCATTGCATCGAACGAAGAACACATTATGCATTATGTAGCGATAGCTGGTGTGCCATACTATTTTCTACACGCAGTAGCTACCGTTTGTGCTAAGGTAGGCTATGTGACTATGTGATATTCTTTTCCCTCAGAGATGTTGAAAGCTCGCGCGTTAATCTGGTATTGTTATAAGTGTGTATAGTTGAATTACAACTACCATAAGCTAAACATCTCCTCTATTTCGCCAACAGGGGCGGAGATTGCATCAACGGAACGCTGGTGAACGAGGACGAGGTGCCGCAACCGACGATGAATTTCAGCGTGCTGTGGAAGTTGGCCAACGGCCCACGGCCTGCTGACCCAGACCAACTTATAGCGCCCGCACAGGAGAACATCACAATCTTCAACCGGTCGCGCCTCTTGATCAATCTTGAGGCTTGCGTCAACACGCTGCAGGGCGAGTGTCGCGCCTTCGCGGATTCGCACGGCCAGGATGGACGCAACAGCACCGCACCTTCACGCTTCCCCTGCTACTACGACAAGGTGCGTATACCATCCACTAACCCCCTGCCTACGTAACGGGCGCCCTTTCGGGCCATCGGTATTAAACGCAGTGCTAAGATCATCGACGATAGCATCAACAAAAGACGGACCATGACTCCTCCAGTTAACTTAGGTCCGCTTATTAACCACATAACACACGTGGGGCATTATTATTCAGAAATAAGCTACATAAATTAAGAATATATCAAAAGTACCATTGCACGGATTTAAACTGAGGTGACAAATGTCATTGGATACCTCCTAATATTGTGTCGGACCTCCTTTTGCCCGGCTTAGTGGACTAACTCGACGTTACATGGACTTAGCAAATCGGTGGAAATCCCCTGCAGAAACACTGAGCCATGTTGCTGTTATAGCCGTCCATAATTGCGAAAGTGTTTCCGGTGCATGATTTTGTTCAAGAACTGATCTCTCGATTGTTGTTGTTGTGGTGTTCAGTCCTGAGACTGGTTTGATGCAGCTCTCCATGCTACTCTATCCTGTGCAAGCTTCTTCATCTCCCAGTACCTACTGCAACCTACATCCTTCTGAATCTGCTTAGTGTATTCATCTCTTGGTCTCCCTCTACGATTTTTACCCTCCACGCTGCCCTCCAATGCTAAATTTGTGATCCCTTGATGCCTCAAAACATGTCCTACCAACCGATCCCTTCTTCTAGTCAAGTTGTGCCACAAACTTCTCTTCTCCCGAATTCTGTTCAATACCTCCTCATTAGTTATGTGATCTACCCATCCAATCTTCAGCATTCTTCTGTAACACCACATTTCGAAAACTTCTATTCTCTTCTTGTCTAAACTATTTATTGTCCATGTTTCACTTCCATACATGGCTACACTCCATACAAATACTTTCAGAAACGACTTCCTGACACTTAAACCTATACTCGATGTTAACAAATTTCTCTTTTTCAGAAACGCTTTCCTTGCCATTGCCAGTCTACATTTTATATCCTCTATACTTCGACCATCATCAGTTATTTTGCTCCCCAAATAGCAAAACTCCTTTACTACTTTAAGTGTCTCATTTCCTAATCTAATTCCCGCAGCATCACCCGACTTAATTCGACTACATTCCATTATCCTTGTTTTGCTTTTGTTGATGTTCATCTTATATCCTCCTTTCAAGACACTGTCCATTCCGTTCAACTGCTCTTCCAAGTCCTTTGCTGTCTCTGACAGAATTACAATGTCATCGGCGAACCTCAAAGTTTTTACTTCTTCTCTATGAATTTTAATACCTATTCCGAATTTTTCTTTTGTTTCCTTTACTGCTTGCTGAATATACAGATTGAATCTCTCGATTATGTCTCATAAATATTCGATGGCTAGCCATACCATTCGCTCGAACTGTCCAGAATATCTTTCAAACCATTTGTGAACCCGGTGACATGGCGCATTGCCGTTCATAAAAATTCCATCTTTGTTCGGGAACATAAAGTCCACGAATGGCTGAAAATTGTCTCCAAGTAGCCGAACATAACTGTTTCTAGTCAATGATCCGTTCCGGAGGACCAGTCCATTCCATTAACACTGCCCATACCATTACAGAGCCATCACCGACTTGTACAGTGCCTTGTTGACAACTTGAATCCATGACTTCGTGGGGCTACGCCTCACTTGAAACATACGATCAGCTGTTCCCAACTGAAATCGGGACTCATCTGACAAAGCCACGTTCTTCCAGTTGTCTAAGGTCCCAAACGATGTTCGAAAATGCACTCGCGTTGGTTGTGTGCTGCCTTAGCCCAACAACGCCAAATTTCGCCGCGCTGCCCTAATGGATACGTTCGTCGTTTGTGATTTCTGTGGTTATTTCACGGCGTGTTGCTTGTTTGTTACCACTGACAAAACTACACAGACATCACTTTCTCGGTCGTTCAGTGAAGGTCATCGGCCACTGTGTTGTCCGTGGTGAGAGGTAATACCTGAAATTCTGTATTCTCGACACACCCTTGACGCTGCAGATCTCGGAATACTGAATTCCCTGACAATTTTCGAAATTCGATAGCCCATGCGCCTAGCCGCAACTACTATTCCGTGATCAAAGTCTGTTAATTCCCCTCGTGCAGCAGTGATCACGTCGGAAGCCTTTTCACATGAATCACCTCCGCCAATGCACATCTCTTTTGTACCTCATGTACGCAATACTACTGCCATCTACACTACTGGCCATTAAAATTGCTTCACCAAGAAGAAATGTATATGATAAACAGGTATTCATTGGACAAATATATTATACTAGAACTGACATGTGATTACATTTGCACTCAAATTGGGTGCATAGATCCTGAGAAATCAGTATGCAGAGCAACCACCTCTGGCCGTAATAACGGCCTTGATTCGCCTGGGCATTGAGTCAAACAGAGCTTGGATGGCGTGTACAGGTACAGCCACCAATACAGCTTCAACACGATACCACAGTTCATCAAGAGTAGTGACTGGCGTATTGTGACGAGCCAGTTGCTCGGCCACCATTGACCAGACGTTTTCAATTGGTGAGAGATCTGGAGAATGTGCTGGCCAGGGCAGCAGTAGAACATTTTCTGTACCCAGAAAGGCTCGTACACGACGTGCAACATGCGGTATGCATTATCCTGATGAAATTTAAGGTTTCGCAGGGATCGAATGAAGGGTAGAGCCACGGGTCCTAACACATCTTAAATGTAACGTCCACTGTTCAAAGTGCCGTCAATGCGAACAAGAGGTGACCGAGGCGTGTAACCAATGGCACCCCATACCATCACACCGGGTGATACGCAAGTATGACGATGACGAATACACGCTTCCAATGTGCGTTCACCGCGATGTCGCCTAACACAGAGGCGTCCATCATGATGCTATAAACACAACCTGGATTCATCCGAAAAAAATGACGTTTTGCCATTCGTGCACCCAGGTTCGTCGTTGAGTACACCACCGCAGGCGCTCCTGTCTGTGATGCAGCGTCAAGGGCAACCGCAGCCATGGTCTCCGAGCTGATTGTCCATACTGCTACAAACGTCGTCGAACTGTTCGTGTAGATAGTTGTTGTCTTGCAAACTTCCCAATCTGTTGACTCAGAGATCGAGGCGTGGCTGCACGATCCGTTACAGCCATGCGGATAAGATGCCTGTCATCTCGACTGCTAGTGAGACGAGGCCGTTGGGATCCAGCACGGCGTTCCGTATTACCCTCCTGAACCCACCGATTCCATATTCTGCTAACAGTCATTGGATCTCGACCAACGCGAGTAGCAATGTCGCGATACGATAAACCGCAGTCGCGATAGGCTACAATCCGACCTTTATCAAAGTCGGAAACGAGATGGTACGCATTTCTCCTCCTTACACGAGGCATCACAGCAACGTTTCTCCAGGCAACGTCGGTCAATTGCTGTTTGTGTATGAGAAATCGGTTGGAACCTTTCCTCACGTCAGCATGTTGTATGTGTCGCCACCGGCGCCAACCTTGTTTGAATGCTCTCAAAAGCTAATCATTTGCATATCACAGCATCTTCTACCTTTCAGTTAAATTTCGCGTCTGTAGCACGTCATCTTCGTCGTGTAGCAATTTTAATGGCCAGTATTGTGTATATGTGCATCCCATGACTTGTCACCTCAGTGAATGGGATCTTTACGAGGGACTCCACACGTGATCAAGTAGAATGAAAATACCGAAAAGGGTATTGGAGTAACATTTGCGAAATATGCACAAGAACGATCCATGTGACGGCTGCGTAGCTTCTTCCTTGTTGTGGCCTGAGTCCAAAAACTTGTCTTTTGCAGCCCTGCACGATAGTCTATTCTGTGCGAGCCGCTCCACCTCTGCTTAACTACTGCAACCGACATGAATTTGCACTTGCTTACTGTATTCTAGCCTTCGTCTCCCTCTACAGTTTTTATCCCCTGCACTTCCTTCTGTTGCCAAATTATCTATTCCTTAATGTGTCCTATCATCTGAAGCCTTCTTTTAGCCAAGTTGAATTTCTTTTTTATCTATTTCGATTCAATACCTATTCGTTAGTTATTCGATTCACCCATTCAGTTTTCAACATTCCTCTACAGCAAAACATTTCCAAAGCTTCAGTTCTCTTCTTGTCTCAACTGTTTATCGTCCAGCTTACAACCTCCGTTCAAAGCTCTAAGCCAACCAAATATTTTTAGAAAAGATATTCTTACAGTTGACTTAATACTGGATTTAAACAAGTTTGTCTTTTTCAGAAAAGCTTTTCTTACTAATGCCACTCTGCATTTTATATCCTCTCTAGTTCTGCCATCGTCAGTTATAAGAAGCGATCAAAAAGCTCCCGTTCGAAGGCCGTACAGTTGACTTAATACTGGATTTAAACAAGTTTGTCTTTTTCAGAAAAGCTTTTCTTACTATTTCCACTCTGCATTTTATATCCTCTTTAGTTCTGCCATCGTCAGTTATAAGAAGCGATCAATAAACTCCCGTTCGAAGGCCGTACAGTCCAGAATCTGTACGCCAACCAGGCAAAATCGCCGTGAGCATTGCGGCAATCACCCCACCGACGCACCAAGCTGTTTTGGTAAAACACCATATCCTGCTGGGTGAAAAAGTCCGTAACTGCCCGCTACACATCCTCGAGCGAAAGGAATCATTCACTCTCCAAGGCCTTTTTTAAGGAACTGAAAGCGAGATAATCACTTGGGTACAGATCAGACTATAGGGTGGTTGCTGTGCTCGAGTGGTTCTCAGTTGAGTTGGCGTAACTTCTGTGTAACGACATTTGCGATAAGGGGACGTGCGTTATTATGAAGCAGCAGCACCCATTTCACAACGGTGGTTTTCGACACATGCTGCTCCACAAATATTCTTCGTTCTCCGGTGGATGTCTACCGGTCTTTGAACTTCGGCTACCAAGGAAAGACTAACAGCAAGTTGGTCCTCTTTGAACACATTTGGTAATAACGTCGCCATAGTTCACGTTTCTGCGTTTTATGCATGCACGTCGGAAAGACACCAGTGCCAAACTAGTCCCTTGCCTACATGTCAGTGATATACCCGCATCGGAGTCACGTTACGTTGCACATACACAAAACCAAGGCATTGAAACGGGAGCATCTTGATCGCCCCTTGTATTTTTCTATCAGAGTAGCAAAACTCATGCATTACGTTTAATATCTAATTTCCTAATCTAATTCCATGAACATCGCCTGATTTAATTCTACTGCATTCTATTATCTCTGTTTTACTTTTATTGGTGTTCATCTTATAAACTCTTCTCAAAACAGTATCCATTCCGGTCACTGATCTTCCAAGTCCTTTGCCGTCTCTCACAGAGTTACAGTCTCATCGTCAAATCTAAAACATTTTATTTCTTCTCTGTGAACATTAATTCCCTTCCCAGATTCCTCCTTGATTTCCTTAGCTGTTTGCGACACGGTACGAAGTAGTAAATGAAACAGTTCCCATTGGCGAATTGCTTTTCAACATCAGACAACGAAGTAGCCTTTATTATGAACGTTGCACCACGGCATTCTCCATCCATCACACCTTTGTTAAGATGAAGCTCAAGTACAAAAGCAGACGCGCAAAAAGTTTGCAATCTTATACAGAATATCCCCGAGTACTAGCGAATTCACGAGCATATTTGGCCCTATGGACGTATGTATACGGTGGTAAAAAACGACAGCAACACTTGCCTGGCAGCAAATTTTAAATATGGCCACCAGAAGAGCAGCTGAAGCGCAAACTGCGCTACAAGACACACAATAGGAACCATATCTGGAACTATCTAGACGTAATACTATCAATTATATGACTTACCCATGAGTGTTGGTGCACTTCAAATAGAGAATAACTACGAGAAAAGTGAGTTGGGTGTAAGACACACAGTTTTGAAAAACCTGAATGAGACTTTCACTCTGCAGCGGAGTGTGCGCTGATATGAAACTTCCTGGCAGATTAAAACTGTGTGCCGGACCGAGACTCGAACTCGGGTCCCGCGTTCCAGTCTCAGTCCGGCACACAGTTTTAATCTGCCAGGAAGATTGAAAAACCTTTTTTATTTTTGTATCGTTTCTTTTTCTTTAAACTAGAGGAAGCTTTATCGAAGAGGACAACTTCCACAGAACAGTAGTAGAGAACAGAGAGCTATAAGTGTTTTTATTTCTTAATTGTTTCAGATTTTCGACTTTTTCCTAATTATTTTTTTACATGTAAAGCTCCAGGAAGAGGAGTCTACAAACATCTGTACACAGCTAAAAGGAAATCACCATGAAGGAATTACCCGTATGGGACGGAAATCGGTGGATGTGATGTTCATGTACAGAGGAACAAGTTATTACAATTCCAGAAAAATTGGGTGGCTTGTTCTCAGATACCTAGCGCAGATTAGAGCGGTTACGATGTGTTTGGTGTACAATACGGCAATCCTCTTGTGTTGGTTACGTGAGGTTGACTGGAACGTTGACGACGAATATGCCTGCCCTCACATTCGCATCACTGGACCAATGTCACATCCGACTATGTCACATCCGAATACCAAGAAATATGGATATTGCACTATTGGATGAGCAAGCCAAATAGAGAACCACAATGAGGTCCTTTACAAATTATGTCAGGTGCTGATAATGCTGTCCCACACAAGTCCGTGGCATCTCCATGTCCTTCACAGAGATCACTCAATATTTTTCGCTGTTCACGCCGCCTATATACTCTACCATGCATGCCAACAAAACTAAACCCGAACAACACTAATGTGCTATGTTGGCTGTTCTGCCTGCCACAGGGAATTGCAGCTCCAAACATTTACACACCCGTCAAAAGTTAAGCTGATGGCAGACCATTTCTTCTGGGTGCTTCACTTTCGTTTTTTCGTGCAGAGTATTTCGAGCCCTAGGTACTAATCATCATTTTCTTGTGCCTTTGTCTCTCATTGGCATAGGATCGGCATGGTTATTAACGGGTATGGCATAGTTAATTTAAGGGGTGACTGGTTGCCCTTCATGTCACCACCTTGTTAGCTCCCCCCCCCCCTTAGGATGGAAAATATGTGTGCCCCAACTGTTTATATGTAGTGAAAGTGGCCGAAAGTTTTCTAAATTCTTGCGAATCGTGTAACTGAGGCGGGAATTGGGTACCAGCCTAGTATTCATCTAGTTGGATGTGGAAAACCGCCTAAAAACCTCATCCAGGGTGGCCAGCACACTGACCCTGGTCGTAAATCCCCCAGGCGTATTCTCTCTGTCCTAGAGGCAACGCTTTAACACGCACAGTTATCCAGGTAAGTTTTGGATACGCTTTATGCAATATCTTTTATTATCTGATTGTTTGAGCTTTGAGTGAATTCAGTACCCTGTGAGCAGTTTGTACAGTTCGAAATGTGTTGGAAATAAGTTTGAAAGAGCAATGTCGGGACTGGTACTTATATTAATAAACGTTTATACGTTTTACTGTATCTCCTGCAGATTGTGTTTAGATGTACAGGGTATTTCATAATTCCTATTACAGGCTTCCAGGGGTTGTACAAGGGACTTAGTACACAAAGGTTTGATGAGGAAACATAACCAGAAATTAGCCGTTTGGATATAAAATAAGTTGAAGGTACGATCGCTTTCAAATCTCTCGGTTCACAATACGATACGTAATTGTACAACTGCACAACCAATGTACTGAAATCGGTTTCCGGATTACCTCAGCCCTCCACATTCCATTTTCGTCCCACTACAAGAACGGCTGCGAGAAAATGGTGCGTTCGCAACTAAGAGGGTTGAGTGTGATTCTCCATGGACACGTATCAGTCTTTGTGGATTGTGTGAGTGAAAGCATTTGTCGTAAATACACCTGGTGCAACGAACAGTAGGGTCGCCATACGGAGCAGACAAGTCAGATTTCATTGTCTCCTATGTGTGCGTACATTGAAGCGGGACATTGGAAAGTGATCAGATCCTCAAACTGATTTTACATCCGAATCATTAATTTCCGGACATGGGTTCCTACAACCCGTAAAAACCTGCAATGGGAAATGTGGAACACCCTGTATAATATAGACTTCCAACTATCGAGCATGCTAGAGGCTACTTATCTGAGCTGATATCTTAGTTCTACAGTCACATTCAGAGGGATGGGCAGTGGAAAGTATTGCTTCCTGGCCGTATAGCGTTACTTATCAGCCCAGCTCAAACGACTAAAATCGAATAAAAATACAGAGATGTGTCTGTTCTACAACCCATCAAGGTAATTTATCGTAAAATTCTGCAGTTGTATATAATCAATGTCTGAAGTTTAGTTAAGACTACAGAAGCACAAGTAGCTGAAGAAACAATATCGAGTAACAGACAGTTATCACCAGCGTATTCGCATAAGTGATAAAGGAGATATATTTGGCAAGAAACTAAATATTTGTTTGAAACTATGTATGTTAACATACGCAGTCTCATAGAATCCTATTCCACAGGATAGAATATCATGTGTTGTCGTACATTCCTCCCGTGTTTGTCATCGAATGGCAGATGTGGAGCTTCAATACAGTCAACGTTTTCGGTACACCCACATTCGAGCAGGTCAATACTAAAAGCTACAGCGATCACATTATTCAGATCTTTGCCACAGCCTGTAACATTCCGCTGTGTTTAATCACGTCACTGAAACACCATATTTGCAGTTCGATTACGAATAAGGGAAAAAGATGCTACTCGTACAACACAGTAACTCACCAAGTATTGCAGCCGGCCGGTGTGGCCGAGCGGCTCTAGGCGCTTCAGTCTGGAACCACACGACCACTACGGTCGCAGGTTCGAATCCTGCTTCGGGCATGGATGTGTGTGGTGTCCTTAGGTTAGTTAGGTTTAAGTAGTTCTAAGTTCTAGGGGACTTATGAACTCAGATGTTGAGTCCCATAGTGCTCAGAGCCATTTGAAATCACCAAGTATTGCATGTTTTGAAGTATATTGTTTCGTATACGTCTTACTGTACCACGACCATACTCTATTTGTCATACAGCTCAACGCTTAGGTAGGTTGAGAGGTGTCTTCTTCCTCTCTGACACTGTATGCAAGCAACCCCCCTCCCTCCACGCTGCCCTACTGCTCCTTTGCTCCTTCCCTCTCTCCCTCCCTCCCCCCCTCCCCCCCTCACCACCCCCCCTCTCTCTCTCACTCTCTCTCTCTCTCTCTCTCTCTCTTTCTCTCACACACACTTCCTCTCTCTACAGTTTAACGTCCCATCGATAATGACGTCGTTAGAGAAGAAGCATAAGCTCGGATTGGGGAAGGAAATCGGCAATGCTCTTTCAGAAGGACCGTCCCGCTTTAGCGATTTAGGGATATGACGGAAATGATAAAGCTGTATTGCTGCACGAGAATTTGAACCACCACACGCCGGGAGATATGTTACCCTGGGCCCAGTTCCAAGTGGTGCGCGTCGTTACTTTGGAGTTGAAACTGGATAAACCATAGCTAAAAACGTGTTCAGCGGAAAGATGCGATAACCTGTTTTTTATGTTTGTCGTTGATCCATTAACTCAGTTTTTTTTATTACAGAAGGCAGCTAACCCTGTGACCGGACACGCTGAGCTATCGTGCCGGCCGAGCTCTCCTGCCAACGCAGGAGAGCTTCTGTAAAGTTTGAAAGGTAGAAGACGAGGTACTGGCATAACTAAAGCTGTGAGGACAGGGCCTCAGTCGTGCTTGGGTAGCTCAGATTGTGGAGCACTTGCCCGCGAAAGGCAAAGGTCCCGAGTCTCGGTCCGGCACACAGTTTTAATCTGCCAGGAAGTTTCATATCAGCGCACACTCCGCTGCGGAGTGAAAATCTCATTCTGCATGCGACAACTTACTTTTAACGCCATTGAATTTAACGATTATGAGACGTAGAAATGACTGACAGAATCAACGGGCCGGCCAAAGTGGCCGTGTGGTTCTAGGCGCTGCAGTCTGGAACCGCGAGACCGCTACGGTCGCAATTCGAATCCTGCCTCGGGCATGGATGTGTGTGATGTCCTTAGGTTAGTTAGGTTTAACTAGTTCTAAGTTCTAGGGGACTAATGACCTCAGAAGTTGAGTCCCATACTGCTCAGAGCCATTTGAACCATTTGACCCAGAATCAACGGAGAAAGTGAAGTAGAGGCTTTCAAATTTTATAAGTTGAGAAAATTGAAAATATGATAACGACAGACGGCACAACACGACGCCCAGGGCAGTGGAATTCTAATACTTATCATCAGAGAAGGAAAAGGAAGTATTCACAGAAAGTATTCCGTTAAGGAAATCGGTAAATGTACTGTTAGGAAGTAGTTTCTGAGATACCATGAATGCTACAAGTGCGTGCTGAAAAGTAATGCCTCGGAATCGGTTTTTTTTTTTTTTGGAAACCTCTTTAAGCTTTTACAGTAATCTGCCGCTAGAGGGCTCCGAATTGTAACGTGTATAACATGGTGGTGTGTAACGTATATCTGTTGGTGCGTGAGAAACAGCGTGCTGTAATCGAGTTTCAAATTCAAAGAGTTCGTCCACACATGCAGCACCGTCTCTTTCAGCATGACAACCCCAGACCACACAGAACTCTACGACATCTGCAACAATCTGACACCTTGAAGCGGTGCAAGCACAGGTGTGGTTGTGGCTCCGTCAACAAAGTCAAACATTCTGCAGAGACGGTATCGACAACCTGGTCTCTCGTTGACAGAAATGTGTTCGTCGCCTGGGTGATTAAGTTAAGAAATAAATATATATTGTTGTTGTTGTGGTCTTCTTTCCTGAGACTGGTTTGATGCAGCTCTCCATGCTATTCTATCCTGTGCAAGCTTCTTCATCTCCCAGTACTTACTGCAACCTACATCCTTCTGAATCTGCTTAGTGTATTCATCTCTTCGTCTCCCTCTACGATTTTTACCCTCCACGCTGCCCTCCAATGCTAAATTTGTGATCCCTTGATGCCTCAGAACATGTCCTACCAACCGGACCCTTCTTTTTGTCAAGTTGTGCCACAAACTCCTCTTCTCCCCAATTCTATTCAATATCTCCACATTATTTACGTGATCTACCCATCTAACCTTCAGCATTCTTCTGTAGCACCACATTTCAAAAGCTTCTATTCTCTTCTTGTCCAAACTATTTATCGTCCATGTTTCACTTCCATACATGGCTACACTCCATACAAATACTTTGAGAAACGACTTCCTGACGCTTAAATCTATACTCGATGTTAACAAATTTCTCTTCTTGAGAAACGCTTTCCTTGCCATTGCCAGTCTACATTTTATATCCTCTCTACTTCGACCATCATCAGTTATTTTACTCCCCAAACAGCAAAACTCATTTAACCATACCGCAAAGCCGTTTGCCCTCTGTAAAAATTACGGCTGTAGTTTCCCCTTGCTTTCAGCCGTTCGCAGTACCAGCACAGCAAGGCCTGTTTGGTTAGTGTTACAAGGCCAGATCAGTCAATCATCCAGACTGTTGCCCCTGCAACTACTGGAAAGGCTGCTACCCCTCTTCAGGAACCACATGTTTGTCTGGCCTGTCAACAGATACCCCTCCGTTGTGGTTGAACCTACGGTACGGCCATCTGTATCGCTGAGGCACGCAAGCCTCCCCACCAACGGCAAGGTCCATGGTTCATGGGGGGGAATAAATATATAGACAAGAAGAATAAAGCAGCAGAATGTTAATAACGTTTGTTTTATTTAGAATGCTTTAGATTTTCACATAAAAATTCTAAGGCATTACTTTTCAGCATACCTTCGTATAAATAAGTACCAGATCTATGAAAAATACACAGTTATTGCCGGATATAATGTACTTCGACGGTAGAAATGAAGCTCTCAAAATATGTTTGCCTAAAGGATTCATTTTCCGAAGGTTCAAATGGTTCAAATGGCTCTGAGCACTATGGGACTTAACATCTCAGGTCATCAGTCCCCTAGAACTTAGAACTACTTAAACCTAACTAACCTAAGGACATCACACACATCCATGCCCAAGGCAGGATTCGAACCTGCGACCGTAGCGGTCACACGGTCCCAGACTGAAGCGCCTAAAACCGCACGGCCACACCGGCCGGCGGTGGCGAGGTTTTAAGATCCTGGATTCATATTCGGAAGGACGTTGGTTCAAATTCTCATCCAGCCATCAACATTTACGTTACCACGATTTCCCTAATTTGCTTAAGGTAAATGGCGGGATCGTTCCTCTGAAAAAGATAGGATTTTCTTACCGATCCTTCCCAAATCCGTGCTTGTACTGCGTCTCCAATGACGTCGATGTTGATGCGATTTAAGCTCTGACCTTCCTGTCGATTTTATAGTAACATTTTTGACGCATATGTTTTCGGTTGTTCTGAGCAATCCACATTTGCCGTATTCCGACTCATCTATCGTTAAAACAGAAGCAAAAGTTTCCTTGGATTAAACGTGACTAGACAAGGGCTTCACTACAGATAATTTTTTAGTATGAGATACGTATTCGGAAATTCCTCTACGAGAGGTCCCTGAAAGCAGACATCTCGCTAATCTATTTTATCTAGTTATTGGGTTGAAGATATAATGGCTATTTATACCACTGGACGGGGAGTTGATAAATATCTACTTGAGACCGAGCGTTTACTGTGGATTTAAAATCGCCACCGACTATGAATGATACATTGTCTTGCATATTATGGCAGAAGGGTTGACCTACTGGCTCGCTGAAATAAAATTGACGACTCGCGCTTGCAGTCGGTCCCGCTCCTTTCGTCTGGTCATCTCGAAAGGAAAACCCAATTTATCTCGATCTATAGAAACGGTACCAAAGATTTCATTGTGTGTTGAGCTTGGAAATTACTATTACAATGTAACCAGTTTCTGAACAAACATTGTAAGCTTTCAAAAGATCTACGAATGAACTGCTTTCATAAATCGGGTTCCCTGTGTTGTGAATTTTGAAGCTTAGCCGATACAAGGCTTCTAAATCAAATATATTAGATTCCTTAGGATTTTCTGTAGCACACAATGCCAACTTTCCTCCCACATTCATGTTGGCATTTCAGACGTTTATCTGCCCTATTAGGGAACTAGCATGTCCACTGTCCGTAATAAATCTACGCTGTGTCAGTAACAACGGTGGTAAACGTGTGTTCGTTTACAATAGACAGAGGTGCCTAGCTGAATTGCACATCCGTGTTCTAGACTGCTAACGTAAACATTAATTTGCTGAGGGCTGCTATTTCATGGTTATGGACAGCAACTACGGTGTTTACTTCAGAGTTCCGGCATATGAATACAATGGGGACGTTACAACGGAAACTTTATAAGTTATAATATTGGGCAGTACTTACTCTAATGAAATGTTTGGTACTTTTAACGTCTGAGGCTGAACCTCTGGCTCAGACACTCCACAAGTCATGACGTCACGAACGACAGGGTTCGATTATGACTCTCTACACTTTGCACAACTTCTACATCTACATACATACTCCACAAGCCACCGAAAGGTGAGTGGCGGAGGGTACCTGTACCATCACTTGTCATTTCCCCACCTGTTCCACTATCAAACAGAGCGAGGGAAAAACGACTGTCTGTACGTCTCCGTATGAGCTCTAATTTCTCGTACCTTATCTTCGTGGTCCCCACGCACGATGTATGTTGGCGGCAACTTAATCGCTCGGCAGTCAGCTTCAAATGTCGGTTCCCTAAATTTCCTCAGCAGTGTTCCCCGAAAAGGACGTTCATTTCCCTACAGAGATTCCCTACTGAGTTCCCGAAGCATCTCCGTAACACTTAAGTATTGTTCGAACCTATTTCCTCTTAATTTGTTTCGATATCCTCCTTCAATCTAACCTGGTACAGATCCCAAACACTCGATCAGTACTCTAGAATAGGTCGCACCAGCGTCATATATGCGGCCTCATTTACAGGTGAACCACTTTTTCCTAAGATTCTCCCAATAAACCGAAGTCGACCATTTGCCTTCCCTACTACAGTTTTCACATGCTCGTTCCATCTCATATTGCTTTTCAACGCTACGCCCAGATATGTAAACGATTTGACTGCGCCAAGCTCAACTTCTTCCGAACAGATCTCGGAAGACCCTAACGGTAGTGACCGACTGCTGTGTCATTCTCAGCCTATAGGCGTCACTGGATGCGGATATGGAGTTCAGCACACCGCGCTCCCGGCCGTTTGCAGTTTTCGTAATCAGAGCCGCTACTTCTCAGTCAAGTAGCTCATCCGTTTGCTTCACAAGGGCTGGATGCACCCCGCTTGCCAACAGCGCTCGGCAGACCGTATGTTCACCCATCCAAGTGCTAGCCAAGCCCGACAGTGCTTAACATTGGGAATCTGACGGGAACCGGCGTTATCACTGCGACAAGGCCGTTAGCGATTGATCGTGTGAAGGTGGATACTATTAATACTGTATTCGAACATTACAGGTTTGTTCTTTCTACTCATCCTTATTAACTTACAACGAATCTGATAACGTCAAATAACGCATTTTAGTGTGCTTTTTTACTATATTGCACGGACAGGTAAAAAGACAAGACCTTGGACAACACAAGATATATTGAATTTAATTGATGAAAGGAAACATATAAAAATGCAGCAAATGAAACAGGAGAAAGGGAATACAAACGTCTAAAACTGTGATTGATAGGAAGTGCAAAATAGCTAAGCAGGTATGGCTAGGGGACAAATGCAAGTATTTAGATGCATATATCTCTGGGGGAAAGACAGATACCGCCTACAGTAAAATGAAAAAGGTCTTTGCAGGAAAGAGAAGCAGCTGTATCAGTATCAAGAGCTCAGATGGGAAACCAGTCCCAGGCAAAAAAGGGAAACCTGAAAGGTGGCAGGAGCAAAAAATGGTTCAAATGGCTCTGAGCACTATGCGACTTAACTTCTGAGGTCATCAGTCGCATAGAACTTAGAACTAATTAAACCAAACCAACCTAAGGACATCACACACGCCCATGCCCGAGGCAGGATTCGAACCTGCGACCGTAGTGGTCGCTCGGTTCCAGACTGTAGCGCCTATAACCGCACGGCCACTCCGGCCGGTGGCAGGAGTATATAGAGGCTCTATACAAGGGAGGTGAACTTGAAGACAGTATTATGAACCGGAATGGAACGTAGATGAAGATGAGATGGGCTCTATGATACCGCGAGAAGAATTTGATTGAGCGATGAAAGACCTGTCGAAACAAAACCCCGGAAGTAAACGACATTCCGTCAGGACTACTGATAGCCTTGGGAGAGCCAGCAATGATAAAACTCTTCCATCCAGTGTGCAAGATGTATGAGAGAGGCGAAAAAGTCTCAGACTTCAAGAACAATATAAAATTCTAATTCCAAAAAATGCAGGTGCTGAGAGGCGTGGATATTACCGCGCTATCAGTTTAATAAGCCCTGGTTGCAAAATACTGACGCAAATTCTATACAGAAGAAGAATGGAGAAACTAGCAGAAGACAACCTGAGAGGATCGGTTTGGATTCCAGAGAAATGTAGGAACACGCGAGGCGATATTAACCCCACTACTTCTCTTAGAAAGTGTGTCAAGGGTTGTAGTATTTGTATACTTAGGAGAAAGTTTTTAACAGTGTTGACTGGAGTACTCTCTTTGAAATTCTGGAGGTAGCAGGAGTCAAATACAGGGAGCGAAAGGCTATTTTCAACTTGGACAAAAACCAGGTGACGGTTATAAGAGGCCGGCCGAAGTGGCCGTGCGGTTAAAGGCGCTGCAGTCTGGAACCGCAAGACCGCTACGGTCGCAGGTTCGAATCCTGCCTCGGGCATGGATGTTTGTGATGTCCTTAGGTTAGTTAGGTTTAACTAGTTCTAAGTTCTAGGGGACTAATGACCTCAGCAGTTGAGTCCCATAGTGCTCAGAGCCATTTGAACCATTTTTGGTTATAAGAGGCGAGGGGCATGAAAGGAGAGCAGTGGTTGATAAGGGCGTGAGACAGGGTTGTAGCTTATCACCGTATATAGACCAAGCAGTAAAGGTAACCAAACAAAAATTTGGAGTAGGAATTAAAGCTCAGGTAGAAGAAATAACTTTGAAATTTGCCGATGACATTGCAATTCTGTCAGAGACCTTGGAAGAGCAGTTGAACGGAATGGACAGCGTGTTGAAGCGAGGATATAATATGAAAATCAACAAAAGAAAAACGAGAATAATTAAATGTAGGCGAACCAAATCAGGATGATGCTAAGGAATTAGATCAAGAAACGATACACTTAAAGTAATCGATGAGTTTTGTTATTTGGGCAGCAAAATAACTGACGATGGTCAAAGTAGAGAAGGTATAAAATGTAGACTAGCAGTGGCAAGAAAAGCGTATCTGAAGAAGAGAAATTTGTTAACACTGAATGTAGGTTTAAGTGTTAGGAAGTATTTTCTGTAAGTATTTGTACTGAGTATAGACTTGTACGGAAATGAAACATTTAGACAAGAAGACAATAAAAGCTTTTGAAATGTGGTGCTACAGAAGAATGGTGAAGATTATAGGGGTGGATCACGTAACTAATGAGGAGATATTGAATAGAACTGAGGACAAAAGAAATTTGTGTCTCAACCTGACTAGAAGAAGGGAGCAGTTGGTAGGACGCATTCTGAGACTTCAAAGGATCACCAATCTGGTACTGGAGGGAAGTGTAGAGGGTAAAAAATGGTTCAAATGGCTCTGAGCACTATGGGACTTAACATCTGAGGTCATCAGTCCCCTAGAACTTAGAACTACTTAAACCTAACTAACCTAAGGACAACACACACATCCATGCGCGAGGCAGGATTCGAACCTGCGACCGTAGCGGTCGCGCGGTTATAGACTGAAGCGCCTAAAACCGCTCGGCTACAGCGGCCGGCGTGGAGGGTAAAAATCGTAGTGGAAGATAAAGAGATGAATAAAGTAAGCAGTTTCAGAAGAATGTAGGTTGCAGTAGTTACTCGGCGATGAGAGGCTTGCACAGGGTAGAGTAGCACGTAGAGCTGCATCAGACCAGTCTTTCGACTGAAGACCACAACAACAACGATTTATGAATTATAACCTGGCTGCTTCTAAATACGTTTATGCGCCATACGAGCTTGATAGTATGGTAAATATATCTTTGTTCGGAATACTACTATTGTCTGCCAGTTAATTAAGATTTTAAATCAAATCGTAATTTGTCTGTTGTGAGACAGCACCTAGGAACGTTGAAGCTACGAATAAATATATTACCCTGCTGAAAAAGCAGGTTCAGTCGACGGTCATTTTGCATATCAGGCACTGGAAATGGCAGCAAAGCTGAAGTTTCGTGGGTAAACTGCACTCGCTGCTGCAGATTTTGGTTTAATATCTGCTGCCGTTATTGCCGATTCTGGTGTAGTTCTATTGAGACAGTTTTCGATTTTGCTCTTGTTGCTATTGGTAATGTCTCTCTTGTTCTACAGGTTGCTGTTGCTCCAGCAGTTTGATATTTGCGGAATGCATTCTGGACTTTGTGTCCATTAACTGAAATTAACGCACACTAAACAAGCTTCGACGCCACGTGGATACTTTCGTGCTTGTACAAACACGAGTTAATTAAAACTTCACGGTAGAAGCTCCAGAGCAGCGGACACAGTCGCACGCAGTGACACGCCTAAAGTAGCACAGCAGTTGTGAGCTAAAGGGAAAGTTACAAGCAAACCACTGAATGCACAAAAGCGAGCACGAAGAATAATATGTGATGTTCACCCACGAGCGCCATGTAGGTACCTCTGGCAGGCGCTAGATACTTTAGTTATGCCGACACAATACATATATTCGCTAATGAAATTCGTCATAGATAATCCATCACAGTTTAAGAAGAACAGTGATGTCCGTACCTGCAACACTAGAGGGAAAAATGACCTTTATTACCACTTATTCAAGCTATCATCAATCGCTCAGTAAGGAGTTCAGTAAAATCTTTGATCATTTGACCAGTAGCGCAAAATGCTTGACAGGTAGCAAAGCAGGTTTTTAAATCTAGCTTAAAACTATTTCTCCTGGAGAACTCCTTCTATTCGATCGACGAATTTGTACTTCAGAACAGATGGAGAGTAAGAAAAACAATTCCTTAATGTTGACACTAACCGTATATACATGTCCTGTAAACTGACTCGTTCCACATCATTTCCATAAAAGGATCCTCCAAAGGATCTATGGAACACGTACATCTACATCTACATACATGCTCCGCAATCCACCATACGGTGTGTGGCGGGGGTACCTCGTACCACAACTAGCATCTTCTCTCCCTGTTCTCCCCCCCCCCCCCCCCAAACAGAACGAGGGAAAAATGACTGCCTATATGCCTCTGTACGAGCCCTAATCTCTCTTGTCTTATCTTTGTGGTCTTTCCGCGAAATGTAAGTTGGCAGCAGTAAAATTGTACTGTAGTCAGCCTCAAATGCTGGTTCTCTAAATTTCCTCAGTAGCGATTCACGAAAAGAACGCCTCCTTTCCTCTAGAGACTCCCACCCGAGTTCCTGAAGCATTTCCGTAACACTCGCGTGATGATCAAACCTACCAGTAACAAATCTAGGAGCCCGCCTCTGAATTGCTTCTATGTCCTCTCTCAATCCGACCTAATAGGGATCCCAAGCGCTCGAGCAGTACTCAAGAATAGGTCGTATTAGTGTTTTATAAGCGGGCTCCTTTACAGATGAACCACATCTTCCCAAAATTCCACCATCGAACCGAAGACGACTATCCGCCTTCCCCACAACTGCCATTACATGCTTGTCCCACTTCATATCGCTCTGCAATGTTACGCCCAAATATTTAATCGACGTGACTGTGTCAAGCGCTACACTACTACTGGAGTGTTCAAACATTACAGGATCCTTTTTCCTATTCATCTGCATTAATTTACATTTATCTACATTTAGAGTTAGCTGCCATTCTTTACACCAATCACAAATCCTCTCCAAGTCATCTTGTATCCTCCTACAGTCACTTAACGACGACACCTTCCCGTACACCACAGCATCATCAGCAAACAGCCGCACATTGCTATCCACCCTATCCAAAAGATCAATTATGTAGATAGAAAACAACAGCGGACCTACCACACTTCCCTGGGGCACTCCAGATGATACCCTCATCTCCGATGAACACTCACCATCGAGGACAACGTGCTGGGTTCTATTACTTAAGAAGTCTTCGAGCCACTCACATATGTTTGTAACTTAGTTAGGAGTCTGTAGTGGGGCACCGAGTCAAACGCTTTCCGGAAGTCAAGGAATATGTCATCCGTCTGATACCCTTCATCCATGGTTCGCAAGATATCATGTGAAAAAAGGGCGTAGCTAACTAACTCTAGTGTAAGAGCATTCAAAGCTAGACCAGAGGTCCAAAGCCAGAATCACACGTAAACAACTGAAGAGCAGTCGAAGCACATACAGTGATATGAAGTAGTTTCATAGCGGGAAGGTGTTGATGATAATGACTACTGCACGCACTGTAGGCTGCAGAGGCACCGCCTCTACTTGCAGACCATGGCCAGAAGCGCTGTTCAGGAGGCGCGATGGTAGCTGCAGTTGTGGGGGCTCGTCGTGTTTTACACTGGTTGCACAATCAGTGATGTGAGAACAGCTGCGAGCTCTTCGGTATCACGCTTCGATGAGAATATCGAACCCGTAGTAGTCGATATGGTTCAGTGGTGACCAGTTGTTACATCACAACGCACAGATAGTGGCAAATCCAAATCCACACTGAGGAGGGGCGGTTGTTCATCGTTATTGTCCATCACAGCATTAGCTTTGAGATGATGGAGTACTGGACTCTGGTGACCAGTGACTGTCGCTCCAGGCAAGTATTTTGCCAGTTCCTACTGTATCTCTCTGAGCAGTCAGGAGATCGTCAGGTAATTCAGGGACATTTGGCCTTTGATACCCCAAAGGCTAAGGGGCCATCCACAGTTGGATGGCATGTGATGTTATGCAGAGCTGCCCATCTACTCCATATTGAGATGTGACACTCATCACTCCACCAAGGAACAGATTATCCTCGTAAATGTCTTTGAGACTATGGGCTGGATGCTTTAGCGCAATGGTGAATAGCGTTGCTAAAATGGTCTACCCATTCCAGGGTATTACATTGACGTTAAAACAAGGACAGTTGAGTATGCAGCATCCTGTTACCATTGATGAGTGTACATTTCAGCATTTCTCTTCTGAGTACTGTTCGAACTACCTCCGGAATGAAGATCTGAAAGTGGTCACTGCAGTGCAGATCATCCACCACTCCCCACTAAGTGGTACAGAGGGCTGGAGCTGTTGCCTCTATGTTTCCAGGATGGACTGGAGTGGAGCGCGGTGGTGAGGATCTGTCGAACACCTGAAGGCGCTAAAGAGAAATTGTTGTCAGAATACACATTTATTATTCATGATGACAGTTGCTTTCCTTCATGGCTGCCAGTAGCCGTGTAAGCAGAAGCGCGCTGGCTACGCCAATATGAACTGACGCCAGCGCGTTCGTAGTCTCGGCTGCTGCGGCGAGGGAGGCGCGTACTCACAAGGGAACCTCCCCATCGCACCCCCCTCAGATTTAGTTATAAGTTGGCACAGTGGATAGTTCTTGAAAAACTAAACACAGATCAATCGAGAAAACGGGAAGAAATTGTGTGGAACTATGAACAAATAAGCAAAATATACAAACTGAGTAGTCCATGTGCAAGATATACAACATCAAGAACAATGAGAGCTCAGGAGCGCCGTGGTCACGTGGTTAGCGTGAGCAGCTGCGGAACGAGAGGTCCTTGGTTCAAGTCTTCCCTCGAGTGAAAAGTTTAATTTTTTATTTTCAGTTTATGTGACAAACTCTTATGTTTTCATCACTTTTTTGGGAGTGATTGTCACATCCACAAGAAAACCTAAATCGGGCAAGGTAGAAGAATCTTTTTACCCATTCGCCAAGTGTACAAGTTAGGTGGGTCGACAACATATTCCTGTCATGCGACGCGCATGCCATCACCAGTGTCGTATAGAATATATCAGACGTGTTTTCCTGTGGAGGAATCGGTTGACCTATGACCTTGCGTTCAAATGTTTTTGGCTCCCGTTGGAGAGGCACGTCCTTTCGTCTACTAATCGCACGGTTTTGCGGTGCGGTCGCAAAACACAGCCACTAAACTCATTACAGTGAACACAGACGTCAATGAACGAACGGACGGATCATAACTTTGCGAGAATAAAGAAAGAAAACTTTTCACTCGAGGGAAGACTTGAACCACGGACCTCTCGTTTCGCAGCTGCTCACGCTAACCACGGTACCACGGCGCTCCTGAGCTCACATTGTCCTTGATGTTGCTTATCTTGCACATGGACTACTCAGTTTGTATATTTTGCTTATTTTTTCATAGTTCCACACAACTTCTTCCTGTTTTCTCGATTGATCTGTGTTCAGTTTTTCAAGGACTATCCACTGTGCCAACTTATAACTAAATCTGAGGGGGGTGCGATGGGGAGGTTCCCTTGTCAGTGCCCCGCGACATCACTGTCAACCAGCCACAACTCGGTCGGTGTTATTTGCACTGCCTCTGGCGGCCGAAAGGTTACCAGGGCACACTCCTTGACGTTTTAGAGTGCACCCAAGGAAGATGGCCAACAGCTCTGTACATATTGTGCCCGTAGTCTTGGACTGTTGTGTTATGACCCCTCAGCAAGAGCATGTCCAGTGACAGTTGTCCATTCGTAGACGGAGGTCGGGAGGTGGCAGCCACTGCTTTCCTCCGGGCTGACGGTAGTTCAGCAGCCCATCAAGCAACATCAGCTAGGTCTGCAGGGAGCCTGGTGGTAGGAAGCATCCAAATTATCTCGTAAGCGAAGGCAAAAGCATGATGGTAGCAGCCCACGCCAGCTAAGTCCTGCAGGATGGGCTGGCTGTTGCATCATAGATCGTATCATCTAGGCAGGTGGCGAATGTAGAGTCACAGTTCCAACCTTGGGACTGGTTATCTGCAAAATGAGAAATTTTGAAAATAAGGGTATTTTTACTGATCGGTCTATGCCGATGACGTTATCGTGTGGCAAGAATTACCGAATGTACACTATTTTCTCAACTCGTCAGCACTCTGCCCCAGCTCATGGTGTCCCATCTCCTGTCTTCAGGTTTTTAGTTCAGTTATTTCAGCAGCGTTTGTGGGATGAGAGCTGTCCTTGCATACGACTTGGGCGTTGTTGCTTTACTGTGTGTCCTCAACTGAATGACGCTTTGCTCCCTTCTCCATAAGCTCACTTTCCTGCACCAGAACCTTCGTCTTCAACTTGGGTGGTGTGTAGCAAATAGGTCCGTGGTGTCCCAATGCTGCATACAGCATTGGCTGTTCTTCTAGGTTGTTATTTCTGTATAGATATTGCTTTAACTTCCATTCTGGCTATGGCAGTTGCCGGGGAAACATTAAAAATTTTCACCTCCGCTCAGGATACTATTCTGCGGCGTAACGGTAGTTTCTGAAATAATCGGAGAATTTATAGAAGACCAATGGAGGAGAATGACACTAAAGCACTGTCAAAGTGCGTGTGCTGCATCATCTTGTGGAGTCACAATTCTTCTGCTTTTGTGACTCTCTCAACACTCTTGTCCCAGTAGTATTTAACGGAGAAGCCCGCGAAATTGTAGCATGTATGAAAGTCACCAAAGAGGAGATATGTATGCGGGAACTCTCTGATGAGTTTGTAGAGGCCCTTGCTGCTTAGAGCTTCATATGACAGGAAGTAAAGGGAACAAACTGTCACCCCATATTGTACAGCAGTTGTAATAACTACATTTGTCAGATGGTGTTGAGGTGGACGCCCAGGTGTGGTATACACTTTTGTCAAAAATGGCCACTCCTTTAACTCTCTACCCATTGAGATCGTCGTTTCTATGGAAGCTATAGCGCTTTACCAAAAGGCATCCACGTCTATGGCATAAGTCCCTTAGCGATAAAGAGACATAGGTCACGCCTTTGCCAAAAGCCTCAGTTCCTCCACATAAACCCTAATTCCATTTATGTTTCAGCGCAGTTTCTGAGCCATTTTTGGTAATACTTCTGCAAGTCCATCACCTTTTTCTTTATTCAGAGTCAAGACTTATCAGTGAAAGAGATGTAGCTTTCGGACTAGAAGGTTCGCTCTTGCAGAGTCCTTGTGCAATGTTTTATGCAGGAGTAGTCTCACCACACTATTCAGACATCATGGCCTGTTATCTCTAACTTACTTTTCTTTGTAGTTTGTTCCATACACAGAGAGAGTGACACTCATTTTCTTGAGAGCCCATGTACTAGGACTGTTTCCTTCGTTCAAGTAGTGGTAGCCCATCCTGGAGCAGCGGCGGCTGGCGCCAGAGGGGGCCAGTCCATGTATCGAGTTTACTATAATAAACGTTCGTGATAGAATTACATAGTTTCTTTCATAAAACGAGAACAAAATAAAGTGTTTTCCCTTCCTGGATGGAAACTGGTATAACGACACTCACTGTCCTACATTGATAGTACTTTGTACGAGCTCCATTCTTCCTAACTGTCTCAAAAATTCTCTTCGTTATTGATTTTGTTAGGGTGTGTAGTTCTATCACTGAACTTTTCTGCCACTTTTCTCGTGTCGCTTTGTTCAACTCACATACGGCCTCAAATTGTCTTCCATTGCGATAAAAACGCCTTAAACGTACTCCCCAAACTTTTCCCATGGATTTCAAATCCGGGCTACCTGCAGGCCAGGGCGAAACATCGATTTCTTTATCTTCAAGCACTTTTTGGCTGTAGCAGAAACATACACAGATGCATTATCTTGTTGAAGCATTAGACTTTCGTCTCATAGCTCCTCAGACATTCTGATCAGTTCTGTCTCTAGCATCTCAGTTTACATTTTGCAGTTCACGCTAGTGTTGAGCCAATAAACGCGTGATTTTAGCGCAGATGGCTACCTAAATCATAACACTTACAACATCATAATTTCTGCTCATTCTTACCTGCTGCTCTGTTCTTAGATATTGCCAATAATATTGCAGTGTAGCCTCTCCATCTAAATTAAACTTCTTCTCGTCACTGGAGATCACTTTATCGCATTCTGAAGTCAGTGACGTATGTTTCTCAGCAAACTCCAGCCTAGTCCGTTTATGCTTGGACTTACAGCGGGTTTCTGCAGTCGTTTCTTGAATGCAAGAGCTTTTGTCGTGTGATAAAACTTGTCGTACACATCTGGCAGTTACTGAGAACTGTAAATCAGCTACAAGTTGAAAAGAATAACGGTTTGTGGCCTTGCTTTTGCGTAAATGTAACTCTTTCTATGCCTCAGATAATTTTCTTCTTCGAACATATTTTCCGTTCTGTCCATATCGTTCATCCAGTCTAAAGAAATTAATTCACTGTACTTGAACAGTTCAACTTCTTGGAAATCTGGTGACTAGAGAGCCCCATTCCCTTGTGCGTACCGGTTTTTGCTTTTTCGACACATGATAACTGTTTTCTGCGTGGCTTTCTCACAATCGTGGTTTATATACACAACACGCATTGTCACTAATAGTGGCTGTTTCCTGTCTGCAGTAAAGGAACGACCGCACACGCTAACACCACACAGAGCAGAGTCCCGTCATACCGTGTTCTACTCTCTACCATCGGAACCATTGATGTTTTTTTTATCTACTGCACAACCGACATCAAACGCGATACCATTTGACTGCAATTGTCGGTATACTGGATTTCATACTGTTCCATGTGCTTTGTGCATGACTATTCCAAACGACAATGTTAATTTTCCTGCTAATATCCATGCATATGTACTGATTTCCACTAATGTTTTGGCTGAAGACCCTGTCGTCACAGCGAGGACGCTTAGTGCAGCCCAGCACTGCGGTTACATGGAAAGTGCACCGCGCTACTGACGCTGTGGAGTATTACTCGTCTATTTTCCTGTTAGTTAGGTTCAAAATGGCTCTGAGCACTATGGGACTTAACATCGGGGGTTATCAGTCCCCTAGAACTTAGAACTACTGAAATCTAACTAACCTAAGGACATCACACACATCCATGCCCGAGGCAGGATTCGAACCTGCAACCGTAGCGCCTGTTAGTTAGGTTTGGTGCAAATTTGCACTAAGTAAATCAAGTGGCATACCATATGTACCGGGTGGTTAAAATTTACTCTTGGATGCATAAATGCATGAGAAGGGGTCTATAAGACCCCTAGCTTAGGACAAGTACTAAATGTTTGTATTAAAGATATATTATAAAGTTTTCAAGCGATTGGTGACCCAGAATGAATAAGAAATTTATTGTGATACTGTGACTCTTTTTTAACGTAACATGAAACACAGTTTAATAAATTACGTTATAATTTTCCAGAGTTGAATAACTAATTGCAAATTTTACTGTTCTACGTCAGTATATTTGCTCATTAAAAGTCATACTCTTCACAAATAATTTTACTGTCTTCTTTGTATATACATTTTTCTGGAATTATTTACTAAGTGACTGCTTTTCTTTCTTATGGATGTAGGCATATGAGGCATCATCCTTTTGCTGATCTTCCAGTTGCGGAATCTTCGTCCGCCGGCAACTAATTCCACAACGTACCATGGCTTGTAGAACTTTATTTAGGTGTATGAATTGTTGATTCTCCTCTCCATAAGAGAAAATTTCTGCTTTTATCAGATCTGCCTTCCATGTTGCTGGGTTGTTACTGTGAAAATATACGCAGGAAATTTATTGCTACTCCATCCAATACTATGGTCCTCAAGACAAAATACCATCTTCTTGACGGTCTCTTCCAAGTGTATGTACCTGCCTTTCGACACTGAACTCCTAGTGGACATTCATGATAGAATAATTTTGTTTCTGCGCCTTTCACGTACGCTGGCGCTCTTCTGCAGAGTCTTAACAACATCACACATTTTTTTTTCTTTTTGGCTACTTAACATACAATTTTCACATTCTCTTTCAGACGAAAATGATAATTATAAAGGTTCTCAGCTCATGGAAGCATTCATGTAGAGTGAATTTTCCTTTTTGTGTACACTCCTTCTTACTAGACAAGGTGAGCTTTTCATGATCTTGTGTACTCGTATTCTGCTCATCAATGAAAGTGATTTACTCTGTTGGGCTCCATCATGATCGATAAGGAAATCAGCAACTCTGTGGTCTGTATCATATAATTCTTCGCTGCTTGTTTCACCTGGGGCGTTAGAAGACGTGGCCTCATTATCCTGATGACTGTTAGTGTCTGACTCTCTACTGTCTTCTTGCTCAAAGTGAACTTCATCTTCAAGTCATTCAGTAATAATTAATTTAGTTTTCATCAGTTGCGCTGACTTAAGATATTCTTCTTTCTTTACAGGTAGTGTGGTATATAATTATGTCCTATGTAAGGAGTAATATTATCTTAAATACTTTATCTTCTATAATACAAAACCTACGTTCACCTGATTGTGTTTTGGCATTGAGAATTACATTTATCTTCAGTTGAAAACTGGGGTGTAGTTTGCACAGTACGTCTGACCTCTCAACAAAGAGTATAACTGTGCCAGACTGATAATTGTTATCAGTAATCTAGATACTTTAAAAAGTCATTCTAGTAAAATGTTAGCTACGGGATCTAAAAGGCCCCTGTCATGCATTATAAGAGTAGGCCTACGAAATTCATAAAATAAAATAATTAATTTGACTTGCAATATACAATGTTCCTTCTGAAAAAGTCATTTTTATTACCAAGAATTACACAGGACATCAACTAAAATAAATAGACAGTTTATTGAGAGAAATATGGGTTGCTGGGTGTAAATGACCACTGTTATGCATCCAAGGGTTAGTGAAATTGCTCACAGAGGTCTACAGCGGGCTGTAATTATTGTACGGCAGTGAACTTAGTAAATATTGTAAAGTGTTAATGCGGAACTGATTCACACCGGAAAAAAATTAGTTCCAATTTTGGCCACCAGCTGCTGCATTCTTGTGAGTGAACTTTGAAGTTCAAACATAATGACTGTAATATTTGAGATGTACGATGCCTATTCGAAAAGTAAGGAAGGATCGGTGGCGATATAGAAACCGCTGTGAAAATCAAAATTGTGTTATTTGCAACAGTTATCTACATCTTCCAGATATTGCTCTACATAGACGCCGCTCCGAATCAGACACCTGTTGTAGCGTTGTGGTAACTTTCCAATAACTTCGTCATAGAAGGCAGCCTCCTGTGCTTCCCGACAATTTTCTGCGCTGGGCTGGAGCTAGCTGTCTGTGCCAATATTTTATCTCAACAGCCAGCGGTTCATTTACGTAGAGCTGAAAATCAGAGGCAGCCATGTCCGAGTTGTATTGTGGGTCGTCAAACACTTCCTATCGAAACCGCGGCAGGAGCGTTCTCATTGTCCCTGCAGTGTGCAGCCCAGAACTGTCATGAAGAAGGAAATGCATGTCCGATAGCTGTGTATAAGGCCATTGTCGATATTCCATGATTTATAGTTACTAATGACCTAGTCGTTGTAAGGCAAAATTTGAATCCATGTTCTGTATTCAGTTGTATTTTGTCATGTTGTGGGGTTTTTATTGCCGATATGGCAAGTGATTTGCCCCGTTACTGTCATGTGCTGCTAGATGTACGAAATGTTATGTAATTGGGTATAAGGACCCTCCCATCTTAACCCTATAAAACAGAAAGAATGAAACCAAACAAAAAAGAAAACGTATGTCAGTTACGTTATGTGGGATGTGAATGAAAGCAGGCGAAGTCTCTCGACAGCCAGTCACACCTGTCAGGAGACACTGTTTTCTACGCATCTTTACGCGCTCACTGTGCACTCAGAACTAAGAAGAGCGATGTAACGTTATCTATAGGTATACTAGAAACACTACCTAATACATCTGTGCAAAGCTTTGTCAGATTTTCAATGTGGTTTCCATTTCGTGACCGATCATTCCTTACTTTCCGAATAGCTCTCGTAGATGTTACCCATGATGGGCTTGGTATTAGGACAGTAACAGTATTCAAACTACCCTTTGAAGTGTGGGCCTAGCAAATAAATGCAGTGGTGCGGTTTTATGGGAAAGTTCTCTATAACTCTACTGAGAGGTGGTCATATGCTCCTAAATTTCTGATATTGAACAGAATACGGAAACTGAAGAGCGACCTCCAGAAGCATATCCCTTTCTACATAAACATTTGCCGTTACCACGCTATAGTCTCATTTTTCAGGCAACCTCGTAGATGCGGTGCATGTGGCTGACCAGGTTACGTGCGTGCCCAGTGTGTAAGAACCGCGTGGTCCAGCTACCAGCAAGCGAACCCTTACGACTCGCCGCTATGTCAACAGTGCCTTTGACTTACGTTGCTGCTGCCAGTGGCCGGAAGCCGACCTCATCAATCTTGAAAACAACGTATAAAGACACTGTCAGATTCCACTTGACATCCCGGATCCTGTGGAGAAAGTTCCTGTTGCACTGCAGTCGACCGAACGTGTAACGAAATCCCCAACCGAGCTGACTCCAGATGCTTCCAAAACGGTGGAGGAAATATCCGCTGACAAAAACGGCGCGGAACAGGAATAGAGTGCTTCACTAGACAGTTTTACAACTCCAAAGAAAAGCCGTTCCTCCACGAAAAATGTAAGCGTAGGCTTGCGCCTTTATGTGCTGAGGAGATACACTGAAGAGCCAAAGAAACTGATACAGCTGCCTAATATCGTGTAGAGCCGCAAAACCACGTGGCACGGACTCGACTAATATCTGAAGTAGTGCTGGAGGGAAGTGACACCATGAATCCTGCAGGGCTGTCCATAAATCCGTAAGAGTACGAGGGGGTGGAGATCTCTTCTGAACAGCACGGCAAGGCATCCCACATATGCTCAATAACGTTCATGTCCCGGGAGTCTGGTGGACAGCGGAAGTGTTTAAATTCAGAAGATTGATCCTGGAACCTCTCTGTAGCAATTCTGGACGTGTGGAGTGTCGCAGTGTCCTGCTGGAACTGCCAAAGTCCGTTGGAATGCACATTGGCCATGAATAGATGCAGATGACGAGACAGGATGTTTACTTACGTGTCACCTGTCAGAGTCGTACCTAGACGTATCATGAGTCCAATATCACTCCAACTGCACACGGCCCACACCATTACAGAGCCTCCACCAGCTTGAGCAGCCCCTGCTGACATGCAGGGTCCATGGATTCATGAGGTTGTCTCCATATTCGTACACGTCCATCCGCTCGATACAATTTGGAACGAGACTCGTCCGACCAGGCAACATGTTTCCAGTCATCAACAGTCCAACGTCGGTGTTGAAGGATCCAGGCGAAGCGTAAAGCTTTGAGTTGTGCAGTCATTAATGGTACACTATTGGGCCTTCGGCTTCGAAAGCTCATATCGATGATGTTTCGTGAAATGGTTCGCGCGCTGACACTTGTTGATGGCCCAGAATGGAAATCTGCAGCAATCTGCGGAAGGGTTGCACCTCTGTGACGTTGAAAGACAATCTTCAGTCGTCGGTGGTCCCTTTCATTCAGAATCTTTTTCCGGCCGTATCGATTTTACAGGATTCCTGATATTCTCTGTACACTCGTGAAATGGTCGTACAGGAAAATCCCCACTTCATCGCTACCTCGGAGATGCTATCTCCCATCGCCCCTGCGCCGACTATAACACCACGTTCTAACTCAATTAAATCATTATAACCTGCCTTTGTAGCAGCAGTAACTGACGTACCAACTGCGCCAGACACTTGTTTTCTTATATAGGTGCTTCCGACCGCAGCGCCGCATTCTGCCAGTTGATATATCACTGTATTTGAATACGCGAGCCTATACCAATTTCTTTGGTCCTTCAGTGTAGCTCCTGTACGGCCCCAAAATGCGAAGCAAGTATGCAGTACTTTTCGTGACAGATCAAAGTTAATTCGCGACCGTCATGTAACCGTTTTGGTCATTTTAATCAAAAATTCAATTAAAATGTCTCCCATCGTTTAATTATTTAAGTAACAGAGCGCCTAACTACCTCAGTCAAAGTGTATTGACGAGCGTTACTAACTCACCTCTTTTGTGCAATTAAAAACTTCAGTAGTTGTTAATTATTCACTAAATTTTTGTTAGAGGAGCATTCCCAGTGCTGTAACTCGTCGCGCACATCGTCTATATCGGTATATCCGTTGATTTTTTTTCCTTTTCCGCTCTTGAAAACGGTTTATCGTGCATTACTGTAATTACACAGTTGGCGCTACATATCCCCTTGTGACAGCAGCGGGGCAGACAGAACGTCACTTCCAGGCGGAGCCCAGATCAGATAGTTCCACGTGGCCGCCTCGACGGCACTCCGCGGGTACCACGCCCTCTTTTTAGCCGTCACAAATACTCCAACCTGGACTGCGCACCAGAGCGGAATCAGTCACTTCAGGTTATAGCACGTCACGTCACTTTACCTCCACTTTCCTTATCTTTCACGTAGTGAACAAGATAACGGAAGTAGCACCAAAATTAAACTCTTACATTAAAAGAGGTCCAGACAGTATTCAGAAAAAAATACATTAACGTAGAATTGTATCATTCTGTTCTTTGGCATAATCAGTACATGTGTCATGTATCTGACATCTTAAACTAAATGTTATTTGTACGTGTAACACTGCAGAAACTGAACGAAACGTGTACTTGTTTGTGTGTGACACAGTAACAATTTGTAGGCAAAATAAAACATTTAAATATTGAGACAATGTATGAAATTAAAGGAATCATTGCCTATGCTCGAAATGAGCTGATTAAAAGATAAAAGGAAAAAAGAATTAATTAAAAATCAATTTCTGCGACAATACGGTTCTTCCTTTGCAGACCAAACTCACACAATAGAAACGTTATCAGGTGAGAGCAGCAAACACATTCGCAGCTACTGCTCCAGGAACAAGACACACACGATTTGCAGTTTCTTGCTTCTAATGCTGTGGTCTGTTTCTCGAGTATGAAAGAACACCAGTCGTAACATCGCACACGCCAAAAAACGGAAATTTAAACAAGCCCTTCACAATGTAAACAAATATAAATAGACACACCAGCGATTAAGAAACCAAAATAAATATAACAAAAACAATGATACGTGATATCCTACTCTAGCACAACTAAACAGATATACAGAATTCCAGTACCATCTCTACATACCGAAATGAATCTTCTGGATTAATTACAATTATATGCAACAGTAACATAAATACGTACACCAATAAAAACACAATCGTAACACTCATATATAAACAGTCTCGCCACCATTCATTCACCAAAGAACGTGTCTTTAAATTTAACGATCTTGCTATTGGCGCCAGCGTTTAGTTCAATGAACATGTGCTGGTAACTTACGTTATCCTCTTGCTCGGTTAGAAATTCAGTCTTTAACAACGTATTTGTACAGAGATTTGGCATTACAAAAAATCCAGGTACATTGATGACCTCATCAATAGCCACCTCAGAAATTGCCTCAATCGTAACTAGTTTACTGTAACTTCCAGTAGCCATTTTAATCTTTACACTAGTAACAGGATACACTACAATATCCTTATTATTAACATGATTATAGAAATATTCGGAAACGGGGGACACATTACTCCTTCTGTTAACCGGACAATCTACAGGGACATCATTAATGCACACTCTAATTATAGGCTGAAATTTGTCTACGGACTATTTCTTTAACTGTGTTTCTATTGATAAGTCATCTTACATTTTCCTTAAAGCTATCAACGTACATTGTTTTAACACGTATGTCACTAGGAGGTTCAATATCAGTCTTCACTAAATAACTCGTCGAGAGCAGCATGAAACACATACTTATTTTCCCTCATACGACATAAATTCCCAACTACAGTAAACTTCTCAGTTGCCCACTTCTATGGTATCTGGTATCTGGCCTGCACAACGTAATCGCTTAGTCAGAAATTGGATTCATCTTTACTGAGCCATTCAGTATGCAGATCGTCAACAACAAATTTCTCTCTATCATTAACAATAACGAAAGCATTAATTTTATCCCGGCTGTCACCAATTTTTAACCTACTGCTATTACCCCGATCAGATCGTTCTGTGCTACTCGTTGTAACTGTAACAATATTCACTGCAGAAAGATCCTCTTCAGCGAATACTTTGTCAGTGCACATAAGACTCTTTGTGTGCCTGGCCTCCAGATCTGCTGTTACTGCTTCTACTTCATGTTCGCTCACAGTAAAAACTTTATTTTCAGATTTTTTTGAGACGTCACAGATGTAACAAATGAGGAGACGATGTGGCAACAGATATACAGCCAAATAGGTTTCCCAAAGTCGTGTTCACATTTAAAAACAAGGTCAAAGTACATTTTCAGTGAAACTAAACGTACCATCTGTGTAATATTCAATACATCTATAGTTGGACATCTCTCTAGGTTTGAGTTTGCTCTCCCAAGTCTTCTATCTTTGTAGCCAGAGATATGAACATAAATTTTCAAAATAATGGTTCTTCTACATCAAAATTCACGCACATACCTTCCTGCTAAAACCTAGGGCCTATTAGCCATACAGCAGACATTCATACGTATATCGATATTTTCGCTACCAAATATTCAAATAGAGCCGCACGTGGTAACCGCGTGGTCTTGGACGCATTGTCACGATCCGTACGGCTCCTCCCGTCGGAGGTTCGTCTCCCCCTTCGGGCATGGGTTTGCGTGTTGTCCATAGCACATAAGTTAGTTTAAGTTAGATTAAGTAGTGTGTAGGCTGAGGGACCGATGACCTCAGCAGTTTGGCCCCATAAGTCCTTACCACAAATTTCAATTTCAAATTTTTCTTCAGATAGAGTAATTCACACGGATCAGATCTCTGCACCTGGCTTACACGCTCATGATGTGATATTCATCGACTACTCGTTGCAACATCAACAAACCACCAGTGGCGACTTCAAGAGATTTTAAGCACATGAATATGTCTGAGCTTGCAGCTGACGCCTACGATGTTCTTTGGAGGACAAGGGCAGGAAGAAACTTCAGCATAAATGATAAAGTATCCAAGTTCACCGAGAGACTTAATAATTTATACGATAAACTAAACAAAACGGAACTCCGTCCGAACAGGTCATGGAAGACCCCAAGGAACCGACCGACCGCCCTGTCTTCCTCAGGCCATAGGCGTTACTGGATGCGGATATGGAGGGGCATGTGATCAGCACACTGCTCTCCCAGCCAATGTCAGTTTTCGCGACCGGAGCCGCTATAGCTCCTCAGTTGGCCTTACAAGGGCTGACTGCACCTCGCTTGCCAACAGCGCTCGGTAGACCTGAATGGTCACCCATCCAAGTGCTATTCGACAGCACTTAACTTCGGTGGTCTGGCGGGAACTGGTGTTACCACTGCTGCAAGTCCGTCAGCATGCGATAAACAAGATCCTCTAATAACAGAAAGAGAAAGGAGAAAACCTGCACCATGCTTACAGACTATCTCAAAAACCTTATGGATATCAGAATGCAGCACGCAGGACACACAAACGGCACCCGACTTCTGATAACCATCTCACCTGAAAGCAGCTACGCAAGAGAGTTAGTCAAGCTGCGAGAAATGGAAAACTCAGGTATGCCCACTCGCTAACTGAGGACTTGCACAGACTCGCCATCCAGTGGAAAAATCTACAAGAACAAGAAACAGGCAAACCTAAATCTGCAGCTAAATGCCTAGCTCCCAATGAGGATCTAAATGACTGTTCTGCATAGCGATAACATGACCAATGCACCAGGGCGTCAACCGTCACCTCCCTTAAAGTACCAGAGACTGATACAAGCAAAAAGATTTTCTGCAACGGGTAAGCCCTAGCACAGTCAGGAAGTCAGTTACGCATTTTCGTTCGTCAGCGGCAGCAAACGGCAACATAGCAGCGCAAATAATTAATTTTCTCTCCATCCACTACTTGCCAGAGATTTTCAGGTATTCTTTTATCTCCAGCATCTTTCCAAGAGCCTGGGAGCAATGATTCATAAAACCATTACCCAAGAAAGAATCTGCCCAACAACCTTCCGCAGGTTCGCCACCGTCCAACAGTGGAGCAGGCTTGATGATCAGCTTCACTGCCACCTTTTGAACGGCATGCCAAGGTGGATACAACCATCTTACGATATACGAGCCTGAGCATCACGATATTGGAATATTATCCAGCAATATATTCCGATTTCACAAATGAGCTGAAGTATGCCCTTCCGGAAATACATCATTTTTCTTCGGTTTCACAAGGCATGTTACTTGATTCCTTGCACTCCTTGGATCTGAGCCTTCACTGGTTCGTAGACATGTAGGATTTACATAACTTTTTTGGGTATTTTATTCTGTCTTCGCGTATTGTCCGTCTGCTAACCGAACGAACGTCGATTAAGATATTTCTACCAGCGGATACATGCTTGGCACTTTACATTTCGTGCAGAAATCGCTGTTTCTTAATAAGCTCCTTGATAGTGGTTTAATACGATTCAATCATAGTATCAGACACATTTTTATCGATCTTGATCGACTGTTCGTCTGAACTAGTGCCACAGCTTCTCTATAGGCTTACTATCTGAGTCAGCTGTACGAAAAGTGAGATGCGATCTTCTTGAACCGTTCTACCAAACATATTCATGTGTCTGCTTTCTTTTCTCATCCTTTATACTTCGGTGCCTCTGCATTTACATCACAGTAGTGAACACTAATCCCACTTCCTAAGTGAACATCTTAAAAGAGGTCGAGTCTGTTTGTTACCAATAAGAGTAGTCTACTTCCATCATGATTAGGTTTCAGAAACATCTCTCCGAGGTAATTTTTATTCCAAGTCTTCGTAACTGTATACAGGAATTCCTCTCGTCAAACAGAATTGTTGGACTATTACAATCTCCTCTAACTACCATAGCTTAGCTTGGAAACATACATATTAGGGAAGGGTGGTTCTCTATTAATTTTTCATTTGTGTAGGTTATACTGTCCGTAGTTGCATTACAACTAATGGGGGTACATACACTGAAGAGCCACAGAAACGGGTACACCTGCCTAATATTGTGTAGGACCCCCGCGAGCAGGCAGAAGTGCCGCAACACGACGTGGCATGGGCTCTACTAATGTCTGAAGTAGTGCTGGAAGGAACTGACACCATGAATCCTGCAGGGCTGTCCGTAAATCCGTAAGAGTACGAGCGGGTGAAGATCTCTTCTGAACAGCACGAGCATTCCACATATGCTCGATAATGTTCATGTCCCGGGAGTCTTTTGGACAGCGGAAGTGTTTAAATTAGACGAGTGTTCCTGGAGCCTCTCTGTATCAATTCTGGACGTGTGGGGTGTCGCATTGTCCTGCTGGAATTGCTCAAGTCCGTCGGAATGCACAATGGACATGAATGGGCGCAGGAGATCAGACAGGATACTTACTTACGTGTCACCTGTCAGAGTCGTATCTAGACGTACCAGGGGTCTCATTTCACCCCATCTGCAAACCTCCCACACCATTACAAACCCTCCAACAGCTTGAACAGTTCCCTGCTGACATGCAGGGTCCATGGATTCATGAGGTTGTCTCCATATCCGTACACGTCTTTCCGCTCGAGAGAATTTGAAACGAGACTCGTCCGACCAGGCAACATTTTTCCAATCATCAGCAGTCCAATGTCGGTGTTGACAGACCCAGACGAGGCGTAAAGCTTAGTGTCGTGCATTCATCAAGGGTACACGAGTGGGCCTTCGGCTCCGAAAGCCCATATCGGTGATGTTTCATTGAATGGTTCGTACTCTGACACTTGATAACCCAGCACTGAAATCTGCAGCAACTTGCGGAAGGGTTACACTTCTGTCATCTTGAACGATCCTCTTCAGTCGTCGTAGGTCCCGTTCTTGCAGGATCTTTTTCAGACCGCAGCGACGTCGGAGATTTCATGTTTTACTGGACTCCTGACATTTTTGGTACACTCGTGAAATGGTCGTTCGGGAAAATCCCCACTTCATCGCTACCTCGGAGATGCTGTGTCCCATCGCTCGTGCGCCCACTATAACACCATGTTGAAACTCACTTAAATCTTGATAACCTGCCACTGTAACAGCAGTAACCGTCCTAACAACTGGGCCAGACACTTGTCTTCTATATGCGTTGCCGACTGCAGCGCCGCATTCTGCCTGTTTACATATCATGTTTGAATACTCAAACAATGTTCAAATGTGTGTGAAATCTTATGGGACTTAACTGCTAAGGTCGTCAGTCCCTAAGCTTACACACTACTTAACCTAAATTATCGTAAGGACAAACACACACACCCATGCCCGAGGGAGGCCTCGAACTTCCGCCGAGGCCAGCCGCATAGTCCATGACAGCAGCGCCCTAGTTGAATACGCATGCCTATACCAGTTTCTTTGAAGCTTCAGCGTATATTCCGTCTTTGCTTTCTAGACCGAAAAACAGTTCGTTGCAAGAAGTTGATTTTTACTTACGGAATTCCTTGCCTGTTTTTGTTTCGCTCACATTAGGAAACGCTGCTTGCTTGCACGTTATTGGGTTACTTCTTCGTTTGGCACTGTTGATTCTAGCCTAATCCCACTCCGCTTTGCAGAATTTCTACCAAGTTTTACGTCACTTCCGCAGTTCACTCTGATAACCAGCAGAGGGGTACAGCTACATCTTCTTTCCCATTCGTGGCTGTTATTCTTGCCTACACCAGTCCGCATATATGCCCGATATGTTCCTCGGTTGACATACAGTTCTTATGCATTGCTAAAGGTACATCGCCCCCAATCCCATGGACCTTATGTTTTTGGCAAACACTTAAGATTTTGCAAAGATCGTAGTGCTCTCAGATAAGTTGTAATGTTTTGGTTAGTATAGAAATATCATCACATTTGAAACTGGTGAGCTGTGGGGCATCAGCTGTCTGCGTCCAGCGAGTGCACAGGTCGTGCCCGGCACGCACAGCGCAGGTCGCATCTAGAAGACCCTCAGCTGTCGGTATCGCTAAGCGCCTTGCAATGGCGCAGCAGAACGCCGACATCTTAAGCAGTGCACTTCCGAGGCTTCGTGCAGCTGTTGAATAGGGTGCGATCAATAATCGGAGAAAACTAGCATAGTGAACACCTTGCCTGCAACCTCCCATCATTTATCCCTCGTATACCACGCGATAACAAACTGTTTCAGTTTTTAAAACCTCCTTATACATTTATTTTTTGTTACTCTGTCATTTTATATTCTCTCTTTCTAAGACTTACGCGTTGCAGCCAAGTTGCTGCCTACCGCTGCTCTGTGGGCTTTATCTTTTTAATTTATTGGCTTTCGGGCCGAGCCCATTCAGTCATGTCAGTAGTGTAATGTCAATTATGACGATACGAACGTAAGGACAACACAACACCTTGTCGCCGAGAGGAGAAAATTTCCGACCCGGCGGGAAATCGAACCCAGGCCGCTTGACTTAGCAAACCGCCGCGCTGAGGGTGCAGCTACCGAGGTGGATCCACTGTAGAGTTTATGCTGTATTTTGTTCTTTGAAATTTTAACTGCAGATATTCTCCTCTCTGGAATAACGAATACGCAGTTGATATAATTGTGGAGGCACATCAGTAATAAGTAAAATGATATCACAATTTCTGCAGACGTGCAATCGACAAGCTTCCCCATAGTCGAGTCATACGAGAGCTGTTCGGAAAGTAAGTACGTTCCGATGGGTCGCAAAAAGGAAACCACTGTGAAAATCAAATATGTTTTATTTGCGACAGTTAGCTACACCTCACAGCCAGTTCTCTACATGGTCACCGCACCAATTTAGACATTTGTTGTTGCGTTGTACCAAATTTCCAACAACCTCTTCGAAGAAGGCAGCCGCCTGTGCTTTCCACCAATTCTATACGCAGATTTATAGCTCGTTGTCTGCTACAAAACCTTGTCCTCATAGCCAGCACTTCTTGTGAGCTGAGGTGAAACTCAGCGGGAGCCAATTACGGGCTGTATTGTGGGCGATCTAACACTGTCCATCGAAAACGCTGGAGGAACGTCTTCATTTCTCCTGCAGACTGCGGCTGAGAATAGTCAACAAGAAGTAACAGTATGACAGTTATGTCATGTGAGTTGCATGACATCAAGCGAAATCTCTCACCAGGCCTTCATGCTTGGTGGAGACACTACTTTCTAGGCATCTTTACGTGCTCACCGTGCGCTCAGAATTAAAAAGAGCGACGTGGCGTGATCGACGGGCATACTAGAGACACTACACAACACATACGTGCAAAGCTTCATCGGATTTTCACAATGGTTTCCATTTCGTGACCGACCGGAACTACTTTCCGAATACCCCTCATAGGTAATACAGGAGACCATATTATTAACCACTTACTTTTTGCTATTCAACTCAAGGAAATTGAGAATCTATTAAATGACGATCAGTTTGGCTTTAGGAAAGGTAAAGGCACAAGAGAGGCCGTTCTGACGTTGCGTTTGATAATGGAAGCAGTATTTGTCGACCTATGAACCGCGTTCGACCATGTAAAATGGCACAAGATGTTCGAAATTCTCAGAAAAAATATGTGTAAGCTATAGACTGGTAATCTGTACTACTGTATGAAGACAAGTCGGTGTTTAATGTTGTTTCGAAAAATCTCGAAAAGTTCTCGACCGATTTGCTTAATATTTCTACAAGTGGCGCTATTGGCCATCGGGCTCTCCCAGGAGCAATTCCCAAATCGCCAGTTAATTCGAACTTCCGAACGATGTTCTTCAACCCCGGTGGGGAAAGAGAGCCTGCCCGTATTCCTTTAATGCGTGGATACTCGCGAAGAGACCGAACGAGGTGGCGCAGTGGTTAGCACACTGGACTTGCATTCGGGAGGACGACGGTTCAACCCCGCGTCCGGCCATCCTGATTTAGGTTTTCCGTGATTTCACTAAATCGCTCCAGGCAAATGCCGGGATGGTTCCTTTGAAAGGGCACGGCCGACTTCCTTCCCCATCCTTCCCCAATCCGATGAGACCGATGACCTCGCTGTTTGGTCTCTTCCCCCACACAACCCAACCCAACTCGCGAAGAACATCAGCGCTGTTGTTTTGGTAAAATAGGTTTACGTATAAAGCCCTGTTCACCTTTTCCAGTCTCATGTTGACTGTCTGCAGCTGCAAATCTACAGTGGCTCGAGTAGCAAAACATTAACAATTATAACTACACTGTGCATGGTGCAACAAAGGTCTCTTGCATAATAGAATTTGACAGCCTACGGTATTTTTTTAAAAAAATGGTTTCTTCACTTAGTAATAACAAGTAAAGTAACGGTGGTGCATCGACTGACAATTTCAGATATTGTTACTATTCGACGGCACTACAACTGTCTCTGCATGATAAGAAGGTTCATCCTAAAACGATCATTTGTGTAATGAAGAATGGCCACATTTATTGGGGAACGCCCACTCGTAGAATCATCGCCTTGGGGGTTTGAAGATACTCACCTGTTGCACCAAGAGAATCTGCATCATGTGAAAATAGGAGTGTGGTATGCAATTGGTCAACACCAATTATTGGATTAAACTGTTCCTACCAAACCACAAGTTCTGATAGGTATGCGAACAACATAGGCTGATGAAACTGCTTTCAGAGAACTAATGCCTGACGGGTTTGAAAACATTCACCTGTTACACCAACGGGTTTGAAAATATTCACCTGTTACACCAAGAGAATCTGCATCATGTGAAAATAGGAGTGTGGTATGCAATTGGTCAACACCAATTATTGGATTAAAGTGTTCCTTCCAAACCACAAATTATGATAGGTATGCGAACAATATAGGCTGCTGCAACTGCTTTCAGAGAACTAATGCCTGACGAAGAAATCAACGATTGTAATGCAGAACAATGTTACGGCATACATTGGCGACTTGTCTGTGATAGTATCACGAAATGTTTTCCATTGTAGGTACCATCCCGCAGAACTGCCATAGACACAATGGCAGAGAGTGCTTTTCCTCTGTCATGCTAATTTGCTTCACCTTTATCAGACCTTATGTGATCATATCCCCGTGTATTATTAGTCGTAGATGTTTGTATGACGTAACTGAATCTACACGTTCATCTACATCTACATGTACATATATACTCCGCAAGCCACCGTATGGTACGTGGCGCAGAGTATCCTCTACCACTAATAGTCATTTCCTTTCCTCTTCCACTCAGAAATAGAGCAAGGGAAAAACGACTGTCTGTATGCCTCCGTGCGAGCCCGAATCCCTCTAATCTTATCAAGGTGCGATAGGGTGCTCGAGTGTTCATCAAACCAGGAAAGTATTTGTGGACTGGGCTGTTGTCACCTTGGAAGCAGGTAGTCTTCATATTATAGTCATCATGAAAATCTAGAAGAAAAGGCAGCTCTTGGTTATGTTGAAGTAATAATCCTGGTTCAGGTTCACGGTACCCTAAATCAGTGGGCGCAAGTCACGGTAAGAAAGTCATCCCAAAATCAGCCCATAACCACCTTTGATCTGAAACACACCCTCCACATCCAAGAGGTTCAACGCCTTGTTGGGCTGTCGGTGTACTCGACGGCTTGCGTCGTTTGAAAGAGGCTAAATGGTGACTACATGCCTCCAGCCTCCTACTGTGAGGTTTCAGGTTTGTTTACCAGACTGAAAACGTGAAGATTTATGTATCGTTGTAAGCAATGGCCTTTTGCGAAGTACTCGACTCATAATGCCAATCGCAGGTAGTTCGCTTCGTAATGTTCGCTTGGGGATCGACCTGCAATCGCTAACAGTAGCAGTTTCTGTCGGGTTTGCAACCGATTGTCAGTAGATAAGGCATGACACTCGTTTCCGGCCTCGGCGTTAAGTATCTGTTTACGAGCACTGTTATTACGTCGTGTTACGTGTCTACGATTGGTATACCGTTCCTTGTAGAAACTTTGGTTAGTCCGCGTTGATACACCAACAGCTGGGGCAACTTTAGTGATGGTGTAATCATAGGCACAACCACAACAGCTCCATTCCGCCATTTTTCACGTCTGCACGTCGGCCCATCTTACTGCACTGGTTCCAGACAACCCTTTTAGCACATACACTTCCCGGTCATGATCGACGTCAGTGACGGAAAGTCGCACGACCTCTTGTATCATTGCTAACATAATCGAGATCTCTTCAAAGCGATCAATGTGCTCTTTTAAATGTGGGACTGTTATTTTGTCCAGTGATCTTACTAATCTTATTCGGAATGACCACTAACCATTTACATTTAGTGATGTGCAGGGCTTGAAATCTCTCTACATTAACCGTTCGTTGTGGATCTTCGAACCAAGATGATATTTTTTAAATATTTTTCGTTATATGTTATTTAGGAATTATAGGCAGAGAGAATTCCTATCAGTGCTGTGTTAGCTTTTGATTTACAAACTAGTCCAGTGATAGCAAAGTCGCTATTAACGAGCAAATATCGAGATTCTTCCCTGCTGTTTGTTAAAGTTGCAACACCAGGAAGGATACGACTTAACAAAATTTTACTCATTGCACACATACAGTTTAGTGGAAACAATACGTGATTATATTTGCAGTTGATTTGAGGGCTTATAGGATGGAAAACTTAGCACACACAGCAGCCACAGCCGGCAGCTAACCAAGCTGAGCATCAAGTTTTACTGAGCTTCAAATGGTTCAAATGGCTCTGAGCACTATGGGACCTAACTTCTGAGGTCATCAGCCCCTAGAACTTAAAACTACTTAAACCTAACTAACCTAAGGACGTCACACACATCCATGCCCGAGGCAGGATTCGAACCTGCAACCGTAGCGGTCGCGCGGTCCCAGACTGTAGTGCCTAGAACATCTCTGGCCACTCCGGCCGGCTTACTGAGCTTGGATGACAGATATGGGTACATTTGCGCAATCTCCTTCAACTTTATACTATAGCTGTCTATAGCTGGCTTGCCAGTCTCCTGACATCTCTTGGAAAGTTAACTACATGCTAGTGAAAAAAATGCAACAAACTGACAATACCTGTACAAATGCGAAGGACTGATAATGAATTGATTCTGACTATAATGAATATTTAAATTGACTTGGTCCTGACCATGTGATTACCAGATTTTCATATTTTGTAGGCGGCTTGTACTAACTCTCTGGACATAATAACTTCATTTTATGTATATAGACTGAAGGGGCGAGTGAAAATTTATACCAAGGTCGGGAATCAAACCCGGATCTTCTCCATACCACGCAGGTGAGTTCGCTACTAAGCTACCTTAGCACAGCGGTTCACACAACGTCACAAATTACCCTGGCATGCCTCCCTTCTCGATCCAAATTATCACTGCAGCCCCAGACTACTTTAAATTCCCCATTACCTGCACCTGGGTTTCGTACTCGATCTTCCATTTACGTTCGATGCTGAGGTGCTATTCCAGAACATGGAGAGCTTCGGCAAATCTGTTCGTGTGTAAGGGGAAATTTAAGCTAGACCGCGACTGCAGTGAGAATTTGGATCGAGGAGGGAGGTGTGACAGTGTAATCGGTGCAGTTTTTTTAACCACTGTACCAAGTTGGCTTAGTGACTAACACACCTGCCTCGTAAGGACGAGACCTGGATTCGATTCCCGGCCTTGGTACAAATTTTCAGTCGCCGCTTCAGTCTATATGCATAAAATTATATCTGCATGAGTCCGCCCCTGGTAGCTGAGTGGTCAGCGCAACGGAATGTCATACCTAACGACCTGGCCTCGATTCCCGGCTGGGTCGGGGATTTTCTCCACTCAGGGTCTGCGTATGGTGTTGTCCTTATCGTCATCATTTTATCCCCGTCGCCTAAGTGGCGTCAACTCGAAAGACTTGCACCACGCGAACGGTCTACACGACGGGAGGCCCTAACCACACTGCATTTTTTTTTAATATCTGAAGAAGTCTCTGAAATTGTGTCATTTCATTTGTGTAAGTACCAGCACTTGGGTTTCAGGCTCGATCCCCCATTTACTCAGCATTTCTGGTCCTGCGTAAGGGGGAATTTGGATATAGCAAGGAGGCGTGCCAGGGTAATCCGTGAAATTATGTTGTTCCAAGGTGGCTTTGTGGCTATCGCTCCTACATGGCAAGCAGGAGATCCAGGTTCGATTCCACGCCTTTGTAGATATTTTCAATCGCCTTTTCAGTCTACATCATCATATCTGTATGATACAAGTAAAGTCTCTCAAATTGTGTCATTTCATTTGTATAGTAGCTTTATAGTGATACAGAAAGTCTGTTGTAACGAAAAAAGAATCGAAGGTGCGGTACTTGGTGCTACGTGACGAATGTTGTTGTTGTTGTGGTCTTCAGTCCTGAGACTGGTTTGATGCAGCTCTCCATGCTACTCTATCCTGTGCAAGCTTCTTCATCTCCCAGTACCTACTGCAACCTACATCCTTCTGAATCTGCTTAGTGTCTTCATCTCTTGGTCTCCCTCTACGATCTTTACCCTCCACGCTGCCCTCCAATGCTAAATTTGTGATCCCTTGATGCCTCAAAACATGTCCTACCAACCGATCCCTTCTTCTAGTCAAGTTGTGCCACAAACTTCTCTTCTCTCCAATCCTATTCAATACCTCCTCATTAGTTACGTGATCTACCCACCTTATCTTCAGCATTCTTCTGTAGCACCACATTTCGAAAGCTTCTATTCTCTTCTTGTCCACACTAGTTATCGTCCATGTTTCACTTCCATACATGGCTACACTCCATACAAATACTTTGAGAAACGACTTCCTGACACTTAAATCTATACTCGATGTTAACAAATTTCTCTTCTTCAGAAACGATTTCCTTGCCATTGCCAGTCTACATTTTATATCCTCTCTACTTCGACCATCATCAGTTATTTTACTCCCTAAATAGCAAAACTCCTTTACTACTTTAAGTGTCTCATTTCCTAATCTAATTCCCTCAGCATCACCCGATTTAATTTGACTACATTCCATTATCCTCGTTTTGCTTTTGTTGATGTTCATCTTATATCCTCCTTTCAAGACACTGTCCATTCCGTTCAACTGCTCTTCCAAGTCTTTTGCTGTCTCTGACAGAATTACAATGTCATCGGCGAACCTCAAAGTTTTTACTTCTTCTCCATGAATTTTAATGCCTACTCCGAATTTTTCTTTTGTTTCCTTTACTGCTTGCTTAATATACAGATTGAATAACATCGGGATAGGCTACAACCCTGTCTCACTCCTTTCCCAACCACTGTTTCCATTTCATGCCCCTCGACTCTTACAACTGCCATCTGGTTTCTGTACAAATTGTAAATAGCCTTTCGCTCCCTGTATTTTACCCCTGCCACCTTCAGAATTTGAAAGAGAGTATTCCAGTTAACATTGTCAAAAGCTTTCTCTAAGTCTACAAATGCTAGAAACGTAGGTTTGCCTTTCCTTAATCTTTCTTCTAAGATAAGTCGTAAGGTTAGTATTGCCTCACGTGTTCCAACATTTCTACGGAATCCAAACTGATCTTCCCCGAGGTCCGCTTCTACCAGTTTTTCCATTCGTCTGTAAAGAATTCGCGTTAGTATTTTGCAGCTGTGACTTATTAAACTGATAGTTCGGTAATAAGTGACGAATAAGTGCGAAATAATCTCAAAACGAGTTAACAGATTGCAAGAGAATAAAAACAGGAATATGTTATCCCCACACAAATAAATTAATACTCTAAATACTTTGATCTAAAGACAAACGTATTCGTCAAATCTCGCACATTCTTCGCCCCAGTACAAACCTTTCAGAAATCAAAACTCATGAAGTCTATTTTCAGTTAGACTGGGTATTCAAGAAATCTAATTAACAACAGAAATTATAAGATGCACAATGTTCAGATAATATTGTAAGACGCCCCTTCAGACTTCGTCGCACTCTACACACACATGCCACAGAGGCCTCGGTCTTCCATTATTAAGAAAATAAAAACCTCTAGAAGCTGAAACAGATAACTATAACTTCTGATATCATATGAGGCAGTGTTCTTATCTCGTAAAATTCACACTAATTATGGTCTCAATAATCCGATGACAAAAAGGACTTTGAACTCACTAGCGATTACGTGTCACGAAAAATCGCGAATGTCCAACTTCTGGCCCAGTTTACGTTCCAGGTGTGAAAAATGGTTCGGTGATTATTTGGGCAACCATATCGTCGTATTCCATGGTCCCTAGTGGTACGTTGCAAGGTCGCATTACTGCCAAGTATTGTCTGTTCAGTTTGGCTGATGAGGTTCATCCCACAGTACAACATTTTTTGCCGAAGTGGTCCAAGACGACGGGGCCACTGCTCACAAAGCTCACATCGTCCGGGTCTGGTTTTGTGAGCATGTGAATGAATTGTCGCATCTGCCCTAGCCACTACAGTCACCATATCTCAATATTATTCAGTCTTTGTTGCCTATTTTGAAGAAAAGTATGCACGCTTGCTGTCCACCTCTAACATCGTTACCTAAAGCTGCCACTAGTTTACAGGAAGAATAGTATAAGATTCCCATGAAAACCGGACCTTATTATATCCATTCCGAGACGACTGTAACCTGTTTGGAGTGCCAACGGTTTTCTTACATCTTATTAGGCATGGTCATGAGTTATGTTTTTGGCATTTCCATATTTCCATCCACCTTCCAGTTCATACGACTTGTATTAAAATAGATACGAATGTTAAAATGTCGCATACAAATCTAATTTTACGCTGTTACTGAGTCAACCTCACATAGCAGGGGCTTTCCAACAGGTGATTTCAGAGGGTAATAAATCTGTGGAACATGCTCAGCAAAGTAACACCAGAACACCCTCTGCATCGAGGTAGGTTTGGACAGCAAAGGCAACACGCTGTCTTGCGTTATCTTGTTGGAATGTAACTTCACAAGATAGGACACAACCCAGACCTTAATAAGTCATAAATTTTAGCCCTGCAGTCCAGATTTCGGGCTATGCGAACCAGAGGTGATTGTGATGTGTACCCAGGCTCATCCCGTACCATCGCATATGGGGCCCATATAACGACGAGAAATGCAATCTTACAAAGTTCTTTCTCCTCAAACCCAACACACAGGGATACAGCAATCGTGACTCATTGCACAAATTTGAGACTCGTCTGACGATTTGGTGTTGTGCCTCTCCTGTGCCAGGTGGTGTCGCTGGGTATACCACAATCGGCATACCTCGACCTGCTGCCCAGGCAAGGGAAGCTGAAACAGTTCTTGCCTTGCTGTATGTCCGTTTTGTTCTAGACGTCGTCACACTGTCCGTGTTGATACTTGTCTTGCTGCAAAGAAGTACTACTCTCTTGCTCAATATACGCGACGTAGCTGCACGACCCTGCACATTCGAGCGGGTGATAATCACGTAGGGCCAACCACATCTCGAATGGGGTTGAGTATGGCCCTGCTGAATCCATCAGTTAGAGCTCAGCGTAAGCAGTAGTATCTGGAGCAACAAACTTTAGTGTCGATGCGCCACCGTCTTAGCGTTGTCGAAAATCTGACGCGTGCTGGTGGAGGGTCATCCTTCTTCACGTGGTGAAATTCAAATGCTACACTACTGGCCATTCAAATTGCTACACCAAGAAGAAATGCAGATGATAGACAGGTATTCATTGGACATATATATTATACTGGAACTGACATGTGATTCATTTTCACGCAATTAGGGTGCATAGATCCTGAAAAATCAGTACCCAGAACAACCACCTGTGGCCGTAATAACGGCCTTGATGCGCTTGGGCATTGAGTCAAACAGAGCTTGGATAGCGTGTACAGGTACAGCTGCCAATGCAGCTTCAACACGATACTACAGTTCATCAAGAGTAGTGACTGGCGTATTGTGACGAGCCAGTTGCTCGTCCACCACTGACCAGACGTTTTCCATTGGTGAGAGATCTGGAGAATGTGCTGGCCAGGGCGGCAGTCGAACATTTTCTGTAGCCGGAAAGGCCCGTACAGGACCTGCAACAGGCGGTCGTGCATTATCCTGCTGAAATGTAGGGATTCGCACGGATCGAATGAAGGGTGGAGCCACGGGTCGTAACACACCTGAAATGTAACGCCCACTGTTCAAAGTGCCGTCAATGCGAACAAGAGGTGAGCGAGGCGTGTAACTAATGGCACCCCATACCATCACACCGGGTGATACGCCAGTATGACGATGACGAATACACGCTTCCAATGTGCGTTCACCGCGATGTCGCCTAACACAGAGCCGTTAATCATGATGCTATAAACAGAACCTGGATTCATCCGAAAAAATGACGTTTTGCCATTCGTGCACCCAGGTTCGTCGTTGAGTACACCACCGCAGGCGCTCCTGTCTGTGATGCAGCGTCAAGGGCAACCGCAGCCATGGTCTCCGAGCTGATTGTCCATGCTGCTACAAACGTCGTCGAACTCTTCGTGTAGATAGTTGTTGTCTTGCAAACTTCCCAATCTGTTGACTCAGAGATCGAGGCGTGGCTGCACGATCCGTTACAGCCAGGCGGATAAGATGCCTGTCATCTCGACTGCTAGTGAAACGAGGCCGTTGGGATCCAGCACGGCGTTCCATATTACCCTCCTGATCCCACCGATTCCATATCCTGCTAACAGTCATTGGATCTCGACCAACGCGAGCAGCAGTATTGGGATACGATAAACCGCAGTCGCGATAGGCTACAATCCGACCTTTATAAAAGTCGGAAACGTGATGGTACGCATTTCTCCTCCTCACACGAGGCATCACAACAACGTTTCACCAGGCAACGCCGGTCAACTACTGTTTGTGTATGAGAAATGGGTTGGAAACTTTCCTCATGTCAGCACGTTGTAGGTATCACCACTGGCGTGAACCTTGTGTGAATGCTCTGGAAAACTAATCATTTGCATATCACAACATCTTCTTCCTGTAGGTTAAATTTCGCCTCTGTAGCACGTCATCTTCGTGGTGTAGCAATTTTAATGGCCAGTAGTGTATTACTGTGTAAGAAACCTGCTGTACGGATGGTGGTTGTAGCTGAAACAACTAGTTTACAGTTATACTGTGTTTTTCTTTCGTGTCCACTTTAATCTGATTGTTTAAACCGCTCAAAAAACCGGTTTCTGAAATAACCAATTGTTGGTTTTTGTAGCTGTTAGTTCCAGTAATATACGTAGACTTCAAACAAAGACTGAGAAGTTCTAATGAAGATGAAGAAGTAAGAGCTCTCGATCGATATGCGCTTGAGGTTGTGGCAGAAATTTGCCTCAATGTCTCTCTAGAGATAGCGGAGATGAAGGAGTCAGGCAAGGCAACGGCGAGAGCGAAAGGACACAAGCTGACGACTTTCCTGTATCGTCACTTTTCGATGGTAGCAATTTTCCACCCTGAAACAACTGCAACACTGAGGGTTCAGTTATCACCCCAAGTTCATAGCACGTGAATAAAATTATAGGTTTCCCAATCCAATTAAACGTCTCTTCCAAGGGACATAGTGGATATTTTCTCCTTATATGATGTCGCCAGCTTGCTGTGCTTCCTCCCGTTTTCAATATTGTAATGGAAATGGAGCATTGTACTTCACTGCTGCCACATTCCGTAAAACACTTCCAAAGTGGAGATGGTGGCACTCTGCAATACTACCGATGTTCCAGGACGACAGCAAGAAACTACCCAACTGACCAGACGTGGCAAGTCTGGTACACTGCCCATATGTATGTACTGTCTAATAGGCCACACCGCGTGGCTACAGGTTCTTTATTGTCTCAGAAATGCTGTACCGATTCTTATCTCACCTTTTTGTTGTTACTTCCTAGCTGTCGGGGTTGTCATTACAATAGCACAGATCGTTTCACCTCTTTCTATAATAACCCAATATCTCAAAGCAATGGAAATTTTATGAAGAAACATTATTCGTTTAAAAAAAATTGTATGTAAAGACCATGCAATGCTGTCATGGCAAACTGATATGCCGGTATTTTTACCCAGTGATTAGTAAAACATCAAAAAACCTGTTACATCTGAGATCAAACAAATACTGAAAAATACCGCTTATTCTGAACTAACCAGCAGTATAATCCATTCTTATATGCAGGGTGATTCTTATTAAAGTTTAAAGGAAACCTGATGCTGATACAAGAAATTTAATATAAGATTCATTGGGCCACAAATTTTGCGAAATGCACCAAAAGCGAAAGAGAAATGTTGAACATGTGACGTCACCAGATAACGTCCCTCGCCGCACGTGCAGCAACTGGGTCAGTCGATACTCTTTTGACACAAAACGGTGGGTTTTTGTTGTACTGCACATTGCAATTAAGGAGCGGAAACCACGAGACAGGTAAATAAAGTAATAAATCTTACCTGAATGTAAACACATAAGTGTCTAACGCAATGCAAGAAAATAATGCCTGTCAGAAACAAGACTCAAAACCTGAGCCCCACGCGGTGGAGTCGCGCACGTAGGCCCGGAGCCACACCGACGTGAAACTTGATAATCAAATGTAAAATTATAAAAAAATTCTATAAAACTTTTTAAATCTTTAGAAATTTTCTATATGTTGTCTCAATCGCATTTAACGTTGTTTTCTATTTAACGAAGTGATGACCAATTTCGGTAGCTTAACTACCATCTTCGGATCACATGTAGTATTATAAATGCACTCACAGTGTACAAGACCGTTGCATCGTCCATAACATTGTTATTGTAAATCTTCAGGTAAAATTTGCTGGGCACAGCCACGCTATCTGTGACAGCAACAAGAAGCTTGTACAGCTTCGGAATTTTTTATACATTGAACCATCCATGTAATTATTTTCGTTACAGTCAGTAAATTCAAGCAGAGATTTGCCATAAAAACGTTTTTGACGGTGTGCAGGCTTTTTGTTTCAATAGCTGTCATAAGAAACTTCCTGGCAGATTAAAACTGTGTGCCGGACCGAGACTCGAACTCGGGACCTTTCCCTTTTGCGGGCAAGTGCTCTACCAACTGAGCTACCCAAGCACGACTCACGCCCCCTCCCCACAGCTTTACTTCTGCCAGTACCTCGTCTCCTATCTTCCAAACTTTACAGAAGCTCAATTTTAATCTTCCAGGATGTTTCATATCAGCGCACACTCAGCTGCAGAGTGAAAATCTCATTCTGGAAATAGCTGTCATAGATAGCGTGACTGTACAAAGCATACTTTACCTGAAGATATATATATATATATATATATATATATATATATATATGTGTGTGTGTGTGTGTGTGTGTGTGTGTGTGTGTCATTTTCTATCCTGTTCCACTCGCAAATAGAACGATGGAAAAACGACTGTCTGTATGCGACCGTACGAGACATAATATCTCGTATCCTATCTTCGTAGTCTTTGCGCACAGTTTATGTTGGCGGCAGCAGAATCGTCCGACAGTCAGATTCAGATGCCGGTTCTCTAAATTTTCTCAATAGTGTTCCTCAATAAGAACGCCGTCTTCCTTCCAGGGATTCCCATTTGAGTTCCCAAAGCATCTCCGTAACGCTTAAGTGGTGTTCGAAGCTACTGGTACCAAATCTAGCAGCCCGCCTCTGAATTGCTACGATGTCTTCCTTCATTCAGGTCTAGAACGAATCCCAAACACTTGAGCAGTACTCAATAATAGGTCGCTCCACCGTCCTACATACGATATCCTTTACAGAAGAATCACACTTTCCTAAAATTCTCCCAATAATTTTTTTTTTCCTTTATTGTATTTCGATTCCCCCCGAAGGGAGCGGGCTGGCAGCAGCTTATTACGCTGCTCTGCAGCCTACAGACTTTTTAAAACGTAAGAAAGAAGATAAGAAACAATAAAAGCAGGCGATAAAACGGTGACTGAAATTGTATAACGGCGGAAAATTATGGAAAGTTAAAACATAAAGCAAAGGGGTGGCAAAGCTAATAAAATACACAGGAAGCAGACAGGGAACGTAGTAGAAAGACAATTAAAAAACATGGCGACAGTCTGGTTTCTGTTCGCAAGAAATATAAAAATCACACCCAGCGACAGTATGATGTCCGTTCTCAACACTTCGGAGAAGACACACAACACTGAACACTCACTGTAAACACTGTGCTAAAATGCCGGCACAAAGATAACACACCATAGCAGAGGGCAGATGGGGGGGGGGGGGACCTGGGCAGATGGGGGGGGGGACAAGGAGGAAGGAGAGGAAAAACGAAAGGGAGGAACCAAAGGAAGGAGAAGAATCATAAGGGGGGGGGGGGGGGGGGCGAGGGGAGGGGCAGGGCAGGGCAGGGCAGGGCAGGGCAGGGCAGACACGAGAGGGAATGGGAAAAGGCAGAGGAGGGAAATGCAAAAGGACTCGGGGGAGAGAAGGGGGGCAGTGAGAGGGTAGGTGGGGGGGAAAGAGGATGGAAGGGGGTAGGAGGGGGTCCCAATAAACTGCCTCGGGGTTTTTAAACGTTCATAAGAGTCACCCTAAGTAGAGTATAAATGGCGTTAGCTCTACCTATTTTGTATTGTCATGGAGATATACCAATCATTTACATGTATAGCCACGTAGTACATTTGATGCTTTTGATACACAGCGTTGCAATGTGAGTGGCCAGCAGTGTAATACCTGGTCCGGTGTATTGTTTCGTTGCAGAACAACTCGTTTTTCGTGGTGGCGCGTTTCGACCGGCAGAGGACGCAGCGCGAGCTGGTGATCGGCGTGACAGTGCCGGGGAGCCTCTTCCTCATGTCGCTTGTTAGCCTGTGTGTGATGACCCGCTCGGTGCGCGTGGGTGACGACGCGCGCATGCGCTGGGTCTGCTGCAACGACGGCGCTGACGAGCCCCGCCGCGTGCCGACTAGCGCGCCCGAAGACCACGACGGCGCCGACGTCGCCGCCGCCGCCGACGCCGCCGACGCCGCCGACGCCGACGGCAACGACGACGACGACGACGACGACGACGAGGACGGAGACGACCCGTACCACTCCGCCTAAGCTGGGTCAACCCCAGCACACTACCGTTATTCTTTAGTTTCACGTTACCAGGGGAGAACGACGCTTCAAAACGCATCGGCCCGCGGCCACAGCCGCAGCCGTTGTTTCTTCTAAATGTATTTGTCGTCAGCTTCAAGAAACCGAAGTAGTTCCCTACGTAAATTGTAGCAATCCCCAATTATTGTCCTACTGACTTTCTGTGACTGATTCAGAGCGCCGAAAATGTAAGGGTAAACTACTTTGTTAACTACCTATCTTCATCTGTTGAAGACTGAAGAAAGACTGCCTTTACGATAATGTGCGCTGACATTCTTTCGCAGAAGAGTTTTCTTTAACGCAGTAGTTAAATGTGGCAGATGTCTGCTTTCTCTGTAGCTATAGTTCTTCTGTTTACTTATCCTAGGATTAAAACAAAGTGTCAGCTACTTCTTTGTGACCTGTCGTCAAGATGACGCCCTATTAGTTGTCTCCTTCCCAAAGTAGTTACCAGGTAGTCATCACGAACTAGGCTAGTGTTTCCTTATATTTTAAGTAAGTATCATTAGTATATAAATAGGAATGTCAATCAAACTAATCACTGGGACAATAGTCAATACTCAGATAATTAAACTTTCACACGGATAAATAATACTTACGATTAATATTTTGGAAAAATGCTGAAAGACTCAATTATGAACTACAAGCAGTGGTACAACAAAATATACTCGTGTGACCTTGAATTCTATGACACATTCAATACGGAACAGTGAATGTAATTATAGATAAAAAATAGTGGACTGATGTTATTTTACTTTCCTAGAAAAACGTCTTTTGTGGGTCAACAGCATTAAATTCCATACTAGTTTTGCGTTATTGTCCAAGTGCTCATTTTCTTTTCCTTTATAGAGCCAAATACGTAACTAAAGTAGCGATTTAGCCGCTTATTCCATAAAACATGCTGTACAAACCCTGCTTTGCTTCACACATTCTTGTAAATATCGTGGAAGAAATTGTAGAAGCTGGACGGGCTTGTTGTGTTTCTTCCAGTTGGTTCCAGCATTTTTACTGGTATGCCTTCGTACAACAGATGGTTGGCTGATGGAATGACTTATTTACGACTTGATGTTGATGATACAGGTACTAACGTCTATGCTGGAACACAGAAGATAAAAACTCCGATATATATACATATGTGTGTGTGTGTGTGCGCGTGCGTGTGGATATTTGTTTCACCGAATAACAGGGCGTTGCAGTGCGACTTGTGAGAAAATGTTTAGTTGGTGAATGCCGACATAATTTCATAAGGAAAAATGAACTGTTTCTTGTTGTTATATCATTAACGCTTACAGTTTTGCAGAATTTATTATTCCGAGCACTTGTATCTGTGCTCGCCAATCAAGCTTGAAATGTGATAATAAATGTCATTGGAAGTAGGAAGAAGTAGCTTCAGCAGTTATCAGTTTCTGTTGCTCTGTAGATCTGATAAAGAATTTAGTAAATTTAGTAAATACGTGTTGGAATACTATTTCCACTATTATAGGCGCTTTTGTGCGTATTGTAGAATAGTTGTGTATGTATGCCTGCCTGTGTCATTGTATAAAATATAAGTGTAAGTATCTGTAACTGTAACAGTTGAATTATTGTAATCGTTGTACAATATTTAATCGATATGTCTGCTGGAACTTAAAGTTTTACTTAGTGAGTGTTGGTTTAGTAGTGGAAGTGTTTCTGTTTGGCATTTGTGCAGTTATGAAATGTATTGCTAGTTACAGGGCACCTGAACGAAAGATACTAAAATAATATGTACATGGAAAACCATAGAATTCACTATATTTTTATTGGCAGAGTGGTTCTGATTACTGAAACGTATTTCAGATCCGACTTTGTAATAAGTATTTCATGTAGTGGTGGCAAAGACGGATTTGAAATAACTTTTAATAATTAGGAATTTACGGCTGTTGTTTTTGTTAAAATTATAATAGTCTATTATCCTCATTGGCCTATATATATATATATATATATATATATATATATATATATATATATATATATATATATATATATATATGCCATGAGTTCATTGCAATGCCTGTGCGCTTAGCTCGTGTAGTTGATCCCACTCTCCTGAAGCTTCTACTTGAACTCAAAAACGTGCACTAAATGTAATCAGCGACTAGAAGTATGTCAGCAATACTAAGCAACTAACATTATCTTTGCGTTGCACGTGGGACGATTTCTTGACCAGCTGGAACATTCGATTACATATTTCCCTCTCCAGGTCGGTCGTAAATGTGTTCTGTGCAGTTCCAAGCAGCAGGATATGCTTAACTGATGACATAATTTATGTTTAGTACTTAAGATAGATTAAAATCACCTCACATTTCTTCTGGAACTACAAAGCAGGCACTGAACATAATCGGGCAACATAAATACTCCACAAACGCTAGGCAGCTAAGATCACCTTAATGATGTAAGTGGGACGAGTTTACTACCAGTGGGAATGTAGATTAAACTATTTTAACTCTTCGTGTGTAGATCAAACCAGAAAGATTTTTTTCGTCAAATGGCTTTTAACTACCATTTTGCTTTATGGACAATAGACCCTGAGTTACTTCAAAGATAATGCATTCAAGACGGAACAGTAATTGTTAATATCTTTTATAGAGATAAATATGTAGCGAAAATAGCGATTTAGCCTCTTGTTCCATAAAACTTGCTATATGAGCTTTGGTTTGCTTTAAACATTCTCCTGCAATTATGAATATTACCAAGGGAACTTGCAGAGGCTGGACAGGAATCTTGTTCCACAAAACATGCTCGATGGGCCTCCCTTTGCTTTACACATTCTCCTGCACTTGTAAATGTTATCGAAGGAGTTGCAGGGACTGGACAGGTTTTTTGTGTTTCCTCTAGTTGGTTCCAACATTTTAAGTAGTATGTCTTCGGACAACAGGCGACTGACTGATAGAATGTCTTATTTACGACTTAATGTTGATGATACAGTTACTCATGTGGATGCTGGTACGCAGAAGACAAAAACTCCTCTGACGAACTACAAGAAATTACAGGTGAAATCTAGCACGTCTAATCGTATCTTCGCTTCGTACACGGGAAGAGTTACGTATAATACTAAATGTGCTTCATAAAAAGTAGAATAACATTGGACTGTCAGGCTAAACTGCGTTTATCATGTTTCTTGTCCCTCGGGACTGATAAGAATACCGAACAATTGACCTAAACACCTATCTAATGTAACGATTTTATTTTGACAAGTGCATAGACTTTTTGTTCTCCTTGCTGAACTGTTGTGACACAGGATTCCATTGATGCCTCTCATTGTACTGGCGATAGGGCATCAGTCTTACTTTTATAGATTTTCCCAGCGTAACACAAGTCATCCGACCTTTATTATTGTTATCCGTGTAAATATTACGCTGTATGACACAGTCATATCCTTAAAGCACGATGCACAGTGGTCTGGTTTGGTTTTCAGATTAAAACAGAAACCCATAAGGGAACTATTCTAGCATCCTGTTTATGTACAGTATTGTTTTAGCAGAAGGCTGATTCAAGTGCGTCTGTCGATTGATTCAGTGCTAGAAAATGTTCGTTTAGAAGGCGCTTATGGTATATAGAATTGTGAGGAGTATGATAGGTGAGAAAGCATTTAGCTGGTGAATGTCGACATAATTTCATAAGGAATAATGAACTATTTTTCCCATATTTCTTGATGTTATAGTATTAACGTTTGCACTTTTGCAGAATTTATTATTCCGAGCACTTGTATCTGCGCTCGCCAATTAAGCTTTAAATGTGATAATAAGTCTCGTGTGACGTAGGAAGAAACAGCTTCAAAAGTTATTAGCTTCACTTGCTCTGTAGATCTGAGAAAGAATTTAGGAAATACGTAAATGATAGAATACTAGTTCTACTATTTTAGAGGCTTTTGTGTGCATTGCAGCATAGTTGTGTATGTATGTCTCCCTGTGTCATTGTATAAAAGATAAGTAGAAGTATTTGTAATCATGATAGTTGAATTTTTTTCATCGTTGTACGATAGTTGATGGATCTGTCTCATGGAACTTAAAGTGTTAGTTAGTGAATATGAGTTTAATAGTGAAAGTGCTTTTGTTCAGCATTCATAAATTTATGAAATCATCTGCTAGTTACAGGGCTACTAAATTACTAAAATGATATGTGTATCGAAAACCATATAATTTATTTTATTTCTCTTGCCAGGGTGTCTGTAGTTGCTTTCAGTTTATTGATACATATTTCAAATCCGACTTCTAACAAGTATTTCACACAGTAGTAGCAAAGACGGCTTTGAAATAACTTTTAATAAATTGGAATTTACGCCTCTTGTTTTAGTTAAAATTATAATAGTGTGCTATCCCCGTTGGTCTTGTGTTAGCTTTATTATATTCTACTTCACGGGCTACATGTTTTAATTTTGTTAAACGTATTTGTTTGCCATCTTCTGAAACAACTGATATAACGAGAACTATTTACCTTTTTCCGTTCCAAATGAACTACAAATTAAGGAACGGAAAAGGCAAAATAATGCTTGTAGACAGTTTTATTTTCGTATTCGTCACCCCATAAAATCTGGAATCGATATTATACAGTTAATCGGGACAGATAATTTCGTTTAACACTGTAATAGATGTTTCATGTTTTTGGCGTTCTTAGGCTGAAGCTACTTTACCGAACAAACATATAATTTGTCAAACAAATGCTCAAATCCAGTTATTGAATAGGGATTGTGAAGTATGCTTCTGTAACTAGACTCTCTCACAGAAATTTTTCTTGGAATTCAATGTAGTGGTTGACGAATATTGCAACAAGTATTTCACGGAGTACTTTACTATTTCCGAAAAAAAACTCGAAAGTAAGTGCTTGAGAGAAGGTGACATTCTTGGCCAAGATCGCCTGTAAACAATCCTTATTGTCGATTACCGGTTTTGATAAGCTTGGTTACCATCTTATCATCTCGATAAAAGCCAGAGCACCCCTAGACCCAAGGTTGCAATGAAATGTACGGTAGTGTATGGTATGGGACATTAGCATTCAGTGAATTACTCTGCGTACTACGGTTTTAACCATGACTTGCCGATTCATCGATCATCTCGTCCCTCACGACCTGGCAATGTTTTAAACAGAGTACTTACGGAATTGGTCCAGGAGATAGGTAACAAACAGTTATCGTGTACTGAAGATGGTAACCATGCTTACCGAAACCGATACTCTACAGTAACGGTTGTTTACAAGTCATCTTGACTAAGAAGTTCATTCTCGCAAGTAATTAATACACATAGCCCCTTAAAACTCAATATGGCTAAATTAACTGAAAGTAAATCACAAAAGTATTATTTTGTAAATGCTGAAGCCGCAGAGTACGAACTAAGTCTCAGAGGAAAGAAACTAGAACTTTTTAGGTCCGTGCTATTATTTAATTATGTGATTGAAATCGTTAATTACTTTTCTAAATAGAAATATTAGGGAATACAGGGGAAAAGAATGGTAGCAATTGGTCCACAGAAATCTTATTACGCTTATCTGAAGATAAATTTTGTACATACGATAGAGAAGTCGTGTGAAGTATCTCATATTTTCGTATTCGCATACATCATATCCCTTAACTACTAGAGAGGGTTATCTGAGAATTACTAGTCAATCCGAAAGTTCCGAAATCACCCGTGATTTTTCACAAGAGGGGAAATGTTAATCAGCAGACGTACCTATGGGATGTCAAGTGGACCATTGCCACGCTTTTGTTTTTTCTCGTGTAGTCTCAGAGCAGATATTTTCGATCAGATGATTATATAAATTTTGAGAGTAATTCTTACATTAATGACAGATGTTGATACTAGTTGCAATAGCCGTATGAAAAAAATATTTTTGCATTGCAGATACCACTACGAGATATTTTTAGGACTTTCGTATTTCTAAAGATCATACAGACATGACACTGTAATTATAGCTGAACAGAAGTCACAATATTATGTAAAAAGTATTACTGTTTTGTGCATCTATTTTAAGAGTATTATTCACAGTTGCTCTTAAAAGCGTTAAATTCTAACGAAACTGTATAAAGACAAAGAATTTGTATAAATAAGTGTGTTCTATGTGTACAAATAATCATATGTATTTATGTCACTCATTGTGGATTTATCTAAGTCTGTCAAAATACGCTTGAAGTCAGTTTCGATGTGCTACTAAATGTGTTCTTAATGTCTGACAGAATGTCAATATATATTCAGCTGTGGATTAATAAAATTTTAGGTGTTGCATTATATGTTTGATTTATTGTATATCCCAAACAAGTGATGTGAACAGACTCCTCAAAGCCATCAAAAAGTGTAGTTGAAACGAAGCCAGTTAAGTGTCTGCTGACGATACTGTACAATACTTGGCTAGCATTTCAAGCAGCGATGTGGACAGACATGTCATTTAGCGCATACGACCAAACTAAAAAGCGCGCATAAAATAAACTGCACTACTTGAAGAACGACGAATATTAAATAAAACAAAGAATATAACAAGTTGTTTCAATCGTAAAAGACACATATCATACAATTATCTTCCGTCATTTCAAAGGTAACATCGTTCAAGTCGTGTTTGTTGTCGATACTACCACTGAAATCGCTTATTTAAGTTTTTCGTATACTATGTGATCAAAAGTATCCGAACACCCCGAAAAACGTACGTTTTTCGCATTAGGTGCATTGTGCTGCCACCTACTGCCAAGTACTCCATATCAGCGACCTCAGTATTCATTAGACATCGTGAGAGAGCAGAATGGGGCGCTCCACGGAACTCATGGACTTCGAACGTGGTCTGGTGATTGGGTGTCACTTTTCTCATACGTGTGTACGCGAGATTTTTACACTCCTAAACAACCCTACGTCCACTGTTTCCGATGTGACAGTGAAGTGCAAACGCGAAGGGACACGTACAGCACAGAAGCGTACAGGCCGACCTCGTCTGTTGACTGACAGAGACCGCCGACAGTTGAAGAGGATCGTAATGTGTAATAGGCAGACATCTATACAGACGATCTCACAGGAATTCCAAACTGCATCAGCATCCACTGTAAGCACTATGACAGCTAGGCGGGAGATGAGAAAACTTGGATTTCATGGTCGAGCGGCTGTTCATAAGCCACACAGCACGCCGGTAAATGCCAAATGACGCTTCGCTTGGTGTAAGGAGCGTAAATATTGGACGATTGTCCGCCCTCGGTAGATGAGTGGTCAGTGCGACAGAATATCAATCCTAAGGGCCTGGGTTCGATTCCCGGCTGGGTTGGAGATTTTCTCCGCTCAGGGCTGGGTGTTGTGTTGTCCTAATCATCATCATTTCATCCCGATCGACGCGCAAGTCGCCGAAGTGGCGTCAAAACGAAAGACTTGCACCCGGCGAACAGTCTATCCGGCGGGAGGCACTGGTCACACGACATTTACATTGGAAGATTGAACAGTGGAAAAACGTTGTGTGGAGTGACGAATCGCGGTACACAATTTGTCGGTCCACAGGCTGTGGATATGGCGAATGCCATGTGAACGTCATCTGCCAGGGTGTGTAGTGCCAACAGTAAAATTCGGAGGCGGTGGTGCTATGGTGTGATCGTGTTTTTCATTGAGGGGGCTTGCACCCATTGTTGTTTTGCGTGGCACTATCACAGCACCGGCCTACATTGATGTTTTAAGCACCTTTTTGCGTCCCACTGTTGAAGAGCAATTCGGGGACGGCGAATGCTTCTTTCAACACGATCGAGCACCTGTTCATAATGCACGGCCTCTGGCGCAGTGGTTACACAACAATAACATCCCTGTAATGGCATGGGTTGCACATAGTCCTGACCTGAATTCTGTAGAACACCTTTGGGATGTTTTGGAACGCCGACTTCGTGCCAGGCCTCACCCACTGACATCGATACCGCTCCTCAGTGTAGCACTCCGTGAAGAATGGGCTGCCATTCCCCAAGAAACGTTCCAACATCTGATTGAACATATGCTTGCGAGAGTGAAAGCTATCGTCAAGACTAAGTGTGGGCCAACACCATATTGAATTCCAGCATTGCTGATGGAGGGCTCCACGAACTTGTAAGTCATTTTCAGCCAGGTTGAAACGTCCCCTTTCAACAATTACACAGGACTGTCCTTAAACTGACACACAATGTTTTTAGCGCAACGCAATCTGACTTTCAAAAATTCCTACAAAAGAATGGCCCTGAGTAACATTAACCTATACCTTTCACAAATCACTTACCTCACCAAAAATCTTCATTACTCCAACTACTGTAAAACAGCGAGCGCCACTACTGCCAGCTAAGTAAAAGATTCAAACTACGGAAGGCACTAACTACTGATAGGCATAGTTAGGAAATGAAAGATTTTAGTAGAGAACAAACAATGTATTTACCTTATTAATGTTGAAAACTCATAATATACATAACAGATCATTGTATATCTTACAAATTTCCAAACTCCGCCATCTCTCTCCCCACATCCACCACTGCTGGCGGCTCACCTCCAACTGCGCAACGCTACGCGCTGTTCACATCCACCTGCCTAACACTACAATGGCGAGTATTACAACAATGCAAAGCAGCCACAGACTGCACACAGCACAGCCAGTGATTTTCATACAGAGGTGGCGTTACCAATAAAAAAACCTAAACAGCCTACTTAGATAGCCCCCATGCTCCCCACAAAAAATTTTACAAATTGTTTCACTGTCCATGCCATTGTTTGCCGCCCGCTCCATTTCCCTATGCACAATTACCAAATTACTACTTTGAACATCAGTTAATTCATTACTCGGTGGCGCTAACACACTGCTTTCGTTTTCACTGTCATTTCTCAGTTTACTTTGGAGCCTAGTATTACGTTTTTTCACACGCCATTATTGTCACAGTATTTCACACGACAACACAGAAAAACACAATTTGAAGAGCAAAAATAAGAGAACACATTAACATAACACTGAAAATAATATCTAGTTAATTGCAGCTGCGAAATACTTGCTGCAAATCTACATGCATGCCACAACTGTTTTACTGTACAACAATGAAAGACTGCAACTACAAAGGGGATTTTCTCTACAATTACGCGCTAGCAATAAACAAAAGCTACACTAATTACACATACAACAAGAAAAAAAAATCAGAAGATTCCTGTGAGGTATCCTCGGCTAAGGGTCGACATATGAAACGTCCCCTTAGAACAATTATACATGACTGTGCTTAAACTGACACACAATGTTTTTAGCGCAACGCAATCTGACTTTCAAAAATTCCTACAAAAGAATGGCCCTGAGTAACATTAACCTATACCTTTCACAAATCACTTACCTCACCAAAAATCTTCATTACTCCAACTACTGTAAAACAGCGAGCGCCACTACTGCCAGCTAAGTAAAAGATTCAAACTACGGAAGGCACTAACTACTGATAGGCATAGTTAGGGAATGAAAGATTTTAGTAGAGAACAAACAATGTATTTACCTTATTAATGTTAAAAACTCATAATATACATAACAGATCATTGTATATCTTACAAATTTCCAAACTCCGCCATCTCTCTCCCCACATCCACCACTGCTGGCGGCTCACCTCCAACTGCGCAACGCTACGCGCTGTTCACATCCACCTGCCTAACACTACAATGGCGAGTATTACAACAATGCAAAGCAGCCACAGACTGCACACAGCACAGCCAGTGATTTTCATACAGAGGTGGCGTTACCAATAAAAAAACCTAAACAGCCTACTTACAAGGTGTCCTAATACTTTTGATCACATAGTGTAGCTCTTTGGGGTGCTGTTATAGGAACTGAGTGGACTTCTTGGGAAAGTTCGATTTTATTTGTTTAATAGTTCAAAAAATGGCTCTGAGCACTATGGGACTCAACTGCTGTGGTCATCAGTCCCCTAGAACTTAGAACTACTTAAAACTAACTAACCGAAGGACAGCACACACATCCATGCCCGAGGCAGGATTCGAACCTGCGACCGTAGTAGTCGCACGGTTCCGGACTGCGCTTTAATAGTTCCATGGCGACGTAAAGTATTCCGTAACAAACTAGAAAGTCTCTTAGGGTTTAGCCACTTAAACGGTTAAGAGTTGCTTTTTTAATTCCTCAGAAGGTACATCCTTGCTTTTTGAAATGTGAGTCTTGTTTTTTAACTGTGCTGTTAGATGTTGTGTCCAGTTTCGGCTATAGATAGCGGTTAGGGAGAAAACTAAGAGGAAGGAACAGGAGGCCAGCAGAGATCCTACTCCCTACGAATAACACCAAGGAGACTGCCGCTCTTATTGTCGCACCACCAACACCAACACTGTCATGTGCCCTCGGTCCCCGAAACACAGCTAAGTGCCTAGGAATATCACCCAGGACACTGGCCCAACGTCTAATGATTAAGAACTCGAGGACATAGTTTCCTCTTCGTTGGCTGCGCAAATACTGATAATACAAGTTTTTTCACTACATGCTAACAGGCTGCTTGCGAGACGAGCTCCATAGCGCTGGAGGGCGTTAACGTCGTAATCTACGTAGGTGATTACCCTCCCAGAGGAGGAAAAAATCACCCACACAGCTCAACCGACATCGACACGCGGAAGGATCTGATGACCAAATTATACCACTCAAAAGCAAACGCGAACTTCCGGAACAGGGCGCCGCACCCTACACCAGTGAAACCACCGCGCTGTTTAAGATTTGTCGAATGTTGGCAGTAGAAAGCTTTGTAACACTTCAAAATATCTACTAGAGGACGAAATAACGGTCACACGTTCTTCCCAGAAAAAGTTCGGTCCCTAAACGAAATTAGGCTGTATCGTTCTAGAAATACATCACGCTGCTACTCAGATGAACGAAAATCTCAATTATTGGTAAATAATACAGTCGCTTGATGAGGGGGAGGGGGGGGGGGGCTCCTTGAATTCCTTAACCAAAGGTCCGGCTTTTTTACCCATTTCTCTCGACCAGTTTTAAAGTTACATAATTTTCAACAAATTTATCTCAACATTTTCCTCACACTTTAATTGGATATCCCAGAGGCAGCTGTATGTTTCCTTGTAACATGCATATGCAGTTGCTCAACTTATGTCTTCAATATTCGAGGATTTATGGTTCAAATGGTTCAAATGGTTCCGAGCGCTATGGGACTTAACTGCCAAGGTCATCAGTCCCCTAGAACATAGAACTACTTAAACCTAACTAACCTAAGGACATCACACACATCCATGCCCGAGGCAGGATTCGAACCTGCGACCGTAGCGGTCACGCGGTTCCGGACTGTAGCGCCTATAACCGCACGGCCAACCCGGCCGGCGAGGATTTATGTTTAAATATCATCTAGTAGCTTTTATTTTTGTTTTTATACCGCAAAAAAGACCAGTTTTGACTTCTGTACTGCTACCACATATCGATTGTTACTGGAAACGGGTCGACAAGGAAAGAAAATGGTTTGATCGACCACCTCTTTACCAGACATGGAAACGCTGCACGTAAACAATGAGATTTATTTTTATCTTTGTACCCCTGTTCCGTATCTGGCTGCTTCTAACTAGCTGATAACAAAGGAAACGTTTTAGGACTAACTACCTAATTTATTGAAACTTCTTGATACATTAAACCTGTGAACAGGACTGTGATTCGAGCTTGGGACCTTTGCTTTTCGTCGGCAAGTGCTCTACCATCTGAGCTATCCACGCACAACTCTCGAATTCCCCTCTCTCCTTTGTTCCTAGAACGCTAGTCGAGCAAGGTATGCATGAGAACTTCTGTGAAGTTTGGAAAAAAAATTGGTTCAAATGGGTCTGAGCACTATGGGACTTAACATCTGAGGTCATCAGTCCCCTAGAACTTAGAACTACTGAAACCTAACTAACCTAAGGACATCACACACATCCATGCCCGAGGCAGGATTCGAACCTGCAACCGTAGCGGTCGCGCGGTTCCAGACTGAAGCGCCTAGAACCGCTCAGCCACCACTGCCGGCCCAAGTTTGGAAGGTAGGGGAAGAGGCGTTGGCTGAAGTAAAGATGTGAGGGGGCCCTGATAGTCGTGCTTTGAGAGACCAGTCAGTAAACCCCTTGCTCGCGAAAAGTGAAAGTCCTGGGTTCAAGTCTCAGTCGGGCTCACGGTTTTAATCTGCCAGGAAATTTAAAATCAACACCCACTCCGCTGGAGAGTGAAAATCCAAGCTGGATACATCTTTCGCTATTTTATAAATATTCATTTGGTGATGTAATGAATACTGTCTAATATTCTGTAACCAGAAAATTATAAAGTTTTGCTGTATCGTAAATTCCATATTTTAATACATGAACTGAATTTTTCGTTGATATTTGGCAGAACATGGCAACAGCATCAAAAGGAATCAATCTGAAGGTGGCCTATGGAACTGAAAGCCGGTTGGTGACCAAGTAAATATACTTTGTAGAACGATAGGAAATTTAATACCATATTTTAATGCTCCACTGTTTACATATATTTTCGGCTGAATTGCGTGACTATATTTCTTAATTGTAATTGAACAAAATTTTAAGATATGGATAAAGCACATATTAAGTGGATTGGAATTCAGACTTTTGACATCTCTATTGTATGTGATTCTTTATAACTAAGTTTCTTTCATCTTTGGTGCATACTATCTACACGTAACACAGAAAATTAGTAAGTAATTAAATGGTTTGTCGGTTGAAACTCTTGTTTTTGGGAACCACTACTCACACATTAACTAGGTACTCGATTTATAGGAAGCTACCTGTACACAAAGACCATCCAGAAAGTTTCAAGACTGATTTTATTCCTGGCATATAAGCGACATTAGTGTAATAACTCTGGTGACAGCATAAACTAATAACTGTTGACAAAAGATTTGCATTCAATCAATCAGTCGTGACCAGGCAAACTAGAGGACTTATGACTGTAGTATGTCATCGTTTCTGTGTCACAAATCGCCTTGACTTGATCCAAATGAAAAACGCGGACAGTCATTAAAGGTGACGAGACTTGGTGTCATCGGTAGGAACTTACCACAAAACGACAAAGTGCAGAATGGGTCTTGATTCTCCACGACCGAAGAAGGTGTTAATATTACGCACGAGTTGAACAGCACTCCATAGAAGGGATTTTTTGACAGTTTCGCATGACTGTATGAACGGCTTATTCGCTGTACTCATGTGGGGGTACATTATGTAGAACGCCTGATATATTAAAACCGCCATCTTAACTTTTCTTTGCCTTTTATCAATCCATTCTCGAAAGTTTTTGGACTGACTGGGTACGCCGAAAGCTCCTGTGTATTGCACGGCGGAGAGTACTTTATGTCAATATTAGCAGTTCGTGTATTGAGACAGACAGATATCTGTAGTGGCACTGCAGTTTCTCATCATACTCTCGTGCACCTCATCCCCGATGTTGGCAGCAGAAATTTTGTACAGTCTTGTTCGAAAACCAGATTTCTAAAAATACACAACATGGTTTCATGAGAGCAACTACGACTTTCTTCCAACCATTCTCTCATAAGTTGCCTGTTACTTTAGTATGGGCTGCACCGACTTCTTATGATCTTAACTGTGCTGCTCTGAATTATTAAACGTCAGATCTCATGTCTGCTGCATAATAACTCCAAACATGGCAGCACTACCGTAGAATTTATCACTCAAGCGTTTTGTAATCGCATTTTCGATTTCCTTTAGAGACGCAATGGAGCTTCCTAGAATTCTTCCAAGTAATCTGTGTCTCCCAGTTCGCCTTATCTTCAACTGAGATTATATGTTCGCTCCACTGAGCTTCAAAGCCGCTACTACCTGATATAATTTAACCTGAATGAATAGCAAGTTATGAATTCAGCATTTTTGCCTTGAAAATATTCTCCTTTGTATGAAAGATGATCATGAATGAACGACAACGCTATCTATCGACAATTAATCAAATATGAGGTAGTAATCGAACTCTCATAAAGCAACGGAAAATACAACAGAAATTAAAGGAAGATAAATTGCAACGAAGATCATCAACCGTCGTAATACAAGCTATCAATGTAGATGCATCTCTCCTTGGAGGAAAGATACGTGCCATGAAATTTAACTACACCTAGCATGTCATAATTCCTAAGGACAAGAAAATTATGCACTCAACTGTAATATCTCGATGTAGTCATTGCTGCAGCACGTGTCTTCAAGTTCTCTGCTACTCGCACTTGTTTGCTGAAAGCTGAGTATAAAAGAAGAAAATGATATTTCTGCTGAAGCAGTTTATTTTAAGTGTATCGATAACCGAGCCAATGAGAACGGAGATTGGTAGGGTTCAAAAATAATTCCAGAAGGTAAATTTATTCGTGACAGATTTAAAATTGACTTCAGTTATTATTCAGAAAGGAAACACAAAAATTCTTGAATAGCACGTACAATTGTCCTGTCGTGAACTGTGTGGGTGCGCAATACCTCGCATGTTTTGCAGTCTGGAGAATACTATTCAAATGGTTCAAATGGCTCTGAGCACTATGGGACTTAACATCTTAGGTCATCAGTCCCCTAGAACTTAGAACTACTTAAACCTAACTAACCTAAGGACATCACACAACACCCAGCCAACACGAGGCAGAGAAAATCCCTGACCCCGCCGGGAATCTAACCCAGGAACCCGGGCGTGGGAAAATACTATTCAGAAATTGGGAAAGTAACTATAAAGATGAACTAATGTATATCCTCGAATGACTCACTTACAGTCCGCAGCTCGTGGTGGTGCGGTAGCGTTCTCGCTTCCCACGCCCGGGCTCCCGGGTTCGATTCCCGCCGGGGTCAGGGATTTTCTCTGCCTCGTGATGACTGGGTGTTGTGTGATGTTTTTAGGTTAGTTAGGTTTAAGTAGTTCTAAGTTCTAGGGGACTGATGACCATACATGTTAAGTCCCATAGTGCTCAGAACCATTTGAACCATTTTGAACTCACAACACCTCCGCTCTAAACGCTATGCCGCAGTGGGTGGTGGTAACAACTTGGTCACACATAAAGAAATACCATCAACACCGTTAAAACAAAATGCATCTCTTATGTCACTTGGTAAGCGTCCATCGGTTGAGAAACTAATGATCATTCAAGACAGGTAAAACTGAATACTGAGTTTAATTAGATTACAAATGACAATAACACATTACGTAATAAATAAAAAATTAATTACACCGTATAAATGTACCGAATATCTATGCAGAATAACTGACATAAAACATATGGCATCACTATCTTCACACAGCACTGACGCACGACGTTGGCACTTGGCAGAGACTGGGCAGTTTGTTCGGCGGTAGTGGGTGGGACCTCTTCTGTCAACAACTACATCCGCTGTGTCTCGAAGTAAGCGTCGTCACTTCCATCACACGTCAACGGACTCTCTCAATTTGCAGGTTGCCGGAGTGTTGTGGGCTTCTACTCTTCATGTACTATAGTGTACCACAGGTTGCTTCAGGAACAAGCGTGGAAGAATCTCATCCACTACGCCCAGCTTCACGCATGAGGTACTGCATGTTTCAATCCACTAGGAAGCGTCAGGACAGCTGGATCTATCAATTGAATGTAGGCCTGACAGCCAAGGAATTCCGTGATAGAGGAGTTAGCGACAGCAGAGGGTTGCAGTTTAGTGCTTTTCCAGCAAACAGAGAGGTATGTGGGAGCGAAGACACCAGGTGTAGTGTTCCGTCCAAAGGAATAACCTTCACTCGAAACAAGATCCCCTGCCAGAGGTAAGTTGTGGCTTCCCTCACAGAGAAGAAAGTTAAGATGAGCACTGTCCTCATTTATGTCTTGTACCACTGATTCAGTTAGTTAATTCGTTGAAGCAGAAGATTGCTGCTGTAGCCAAAAAGACAGGTAGGTCATCAACATGCACAGACGCATATACTATTGTCTACGCTGCGGTAAATTGACCTGAAGTAAAGCTAGCTGGGCCCCGGTGCAGTCAGTCTGTCAGCTGCACTGAACCATCTTGTTCGTCTGTTGACAACTGGCTCGGCACGTGACGTAGCGGATAGTCGGTCGCCTGCGTATGATCATCTGGCTCTGTGTGGCCAGCTGGTGTATGTATGACGCAGCGGCTAGCGGTCCTAGGTGGCTGTACCTTGCAGCCGCACTCCCTGATTTAGGCCGCCCCACTAGAGGACGGATCTTCGTTGACCCCTGGCAGACAGCCCACACTGTTGATCGCCTCAGCTTACCGCAGCGTGCCACCACTGCGTGTCCCAGCACCAGGAGTGGCGTGCCGTGAGCGTGGTTCCCGTTGCCCTCCATGTAGCTTCATCAGTTACCCAACCTGCACAGGGTATTACTATAGTATTTTGTACAACTTTACAAACCAATAAAAACAAGTCCACTCCTACAAAAAAAAAAATGGTTCAAATGGCTCTGAGCACTATGGGACTTAACTTCTAAGGTCATCAGTCCCCTAGAACTTAGAACAACTTAAACCTAACTAACCTAAGGACATCAGACACATCCATGCCCGGGGCAGGATTCGAACCTGCGACCGTAGCGGTCGCGCGGTTCCAGACTGTAGCGCCTAGAACCGCTCGGCCACCCCGGCCGGCTCCACTACTACACAGGTGTAGAGTGATACCAGCTGCATTAGTAAATAAAATAATGGCATCTTGTGCCGCAACTGTCCTGAAGGGACTTAAATAAAATATACACGGTAACATTACTAAAACCGACAAACTGCAGGAAAAGATTCCTCATTGGAAATGGAGGAAGAAAGGTCCTATGAAAATGTGTCCGGAAGTGGACGATGTGCCTGCAACGACAACACATCAGCCCGGAACAGAGTATAGAGCTGCATCACATCCACGTCACAACAGATGTTCAAAGTGGCCTCCATGGGATGTAGTTACCATACCTGATATACATAATCATACTTTGGCTTACACCATGTTGGCGGGACAATTCCCTGGAATTTGTACTATGGTTCTACTTAATATCCTGTCGTACTCGCTCCCGCCGGCCGGGGTGGCCGAGCGGTTCTAGGCGCTACATTCTGGAACCGCGCGACCGCTCCGGTCGCAGGTTCGAATCCTGCCTCGGGCATGGATGTGTGTGATGTCCTTAGGTTAGTTAGGTTTAAGTAGTTCTAAGTTCTAGGGGACTGATGACCTCAGAAGTTAAGTCCCATAGTGCTCAGAGCCATTTGAACCATTTTGAACATTTCTTCTTCATACGTTACGTCCCTTATTAATTTGTAATCTGCTGCTTCTCCTCCGTACCACGTAATGGATCTCCGTCTTCTACTATTATCAGACAAAACCGACTATAACGTCGTTATGAGTAAAAAAAAAATGGCTCGGAGCACTATGGGACTTAACTGCTTAGGTCATCAGTCCCCTAGAACTTAGAACTACTTAAACCTAACTAACCTAAGGACATCACACACATCCATGCCCGGGGCAGGATTCGAACCTGCGACCGTAGCAGTCGCGCGGTTCCGGACTGCGCGCCTAGAACCGCTAGACCACCGCGGCCGGCCGTTATGAGTATTCCGTCGCTAGTCTCTGTGACTGGTAGTTGGACGCTACACGAACTGCTACGACACTCTCTCGCTTATCTGCGAGGCTGGTCGCTGCCACATCTCTCGTATCGTTTCTCTCATATCGTCGTCTCACTGCTTCAAAAAATGTTCATATGTGTGTGAAATCGTATGGGACTTAACTGCTATGGTCATCAGTCCCTAAGTTAACACACTACTTAACCTAAATTATCTTAAGGACAAACACACACACCCATGCCCGAGGGAGGACTCGAACCTCCGCCGGGACTAGCCGCACAGTCCATGACTGCAGCGCCTTAGACCGCTCGGCCTGACTGCTTGGAGCATGCAAAACCATCTTCACCTCAACATGAAACTGCAAAAAGGCTGCAACTCCCTTGGAGTGCACCGAATCTAGATCATCTCATCTATCACCAACCCCTCTAACACTCCTTCGCGCGGGTGCTACAACTTTTTTCACCTACTTACTAAACGAAAACAGTAGAAACTTCCGGACAACACGTACTGAGGTTGATAGTCTACGTTTTTCAGTTAACGAAGTTTCCTTCAAACATGAGTTTCCATGCTCGTTGTACATCCCTTTTGCTTTGTACCAAACATGCTTCCAGAATATCACATGCAAAATGTGACCACCTTCTAGTGCTCCATAAACAATGTCTCATCTTCATCATATACGTACAACTGCATGTACAATAACATCAAAACCTAAATCAGTACTGGAGAACGAACCTCGATAACTGTCACCTGCACAACTTCAGCAAACACCCCTCAACCAATATTTGCCATATTTGAGGCACGGTTTCACTTCCTGCATCCTGCAACATTCGCTCTCATAACACTTACGAGACTGAGAAACCATTGCAGACAGACATAAGAATCGAATTTTCTTTGATATTACACCCCCGTTTATCCATATAATTAATTTTAAGAACGATTGTTGCTTAAACCTGTGACGTTATTCTATGAAATGTTTCACGTTCCTCACATTGTGCGTATTCCGGGATTTATCTGATTTGATGGATTTCTCATCAATAACGTTAGTGTGAACCAAACTTGCTCATTATACTTTATAACTAAGAAGCGTACATGTGCGGCGAGAGGGAAGGAGTCGTTGTTGTGTCCCGCTTATGCCAACAATGTACAAGTGTGGGTAGAGGGAAGGAGTCGTTGTATCTCATTTCTGAGGAGAGGAGGTTGTTGCATCTGCCTTCTGAAGACATTTTGCTGGAGACCGAGCTATCAGGACTTGTGAACGGCATCCAAGGCTGACGTTAAATGATAGGACAAGAAATTAGGTAAAATGAAGAGAATATACTTCAGAGTACGGGATACGAAGGGTGCACCTAAGGAGGAAGTCACTAAGTGTTGGCCAGTCTAGGAGGTCGAACAAACTAAATAAAGTGAGCAGCGGGAGTGGAGGAGGTTCATCTTCAGTTATGTTGGTGGCTGGTCTGGGGGCACAGAGCCAGAGGCTCTGCCTCCCAAGAGAGACATCTGTTCTACTCGAGGTCTGGATCACAGAGAAGCAGCTACGTTCAGCTCTGCAGAACCCTCAATAGTCTACACACGCGACCTTCCTCCCATACACACTATTGGCTAAAACCGATGGCGTTAATTCACTAGTAAACTTCAGCAGAGGGCTGAGGGCGTCATCTGTCAGCAGCCTTAACCAGACAGAACTGCCTTGATACTAAAACGCAGGCATCTCGGGTACGTAGGCACAGATGAAGTCTCACTGGGAGAAAAGTCGTGAAGATATGACTGGGGCAATTTGAATAAAATGTTTTAAACCAGTTCCTCGACTGGCTGCCACCTCGTACATTGCTTCCGCTTCCAGATGTGTGGTGACTCACATTGTTTACGTAGGTGCGTCATCCACTTCCTGGAAAGATGGTTTGCCTTAGTATGGGCCTTAATGCTATGGAAGGCTTCTGTTACAATATTTCATTTGGTGTAAGTGGGACAGGACTTAATAGTCAAGTTCATCTAATTTCATGAGATAAGAAAATGGTAAAGTACTGAATGTTCAAATATTATGCAAGCATGTAGTACTCTTACCAATCATACTCAGAATTATAAAATAAGAAATACAGTAAAAGGATAGAATGGAATTTGATGAATCAAAAATTTCTTTTAATAGTTTATCGTTTACAGTGCTAAACTTGGTGCGGTAAACGAGTAGATACTGGCTGAACTTAATCAGTACTAACCTTTTAAAGGTTTGCAGGTGCACTTACAATGTGTATGTTTGCGTTGTCTGGTAAATATTAATCTCAAGGCAGCGTGATGGAACCTATACTAAAAATATAGAATGCATCATCAACATTAAAGAATACTTAATTCTCTGATAATCAGTTATTTGACTGACACGCAGAATAAATACTGCAAAACATTAACACTACACTTGGATTACAAGTGGATGCAGTACATTTGATAAAGAGTAATAACATAGGTAAAACTCTTTCTATACCCACCAACTACTTTTCCATGTAATAGGTGCACAAAGATTCATATAAAGGTTTGTAGGTCCAAGAGATGGTGTATCATAAAACGCATAACCCAGATCTTATCTACATTAACCCACGTTAAAGTACAGAAGTACAAACCGTTTTCTTATACTGGCAAAATATTTGAATTACAGATAAAATTAAGGGATAGCATAGGCTACACAAGAAACCCACGAGTTTCTAATACTAAAATTTTACTCACTCACTTTATTATACGTTTTATTGCCTCACAGGTTAACAGACCATCAAAACATCGTTAAGGATAACACACAGACTTAATATTTTTCACTTAATCACGGTAGTAACATTGAGATTTTCACTCTTCAGCGCAGTGTGCGCTGATATGAAACTTCCTGGCAGATTAAAACTGTGTGCCGGACCGAGATTCGAACTCGGGACCTTTGCCTTTCGCGGGCAAGTGCTCTTGGTAGATCACTTGCCCGCGAAAGGCAAAGGTCCCGAGTTCGAGTCTCGGTCCGGCACACAGTTTTAATCTGCCAGGAAGTTTCAGCAGTCACATTGTTCTACAACCCTATTACAATAGTTACTAATAAACTCTACTTTATGATTAAAATTAAAACCAGAAAAACTGAAGGACAAGACCAGAAACAGCACTTGATGGATATCAGTTGAAAATGAGGATCGGTTACAACCTGACTGTTCCCTTCAAGATGACGAAGTTAAAAAACAAATCTGACTTGTCAGCTGTTCTTAGCGTTTAAAATTTTAAAATTATCTGGGGACCTTAATATAGCTAAAAATGAGCCTTGTAAAACGTAAAGTTATAGGCTTACACATACACTCCTGGAAATTGAAATAAGAACACCGTGAATTCATTGTCCCAGGAAGGGGAAACTTTATTGACACATTCCTGGGGTCAGATACATCACATGATCACACTGACAGAACCACAGGCACATAGACACAGGCAACAGAGCATGCACAATGTCGGCACTAGTACAGTGTATATCCACCTTTCGCAGCAATGCAGGCTGCTATTCTCCCATGGAGACGATCGTAGAGATGCTGGATGTAGTCCTGTGGAACGGCTTGCCATGCCATTTCCACCTGGCGCCTTAGTTGGACCAGCGTTCGTGCTGGACGTGCAGACCGCGTGAGACGACGCTTCATCCAGTCCCAAACATGCTCAATGGGGGACAGATCCGGAGATCTTGCTGGCCAGGGTAGTTGACTTACACCTTCTAGAGCACGTTGGGTGGCACGGGATACATGCGGACGTGCATTGTCCTGTTGGAACAGCAAGTTCCCTTGCCGGTCTAGGAATGGTAGAACGATGGGTTCGATGACGGTTTGGATGTACCGTGCACTATTCAGTGTCCCCTCGACGATCACCAGTGGTGTACGGCCAGTGTAGGAGATCGCTCCCTACACCATGATGCCGGGTGTTGGCCCTGTGTGCCTCGGTCGTATGCAGTCCTGATTGTGGCGCTAACCTGCACGGCGCCAAACACGCATACGACCATCATTGGCACCAAGGCAGAAGCGACTCTCATCGCTGAAGACGACATGTCTCCATTCGTCCCTCCATTCACGCCTGTCGCGACACCACTGGAGGCGGGCTGCACGATGTTGGGGCGTGAGCGGAAGACGGCCTAACGGTGTGCGGGACCGTAGCCCAGCTTCATGGAGACGGTTGCGAATGGTCCTCGCCGATACCCCAGGAGCAACAGTGTCCCTAATTTGCTGGGAAGTGGCGGTGCGGTCCCCTACGGCACTGCGTAGGATCCTATGGTCTTGGCGTGCATCCGTGCGTCGCTGCGGTCCGGTCCCAGGTCGACGGGCACGTGCACCTTCCGCCGACCACTGGCGACAACATCGATGTACTGTGGAGACCTCACGCCCCACGTGTTGAGCAATTCGGCGGTACGTCCACCCGGCCTCCCGCATGCCCACTATACGCCCTCGCTCAAAGTCCGTCAACTGCACATACGGTTCACGTCCACGCTGTCGCGGCATGCTACCAGTGTTAAAGACTGCGACGGAGCTCCGTATGCCATGGCAAACTGGCTGACACTGACGGCGGCGGTGCACAAATGCTGCGCAGCTAGCGCCATTCGACGGCCAACACCGCGGTTCCTGGTGTGTCCGCTGTGCCGTGCGTGTGATCATTGCTTGTACAGCCCTCTCGCAGTGTCCGGAGCAAGTATGGTGGGTCTGACACACCGGTGTCAATGTGTTCTTTTTTCCATTTCCAGGAGTGTATAAAACTCTAGAAAAGGTGAATCAAATATAAGTGTTCACAACAAGAAAGCAACTAAAAGTATTCTGGTCCTCTTCTTAACATTTCAAATAAAGGAAGGGAATCTATGCATTGCGTCTTTAATCAGTTCAAAAAATGAAAAAGGGTCACGGCTGGAATGTGCTTCTGCGTGATGGGAGCGCATGTTTGGAAAAAAACTTATAATCGACAATTGAAGAGCATGTGGACTACATGGTGGGGAAGCAAAGATATGCTTGTGTGAAGACATGAAGGGGTGCAGAGGGGTAGGTACCGTATGTCGCAGAGGGGAGAGGAATGAATACGTGGTAATGGTGGAGAAGAGGGGAAATGCGGCGGTGTTGCTAAAGCGAGCTTGAAGAAAACATAGATTTTTTAAAGTAGAGCTGGTGATATTTTCCAGCGGTAAGACAAGACTAGACTATCTGACACCAGGTTAAACACCAATAACAACCAGCAGAGCGACACCGAATTTCTACATGAGATGATCTTAACTTTCGTATGACAAAAAAACGAGGTTTAAGAAGTCTTCGTTCCGGTCGTTAGTACCGTACTTGTATTAATTTTGAAACAGAAATAGCAGGCATGGAGTGGTACAGTACAATTTAGTCTTAACAATAATGTAAGGTTTAATGAGTCAAAGAGGTAAACAAGGAATACACAGTTTAAAATGTCATTGTTGACCTAGCGAATTTCTGTGTGTAATCTCAGGAACATCAAACCTAAGAATTGTTAGCCACCAGTTACGGAATGTCGTGTTTGCATTGACACACGACAGAGACGATCCAAGACAACGTATATTTTAATACGAAAAGAACCGAGGGGTCAAGGGAGATGACAACTTAAGTTTCAAATGAAAATTGCACTGGTTATGCCAGACTAGCGGGGAAAGAGTGCTTATTATTTTGCAGGACACAGGTCAGGAAAATTTGATAGAGAGAGACAGAGGGACACAGTCACTTCTGTAGACATAAAAGTTAAAAACACGCAGTTTTCTTATGTCTCTGAGAGGCGCATTAAAAGGAAATAACGGAAACAAATGTTTGTAAATCGACATTGGCATTAGCTCATCTGTACAGCAGTGTAACATTAGTTACAAAACTAGATGAATATTCGAAATATAACGGTCTATTGAACAATAAAAGACTAACAGAATACACACCGCAAAGAGAGACTACACATTCAAGATCTGACAACAAAACAAAACAGTCAAATAAGAAAACTTGTAAAAAAGCAGCGTAGTAGGAAAACTTTAGTAACACAAACTTAATATATTTTTTCGAAAGGCAATACAAAATCCTTTTCAATAAAAGACATTTACAGTAGATCCAGATTCTACAAGAAAAATGAATAAAATAAACTGCCTGAGATCATCAAATGATAAAGACCTCTACAGTAGATGAGAGAGGGTACCTTTAAACAGTTCAAACTCTTAAGAAATACTTAAACTCATAACAAAATGCACACATGTATGCACCTCGGCCATGCTTCAAACAAAACTATTAGTGTTTATCTACAACCACTTAAAACGTATGCACTATAAAGTCAACTGAGCAAGTACATTGTCCAAAATAAATTCTTAGTTAGATAAAAACTACAACTGTAAAACACAGCCAGCAGACAAACGATCTTTCGAAATATGATGCAATAGTTTTCCGCAAAGTTCATCACAGTCTGTGCTCACTCAAAACCTATATCGTATGAAAACTATACTTAACTACGGCAGACAAGACGAAGAAAGAGAAGTGGCAGTGTGTCTAAGTGGCTGGGTTATCGCAAGGCGACAGCTATATTTGCATCATGTGGTCTCTGCTTATATCAAGCGTTCACAGATGAAAGAAACTGCAATTTAAACGACTCCAGAACACTTTATTCTTTCAATTGAAAACCTGCTGCACAATAACATGAAATATGGTTAACGGCTCTACTCTGATCTCTGGGAGGAGAGCATTTGATACACATTTCAACATTACTCTAACATCTTCTCTGTTACAGTCAGCAAAATAATTAGCATTCATTGTATCCCTCTCAGCTTCCACCAAAAACACTATCTGCACAACAGAAACATCACTTGCAACATCTGATACAGAGACTCTTGCCTGTACATAATTACCTTCAACCACATTAACCACAAGATTTCTTGTGTGCTCACAGATATCACAATAAACTTCATATCAACAAAACTTCGCTGTCATCTGGGGGATAACATCTTCATTAAATAATTTAGAAGGGTACAACAGATAAATCTCCCATCATTTATCATACCTCACATGGTATATCACTTCATACATCGTAACTTTCTGCATTGAGTTAACCAGTTACAAGCATCTATCACTTAGGAAAACATAAAGCATGGATAGAGAATGATTTCAAGATAGGGAGAGACGCAGAAAGAAGAGAAAGAGAAGACGGACGAAGTTCATTTCTTTCGTTGCGTAACGTGGCATGTCACACAGCGTCCTAACGGTTTCGACAACACTAGTACTAATCCTGCAGTTATGACTATGAACGCGCTTGGGATCTCAGGTCGCGTAGTTGTACTAATAATCTGACTGAAAATACCAGGTTGACGGGAATCTAATAGTTAGTCGCTTTTCTGACAAGACTGACGTGGATTTCGCGTCTGTGCCTGGTCTTGCAATAAAAACATACTCCCCTAAAGGTAAAAAGGATTTAGTGTGCGGATTATTTCAGCGACCTTGCAGGTGAAAGAAAATAAGATGGATCTCGGTACGAAAGCCAAAAGGAAGAAAATGCCATGAAAGGCTGGGAAACACTGGTAGCCAAACACATTTTGCTAGGTGCAGATCCCTGGAGATTATTTGAAAATTCTAAAAAATATACTTATAGAAATTTCTCATCACAACCACTAAGTATGGAATGGTTTAACAACAACAGAGTCTAAAAGAATTACAAGAAATTTACTGCAGTACACAGGTCCAATGGAAGTACGTGTCTAATTTACACAGGCATTAACTAACCCACCAATAGACTCCTCAAGTGCTTATCTGGAAACAATTACACAGTCAGCGTACCTCACAGTAACTATACTCAAACATTTAAAGTTCTCATTGTCCTGCTAAGTAAATAAATCTCAAAACAAATCGCAATAATTACGTAAGATTTAAAATTTTACTCTATACAATGTACCGGGTGATCAAAAAGTCAGTATAAATTTGAAAACTTAATAAACCACGGAATAATGTAGATAGAGGTAAAAATTGACACACGTGCTTGGAATGACATGGGGTTTTATTAGAACCAAAAAAAAAAAAAAAACACCCCATATTGCTAGACGCGTGAAAGATCTCTTGCGCGCTGCGTTTGGTGATGATCGTGTGCTCAGCCGCCACTTTCGTCATGCTTGGCCTCCCAGGTCCCCAGACCACAGTCCGTGCGATTATTGGCCGTGGGGTTACCTGAAGTCGCAAGTGTATCGTGATCGACCGACATCTCTAGGGATGCCGAAAGACAACATCCGACGCCAATGCCTCACCATAACTCCGGACATGCTTTACAGTGCTGTTCACAATATTATTCCTCGACCACTACTGTTGAGGAATGATGGTGGACATATTGAGCATTACCTGTAAAGAACATCATCTTTGCTTTGTCTTAAATTGTTGTGCTAATTATTGCTATTCTGATCAGATGAAGCGCCATCTGTCGGACATTTTTTGATCGTTTGTATGTTTTTGGTTCTAATGAAACCCCATGTCATTCCAAGCATGTGTGTCAATTAGTACCTCTCTATCTACATTATTCCGTGATTTATACAATTTTCAAATTTATACTGACTTTTTGATCACCCGGTAGTTGTAACTACTGAGAAAAGAGACCTATACAAACAGCACTAATGGGGCATAAAACAACAGCCTAATACCACAATGTCCAGAAAAATTTTACTCTAAACATATTTGAGTCTATCATGAGATGTGCTGTGACTTTCTAGGAATGTAGTTATGAGTCGCATCCTTACAGTACAGGCAATAGGAGTCAAAATAACAGGGCGTCATACAAAAACTGAACTACAAAATGCACAGTAGTTGTTCATTTAAAACTAAAATTTACTGATCTGAGAGTGCCTTTCGCTGTCTACGTTTTCCCCTGAAGAAATGGCTGCAGTGTCTTAGTACATAGCAACACTTAGAGAAAGCTAGTCGCGTCGCGACGAGCGAAACGCTGCAGCGGCGCTGGGGGAGCGGCGCGCAGTGGCTGCATCCTCACACAGTACCCGCGTAGCAACGGAATAGACGGCGTGGGCGGCTAGCAGCACAGTAGCAACAGTAGTCACTCCGGGCATCGAGGCCAGGACCATAACGGAGCCGGCAGCAGGGCGAAGTGGGGCGGCGCCTGTGGGCGACGCGGCAACAGGTGGGCCGCGCAGGTGGCCCGCAGCAAATGCAGGACCTGCGAATTGGGCGCCTTGGCCCATTAAGCAGCTTGGCGGCGATGCAGTGTGTCCTGCTACGCTGCACTCAACGGGCGGTCGGCGTAAGTGGGCGACACGCAGTTGGCGAGCGGCGCATTAGACTACGGCCACACTTGCGTTTTTTTGAAGCTGGACGCTCAGCGTCTGAAGAAGCAGCTTAAAAGTCGCCTGGTGGTGGCCACACTCGACCGCGTGTATAGCTTCTTTCAGCGCAACGCGTCCTAGTCACCAAAGACATCAATGTGGCCATAAATGGCTCAGTAGCGTTTTACATCTGACTGGGTGACATCGCAGCCTTGAGAAATTAATGTATTAAGTAAACAATCTGCAACAATAATATGTGCTGCATTGTTACTGATTCGACGGAGACGACGTAGAAAAAAAAGGCGTTTTTGGACTCATCCAATAATTGAGGACAGATCAGAGAGGGGAACATTCAATCTGCTACACAACAAACTTAAAGAAACTCCTGAAAAGTTTTTTGAGTACTACAGGATGTCTATTAAGTCATACGAAACTCTGCTGTCAAATGTGACGAATGCTGTTACTGGAAGAAACACTCGACTACGTGATTGTACACTACAGGCCATTAAAATTGCTACAACACGAAGATGACGTGCTACAGACGCGAAATTTAACCGACAGGAAGAAGATGCTGTGATATGCAAATGATTAGCTTTCCAGAGCATTCACACAAGGTTCGCGCCAGTGGTGATACCTACAACGTGCTGACATGAGGAAAGTTTCCAACCCATTTCTCATACACAAACAGCAGTTGACCGGCGTTGCCTGCTGAAACGTTGTTGTGATGCCTCGTGTGAGGAGGAGAAATGCGTACCATCACGTTTCCGACTTTGATAAAGGTCGGATTGTAGCCTATCGCGACTGCGGTTTATCGTATCCCGATACTGCTGCTCGCGTTGGTCGAGATCCAATGACTGTTAGCAGGATATGGAATCGGTGGGATCAGGAGGGTAATATGGAACGCCGTGCTGGATCCCAACGGCCTCGTATCACTAGCAGTCGACATGACAGGTATCTTATCCGCATGGCTGTAACGGATCGTGCAGCCACGTCTCGATCCCTGAGTCAACAGATGGGGACGTTTGGAAGAGAACAACCATCCGCACGAACAATTCGACGACGTTTGCAGCAGCATGGACTATCAGCTCGGAGACCATGGCTGCGGTTACCCTTGACGCTGCATCACAGGCAGGAGCGCCTGCGATGGTGTACTCAACGACGAACCTGGGTGCACGAATGGCAAAACGTCATTGTTTCGGATGAAACCAGGTTCTGTTTACAGCATCATGATGGTCGCATCCGTGTTTGGTGACATCGCAGTAAACGCACATTGGAAGCGTGTATTCGTCATCTCCATACTGGCGTATCACCTGGCGTGATGGTATGGGCTGCCATTGGTTACACGTCTCGGTCACCTCTTGTTCGCATTGACGGAACTTTGAACAGTGGACGTTAAATTTCAGATGTGTTACGATCCATGGCTCTACCCTTCATTCGATCCGTGCGAAACCCTAAATTTCAGCAGGACAATGCACGACCGTATGTTGCAGGTCATGTACAGAAAATGTTCGACTGCTGCCCTGGCCAGCACATTCTCCAGATCTCTCACCAACTGAAAACGTCTGGTCAATGGTGGCCGAGCAACTAACTCGTCACAATACGCCAGTCACTACTCTTGATGAACTGTGGTATCGTGTGGAAGCTGCATGAGCAGCTGTTTGACTCAATGCCCAGGCGTATCGAGGCTGTTATTACGCCCAGAGGTGGTTGTTCTGGGTACTGATTTCTCAAGATGTATGCACCCAAATTGCGTGAAAATGTAATCACACGTCAGTTCTAGTATAATATATTTGTCCAATGAATACCCGGTTATCATCTGCATTTCTTCTTGGTGTAGCAATTTTAATGGCCAGTAGTGTATAAGGGCTGAAAAAAAAAACTTTCAATTACTCTGAGGTAAGTGAAGTTTTATTACTTATTGTAATATTTGTTTACAGTGCATGAAAGCACAGGATTGAATCTTCTGGTTTTTCCTCGAAGATAATTGTAGGTGTGCTGCTTGTGGACTGAGATGATAGTTGGTCGCTTTCAGGTGTAATTCTGGACGGCTGTGTATGTGTGTAGGACTTAACCAATTGCAAATATGTCAATTGAAAATCCATCTTGTCAGCATGGCCAAAGTTCTTAATAAGGGGCATTTGCGAAAGTAAGAATATTTCATCTGGATCATTAGTTCTAGGTTCTTTTGTATGTGATTGTTGCAAACTCGTTTCCAAAATGCCCAACAACTTTTTTCAAACTCGTCCTGTTTTCGTTTCTTCGGAAATGGACTTTCTTTCTCCCTTTGCGCTATGCGAGCAGGGGGAGAGGCTTTGGATGTAGTATGTTGTATTCCAGGTGTTGTGTTTGCTTCTTGTTGTGCAGTGTTATTGTGAGCGTCTTGCGTACTTTCTGTTAGATTGACAACCTGTGGTAAAAAGAAAAAACTGTAATTGTCCACAGTAAAATTTTATAATTTGTGGCCATGCATGGCCCAGTCTGGAACTTAAAAATGCACGAACATTACAAATATGGAATACTCACTCTCTTTCTACACATAAAGATTGGATAAACGACAACTTTCTGTGATAAATGTAATGTTTCCTGGGTTTTGATGAATCTCCACTTTTCCCACAGTGCATTTTCACATTTTTGTGGTAGCAATCCTTAATGCTCTTCCACTTTTTTGCACATTTTTTTCTAAAAAAACACTTGTATAAATATTGGTTCTACTTTTAACCCATTATCAATGTTTTATTGTAGGTATCTCGCAGCTGGCAATTCCATCGGATCTCTACATTTCCAGTTTCTAATTAGACGTTCAACAGTTTCAAAGATTATTCGAGAGACATGTTCAGCAATCTGGGAAACAATGCAAGACCAATATATGAAACAATTAACTGCTGCAAGCTGGTTGAATATTAGTTTACAGTGTGAAAAGCATATTGATGGTAAGCATATTAGAGTGATCAATCCATGGGGATCGAGTAGTGAATACTTGACCTACAAGAAGTATTTTTCAATAGTTTTAATGGCAGTAGCTGACGTAAATTACTGCTTCGGATATATAGATGTTGGGGCCTTTGGCCACGAGGGAGATTCAAACATCCTGAAAAGTACTAATTTTGGCAAGAAACTCTATTCTGTGTCGGCAGCTGGGCCAACACCTTGTAGATAGAGGTGGCTTAAAAGGCACGCTAGACTAACGCAGACGAGCGTGAAGTACTGGAACAGGATACGTAATTAATGCTATGAAGAAAAGTACGTAGCTGGTATAATACTTATCTTTAATCAATCATTGTGGTACATCGCACAAAGGAGACTTTAATTACAATCACTGTAAGGCTAATGGCGCCTTGCTAGTTCGTAGCCATTAACTTAGCTGAAGGCTATTCTGTCTCTCGGCTAATGAGAGAGAAAGGCTTCGTACGTCTAGTCGCTAGCTCTGTCGTCCGTACAACTGGGCTGAGTTCGAGTCAGTCTCTCGAGACCTGCCTTGTGGTGGCGCTAGGTTTGCGATCACACAGTGGCGACACGCGGGTCCGACATGTACTACAGGACCGCGGCCGATTTAAGCTACCACCTAGCACGTGTGGTGTCTGGCTGTGACACCACATTACCATTACCATCACCAGCCCGCTTACCAAAAGATACATCTGGTCGATTACTATCATACGTGTTTCTGGCAGATGAAGCCTTTACTCTGTGTGAAAACCTTCTGAGACCATATCCCATCTTCTTGATGTTACTCCAGGAGTGGCCAACGTCTGCCAACTCAGTTTCAACAGTCCTGCACCAGGTCGACCTCGGTCTGCCTCTCCTCCTTGCTCCTTGTTGGTTCCATTCTAAAGCCTGCTTTGGAATTTGTTGTCGGCCTTTTCTCAGTGTGTGTCCAATCCATATCCATTTCCTTTCTTTTCTTTTACGGTTATCTCGGCTTTCCGTTGTTGGGTGCGTTGCCATAGTTCTTGGTTTGAGATAACATTTGGCGAGCTTCTTCCATTATAGTCCTCAAACATTTATTGGTGAAGGTTTGTGCTCTTGTTTTAATTTATGCTGTCACTTTCCACGTCTCACACCCGTAAAAGAGAACAGATTTTACATCTGAGTCAAAGATTTTAAGCTTTTACCTTCTACAATATTTCACGAGATGTCCAAACTGGTCGCAGCTGGGCAAAGGCCCGTTTTGCCTTTTTGATCCTACTTTCGACGTCTTCTGTCGCCCTTCCATTTTTGGAAACAATACTTCGCAGATAACAAAATCTCTCCACCTGCTCAATCTCCTCTTCTTTAACGGCTGGTGCCGTCTTGTTCTTACTGTTCATCCTATGCTCTTTAGTCTTAGCCGTCTTTATTTTTAATCCAACTCTCTGAGCTTCTGTTTCCAATCCCTTAAGCTTCTCACTCATATCCTTGAAAGTGTGGGACAGAAGACAGATGTCGTCCGCAAAGTCAAGGTCCTCCAGGCGATCATATATAGTCCACTGTATACCTCTCCTTTACTCTTGAGTTATCTTCTTCATGACACCATCTAATGTCAGCAAAAACAGCAGTGGTGAAAGCAAACAACCCTGCCTTACTCCAGAATTTAAAATGAATGGTTCTGAGAGATTTCCATCACGTTTCACCTATGAAGTCTATTCTCTGTACATCATCTTCACGATACTGATGACCTTTGGAAGTACTCCGTAACTCTGCACTGTTTTCCAGATGGCTTCACGCTGCACCCTATCAAAGGCTTTTTCAAAGTCAACAAAAGCCAGATACAAGGCAGACCAGTATTGCATGGATTGCTCAGTAATGAGCCTCAAGGTGTTGATTTGGTCTGTGCATGCTCTGTTTACTCCGAAACCAACCTGTTCTTACCTGAGCTTACTATCCATGGATACTCTGGCACGGTTTAAAACAATCCTTGAAAATAATTTACTGGGTATTGACAAAAGTGTGATGCCACGCCAGTTGTTGCACTTTGTCAGCACTCCTTTCTTGGGCAGCTTGATAAGGATTCCCTTCCACCAATCTTCCGGGATGGTTTCTGTATTCCAGATTTCTTGGAACGGGGGCAGTAACATATCTGCTGTTACTTCGTAGTCTACCTTGAGCATAAGTTAGTTTAATTAGTTTAAGTAGCTTGTAAGTCTAGGGACCGATGACCTCAGCAGTTCGGTCTCTTAGGAATTCAAACACATCTGAACATTTTTGGAACTTCTTGCAGTTGTTTTATGCACTCGGACACGGAGTGTGGTGCGAGGATATTTTTAACAATCGCTGTAGCTTTGGTCCTTGCTGTAGACTGCTTTGCGGCGTCTTTGTAGTCAGGAAACATTGCGGCATTCAGTTTCACAGTAAAGTCAAGAGAACTGAAGGACCGAAAATGCTTGACAACTTTATGAGCTGTTGTTAGTTCTGGAGCAGCAACGAGCAGTTCTTCCTGGGTATCTTCTTTAATCATGAATAGGCTTTGATATCGATGCTGCCGCGAATCTATTTTTATGATTCTTCGTTGAAATGTGATGCGTCGCATCTGCCGTACTTCCATGCGTTACTGAGATGAAACAGCTACATATCTCACGCAACGCTTCCTGATCCGTATGTCCTTTCTCGACGAGAGACCACCCTTCTGTGTAATCATCCATAAAGTGACACTTTCCCTTTCCATATTTAGACATTTTCTTAAGCTATGATAGGTTTATTAGACGGTAAACAGCCGACAATAACACTTAAGTCATCAGAGTACACGTCACTGTATACATCACGCCCTGTACACCCGCAATAAACACTTCGAACATAACTAACTGGAACTCGTTGTTCGCATTACGTTTAGAAAGAATCGTCTTATCAAATCGTTATTCAGATGGGAACTGCCCGATTGTTCAGCGTGGCGCTGATTAAATAGTTCCAGCTCCGTACTACTGGAGAAGTCTGGTATTTTCTCGAATGATGGCGCTAGATCCAGAAGGTGCTTGCATCGTCAATACAGGATACGCAGCATGCAACGCTATCTGTGAGACGACCGTGTCCACATGAACTTTTTGACATAAATAAAAATAACAGAGGCTGCATTTATATGTTGCGCTAACAGATAGCATTACTTCAATACTTGAGCCAAGCTCGTAACAGTATTTTGCAGAATCGGGACGAAATTCGGTCTTGTCGTGATCTTGGCACCAGAAGGTCCATAACGGTGACGCTCCGGATATATCGGGACATCGAGACGCATGGCAACTCTACTCACGCCGTCTCTTGTACCTTCCGTAAACCTGTTCTGAAGGACGTAGATTCTTCCGTCATCCGAAGACCAGTATCAGTTGCAAAGCGACTTAGAAAAGATTGCTGTATGGTGTGGCAGGTGGCAGTTGACGCTAAATAACGAAAAGTGTGAGGTGATCCACATGAGTTCCAAAAGAAATCCGTTGGAATTCGATTACTCGATAAATAGCACAATTCTCAAGGCTGTCAATTCAACTAAGTACCTGGGTGTTAAAACTACGAACAACTTCAGTTGGAAAGACCAAATAGATAATATTGAGGGGAAGGCGAGCCAAAGGTTGCCTTTCATTGGCAGGACACTTAGAAGATGCAACAAGTCCACTAAAGAGACAGCTTACACTACACTCGTTCGTCCTGTGTTAGAATATTGCTGCGCGGTGTGGGATCCTTACCAGGTGGGATTGACGGAGGACATCGAAAGGGTGCAAAAAAAAAAGGGCAGCTCGTTTTGTATTATCACGTAATAGGGGAGAGAGTGTGGCAGATATGATACGCGAGTTGGGATGGAAGTCATTAAAGCAAAGACGTTTTTCGTCGCGGCGAGATCTATTTACGAAATTTCAGTCACCAACTTCCTCTTCCGAATGCGAAAATACAGTATTTTGTTGAGCCCAATCTACATAGGTAGGAATGATCATCAAAATAAAATAAGAGAAATCAGAGCTCGAACAGAAAGGTTTAAGTGTTCGTTTTTCCCGCGCGCTGTTCGGGAGTGGAATGGTAGAGAGATAGTATGATTGTGGTTCGATGAACCCTCTGCCAAGCACTTAAATGTGAATTGCAGAGTAAACATGTAGATGTAGATGTAGATTTCTGCATTCCTCGTGACTGAGGATGACTCTTATCGTCGTACAATGTCTTTAGGCGGGTTCCAGCGTTGGAGGAATCTATAATAAATCTTTGCTGACGAATTCCGTAACTCCGGTATAGCTTCCAACATGTAGCTGTGTTCCGCGAAAAATGTCCTAATGTGAGATAGCGTGGGCAAGAAATGTTCAAAAGATACCAGTGGGCACAACAAGTGTGAGACCACCTCTGTTACCAGAGTGCCAATAAAATTGTCTGTTGGTGAAAGCTGGAGTCGCCGCATTGAGCGAAGATACGGCGCCAGTGCTCTGTGCTTAACGTGAGTCCAACACCTCCTTTGTGGAACGGTAAAGTGATAGTAACAAAACGGATCTTGAAAACTGCACCAGCGTTCACAACGTGTCCGAACACTGCTTGTATCCTGGAAGCCATTGTGTCTGCCATAGGTAAAACGTGAGCCTAATGGTTAAGTTGAGATGCCATGTATGTGCACATTGACGTATCGATCTCGTTGCTTACGGTTCAACAATCTAAATTTGTTGAGGCGAGTCTGTGTTCGCAGTCGTTGTAAGACCTTACGTAACGTAAAGGCCGTTGTATGTTCAATTTGTCGATGGAACGGTGTCCCTAAACATTTGAGCCCTGGGAGCTTGGTTGATGACACTACCTGCCACCACCCAATACTGATGAAGCCAGGAAAGAGTCGTACATACAGTCTGTGCTAAGAACATCACATCATCAGCGTACGCGCGACATCGAAAGGTCACTGAGCGGAGGTTAAGTCCTCCCAAACGTCCCCGCTGTCCGTGAAGAGCTGGTTCGAGGGCAATGGCGAATAACATGGCAGAAAGAGGACAGCTCTGTCTGACGGATCTGTTGACACGGACGGGGGCGGACCGATAGTCGTTTATCGTAATCCTCGTGACCGCACCATGGATCAAACGAAGTGTAATAGCCAAAACCAACCGCGAGAGCGCCTTGGGCTGCGGGATCGGAGCCGCCAGGCGGGGAAGCCACCGGCGGTGGAGCACGCACCACCGGTTAAACACAAGGACGAGTCAGCCGACAGACCAGCGACAACCGACAACAACCGACCACGACCGACACAACAAGGAAGAGATAAACAAAGGAGGCTTGTAGAAACCACAACACCAAACACCAACAGTAAATGCACTCGGAAGCAGAGCCAGACAAATGTCAACAACGAGCAACGACCAGAACGCAGTCCAGCGAGTACCAGACTGACTGGACTAGGTTTTTTTTATTTTTTTCTTTATTGTGAGTTCATTCCCTTCCCCATATGGGCAGGGGAGGGCTGTCAGCGGCACAATCCGCCACTCTTCAGCCGAGTGACACTACAACTAAAACAAGAATAAAATGATACATACATAAGGAGATAAAAAAGGGGAACATAAAACAGAGTAAGGGGAGAAAACGGAGGTAAAATATACACTGACATGGAGACATTCATGGGGGACAGTTAAAAAAGTCACCAGAAAGTTAAAAAAAAACAGTTGGCGATTCTTAAAACACAGAGAAGACACTGAATGTACAGGCACAGGTTAAAAGTCGGCCACAGTAGTAAAAACACTCCGGAACAACACACTTAAAACCCACTTGGAGCACACCTACAAATCAGAGAGGGTGGAAAAGGAGGGGAGAGCATGGGGCAGCTGGGGAAGCGGCGGGATGAAGAGAGGAGGAGCATCAGTGGGTTCACAAAGAGGCAGGAGACACGTGGGGGCGGGAGAGGAAGAGGGAAGACAGGGCAGGAGGGAGCACAGAGACACTGAAAGGAGGCACAAGAGATGGAGGGGGAGTAGGAGGGGGAAGCCGCTCAGGAGGAGGGAGGGGGAGGAGAGGGATCCCTGAGGAGGAGGCAGGAAGATGGGGTTAGAGTTGGTAGGAAGGGTAGATGTCAGGGCGAAGCTCATCATCCGGGAGGGGTAGACGGTGGAAGTTGTGTTGGGAAAGGAGATGGAGGGTGTGGAGATGGAGAGAGGGTGGGACACAACGGTAAAGGCGCGGCAACTGGTTGCGGGTGGAGAGGATGGGAGAAACCAGGGGGTGAGGGGGATCAAGGCGACGGACAATATATAGTGTGCGGATGTGTTCAAGGAAAAGGAGAAGGTGGGGGAAGGGGATGAGGTCGTAGAGGACGGGACGGAAGGCGGATGCGGAAGGCGAGGCGGAGTGCATTGCGTTCGAGGATTTGGAGGGCTTTATAGAACCGGGGAGGGGCGGAAATTCAAGCGACGCTGGCATAACAGAGGATGGGGCGGATCAAGGATTTGTAGGTGTGAAGGATGGTGGAAGGATGCAGACCCCACGTCCGGCCGGACAGGAGTTTCAGGAGGCGGAGGCGGTTGTGAGCTTTGTTTTGGATGGTAAGGAGATGGGGAGTCCAGGTGAGGTGGCGTTCGAGTGTTAGGCCAAGGTATTTGAGGGTAGGAGTGAGGTGGATAGGACGGCCATAAATGGTGAGGTAGAAATCATGGAGGCGGAATGAGCGGGTGGTGCGGCCTATGATGATCGCCTGGGTCTCGGAGGGATTAACACGGAGGAACCACTCGTTGCACCAAGCGGTGAATTGGTCAAGGTGGATTTGGAGGGTACGTTGGGACCGTTGAAGGGTAGGATAAAGGGCTATGAAGGCGGTGTTATCAGCGAATTGGAGAAGATGAACAGGAGGGGGAGGTTTGAGCATATCAGCAGTGTACAGGAGATAGAGGAGAGGGGAAAGGACAGAACCTTGGGGCACACCGGCAGAGGGGTAGAAAGTACGGGAGTGGGAATTGTGGATAGTCACATAGGAACTGGACTAGGGCAGAGCGGGTCCCTATATACGAAACCGAAGGGAGCGGCTATTGGCCGCTGTCTGCACGTGGCGTAGCGGTGGCGCCCTCGCTGCACGAGAGCCGCTGCGCGGAAGAGCCGCCGCGGACGCGGAGCCCTCTATGGGCTGACCACGCCCATTTGTTCTGGCGCGTGTTCGACTTCCGCGGCGGGAGGTACTAGACGAAGCATAACAGATGTCGTCATGCGCGGGATACCGATACGATCCGTAACTGCAGGCAGGAAACCATACTCGACGCGATCGAAGGTATGGTCGAAATCCAGCGCAACAAGAGCAACGGCAGGTTTGAACCAGTGCCACTACGTCTCTACAGGTTCTCAGAGTCGTAAACACATTAGTGTTGCCTCCGAGGCAAGTTTAATCAATGCGAATGGCGGCCATTGCCGTAGGTTTGAGCGTTTCATGGAAGATGTGTGTCAATAATTTGTAATCTGTGTTTAGCATTGTCAAAGGACGAAAATCAGGCGGCGACAGCCTCCGCCCGGTTTGGGCACTGGAATAAATAAGCCCTCAGTGAATTCAGATGGTACTTGAAAAGCGGGATTCAGGAGTTCTCGGTACATCCTGATCCATGTTGGGCACCTAAGACCAAAAAATCCGTTTGCAAAATTCAAGAATGAGTCCGTCAGGGCCGGGCGTCTTCTTGGAAGTACCGCGCAACATAGCCTCTCGTAGTTCTTCCAAAAGTCACCTTCGACAAGAGCGTAGCATCATCCTTTGGATTCCGAGAGACCGATAGGTCGAGTATGACTTCCCTGACTCCAACAACCACGTTGTAATCTCGCTCGTAGGAAAGGGTATATGACTGTGTGAACGCTCGGACGATATCCATTTGTGTTTCTGCTTGCCGTCCGTCCCCCGCCTCTACCTTTGTAATGAGCTGCCTCTTGCGTCGTCTCCTTTCTCGAATGGTTCAAATGGCTCTGAGCACTATGGGACTTAACATCTGTGGTCATCAGTCCCCTAGAACTTAGAACTACTTAAACCTAACTAACCTAAGGACATCACACACATCCATGCCCGAGGCAGGATTCGAACCTGCGACCGTAGCAGTCGCGCGGTTCCGGACTGAGCGCCTAGAACCGCTAGACCACCGCCGCCGGCACTTTCTTGAATGATATGTTGGAGCAAAGATCGTTCTTCACTGATATCATCAGTTGTCCTCGCCAGCACCGGGACACCCGCGAGTCGTACCGCGGTGATACGTAGCAAATATGCCTTGACGTGGTGTTCTGCCGATTGTCGTGCAGCTGACGGCGGTTGCACAGCCAGTTTACGGAGCGCAGTGTACTAGAAATCAGTGGTTTCGATACACCAGCGAGCTCTATCATGTCCATAGCTGGCTAATGTTCGGCACGAGGAGGATTTGACACACGGTAATCACCACTGAAGTGTGGAACCATAGGTCGGTAAACGCCGCTGGCACCTACTCCACGCGGACTCAGCTTCGCGTCTGCAATTTAACTCATAAAGAAAGCCCACATTGAGGCGCCATGGACGCCTTGTGTGTCGGTCGCTTTGGCGGTGGAAGGTGAGGGTGCACACATACGCTAGGTGGTCCGTGAACGCTGCCGGCCACATCTCAACGTCGACAGCTGCCGATCGCAGGCCGCGTGTGACGTAAACGCTATCCAAACGGCTCGCGGAATGGTTAGTAAAGTAGGTGTATTCCTGTCGATCGCCGTGTTGTATGGCCCATATTTCCAACAAAGCCAAATCCGTTACAAGCGCCTGAAGCGCCGTGAAGGTGGTGTAGTGCGGCATCTGATCGGACGGTCGAAGCAGACAACTGAAATCTCCGCCTAGTACCAAGTGGTCGGCAGTGCCCTGCAAGGGCAGTGCTGTATCAACGGCGTAAAAAGTGCGGCGTTCTCTCTGTCGGTTCCGGAAGGAGCGTTCTGGTTCAACGGTCGAACTGTACCAACTGTGAGTGCGACTCCACGGGCCGACGGTAAATAGGATACATCAGTTGCCATAACCCCTTCCCTGAGGGAATAGCCGTACCTCCTCCGCCCACATCTGAAGGCAGAGCGTAGGCGTCATACCCGTAGGTATGGAGACAGAGTCCTGGTCGGACTTCTTGAAGAAAAACTACGTCCAGATCCGCAGCTCTTAATCTCTCCTGCAGCAAACGGGTTCTAAGAGCAGAAATAATGCCATTGACATTGATCGCGGTGAGATGGTGTCTCTGTTTCATCAAGTCTTGGAGGCTGTCCTTGATATTAAAGGTGGGCAGTATTCGCGGTGTGGAAGCGCCTTCAGGGCGAAGAGACAGGAAGCGGCGGTTGTAGATAATGCCGACCTAGGCGTCTGTCACTGTCAACGTGGACACGGCCAACGCAATCGGTGTATCGTCAGGGACCTGAAACGAATCCGGCTCTCCCTCTCCTGTGGCCAGTCTCCGGGGAGACCTATACCGTTTGGGAATTCGTGCACGGACCACGACCCTAACCAAACTTCCAAATGTCATCAACCATGCGTCTACTACCTGTGCTCGTACATCAATTGCGTATATTCCCGTACAGGTGAGACATTGTACTTGGAAGTCGCCTTGTACGTGAATGTCTAAATGAACTTGGCATCGTAATTCTGAATCACACAGGCACTGCAATATCGCACAAGCTACACTGTCACGAATTACATAAATTTGTCTATGACACTTGATCAAAAGATTGCCTAAAGGTAAGATTCTGGTTAACGGTCGACGTTATTTGATGCAATATACCACTGAGATTAAGGCTCTAGTCAATCTAATTTGCCACTGACATGCATTGAATATCCCCGCTCAAGGTGCAAGTACCCTACTACAGTGTAGGTGTATGTGAAGGAATTGTGCCCAAGGAAATGGAAGGAAAGGGTTCACATCTACAACTACATCTACATTTTTACTCCGCAAGCCACCCAATGGTGTGTGGCTGCATTACCTCCCTTTCCTGTTCCAGTCTCGTATGGTTCGCGGGAAGAACGACTGCTGGAAAGCCTCCGTGCGCGCTCGAACCTCTGTAATTTTACATTCATGATCCCCTTGGGAGGTATAAATAGGGGGAGGCAATGTATTGATACCTCATCCAGAAACGCACCCTCTCGAAACCTGGACAGCAAGCTACACCGCGATGCAGAGCGCCTCTCTTGCAGTCTGCCACTTGAGTTTGCTAAACATCTCCGTAACGCTATCACGCTTACCAAATAGCCCTGTGACGAAATGCGCCGCTCTTCTTTGGATCTTCTCTATCTCCTCTGTCAACCCGACCTGGTACGGATCCCACACTGATGAGTAATACTCAAGTATAGGTCGAACGAGTGTTTTGTAAGCCACCTCCTTTGTTGATGGACTACATTTTCTAAGGACTCTCCCAATGAATCTCAACCTGGCCTTACCAACAATTAATTTTATATGATCATTCCACTTCAAATCGTTCCGTACGCATACTCCCAGATACTTTACAGAAGTAACTGCTACCAGTGTTTGTTCCACTATCATATAATCATACAATAAAGGATTGTTCTTTCTATGTATTTGCAATACATTACATTTGTCCATGTTCGCCCTAACACTTAGACCGTAGCTGTGTGCCATGACAAATATTAATAATTACTGAGTAGTGGTGGGGACCGTCAGCTAATGTAGTGAAACAAGGTAAGGTTAGTGAGTTAAGAGAAGAGAACCCAAAGAGAACAATCTGGGCCGAGACAGGGACTTCTTAATCTGAAACAACGCGCCTATCATCCTGTTCGAATTTCGTACGCCGTTTTTCTGCGAAACTTACATCAGTTGCGAGAAACGAGGAGTGGCGGGGTCGCAGGCGGAGATGGACGCTGGCTTGGCACGGCCCATCTGCTCGCAAATCGACTGCTCCTCTCCGAGCCAGACTTCGAATCTGCTTCAGATCAAGGCATCGGCTACCTCTCTCCAACTCCGTACACCGAAGCGTTCCTCACTCTATCAATAGTGGCGAAGACGTGCCCTGATACTTTGCCCTCCTGCTCCTTTGCGGCGTGAGCCCACCAAAATTGCCAGTATTGGCCAGTTTGACATCGGATACTGTATTTCTCCAATCCGAAAACAGTTTTATTCTGGAAGACTTGGCATTGCGAACGACGACCTACAATAACTCCACATTCCAAAAGCTTGTGACTGCTGCCCTAGGGCAAATCGCCATTCCCGAAGACTGCGAGAGCCGACCTATCAACAGTCGTCCCGCCAAAACTTTCTGTAACTTTGCCTTCTCAATGTTTACACTCGAGGCAATGGCAGCCGAGTGGCACGAGATAAACGACTCGCCTGTAGAAGCACCCCGTGACTACTTCACTAGAGTGAGATGTTATCTTAAAGGACATCCCTCTGTGTGGGTGGCATAACCAGTCTTGAATATCATCCCGCAGCAGACAAAATATTCGAAGGCAGCCAGTAGGTGAACATTCCCTTCGGCAGCGGAAATACCTGTGCGATATGTGGCAACCGCGACTCAAGATATACGTTAGCGTATTGCATACGTTGCATCATGTCCAGCACTCATAAAGATTTATCTCGCACCCTAACGCAATTCATCTCGAGCATGTGCCTATACCTCATCGTCGTTTCCTCCGTAGATCACGGATGAATGGAATCCCCAGGAATCTCAACGTTTCCACTAGCTGTAATGGTCCGATGTCCCCATCCAGACCTCATCCAATGAGCGTTATCGCCGATTTCGCCATATTCAAAACACTGCTCGTCGTAGCGTGATCCAAACTTTTGCACCTCCTCTGCAGATCAGACGAGGAAACGCAGGTCGTCAGCATACGCTCGACAGATGAAGGTGTTACCCCCCAGCTCCATGCAAGTGAGTGTCCGCCACAGTCCGTTCATGGGCGATGCAAGCGAAGAGGACCACTGATAGCGGGCAGCCTCGTTTTACCGAGCTCCTAATCGGTATAGGACCCACATCTCGGCCGTTCACTATTACTCTGGAAATCACATCCTGTAGCAGTCGCATGATGATATGAATAAAAGCGGGTGAAAACGCCATGCACCACATGATCAATGATACGAAGTCATGATTAACCGAGTCAAATGCTTTATCAAAATCGACAGAGGCCAGTCGATAGGCATTGGTCAGGGCGATCACATCTCTATAGTCGTTGAACGCCGATTGTATGTTGCTATATATTCCAAGACATATTTGATGTGAGGAAATAGTGTGTATCAGTACTGTGTTGAGCTGTGCTGCCATAAGTCGGGCAAAGATTTTATAGTCACCATTAAACATAGTGAGCGGTCGGTAGTGATCCGCACTGTGACCTCCAGCCTTTTCCAATATGGGGAGAAGATACCCTTCAACGAAAGCCGGTGGCACGTAAGTATCAGGCTGTATGAGCTCATTATACGAGGGCAGTTCAATAAGTAATGCAACACTTTTTTTTCTGAAACAGGGGTTGTTTTATTCAGCATTGAAATACACCAGGTTATTCCCCAATCTTTTAGCTACACAACACTATTTTTCAACGTAATCTCCATTCAATGCTACGGCCTTACGCCACCTTGAAATGAGGGCCTGTATGCCTGCACGGTACCATTCCACTGGTCGATGTCGGAGCCAACGTCGTACTGCATCAATAACTTCTTCATCATCCGCGTAGTGCGTCCCACGGATTGCGTCCTTCATTGGGCCAAACATATGGAAATCCGACGGTGCGAGATCGGGGCTGTAGGGTGCATGAGGAAGAACAGTCCACTGAAATTTTGTGAGCTCCTCTCGGGTGCGAAGACTTGTGTGAGGTCTTGCGTTGTCATGAAGAAGGAGAAGTTCGTTCTCATTTTTGTGCCTACGAACACGCTGAAGTCGTTTCTTCAATTTCTGAAGAGTAGCACAATACACTTCAGAGTTGATCGTTTGACCATGGGGAAGGACATCGAACAGAATAACCCCTTCAGCGTCCCAGAAGACTGTAACCATGACTTTACCGGCTGAGGGTATGGCTTTAAACTTTTTCTTGGTAGAGGAGTGGGTGTGGCGCCACTCCATTGATTGCCGTTTTGTTTCAGGTTCGAAGTGATGAACCCATGTTTCATCGCCTGTAACAATCTTTGACAAGAAATTGTCACCCTCAGCCACATGACGAGCAAGCAATTCCGCACAGATGGTTCTCCTTTGCTCTTTATGGTGTTCGGTTAGACAACGAGGGACCCAGCGGGAACAAACCTTTGAATATCCCAACTGGTGAACAATTGTGACAGCACTACCAACAGAGATGTCAAGTTGAGCACTGAGTTGTTTGATGGTGATCCGTCGATCATCTCGAACGAGTGTGTTCGCACGCTCCGCCATTGCAGGAGTCACAGCTGTGCACGGCCGGCCCGCACGCGGGAGATCAGACAGTCTTGCTTGACCTTGCAGCGATGATGACACACGCTTTGCCCAACGACTCACCGTGCTTTTGTCCACTGCCAGATCACCGTAGACATTCTGCAAGCGCCTATGAATATCTGAGATGCCCTGGTTTTACGCCAAAAGAAACTCAATCACTGCCCGTTGTTTGCAACGCACATCCGTTACAGACGCCATTTTAACAGCTCCGTACAGGGCTGCCACCTGTCGGAAGTCAATGAAACTATACGAGACGAAGCGGGAATGTTTGAAAATATTCCAAAAGAAATTTCCGGTTTTTTCAACCAAAATTGGCCGAGAAAAGAATGTGTTGCATTACTTATTGGACTGCCCTCGTACATTGTTAGCTGTTGTGGCATCATGAAGTCTGTAAAACATGATAAAATTCTAGAGGTCAGCCGTCCGGTCCAAGTGACATGTTTGCTGCCCATTTTTCAAGTGCCTCCAACATTTCATCTTCTATGATCGCTTCCTCACTCATCCGGTTCAGTCTCACCTGTATTGGTCGCAACATCTCTCCCACTACCAGGGGATCAGTCTGGACACCAGTAAACTGCCGACGAAATTTGTCCAAAAATACTGAAGCTGTGTTTCTTTGTGACTTCAGATGCCGACCATCCGCGGTATGGAGGGACTCCATCAAAGTTCGGAAAAATCGTCGTTTTCTGCGTATCACGTGATGCATTGATTTAGGTTCCTCGGCAATAGCGTGCCTTACAGGCAGGCCTTCTATCCTGGGTCGAGTGAGTGTGTTATGCGCACTTTAACACGGTTGACTTTAGTCTGAAGATGAGCAGACGGGGTATGCAATAACAGCTACTTAATAAGGGCGTGGAATCCTGCCTCGGGCATGGATGTGTGTGATGTCCTTAGGTCAGTTAGGTTTAAGTAGTTCTAAGTTCTAGGGGACTGATGACCACAGATGTTTAGTCCCATAGTGCTCAGAACCATTTGAACCAATAAGGGCGTGACGTAAAGCCGATAGCACACAACCCAGTCACCATTGTGTCACTGTTGCGGAAGCTGGGAGTAGCCGCTCACATGTGATCCTCACGTTTACATTTCGCTCATGACACTCTCGATCTGATAATAACAAAACATTTAATATCCAAGGTTCGCGAGTGCACCACACACTCTATCGTGATACATGCATAAGCATGCTAGATGATCCGTAGAAGTTGTGGGCCATATTTCAGCACCAATTTTCTCTTTGTGTAGCCCACCGGAGACATAAATATGGTCAATACGACTCGCTGAGTGTCCCGTGAAAAACGTGAAACACTCCCTCTTCCTGTGGATCCCTTCCCATGTGTCACACAGGTTCATGCCCTGGAATATCACTTGCAGTTCCTTGCAGGTATAAACAATGGGAATTTGATCCTTCGGAACCAGGATGCAGTTGAAGTCATCGTCGAGGAGAACGTGGTCGCACCTGCCGGCAGAAAGAGGAGCGGTACTGGTATTAAGTTCCTATGGGACCAACCTGCAGAGGTAATCGGTCCCTAGGCTTACACACTACTTAATCTAACTTAAACCAGCTTACGCTAAGGACAGCACACACAACCACTCCCGAGGGAGGACTCGAACCTCCGACGGGGACAGCCGCGCGAACCGTGGAAAGGCAGACCGTGCGGCTACCATGCACGGTGCAGAAAGAAGAGCAATATCTTATAGTAAAAATGTGAAACTGTGTCCTTTCTTTCGCTGATCTGCGCCAGAGGGGTTGTAGATGTTGATGACATGGGTCCCGTTAATTGTAACTGCCACTGTCAGACGGTAGAAAAGAGGGATCCGACACCGGTATTCCTTCCCATGTCAAGATCGCTGTGCCACTGTTACTGAACAAGCTAGACTTGTGCTTGAAGTAACCAGGTACTTAAGGCAACGCGTCGAGCCGTATTTCCTGTACCAACAGGACATCAACGTATCATAAAAGAGTTGTAACTTCACTGCCGAAGCAATATTGTTGATATTGTCAGTCCAAATTTTATAGGCTTGCTGTTTGGTGTCCGTTATACGAGCTCGAAATGGAGTAAGGGGTGCATCAGCATCGTGGACTCTCGCGATTTGCGCTGCGGAGCTGCCTTCCTACAGCCGTCCAACATCATCAGTCATCTGTATGTGTGGGCGCCACCATCCCGTCCCGGACCCTCTGTGAGTTAACCCCTTCGGTGCTGTCTTCCCGTTCCCCCCAGTCGAAGGTGTCAGGGGCCACAACCCCTTCCTGATCCTCATTGTCGGGTGGCGTCCGCGAAGCCTCTGTCGCATCCTTTTGGAATTTGGAAGCGTTTACAGGATCCGTAGCGGAAGAGTCACAAACAAGCATGACATCCTTCTACCATCTGAAAGTGCACAATCGGCGCCATCATGGTGTTGCAGCTCTCGTAACCAATGCTGCAATGCGTTATAATCATCGTGGATCCCAGATGGCAGGGAATGGACGTCGTCTCGATTGAGTCGGCGCTTTTTACGTCGTTTCGGCGAATGCTGCTTACGCGTATGTACGTCCTTAGTGAGGGATTCATCCTGGTGTGCATCCTCCACTTCGTTGCGCGTCAGGTCATGCATCTCTACATCCCATCCTACTCCAGTCTTCCTTCGGACGCCGCTGGCGCTGGCGGTAGTTTGTCGAGCGTAACTGCGGTCTGTGTCTCCTCGACCGTATGCCACGGCATTGCCGCTATCTCCTGAATCGGCGGATCGATAGAAGGCTTCGGCGTCGGTGTCCCTTGCCCCGAAGTGCTGCCACGTATGTCAGCGGAGCAGACGTGGTCGCATGTGTACCTTGTTGGTCGCCGCTAGGCAATTGCGTTAATATCCTCTAGAGGCATACCGACCGAACAGGTGCAGCATCCGGAACAGGCCCTCGGCTGTCCGTCCTATGTCACTATGGCTCTGCAGCCCCAGATGTACAAATATGAGGGCACATGTTTTGTCAACTCAGTGTGTACCTGCCGGACACCGTTAAGTACTAAATAAGTCGCGAAACTTTTTCGGCGATGAGGCAGACCATCATACCTTATTGTCGTAATGCGTATGTTACCACCGTTTCAGAACCACGAAGGATAGTTGAAAGATATCTCTGGCGCGTATGCGTAAAACCAAATGATCCCCTGACACATATCCTATACGGGCGTCTGAGTGCCGAAATTTTAATCCCCGTCTTACATCGTTCAGTATCTTGTCACATTCCGCACTTGTAACCTGCCTGACGTAGACGACACGGCTTACGATCTATAAACGGATACCAATAAGATGGTGTAATTAATGCGCACTTCGTCTCGCAAAAAGCGTTAGATTTCATGAACCTTAGGTCTCGCATATTCGTTAGAGAAATTTAACTTGAGCGTGGTCTTTCTGAAATAATGTTCCATGGTGCTCGTCTTACACTAAAGGGTCAAAGAAACTGGTACAGCTGCCTATTACCGTGTAGGGCTCCAGCGAGCACACATAAGTGCCAAAACACGACGTGGCATGGACTCGACAAATGTCTGATGTAGTGCTGGAGGGAACTGACAACATAAATCCTACAGGGCTGTCCATAAACCAGTAAGAGTACGAGGGGACAGAGATCTCTTCTGAATATCACGTTGTAAGGCATACCAGATGTGCTCAATAATGTTCACGTCTGGGGAGTTTGGCGGTCAGCGGAAGTGTTTAAGCTCAGAAGAGTGTTCTTGAAGCCATTCTGTAGCAGTTATGAACGTGTGGGGTGTCGTATTGTCGTCCTGGAAGTGCCTAAGCCCGTCGGAGTGTACAATGGACATAAATGGATGCATGTGATCAGACAGGATACTTACGTACGTGTCACCTGTCAGAGTCGTGTCTAGACGTATCAGAGGTCCCATATCACTTCAATTGGACACGCCCCACACCATTACACAGCCTCCACCTGCTTGAACAGTCCCCTGCTGACATGCAGGATCCATGGATTCATGAGGTTGTCTCCATGCCGGCACACGTCCATCCGCTCGTCCACTCGATACAATTTGAAATGAGACTTGTCCGACCAGGCAACATGTTTCCATTCATCAGCAGTCCAGTGTCGGTGTTGACAGACCCAGACGAGGCGTAAAGCTTTGTGCCACGCAGTCATCAAGGGTACACGAGCGGGCCTTCGGCTCCGGGAGCCCATATCGATGATGTTTCGTTGAATGGGTCTCACACTGGCACTTGTTAACGGCCCAGCATTGAAATCTATAGCAATTTGCGGAAGGGTTGCACTTCTATCATGCTGAACGATTCTCTTCAGTCGTCGTTGGTCTCATTCTTGCAGGATGTTTCTCCGGCCGCAGCGATGTCGGAGATTTGATGTTTTACCAGATTCCTGGTATTCACTATGCACTAATGAAATACGAGATAATCCCCACTACATCGCTACGTCGGAGATGCTGTGTTTCGTCGTTCGTGCGCCGGCTATAGGACCGCTTTTCAACTCACTTAAATCTTGATAACCTACCACTGTGGCCGAGCGGTTCTAGGCGCTTCAGCCCGGAACCGCGCGACCGCTACGGTCGCAGGTTCGAATCCTGCCCTGGGCATGGATGTGTGTGATGTCCTTAGGTTAGTTAGGTTTAAGTAGTTCTAAGTTTAGGGGACTGATGACCTCAGATGTTAAGTCTCATAGTGCTCAGTGCCACCTATCACTGTAGCAGCAGTAACCGATCTAACAAATGCGCAATACACTTGTTGTCTTATATAGGCTTTGCCAACCGCAGCGCCGTATTCTGCCTGTTTATATATCTCTGTATTTGAATACGCATGCCTTACCAGTTTGTTTGGCGCATACGTGTATAAAAACTTATACACGCGTAACCGGCTGCAGCAAACACAACCTCGACTGCGAGAGCGTGCAGCCAGGTGTAAACAGTACGTCTGAGCTGCTCCTTTGACCAGGGCAGACTGTGACATCCGCTACAGAGATTGGTTTACAAAATTGTGACATTCATAGACAGGAATATGATAATGTTTACTGATGTCGTTGCCGCCGCAAAATGTCGCTCTTGCGTTCTCAGTTAATTTCATTTTAATCTTGTAGAGCTCAGGCGTCTGAAAGAATTTGATGAGGCACAAACGTTTTTCATTCGGTAATCAGTATATAATACGTCTTATTAAGATCGTTTCAGCCCCTTTAACAGGTTTTTATAGCTCAATTCAGTACATGTTGTGCGCGTCTCTTTTAAAAGTACTGTTTCTCAATTTTGCTAACAGTTTGCTCTCATGCTACGTTGTACAGTTTCTGTAAGTCATGGGACATCATTTACTAGCGCTCGATTATGAATTTAATATGTTTCAGAAACATGATGGTAATCAGAATAACAACCTGCCATAGATAACTTCACAGGTAAATTATTGCAGCACTGTACATACATCGGTGTACACTAATAGAAAGAACCAGCCAAAAACTCACTTCTACCACGCAATGCAGAAGAACCTTCTCGTCTCTGTAAGCGGAGAACTAACAGAGCTACGTGACTAATTGAAACACTCACCTACAAATGTATGTGTGGTGTCTGTTCTGTTGGACATGTCTGACGGAACAGACACCACACATACACTTCCGGAAAAAAACTTATACACCTGGAAAGGCAACAGCGATTTTGATCCGATAACGGCATATGCCACCTGCAGGATAGAAGATGTACTGATAATACATCTAGCACTATAGTTCAATTCTTTTATCTTGGCGGTTCGCGCATGCCCGCCCAGACGCGGGAGATTGCTGCATTGCCAGTTGCACGCGCCAGGAGAAGCAGCGCCATAGTATAGATCGCAAACTTACGTTTACGGGGGGAGCGCGCAATTTATGAAGTAAAGCCACCACGGCCGCATTAACCCTTTCGCTGCTACAGAGACGTGCTTCCCGCATTCCGCGCTGTGCGCGTTTTGTCATCACTGCACTGCTCGCCTGTGAGGACACATGGTGTTTCGACTGCTTTGACACAATTTATCATTCGATTTCACAAAAACTATATGGCCCAATAATTAGATTTTTACACATCTTCTTGACTGATACCTCCCCCCCCCCCATAAATGACTTAATTTTGTTTCAATGTTCAACGCAGTTACTGTGCAGAATTAGATGTAGTAAACCATTGCACGAAAATTTGAAGAGGTTGCAGAGGTAAAAGTCCATAGCGTATACTTTCCGTATGGTCGATTTTAGTTGCCACTAGAAATTTCAAAAAATTACGTTCAAACGAATATAATTCATGAAGTAAGACACTTCGATATTGTTTTTAAATAAAGAACATATTATGCACCGAATAAGGCTTGAACTCAGAACCTTTTGCTTAGCAGCCAAACACTTTAACCATTACGCTAACGCAGCCCATCATTGAATAGATACTCTGACGAACTTTAAAGTAGCACGCAAAATACCGACAAACACTGTTGGTATGACTATGAATTACTCACGTTTCGTCGAGGTACAATAGGAAAGAAACAATTACCGCTGTTCTTTATTGCGAAAAAGCGGTTAGTGAGAATGATACAAACACCTTTCCTTGCTATCGCCTGAATTAGGAGGCTTATTGCTTCTTTGGTTTAATTAATTAATAGAATATGAACCCAAACTCGGCCGCCGTCGTAAATGACGCGCACTTTAGTGCTTCCTACAACAATCTGAGGGAGTTCGAAAGGGGTCAAATTGTGACCTTCCGAGTGGCTGGATGGTCCTTTCGGAGAACTGCCACACAAGTGGAACGTGCTGCGTCAGTTATGCAACGAGGCTGGTATCAATGGTCACGTGAAATTCTCACACCCGTACACGCGATTGTGGACGTCCATCCAGCACAGACGCCCACCAGAACCGTCGTATTGTAAAGAGAGTTTTGTCAGATAGTACTGCTCTCACAGCACACACATGCGTGTTTGCGAGTCAGACGTGTCAACACGCCACAATATCGACGTGCACGGCTCGACTGGTGCCGTCAGAGGATTACTTGGAAAATGGAATGGCGCTCCGTGGACTGCAGCGATGAAAGCAGATTCTGCCTGCACGAGAGTCACTGTCGTATGCGCTTACGACATAGACCTAGTGAGCGCTGTCTCGTAGAGAGTATACGTCCGAGACACACTATCCCCACCCCTGGCTAGATCTGGGGTAGAATGAGCAAAAACTCTCGTTCATTTTGGTGTTCCTGGTAGGAGGGGGGGGGGGGGGGGTCGATAACCAGCATTTGGTACTTGTAGAATGTCGTTAGACCCGTTCTTTTAGCATTCTTGCAACAGGAAGGTGAGATATTGTTCCTACAGGATGATGCTCGCCTACACACTGCCCGTGAAATCAACGTACTCTGCTAGACGTGCAGCAACTCCCCTGGGCAGCAAGATCCTTGGACTTGTGTCCAATCGGGCATGTGTGGATTACGATAGGGCGAGAAGTTACTCGAACGCCTCGTCAACTAATAACTCTTAGAGAAATACGTGAAAAGGCCGATCAGGCGTGGCAGAATGCATCCCAGGAGAGTATTCGACAAGATCTGCTCTACGAACCACAGTACTGCCGTGCCGTCCGTGGAGGCTACACCACGTACTAATGTGGATGTTTCAGCATGGGTCGATATACCTGGTACCTCAGAACCGTTTGTACTAATGATCTGTAAATGTGATCATTCCATATACTTCTTATGCACCGTTGCAACAAGAAATCTTTTGTAAACTGGAAACCTCTAAAAGGGTGTACTACACTACTGGCCATTAATATTGCTACACCAAGAAGAAATGCAGATGATAAACGAGTATTCATTGGACTAATATATTATACTAGAACTTAAATGTGATTAAATTTTCACGCAATTTGGGTGCATAGATCCTGAGAAATCAGTACCCAGAACAACCACCTCTGGCCGTAATAACGGCCTTGATACGCCTGGCCATTGAGTCAAACAGAGCTTGGATGGCGTGTACAGGTACAGCTGCCCATGCAGCTTCAACCACAGTTCATCAAGAATAGTGACTGGCGTATTGTGAGGAGCCAGTTGCTCGGCCACCATTGACCAGGCGTTTTCAATTGGTGAGAGATCTGGAGAATGTGCTGGTCAGGGCAGCAGTAGAACGTTTTCTGTATCCAGAAAGGCTCGTACAGGACCTGCAACATGCGGTCGTGCATTATCCTGCTGAAATGTAGGGTTTCGCAGGGATCGAATGTAGGGTAGAGCCACGGGTCGTAACACATCTGAAATCTAACGTCCAGTGTTCAAAGTGCCGTCAATGCGAACAAGGGGTGACCGAGACGTGTAACCAATGGCACCCCATACCATAACGCCGGGTGATACGCCAGTATGGCGATGACGAATACACGCTTCAAATGTGCGTTCACCGCGATGTTGCCAAACACGGATGCGACCATCGTGATGCTGTAAACAGAACCTGGATTCATCCGAAAAAATGACGTTTTGCCATTCGTGCACCCAGGTTAGTCGTTGAGTAGACCATTGCAGGCGCTCCGCTCTGTGATGCAGCGTCAAGGGCAATCTCAGCCATGGTCTCCGAGCTGATTGTCCATGCTGCTACAAACGTCGTCGAACTGTTCGTGTAGATAGTTGTTGTCTTGCAAACTTCCCAATCTATTGACTCAGAGATCGAGGCGTGGCTGCACGATCCGTTACAGCCATGCGGATAAGATGCCTGTCATCTCGACTACTAGTGATACGAGGTCGTTGGGATCCTGCACGGCGCTCCGTATTACCCTCCTGAACCCACCGATTCCATATTCTGCTAACAGTCATTGGATCTCGACCAACGCGAGCAGCAATGTCGCGATACGATAAACCGCAATCGCGATAGGCTACAGTCCGACCTTTATCAAAGTCGGAATCGTGATGGTACGCATTTCTCCTCCTTACACGAGGCATCACAACAACGTTTCACCAGGCAATGCCGGTCAACTACTGTTTCATCATCATCATCATCATCATCATTTAAGACTGATTATGCCTTTCAGCGTTCAGTCTGGAGCATAGCCCCCCTTATACAGTTCCTCCATGATCCCCTATTCAGTGCTAACTTTGGTGCCTCTTCTGATGTTAAACCTATTACTTCAAAATCATTCTTAACCGAATCCAGGTACCTTCTCCTCGGTCTTCCCCGACTCCTCCTACCCTCTACTGCTGAATCCATGAATCTCTTGGGTAACCTTGCTTCTCCCATGCGCGTAACATGACCCCACCATCTAAGCCTGTTCGCCCTGACTGCTACATCTATAGAGTTAATTCCCAGTTTTTCTTTGATTTCCTCATTGTGGACACCCTCCTGCCATTGTTCCCATCTACTAGTACCTGCAATCATCCTAGCTACTTCCATATCCGTAACCTCAACCTTGTTGATAAGGTAACCTGAATCCACCCAGCTTTCGCTCCCATACAACAAAGTTGGTCGAAAGATTGAACGGTGCACAGATAACTTAGTCTTGGTACTGACTTCCTTCTTGCAGAAGAGAGTAGATCGTAGCTGAGCGCTCACTGCATTAGCTTTGCTACACCTCGCTTCCAGTTCTTTCACTATGTTGCCATCCTGTGAGAATATGCATCCTAAGTACTTGAAACCGTCCACCTGTTCTAACTTTGTTCCTCCTATTTGGCACTCAATCCGTTTATATTTCTTTCCCACCGACATTACTTTCGTTTTGGAGATGCTAATCTTCATACCATAGTCCTTACATTTCTGATCTAGCTCTGAAATATTACTTTGCAAACTTTCAATCGAATCTGCCATCACAACTAAGTCATCCGCATATGCGAGACTGCTTATTTTGTGTTCACATATCTTAATCTCACCCAGCCAGTCTATTGTTTTCAACATATGATCCATAAATAATATGAACAACAGTGGAGACAGGTTGCAGCCTTGTCTTACCCCTGAAACTACTCTGAACCATGAACTCAATTTACCGTCAACTCTAACTGCTGCCTGACTATCCATGTAAAGACCTTTAATTGCTTGCAAAAGTTTGCCTCCTATTCCATAATCTTGTAGAACAGACAATAACTTCCTCCTAGGGACCCGGTCATATGCCTTTTCTAGATCTATAAAGCATAGATACAATTCCCTGTTCCACTCATAACACTTTTCCATTATTTGCCGTAAGCTAAAGATCTGGTCCTGACAACCTCTAAGAGGCCTAAACCCACACTGATTTTCATCCAATTGGTCCTCAACTAATACTCGCACTTTCCTTTCAACAATACCTGAGAAGATTTTACCCACAACGCTGATTAAAGAGATACCTCTGTAGTTGTTACAATCTTTTCTGTTTCCATGTTTAAAGATTGGTGTGATTACTGCTTTTGTCCAGTCTGATGGAACCTGTCCCGTCTCCCAGGCCATTTCAATTATCCTGTGTAGCCATTTAAGACCTGACATTCCACTGTATTTGATGAGTTCCGACTTAATTTCATCCACCCCAGCCGCTTTATTGCACTGCAATCTATTGACCATTTTTTCCACTTCCTCAAATGTGATCCTATTTCCATCATCATTCCTATCCCATTCTACCTCGAAATCTGAAACATTACTGATCGCATTTTCACCTACATTGAGCAACTCTTCAAAATATTCCCTCCATCTGCCCAAGGCATCCACAGGATTCACCAGCAGTTTTCCAGACCTGTCCAAGATACTTGTCATTTCCTTCTTACCTCCCTTTCGAAGACTACTAATTACACTCCAGAATGGTTTTCCAGCAGCTTGACCCATAGTCTCCAACCTGTTTCCAAAGTCTTCCCACGATTTCTTCTTGGATGCTGCAATTATCTGTTTGGCTTTGTTTCTTTCTTCAACATACCTTTCTCTGTCTACCTGGGTTCTGGTATGTAGCCATTTTTGATACGCCTTCTTTTTCCTTTTACAGGCTGCCTTGACTGTATCATTCCACCAAGCTGTTTGCTTCATCCTCCCTTTACACACTACTGTTCCAAGACATTCTTTAGCCACTTCTAGTACTGTGTCCCTGTACCCTGTCCATTCCTTTTCCAATTACTGTAATTGACTACATTCAACTAACTGGTACCTTTCTGAGATCGCTGTTATGTACTTGTGCCTGATTTCCTTATCCTGAAGTTTCTCCACTCTTATCCTCCTACATATGGACCTGACCTCCTGCACTTTCGGCCTCACAATCCCAATTTCACTGCAGATTAAATAATGATCAGTGTCATCAAAGAATCCCCTGAATACACGTGTGTCCCTCACAGCCTTCCTGAATTCCTGATCTGTTATTATATAGTCAATGACAGATCTGGTTCCCCTGCCTTCCCAAGTATACCGGTGAATGTTCTTATGTTTAAAAAAGGAGTTTGTGATTACTAAGCCCATACTGGCACAGAAATCCAAGAGTTGTTTCCCGTTCCTGTTGGCCTCCATATCCTCTCCAAATTTACCCATAACCTTTTCATACCCTTCTGTTCGATTTCCAATCCTGGCGTTAAAATCACCCATGAGCAGAACACTGTCCTTGTCCTTTACTCTAACAACTACATCACTGAGTGCCTCATAAAAACTATCCATCTTATGTTGATCTGTCCCTTCACAATGCGAATATACTGACACAATCCTAATTTTCTTGCTAGAGACTGTCAAATCTATCCACATCAGTCGTTCGTTTACATACCTTATTGCAACTACGCTGGGTCCCATTTCTTTCCTGATGTAAAGCCCTACACCCCATTGTGCTATTCCTGCTTTGACTCCTGACAGGTAGACCTTGTATTCTCCCACTTACTCTTCTTTCTCACCCCTTACCCGAATGTCACTAACAGCTAAAACGTCCAGCCCCATCTTACTTGCAGCCTCTGCCAGCTCTACCTTCTTCCCAGAGTAGCCCCCATTGATATTAATAGCTCCCCATCTCATTACCATTTGTTTGCCAAGTCGTATCTTAGGAGTCCCTGGTTTGTCAGTTAGAGGTGGGACTCCGTCACCTCCAAAGGTCCGAGGCATTTTGCTCTGATTGTTGCCAGCATCATATTTAAAGTACCAGGGAAGCAGGTTGCTAGCCTTACTTGCCCCGAGTCCCATTGGGTTTTACCCCTAACGGCTGAGGGACTAACCGGTGGATTTGGTAGTCTTTGCCGTATGAGCACAAAGGTGACCACGACTCAGAATATGTCCGAGATGCCCAGCCTTATCCCAAAGTAAATGGTATCCCGACTGTCGGGACCACTTACTTGGCCACTCATACGTTGCCCGTGGTTCATGAACTAGGACATGACTACAGGAACTACTGTTTGTGTATGAGAAATCGGTTGGAAACTTTCCTCATGTCAGCACGTTGTAGGTGTTGCCACCAGCGCCAGTCTTGTGTGAATGCTCTGAAAAGTTAATCATTTGCATATCACAGCATCTTCTTCCTGTCGGTTAAATTTCGCGTCTACAGCACGTCATCTTTGTGGTGCAGCAATTTTAATGGGCAGTAGTGTATTTTTTCCAGAAGTCTGTGTACTACTTCTGTAAGCTTATTATGAAAGCCTCAGTACAGATGCACAATAAGGTTCAAACCTCTTGCGGGTATAGAAGAAACACTGCGAGTAAATGAGGTAAATGGACATGGACGCTGCTTCGTATGTGCGATAAATTGAGAATTTGTGGCAGCCAGAAAGCGTGTTTAGACAGCCGAAGTGGTTAAGGTGATCGCTCGCGTAAAGCAGGAAATTCTGGATCGAGTCCCCGTCCAGCACAACTTTTCAACTTTTGACACAGAATTCTTCCAATGCCAATGCGGCTGACGTCGCCACCTCCTTCGAAATACGGACCTACGTTCCGATTCTGCATACTTGTAGTTCAGCCGCACATATTCGACCTCTTAATTTATGTGTCCTTATACAATGACGGTAAAATGTCGCCACACCAAGAACGAGTTGTGCGATATAAACGAAAATTGGTAGGCGTGTTTCTACATACATCAAAAAAGCTTTGCATCACCTCGGTTCCGAGAGTTCCGGAACCTGTACAGAAAATTGGAACAGTGATCAACATAAGCAACATTTCCGTCCTTTTTATTGTTCATGAAAAGCACACATTCCATGGTGTACCACCATACAGCGAGACCATCAGAGGTGGTGGTTCAAATTGCTGTACACACCGGTACCTCTAACACCCAGTAGCATGTCCTCCTGCATTGATGACTACCTGTATTCGTCGTGGCATACTATCCACAAGTTCATCAAGGCACTATTGGTCCAGACTGTCTCACTCTTCAACGGCGATTCGGCGTAGATCCCTCGGAGTGGTTGGTGGCTCACGTCGTCCATAATCAGCACTTTTCAATCTATCCCAGATGTGCACGATGGGGGCACGAATTGTCGTCGCCAATATGTTGCCGACATGGTTGCACTATCGGTCAGAGGATGGCATTCACTTATCGTACAGCGGTCACGGCGCCTTACATGACCACCAGTGGCGTACGTCGGCCCCACGTAATGTCACCCCAAAACAGCAGGGAACCTCCACCTTGCTGCACTCGCTGGGCACTATATCTAAGGCGTCCAGCCTGACAGGGTTGCCGCCAAACACTTCTCGTCGATTGTGTGGACGAAGGCATATGCGACACTCTTCGGTGAAAAGAACGTGATGTCAATCCTGAGCGGTCCATTCGGCAAGTTGTTGGGTCCATCTGTACCGCGCTGCATGGCGTCGTGATCGCAAAGATGGACCTCGCCATGGACGTCGGGAGTGAAGTTGCGCATCACGCAGCCTATTGCGCACAGTTTGAGTCGTAACACGACAACCTGTGGCTGCACGAAAAGCATTATTAAACATGGTGGCGTTGCTATCATGGTTCCTCCGAGCCATACTCCATAGGTAACGGTCATCCACTGCAGTAGTAGCCCTTGGGTGGCCTGAGCGAGGCATGCCATCGATAGTACCTGTCTCTCTCTGTATCTACTCCATGACCGAACAACATCGCTTTGGTTCACTCCCAGACGCCTGAACACTTGCCTTGTTGAGAGCCCTTCCTGGCACAAAGTAACAATGCGGACGCGATCGAACAGCGATATTGACCGTCTAGGCATGGCTGAACTACAGACAAGACGAGCCGTGTACCTCCTTCCTGGTGGAATGACTGGAACTGATCGGCTGTCGGAGCCCCTCCGTCTAATAGGCGCTGCTAATGCATGGTTGTTTACATCTTTGGCGGATTTAGTGACATCTCTGAACAGCCAAAGGTACTGTGTCTGTGATACAATATCCACAGTCAACGTCTATCTTCAGGAGTTCTGGGAACCGGGGTGGTGCAAAATTTTTTTCGATGTGTGTACATCTGAAATTTATCTATCGAATTTCGCCCCAGTCACATAAGAGTGGACCAGGATGCAAATCAGGTTTGCATTAAATACACGCTGTAACGCTCGTGGGCGTTAGTTACATTTGAGATTGAATGTGCGAGTTGGTGTTAGTCAAGAATGCCTCTAAGGCAACAAAGACGCAATTACCAATACCTCACTGAGTTTGAATGGGGTCGTGTAACAGCGCTAGTGCGAGTTGATGTTAGTCAAGAATGCCTCTAAGGCAACAAAGACGCAATTACCAATACCTCATTGAGTTTGAATGGGGTCGTGTAACAGCGCTACAAGAAGCTGGATGTTCCTTCTGAGATACTGCAGAAAGACTTGGTAGGAATTTAGCCACTGTACACAGTTGCATGGCAGCAGTGGTCACGAGGATGTACAGTCGCAAGACCGGTCTTCGGACACCACGTGGCAGTACTGAGAGGGAAGACCAGCGTGTTCGGAATATGGCATTGTAGCATCGTACTGCATCTGCAGCAGCAATTTGAGCAGCATTTGGCACCACGATGAGACAACGAACTGTTATAGGTCGTTTACTTCACTGACAGCTCCGTGCCTGACCTCTGTAGCGTGCACTGCACTGACGCCAAACCACCGCCATTTGTGACGTCAGTGGTATCAAGCGAGAGCTCAGTGGAGGAGAGGGTGGAGATCTGTTTCTTACGAAAGCCGGTTCTGCCTCGGTGCCAATGATGGACGTGTATTGGTTAGGAAGAGGCCGCTGAGGGCCTGCAACCTAGACACACTGGACTTACATCTGGAATTATGGTCTGGGGTGCGATTTCGTATGACAGCAGGAGCACTCCCGTGGTTACCCCACTTATCCTGATCGAAAATTTGTAAATCAGTCTGTTGATTCGACCTCTTGTGCTGCCGTTCATGAAAAGCAGTTCAGGAGTTGTTTTCCAACAGGATAACGCTCGCCCATACACCGCTGTTGCAACCCAGCACCCTCTACAGAGTGTAGACATGTTGTCTTAGCCTGCTTCATAACCAAATCTGTCTCCTGTCGAGCACATATGAGACATCATCGGACGACAGCTCCAGCGTCATCCACAAACAGCATTAAGCGTTCCTGTTTTGACCGACCGAGTGGAACAGGAATGTAACTCCATCTGACTAACTGACGTCCGGCTCCTGTACAACACAATGCACGAACATTTGCATACTTGCATTCAATATGCTGGCGGCTACACGGTGTTAATCACTTACATACGTTACCTAGACAAACGTATTCCCGAAATTTCATTGCTCTACATTAATTTTTTTTGTATAGTGAATTTTTCCGTCATTGTATGTAATGCCGTCGGTCTTACTATCCACCGCGCGAGGTGGCGCAGTGGGTAGCACACTGGACTCGCATTCGGGAGGACGACGGTTCAATCCCGCGTCCGACCATCCTGATATAGGTTTTCCGTGATTTCCCTAAATCGCTCCAGGCAGATGCCGGGATGGTTCCTTTGAAAGGGCACGGCCGACTTCCTTCCCTAATCCCATGTGACCGATGACCTCTCTGTCTGGTCTCCTCCCGAAAACAACCCAACCCACCGTCTTACTATCCGCTCCCACATGCCAAATCTGATTGAGCTATGCATGAATACAACACTTCAGATTTGGTCGGTGCACGACGAAAGAAAGAAAAAATTAATCTGGTAAAATCAAGTAGATTATTGACGTCCTTGGCCTCTACTTAAGTTGGTGTACATACGTTACAACATTAATGCAAAGCTGACAACAGCACTCTTCTGAATTCAAGGAGCTTGCGAGAATGAAACAACTCCGAGTGACCCGACAAGGCGTCTACCGAATTAGCTACTCGCACATATTCTTACAATGGCTTTGTTGCTCTGTCACGCGGTACTTCGACACGAACCGCCAGGACAGTTTTGATCTCCCAGCTGTAAGTCAAACGATTTCTCCAAGACACAAAAGACACTAACCCCATAGTCGCCATCAGACGACTATCAGCGTCAATCTGTCGCAAAACTGAGAAAATACACAACTAGATAATCAACGTTGTCCAACTTTAACGACACTTGGTTGAGTAATCACAGATGACACGCCGTAAGGTTTGTTCAATTAATCCATCTCTGCCTAAGTCTGTAGGTACTGTCACCAGCAAAAATATACTTTGAAGCACCAATTAAAAGTATTGCCTGTGCAACTGTACATATTCAGATTTAATCATCATCAAATGAACAAATACAATGTTTATGATGAAATTATGGTGGGTTTTCTTCTGACACCCACAGTCTCAGCTAAGCCCCGACGCGTTTTCCTCTACTCAATGGTCTGTCACCACTGTTTATGACTTTTTGGACTACTGTGACACCAGGAAAGCCGTTTTATTAACATCTTTCGGATCAAAACTGTAATGTCCTTCATTAGTTTCTCCGGGCGGAAACGCTTCCGCTACACTCTCTGCAGTAAGTCTCACTTCCTTCTTACTCTTATAAAATCTGTTTTTCGGATGCACTATTTTTCTTTCCCTGGTCGTCCATGCCTTGAACTTGTACGCCCGCTTGTTGTCAACAGGTTTCTCCCCTAACAGACTGTGTCTAACTTTTAGTTTTTGATCTTCGTAATCCTACGCCGGCTTCCAGAAATTTTTCCGACGATGCGCTCTAAACCCCGTCATGATGACTCGGCATACTTGGGCACTCATCTGCCCACCTCGCAACAATGGATGCCTCCAACCTCCGCGTGCTGCCATGAATTCTTATTTCAGTACTTATTTAAAAGAGACACTAGACACTAGAGAAATTTCTCGTGACCCATAACTCTGATCACTGTATGGTTTTCACCAAACCCTAACTTCTGATCCAACTTCTTTCTCCTGTTATTCAACTCTTATGATTCCAGAAACAAGTGCATCTGCAGTGAGTGAGGTCAGTGGGGTTACCTGTCAGTACCACTTGTCAGTGAGGTACATCCCTTCGACTCATAATACTCATTACAATTCTTCAACTTTATTCCTTCATGCAATGATTATGATGTTAAATTTTGGTAAGCACTTCCTACGTTGTACCTTTTTGTCATTCTGTGCCGGCCGGAGTGGCCGAGCGGTTCTAGGCGCTACAGTCTGGAACCGCGCGACCGCTACGGTCGCAGGTTCTAATGCTGCCTCGGGCATGGATGTGTGTGATGTCCTTAGATTAGTTAGGTTTAAGTAGTTCTAATTTCTAGGGGACTGATGACCTCAGAAGTTATGTCCCATAGTGCTCAGAGCCATTTGAACCATTTTATTTTTTATTTTTTTATTTTTTTTTATTTTATTTATTTATTTATTTATTTTTTTTTTTTTTGCATTCTGTCTAGTGTCTTTCTGTACATTGATCTCATGTGTACTTATCAGCTTACTTAATATACGATTTCTTACTTTTGTGGTAGAAGTACTCCTCGCCTACTCAACAACCTCTAAATAAAACATGGTGCATTGCTTGAACCTCTAAATACTATATTGGAGTAACACACGTCACCTGCTGTATAAACTCTACTACAATGTGTTGCATTGCTTGTCACCTGCGTCCTCCAGTAATCTTCAATAATACGAGTTGTTTCCTCCAGCTGGCTACCTACATAATCCTATAATTACCTTTTCTGAGTTCTGAAACATCGTACCCTCTTCTTTAGTCACTCATAGGGTAATAGTTGTTTTTATTTTCTCGTTCTAACCTTTAATCGGGGAGATTGTCATGATATTTCTATTGTAAGACTTGTTTTACTATCTGTTGTAGATAGTATACAGCCATATAAATTTTATTCTGCACAAATTACAGTCAGTTCATGGCTGTCTATACCTCTTACTTATTCATCTGAAAATCTTTCCAAGTTACATGAATCATCTTGTCTGATCATTTACTGTTCGTTCTTCATAATGTTTTTTAGTTCGATAAAATGTATCTTATTGTTCAAAATAATAGTAGAATAGCAGAGAAATGCCTGTTTATACGTAAAAACAAATTAAGAAGGAATATGGCTAGTAACTAGCGCCCTTGTACTTATGAAGTACATAGTTTGCATAGTGGAAAATACCCTGTGGTTGTAGTGTCGACAACCATACTCATTGAATCAATTATCTCCAAAACTGCTCAGATCATGTACGTCTGAGTTAGTCTTAATAACGTCGGCCTTAACAAGATATATATTATAAGCGTCACTGACGTTCTGATAACATCATTTCCTATTCCGCTTGAGTTCTAGTTGCAACCTGATTTTATGGATTGCCTTGCAAAATGAGTCCATACTCTCCTGTACAGGTACAGTTTTTTCACAGCATAGACTTAGATTTTCCCCCTTGTTTTTATTTTCTTTATACATTAACTTTTTATCCTCTCCCAGTTCATAATGATTATTTCTTAAAGCATAAATATTCAATGAATTGTCGTCCATGTATTTAGACATGGGTTACAGCAACGATCGAATTCTGTCGAGTCTACCCCTTGCACCACACTATTGTGCAAGACTGCACTCCCATCAGATTAAGTTCCCGCTCCCGCTTATCTGATTTCATCAAATCAAATTCTTACATGTATCCACAGTCTCTACCTTATTCACGCATACATAGTAGCTGACCTTTTTTTCATAGTCATAACAGCAATTCCTGTGGTTTAAATACCTCTTCATTTCTTCTAGCAAAATTTGCTCTCCTGGACCATTTTTGTCTTACTCTTCTTGGCAGGCTCAAGAAATTTGTGTGTAGCGGTCCTTAGTCATTGCTAGTCACAATCGGACCTCATCACAATATCTTGTGACACCATGAGGTGAAGGTCTCACGTTCGTTATTTCCATTATTAGTATAATGGATATGTCTCAGTTCCCCGCGACAGTTCCCTCTATCCCTATTAAATCCACCCTTCATCGCATCGGAGGATTGTAACAGCAATTGTGTGAAACCTGCGCTTCATACCGCAACCCCTCTGCACGTTCCCAGTGCGCGACTATCTGCACTGGCGTCGCATTGAACCCCGGTGACGGTGTGTCATTTCACCTTAGCGCATCGTTTTGAGTGTTACATTTCCACCTGTTTCTTCATCAACCTTCCAAATTATGATTATTATGAGCCAACAAATCTAACTCAGTCAATGCCTGCACAATTCCATTAGCATCTGTCTTTTACAAAAATGGTTCAAATGGCTCTGAGCACTATGGGACTCAACATCTTAGGTCGTAAGTCCCCTAGAACTTAGAACTACTTAAACCTAACTAACCTAAGGACATCACACACACCCATGCCCGAGGCAGGATTCGATCCTGCGACCGTAGCAGTTCCGCGGTTCCGGACTGCAGCGCCAGAACCGCACGGCCACCGCGGCCGGCTGTCTTTTACAGTTCTGATTAATTTTTCCTGTAGGGATACCGGTAACGTTGTCATAATAATTGCATTAAGTCAGACTCTTTCACTGCGTCTTCTAAATATAGATTCTTTTCTAATTATGTGTGGAAGAAGTCTTGCATCCACTACCAGTCAAATTTATACCTTCAAATAGGTGCCTCATGACGCATTTTTGTGCGCTATTCAGCCAATACTGATTCATAGACGCCCCTATAAATTGGTCATACGTGTTGCATTGCGCTCTCGTTTTCAATACCCAGGATTATCCTTCCGTTTATAGTCTACTAACTACGCTACCAATTTTTTTCATATTGAGCCCCTGTAAAGGAAATTTTCCCTCAAATTATTGTTTGAACGCAGCAGGGTGTATGATCCCTTTGGTAGAGAAACAATGAAACTTAAGCTGTCAAATACTGATTATCAGACAAAGTAATACGTATTTAAAATCCTTCTGACTTTGCTGCTCATACAAAATTTCAAGTCTTTGCTTTATTTCTGTTTCATTCTGAGTGGCTCCCGATCACTATCTCTAATTCTACCCCACGTCTTCTATGAGTTTTTTCACGAATTTCTTGCAGTTCCGAATGGATTTCACCTACATTCTTTGCAAAAGTCTTTTTAACTACCTCTACCTTCTTATTCAAATTAATTTGAAGCTTTTCTGTCTTTGAATCCTGTTCCTTATGAGCCACTCCGTAATTCTCCGTAGTTTCTTTTTGATCTTATAATGATGTTATATGTTTAGTATGCCGAACACTGCAATATTCAAATACATTTTATGACGACCTTATTTTCTGATTCTATAAGCTTATTTCGGATCCAAGGCCATTACTAAGCTGTTTGCATAACACATCGTTTACGCTGTCCCAGTCTAATACCTTGTACAGCTGTGTAGATGTAGCACAGATGAAATTGTGGCTATGTAATGTCTAAGCAATGGATTTGTGCTGAGCAATGTTCGTTGAAACCTATTTAATATTTTTCGTAAGTTTGAAAAATGTAAAATGGGTCTCCATGAATAATTCTCGGCAAAAATTCCACTGCTGAGACAATACATAGCTACAATTTCGTCTTCGGTACACCTACGACATGCAGCAGTTCAGAGTATTAGGTAGCAACGTCATTAACGATGTGTTATGTAAATGTCTTGATACTGGCCTTGGAGCCTAAGTAAGCTTATAGCACCAAAGAATAACATCGTAATAAAAATTCTTTGAATACAGCACCGTTTTGGCTTACTAAACATATAGGCCTAAAGCCCTTACAAAATATCTATAACGCTGCAGGATCTACAACGTTAGATTCTATGTGAGTAATCTGAAGCTCAGGTGCTTCAAATACTTCCTTATTCTTAACTGCATTTTCTGATAAAGACCTGGTTATTACTTTTTGCCTTTCTTCACACTCCCTAAGAAGAATGACGTTTCTAAGTGAATCTGACATTTGTATTATCAATTTGGTGACTTGTTTTTTCAATGGCAAATATATTTTTTTGCACTAATTGAATTTTTAGTTTTATCAAGGTTTTCCTTATTTTATTGTTTACTTATAAGATTTTTTCTTTTTTACTTTAATAGACTTTTTAATTTATTCAAAAAAATTTTGAGATTCGATTAATTTTTTCTCAGATTCTGCTTGAAATTTCACGATAAACCTTATGAACACGTCTGCCTATTAACAACATTCACTAAAGTACTCTCACTTGACAATTAACTCTCACTGTCGACCGAAACAGTGTCTCCCAACGCAATTCGTTGACTGACATTCGGTATACTCACTTCTGACCAACTTTCGTCATGCACTTCTGACAAATGCTCATCTTCACCTCTCTCGTAAGAAGAGTAACACACTTTACTATTTCTAAGGACAACAACCTTTTCTCTTTCGTCATGCATGCTTTTGAATATTGCTGAGAATTTTTCCAACCATATTTTACTCACTGCTTGCTAGCCTTGGGGTGTACACTACACTTCAGCTTTCTGCCATCCTACGGGTCCTGAGCCTTTTAACAAAGAGAAGATCAGCTACCGTAAATTTTACGATATCAGGCCACGTGTAGTTGAGGCGAGGGTCGTTCCTTGTCCAGTGTGCGAAAGAATTGCGCTCTTGTAGCGGCTGTTCCTCACTCCGATGGAGTAAGGCTTGCAAAGGTTGGAGCGACAACACCTTGCTGCCGTCTACCTGTGTCATATCTTCCACCTCCTCGTTGCGCAACGTCGTAAACAAAATCTAGATGTCTTCTTTTCTTAACTTCGTTCTTTTGTATTGCTTCCTGCATCGCAATATTTCACGTTCCGCACGCACTGGGTACATTTCCAAATCAGCGACTGTCGCTGATCAATACTGTTGCGTAATTCTGAGAAACAGAAAATAATCGTCAAAGTTAATTCCGCAGACTCTCATCAGAATATTTACAAGTAATCAATATTCTACGTTCGCAGTCCTACAATTACATCTACATATACACTCCGCAAGACACCGCTGGTCGTTTCCTTTCCTGTTCCACTCGCAGACAGAAAAAATGAAAAACGAGTATCTATATGCATCCGTATGAATCCCAATTTCTCTTATCGTCGTGGTGCTTACACGAAATGTACATTGTCGGCAGCATAATCGTTCTGCTGTCAGCTTCAAATGTCGGTTCTCTAAATGTTGTCAATAGTGTTCCGTGAAAAGAACGTCACCTTCCCTCCAGGAATTCGTATTTGAGTTCCCGAAGAATTTCCGTAACACTTGCGTGTTGTTGGAACTTACCGGTAATAAATCTAGCAGCCCGCCTCTGTATTACGTCGATCGATTCCCTTAATCCGACCTGTCGCGGATCCCAAACACTCGAGCAATACTCAAGAATAGGTCCTACTGGTGTCCCGTGTGCGGTCTCCTATACAGATGAAACACACTTCCCTAAAATTCTCCCAATAGACCAAAGTCGACCACTTGCCTTCCCTGCTTTACGATGGGGCAAATAAAATTAGTGCGGACCAGTGGATACGATTGGACATGAATACATGCGTATATCCATACCCCGTGATACGCACACTACGCGTACGCTCGCCACGTGATCGACACCGGTTCATATGCAGTTGAAATAAGCAGTTCACATAATATGCAAAAAACTGGTGATTTCTCAAACTGGGGAACAATCAAGAATGGGGTGCCGCAAGGTTCGGTCTTGGGTCCTCTACTGTTCTTAATATATATTAATGACTTGCCAGTCTATATTCACGAAGATGCAATGCTGGTACTTTTTGCCGATGATACAAGTATAGCTATCAAACTCAACAGACAAGAATTAACTGATGAAATTGTAAACGATGTTTTTCAGAAAATGGTTCTCTGCAAATGGGCTCTCATTAAACTTTGACAAAACACAGTACATACAGTTCCAAACAGTAAATGGAATGACACCATTAATAAATATAGACTTCGATCAGAAATCGGTAGCTAAGGTAGAATATTAAAAATTTCTAGGTCTATGAATTGATGAGAGGTTCAACTGGAAAAGACACACTGAAGATCTGCTGAAACGTTTTTCAGCTACTTATGCTATTAGGGTCATTGCAAATTTTGGCGGTATACATCTCAGTAAATTAGCTTACCACGCCTGTTTTCATTCTTTGCTTTCGTATGGCATCATATTCTGGGGTAACGCATCATTGAGTAAAAGAGTGTTCATTGCACAAAAGCGTGTAATCAGAATAATTGCTGGAGCTCATGCAAGATCATCCTGCAGACACTTATTTAAAGAGCTATGGAATTTCACTGTAGCCTCACAATATATATATTCACTTCTGAAATTTGTTATTAACAATCCGAACGAATTCAAAAGTAATTGCAGTGTACATGGCTACAACACTAGGAGAAAGGACGATCTTCACTGCTCAAGGTTAAATCTAACTTTGGCTCAGAAGGGGGGAAATAATGCTGTCACTTACCTACTGGCATCAAAAGTCTGACAGATAGTCATATAGCATTTAAAAGGAAATTAAAAGAATTTCTGAATGGCAACTCCTTCTACTCATTAGATGAATGATTGGATGTAGTAAGTGGGTAATTTCCCCACCTCCCACCCAAAAAAAAAAAATTAAGTGTAATGTAATATTTTGTGTAATGTAATATCTTGTATAGACACCTTTTATTAACCTGACACGTTCCACATCATTATGAAGTGTCGTATTCATGATCTATGGAATAAGTACTAATCTAATCTAATCTAATCAGAGCGTAGTGCGGGCTGTGTCGGTGTCAGTGGAGGAGTGCAAAGGGGACGCTGGTATTCATAGTAGAGTGTGGAAACTTACGCGACAGCAAAGTTGTGAAAACTGTGTAGTCAGTTGTTTGCTGAGAAGTTTAATGGTGTCAAAGTGCCATTCCGAAAGGTGCCCGCACACCAGAAAATGTGGCTGCAGTTCGTCAGAAAATGCTTGAAAGTCCTACCAAATATACCCGACGCCTCTCGCAAGAGACCGGAATATCACATCAATTATTCGGACCAATACGCCATCTGGACCTGCGCATGCATCCCTATCAAATGTCTCTTTTTCATGCGTTAAAACCAGCAGATGCTCCTCAGCGCCTCCAGTTTTGTGAGTGACTGTTCACTGAGATATCACAGAATGGCTTGGACATGGATCTGTTTCACCTGAATAGTTCTGTCAACTCACGGAATCACACGGTATGGGCAGCGGAGAATCCCCATAACTTCCACGAAACACCTTTGTATGATCAGAAGGTAGGGGTTTGGTATGCAGTGTCTGCAAAGCGCATTATTGGTCCTATCTTCTTTCATCAGACGCTGACTTTGGTGCGATAAATTGCAACTTTTTGAAACTATTTGTGGCTGCATTAACGGAGGAGGAAAAGACCTACAGTTACTTCCAACAGGATGGAGCAACTGCCCAAAAAGCCGGCCAAACTTTGGAACACATTTACACAATCTTCAAGCTTGACAGTGTTGTTAGCAAAGGTCAGTGTGGTCGCGGCCCTAGCTATCCACCCAGGTCACCTGACCTGCCAGTGTGCAGTTACTTTGTGTCGAGATCTCTCAAGTCTAAGGTGTATCGCAGCAACCCTCATAGTTTCAAGAACTTCAACAGAACATTTCGAATGAGCAGCAATACCAGCAGTCCAGCTTAAATCCGCCTTCAGCAACTTGTTGACCAGGGCCCAAAAGTGTCACGAGATAAATGGTTGTCACTTTCAACATCTGCTAGCCAGGTTAGTACTGTATGTCATTTCTGTTACGCCAGGGCCGGCCAAACGCTGCACAGTGTGCAGGCGTGCGGAAGTGCTGCACATGTGCGCATGTGTGCGACAGGGAGCGACAGCAACATCTGTTATTAGACATGTGTCCTAAATGAACGGCGACGGCTCCACTTCCATGTTTATGTGGTATAAGCAAGAGGAAAATTGGTCATTAAACCGATTGTTTCAATGTATACTTCTTATATCTAGGGTTTTTTTTAATGTGTGAAGGGCTACGCTCAGCTGAAGTCGATAAAACATAACATTAATCTAACTGTCGGTTATTATGCAGATTTCAGACGGAACTGATGAAAGATACAGCAATACTGGTATTGAAATAACAGGTGATCATCGAGAGGTCTGCGGTTATCATTCTGTTCAGAGGTCAGTGAGACAGAAATTATGTGGGTGTAACCGAGAGCACCGAGAATTAGTTATAGAAAACCTTGCACTAGTTTAATGTTACTTGAAATCGTGAATAAGGTTTGTTAGAAGTCGCTAAGTGCTCTCTTTCTTAAATACTAGCTCAAAAACATTACGCGTATTTACGTGCCGTCAGTCAAGCTGCATTAATAAAAACCCACGGTTGTTAACTGTATTACATGTCTTACTGGGTTAAACTGTTAACACAAAAGTAAATGTCTCAATGAGTAGACTGTGATATTGGCTTGCAAGCTGTGGAAAGAGCACTATAATGCGCCGGTGCAGAGTATCCCAGCAAGTGGATAAAGCGACATCTGTGCGTAGAAACATGCACTACATGAACGCTGACGGCTGCGGCGTGCACACTGTGACCCGGAAGTTGCACACGTGCAGGAGCACCGCACGCGTGCAGAATTTCTGGCCGGCCATGTGTTACGCCGTTGCAGAGGTAGCCCCTGCGGGCCGGCAACACAACTAACACCACACATGACCGAGGTTGCCTATGCCCAAGGCGTAAGCAATGGTAAAAATCGGCTGTTTTGGAAACAGACATTCCGCGTACTACTTCCTGCAGAGGGAGTTCGAGATGGCCTGCAGGCAGTATTACTACACCAACATCTGATTTGCTGGCTAATACTATTTAAAGGCTAGAACCAGCACCGGACGTCAGCACACGCCGAATACCGATCTCAAGGACGTCTCCACGGAAGACTACGTCTTCGAGATCGGTATAGGACTTGGGATTAATTGTATGTGTTACCTCAGAATCTTGTGGGAAACTTAGAAGTTATCTTTTGTTGCCTCTAGTAGGAAATTCTTACTGGCTTTGTCATTGTGACTTTTCGTTGTTATTCAGTCATTTCCATGTAGACTCACGTAAATAAAAGTTATGTTGTAAAAACTTTCAATTGGTCAGTTACAACAATTTCCTCTGCTGTGTCTCTTTGTACCCTGGAACTCTGTTCACGGGGCCACTTTTACTTGCCCCACGCCGTACAAGCGTCACATGATCTTACTATATCATATCTCTTTGCATACGTTACGACTAGATATTTAATAGATATGGTTGTCAAGTACCACACTACTCATGTTGTATTCGAGCATTACGGTGTATTTTCCCTCCTAATATGCATTGACATACATTTTTATACTTTTAGAGTTAGCTGCTGTTCATCACACATACCACAAATTTTGTCTGTCATCTTGTATCCTGCCACAGTTACACAACGATGATATCTTTCCGAAGGATAATCAGCAAACAGCCGCAGATTGCTGTTCACCCTGTCAACCAAATCATTTCTCTACATAGAAAATAGCGGCGGCCCTATCACAGCTCCCTAGTGCATTCCTGACGATATCTTTGTCTTTGATGAACACTCGCCATAGAGGGCAACGCAGTAGGTTCAGTTACTTAAGAAGTCTTCAAGCCACTCACTTATCTGCGAACCTATTCCGTGTGGTTGTACCTTCATCAACAGTCTGCAATGGGACACTGTATCAAATGCTTCTCCGAAATCTAGGAATATGGAATCCGCCTGTTGGCCTTCATCTATAGTTCGCATGATACCTCGTGCCAAAAGAGCAAACTGAGTTTCGCATGAGCGAACCTTTCTAAAACCATGCTGGTTCGTGGACAGAAATTTTTCCATCCCAAGTAAATTTATTACATTCGAACGGAGAATATGTTCAAGAATCCTGCAGCTAACCGTTCTTAGGGATACAGGTGTTAATCTGTGGTTTCGTTCTTTTATCTTTCTTATTTACGGGAGTCCCTACACTTTTTTCCATTCGCTTGAGACTTTGCGTTGGCCGAGAGTTACGCTATAAATGCAAGCTAAGTAAGGAGCCAATGCGGTAGAGTACTCTTAGTAAAAGCCAACTTGGATTCTATCCGGACGTGGCGACTTATTTGTTTTCAACTCTTTCAGTTGTTATTCTACGCCACTCATTCTGAACTTGTGCTCTTTACTATCAATAATAATGAAAGTCACTCTACAGCCTATCAAAGTCACGGCTCGACGGATTAAAGCCACGAAGTCAGTATAATTGCTGATTCACTGTTCGTTATCGCTTTCGATACAATCCTTCACAGTCATGCCGTAAACAACACCTCCGCTCTAAAAGCCAGGCCTGGAGGCTAGTGGCGACAGCCTGCTCCTACATGTGAGATCTTTAGTTGGATGTGTACAGCATCAGGCACACACAGTAGGGTTCTAATAGCTCACCTTGGGTCTTCTAAAGATGTCCATCTCACAGACGATCACGTACAGACATGGTTCTATTTGTAAAGTAGAGGCTGAAACTGATCTGTAAAAATGCAGTCTTAACTTGCAATAAGCAACACGTAAATTTATTTTAAGGGCTTCCATTATTTTATTCAAGGTTTCAGTCCTTGTCGCAACGTTGTTTCATATACACACAACGGAACATTACACAAAATTCCGCATGAATGCTTACTTCGTAAGTCACGGAATGGAACTTTTTAACTATAATGTAAATTACAGTACTTCTTAGTGCAGTTATTTCCTAATACCAGTTCAGCATATTTTGAGCATTTAACACACTTTAGCTCATGCTATTAACAATTATTACTAAATTTCGACCAATCAGTGGCCACGAAAATGCTACCTAAATAGGCCATTTTTCGCTCAGCCTGTGAGAAGTGTAGATGCTGTGTCCAAGTAAACTGTCACGCCTTAACTCGAGACTAAGTCCCTACAGCGTCGCAGTATGCTCCCCAACAGAAAATGGATACTGATCCTCATACATATAAAAAAAAGACGGGATCAGAACAAAGATCTGATCTCACATGGATACACAATTCCAAAAGCATGTCCCGCATTACCTCAAAAATAATGCGCTGTAATACGGAGTTACATCCATTCAACACAAGACAGCGACAATCTCACCAATAACCCTAAACACTTCAGCTTTGTAATACCCAGGTCAAATAATTCGTAAGACCAAATTCTGAACTTTACCATTAGTCAGCACGCAGTACAATGCAAATAGCGCACATCGCGGAACAACCGAAGAGGAAGAGTAGAGTAGAATCAACGGCAGGCGACGTTGCCCGAAAGAACCTGAAACTCTGCACCAAGCAAACTGATTTTCTGACAAGGCTCATAAAGTGCAACATGAAGGCAGCTTCTTTTTACTCAGACAAAAATAAGTCATATCAAGCACACGAAAACAACGACTATAACTCTTTGAATCGGTGAATGATTAGCAACTACAGCGTGTTACGTCACATGAAACTGTTTGTAGCGGACGTATCTCAAGTTCCACAAATTTGTTACTTACCTTGTATTCCGGTGGAGGCAACGGCCTTGCCGCAGTGGATACACCGGTTCTCGTGAGATCACCGAAGTTAAGCGCTGTTGGGTGTGGCCGGCTCTTGGATGGGTGACCATTCAGGCCGCCATGCGCTGCTTCCATTTTTCGGGATGCACTCAGCCTCGTGAAGCCAATTGAGGACCTACTCGACCGAATAGTAGCGGCTCCGGTCAAAGAAAACTATCATAACGACCGGGAGAGCGGTGTGCTGACCACATGCCCCTCCAATCCGCATCCTCAATGAGGATGACACGGCGGTCGGATGGTCCCGATGGGCCACTTGTGGCCTGAAGACGGAGTGCTATTGTATTGAGGTAGTATCGGGTGATATCTCTTTGTGTCTGTTATCTGCATTTAAAGAGATCTGTCATTCAATGTGAAGATTGAAAACTGCAGCCACATCGTTCCGAATGTCCTCATTGTCCTGCAACGAGAGTCCATTCTTGCTGACGGCAGCTTCGTCAAGGAACTGTCAGATGATGTCATTCATGATGACGATGATGATATTTGTATCAGAATGATTGGATACTGAACTTGGAGGTCTTCGGCGTAAAACTGAACTTTGATGATACGAATGTGGTTCAAACTAAAATTACGAAAAATAATACTAGAGTAAAAAATGAAATACACTGAGGTTGTTGGATACTGATATCAACATATACAGATGGAGACAGCATCGCGTGCACAAGGTATAAAAGGGCAGTTCATCGGCGGAGCTGTCATTTTTACTCATGTGATTCATGTGAAAAGATTCCTACGTGATTAAGACTGCACGAAGGAAATTAACAGACTTGGAAGGCGAAATGGTAGTTGGAGCTAGAAGCAGGGGCATTCCATTTCGGAAATCGTTAGAAAATTCAGTATTCCGCAATCCACAGTGTCAAGAATGTGCCGAAAATACTGCATTTCACGCATTATCTCCCACCATCATACAAGCGGGACTGGATGAAATAATGACGGAAATCCATTTGGGACGTACGACGAACGTGTAGGACAGTGCGGCGATATCTGGCGTTGATGAACTATGGCAGCAGACGACCGACGCGAGTGCCTTTGCTAGCAGCACCACATCGCCTGCAACGTCTCTTCTGGGCTCGTGACAATATCGGTTGGACCCTAGACGATTGGAAAACCGTGGCCTGGTCAGACAAGTCCAGATTTCAGTTGATAAAAACTGATGGCAGGGTTCGATTGTGGCGCAGACCCCCCAAGTTGTCAACAAGGCACTGTGCAAGCTGGTGGTAGTTCCATAATGGTGTGGATTATGTTTACATGGACTGGACTGGGTCATCTGGATGTTCGGCTACTTGCTCTTCTCATTTGCAGCCCTTGACGTCATGTTCCAAAACAAGGATGGAATTTTCGTGGATGACAAGTTCGTGATTGGTTTGAAGAACATTCTCGACAGTTCGAGCGAATGTTTTGGCCATCCAAACCATCCTAAGTGAGTCGTGTCGAACATTTATGGGACATAATCAGGGGTCAGCTCCTGCACCAAATCAAGCGCCGCCAACGCTTTCACGTCCGCCCCTGGTAGCTGAGTGGTCAGCGCGACGGAATGTCATACCTAACGGCCCGGGTTCGATTCCCGGCTGGGTCGGAGATTTTCTCCTCTCATGGACTGGGTGTCGTGTTGTCCTTCTCATCATCATTTCAGCGCCATCGACACGCAAGTCGCCGACGTGGCGTCTACTCGAAAGGCTTGCAGCAGGCAAACTATCTACTCGCCGGGAGGCCCTAGCCACACGGCATTTCCAACGCTTTCACAATTATGGACGGCTATAGACGCAGAATGGCTCACTATTTCTGAAGGGAACTTTCAACGTCTTGCTTAGTCCATGCCACATTGAGCTGCTGCACTATGCCGCGTAAAAGGATGTCCGACACGATATTTGGAGGCGTCCCACGACTTTCGACGCCCAGTGTATTTTCCTAGGACTTCTTGAATGCAGACAATTAGATTTAACTCTCCAAACGTTTAAATAAATTTTCCACTTTCAGGATGTAGTTTGTTTACTTAGATCAGTTATGTCTCTGCACTGAAACTGTGTGTGTGTAAGACGTTTTGTAACAACACACCGTATGGACAAGATTGTTCTTGTTACATTCCTACATCCACATACAGGGTGTTTCAAAAATGACCGGTATATTTGAAACGGCAATACAAACTAAACGAGCAGCGATAGAAATACACCGTTTGTTGCAATATGCTTGGGACAACAGTATGTTTTCAGGCAGACAAACTTTCGAAATTACAGTAGTTACAATTGTCAACAACAGATGGCGCTGCGGTCTGGGAAACTCTATAGTACATTATTTTCCACATATCCACCATGCGTAGCAATAATATGGCGTAGTCTCTGAATGAAATTACCCGAAACCTTTGACAACGTGTCTGGCGGAATGGCTTCACATGCAGATGAGATGTACTGCTTCAGCTGTTCAATTGTTTCTGGATTCTGGCGGTACACCTGGTCTTTCAAGTGTCCCCACAGAAAGAAGTCACAGGGGTTCATGTCTGGCGAATAGGGAGGCCAATCCACGTCGCCTCCTGTATGTTTCGGATAGCCCAAAGCAATCACACGATCATCGAAATATTCATTCAGGAAATTAAAGACGTCGGCCGTGCGATGTGGCCGGGCACCATCTTGCATAAACCACGAGGTGTTCGCAGTGTCGTCTAAGGCAGTTTGTACCGCCACAAATTCACGAAGAATGTCCAGATAGCGTGATGCAGTAATCGTTTCGGATCTGAAAAATGGGCCAATGATTCCTTTGGAAGACATGGCGGCCCAGACCAGTACTTTTTGAAGATGCAGGGACGATGGGACTGCAACATGGGGCTTTTCGGTTCCCCATATGCGCCAGTTCTGTTTATTGACGAAGCCGTCCAGTAAAAATAAGCTTCGTCAGTAAACCAAATGCTGCCCACATGCATATCGCCGTCATCAATCCTGTGCACTATATCGTTAGCGAATGTCTCTCGTGCAGCAATGGTAGCGGCGCTGAGGGGTTGCCGCGTTTGAATTTTGTATGGATAGAGGTGTAAAGTCTGGCGCATGAGACGATACGTGGACGTTGGCGTCATTTGGACCGCAGCTGCAACACGGCGAACGGAAACCCGAGGCCGCTGTTGGATCACCTGGTGCACTAGCTGCGCGTTGCCCTCTGTGGTTGCCGTACGCGGTCGCCCTACCTTTCCAGCACGTTCATCCGTCACGTTCCCAGTCCGTTGAAATTTTTCAAACAGATCCTTTATTGTACCGCTTTTCGGTCCTTTGGTTACATTAAACCTCCGTTGAAAACTTCGTCTTGTTGCAACAACACTGTGTTCTAGGCGGTGGAATTCCAACACCAGAAAAATCCTCTGTTCTAAGGAATAAACCATGTTGTCCACAGCACACTTGCACGTTGTGAACAGCACACGCTTACAGCAGAAAGACGACGTACAGAATGGCGCACCCACAGACTGCGTTGTCGTCTATATCTTTCACATCACTTGCAGCGCCATCTGTTGTTGAAAATTGTAACTACTGTAATTTCGAAAGTTTGTCCGCCTGAAAATGAACTGTTGTCCCAAGCATATTGCAACAAACGGTGTATTTCTATCGCTGCTCGTTTAGTTTTTATTGCCGTTTCAAATGTACCGGTCATTTTTGAAACACCCTGTACTTACTGAACAGGCTACTGAGCTTTGCATAGCATGTCCTCACCATCGTTCAGTGACGATACTGCCCTTTAGAAAACAGTATCGTCAATGAATAACCTGGAAGTACTACTGAACCACACCTGGTATATCTCTTATGTACACTGTGATCTTTTGCGCTTCCTCAGGTCCTTTTCGTTACTGTAAAGCATTTACCATCGATTGCACCGTATTAACTTTTATTAGCTAAACGTTCCATCAAAGCTCATAACTGTGAAGAAATTGCGTATTGTGACGATGATGATGTTTGGTTTGTGTGGCGCTCAACTGCGCGGTCATCAGCTCCCGTACAGAGTCCCAATTTGTACACAATCCAATTTAGCCACTGTCACGAATGATGATGATGAGGAGGAGGAGGATAACACAAACACCCAGTCCCTGGGCAGAGAAAATCCCCAACCCGGTCGGGAGTCGAACCCGGGACCCCGTGATCCAGAGGCAGCAACGCTAGCCACTTTTTTTAATCTCATTTTGTTCTACACTGTTCACTGAATGTGTTCCTGGCGGCGTCCGATGTCACCCGTTCAGGTTGTTCGTTGATCCGTTCACTCATTTTTTTTTTTTTTTTTATTACAGAGGTTAGCTAAACCCTCTGACCGAAAAGCTGAACTACCGTGCCGGCTATTAGACCACGAACTGCGGACATTTCGTGTTGTGGTTATTAGTCAACAACGTGGTGCAATTCCTACCCCCTTTCGGAAATCGAGGAAGACAGAGTCTACCTGCACAGTTACATCTGCTATTTGCATGTCATGGCAAAATGGGAGTATACTCAAAGTTTTATAACACTTTCATTGTTCTGAACACACAGTTAATTATTCTATCCCAGCCCTAGCAGCTGGGTCACATGACTATGTACGACCGTGTTTCACATTGTACCTCCCACAGAAAGCTGTTAACATAATTAATTTTATTGCCGACAAAAAGGAGACAGAATTGACAATGCAAATGCTGAAAGCGACGCGACATACTAGCTAAAGGTTAAAGCTAAGCAATCCGTTGGTATTCAAATAATGGGATATGGACACGATATAAAGGAGTGTGATTCAGTTAGAAGAAGTAGTAAAGTGGTCGCTGTAACTGCAGCATCGATGATATTGCTAAGTATGGTACAAGGCGATACGTTGAAAAATACAAGAAATCAGAGGGTTCGCTTTTGTTGAGCAGATCTGACCTGCAAGGATAGGGAGGAAATTCCGAGAAAAATTGTTCTATCTTGGATTCACCGAGCGAGGTGGCGCAGTGGTTAGCACACTGGACTCGCATTCGGGAGGACGACAGTGCAATCCCGCGTCCGGCCATCCTGATTTCGGTTTTCCGTGATCTCCCTAAATCGCTCCAGGCAAATGCCGGGACGGTTCCTTTGAAAGGGCACGGCCGACTTACTTCCCCGTCCTTCCTAATCCGATGAGACCGATGACCCCGCTGTCAGGTCTCCTCCATCACAACAAGCCAACCTTTTTGATTTTTGTTTTATTTAATTGCAAAATAATCGAGACCGCAGAACTCAATGAGACACTAGTTTATTTAAAACAAAACGTAGATTCACACAGATTACACTGTGAGTAAAAATAGACAAAGTAACAATATGCGAGAAGTTCAGGGATTGTGTAAATACATCGAGAAATGCATGCTCAAACATACATGCAGATGCAGCCAAGCCTCCGTGTTGCACTGTTGCATTTGACCATGAACGGTATCTGTGCTATCTACTCAATACGTTCCAAGCGTCAGCAGTGGTCGGAACAGTGTTCTGTGTAGACTTTTTTCTGGTATCGGGTATTCTGCCGGTTATAGGTATCGTATTTCGATAACGAAACTCGTTATCTTCATCAGGTGCTACATGAAACTACTACTCGAATGGAACTGGTCCAGTATTTATACCTGCGGCTACAGATAAAAATACTTGATCCGTCCCACTCGAGAAATAGTCTCAGGTAGCACCTGATGAAGATCAAGAGTTACGTTATCGGTATATCGTGCAAGAACGACACTGATATCTTGCAGAATACCTGACATCTTAAAGATGTCGACAGATCGTCGAGAAAGCCTGAAGAATTACAGTGTTCTGTATAGTTTTGAGTGCGTTACTTCAGAGCTAAGTGAATTCCCAACGTGGGAAAATTATTGATGCTCGTGGGGAAGATGCATCCGTAACCTACACTACTGGCCATTAAAATTGCTACACCAAGAAGGAATGCAGATCATAAACGGGTATTCATTGGATAAATATATTATACTAGAACTGACATGTGATTACATTTTCACGCGAATTGTGTGCATAGATCCTGAGAAATCAGTACCCAGAACAACCACCTCTGGCCGTAATAACGGCCTTGATACGCCTGGGCATTGAGTCAAACAGAGGTTGGATGGCGTGTACAGGTACAGCTCCCCATGCAGCTTCAACACGATATCACAGTTCATCAAGAGTAGTGACTGGCGTATTGTGACGAGCCAGTTGCTCGGCCACCATTGACCAGACGTTTTCAATTGGTGAGAGATCTGGAGAATGTGCTGGCCAGGGCAGCAGTCGAACATTTTCTGTGCCTAGAAAGGCCCGTACAGGACCTGGAACAGGCGGTCGTGCTTTAGACTGCTGAAATGTAGGGTTTCGCATGGATCGAATGAAGGGTAGAGCCACGGGTCGTAACACATCTGAAATGTAATGTCCACTGTTCAAAGTGCCGTCAATGTGAACAACAGGTGACCAAGACGTGTAACCAATGGCACCCCATAACATCACGCCGGGTGATACGCCAGTATGGCGATGACGAATACACGCTTCCAACGTGCTTTCACCGCAATGTCGCCAAACACGGATGCGACCATCATGATGCTGTAAACAGAACCTAGATTCATGCGAAAAAATGACGTTTTGTCATTCGTGCACCCAGGTTCGTCGTTGAGTACACCATCGCAGGCGCTCCTGTCTGTGATGCAGCGTCAAGGGTAACCGCAGCCATGGTCTCCGAGCTGATAGTCCGTGCTGCTGCAAATGGCCAGGTGCAGCCGTCTGAACGTTGCGGCTCACGTCGCCTCCAATATCACCTGTGTCTTGGGTTCTGAGGCTATCCTCAGTTCATAGCGGGTGCCAGAAGTGCTCGAAATCTGCAGCACTGTTCCCAGAGTCGATCAGGGTCCTTTGGTTTGGAGCTGAGAGGAAGGTCTAATCCACAAGCTTCCTCGACTCTGTGACAATCTTGGCTGGAGATTTATGGACCTCCGTTATCGGGTGGAGAATTATAGCAGTCCCCTTGAAAGATCTGAGGTGCACTGGCAGTTACTCGGGTAGCATAGTACTTGTGAAGTGCACATGGCCTTTTTTTAAGGCTAGGCAGTAGTCTGAAGTACTATGATCAACACTCACCAGTCGACACCCAGACATTGAAACCAGACCGTGTACAGAGTAAACACACTTCGACTGTCAAAATTTTATCACTAATCTGTCGAAGTATTCGCAATAAAGTCCCCGAATTTCTACACTACATCTGCCTCTACATACACTACTGGCCATTAAAATTGCTATACCACGAAGATGACGTGCTACAGACGCGAAATTTAACCGACAGGAAGAAGTTGTTGTGATAAGCAAATGATTAGCTTTTCAGAGCATTCACACAAGGATGGCGCCGGTGGCGACACCTACAACCTGCTGACATAAAGGCCGGCCGGTTTGGCCGTGCGGTTCTAGGAGCTACTGTCTGGAACCAAGCGACCGCTGCGGTCGCAGGTTCGAATCCTGCCTCGGGCATGGATGTGTGTGATAACCTTAGGTTAGTTAGGTATAATTAGTTCTAAGTTCTAGGCGACTGATTGTAGGGAAGCAGCATACTCACGCCTTATAAAATTCACATCCGTCTTTCCATTGTGTGCCAGCCTAGTCCGCTGTAACTAGCTCTGACGTCATAAATATTGCGCAATACTTTAAAATGAAGTAAATAACCTGAAACGTTTCTAGCATGTAAGGAGTAATACAAAATCTATATGTGTTGGATATCAGTTCAATAACTTTAACCATTTTCGAAATATGGACGTTTTTCTCTAAAAATCATTGGCGCAACAGAAAAGAGCTAGAAACTTAAAAATTTGTATTTAGATTCCTTTTGCATAATAATTTTGTAGAAACAGTATTCTGGACCTCACAAATTAAAATTTTAGTTGAAATTAATGATTTTCTGGTTTTAGTCTTGGAAATTAAGGAAGCAAGATAGATTAAGTAGGCGAATAAATAAAGCTAGGATGTTTAAATTTAAGTAGAAGGGAGATCCGCTATAATCGTAAAAATGTGAGAAGTTTCAACTGGATAACTATAAAACTATAGCTATAGCGTATCTCCAAAGGGCAAGTTCAGAGCTTGTCTACTGCGTGTCGTGTAATTAAATTAATTATCTCGCCCAAAATATTTGACTTAGCCATGTCAGACTTTTATTATGATTACTTACTTGTGTGCTGATTGCTCAATTAAATTGAAAGCTTCATCGCCCGTCAGCAAAGGAAGCAATGATTTATTCGATAACTTAAAGTGGTGCAATACTATCCCAGCGGCTAGTCGGGAGAGCAGATTTGATCAGGCGTTCCCTTAGCCGTCCGCACCGCGGCTTTATATGTAAGAACGCTGCGCGAGAAGGGGAAGGCCCCAGTTCTCTCCAGACGCTGATTAGCGCACTACCTGTGCCGGGAATCGCGTCGCGTCGGTATCGTTGACATAAACAGCCTCGGATGCAGTAATAAGTTACTCGGGATACGCGTAACCATGAAATCGTTTACGAGTGAAGTGTTAATTTTGGAATGACGTTAATGATCTATCTTCAGTTTGTGTATGTCGTATTTTCACGTGCCGCCGCAAGACAAACATTCTACCATTATTTAGCGTGGCGTTTAATGAACATTATCATCAAATTATGGCGAGCATTCACTTAAACATTTAATTTGAACAGTTATAGTTGCATCAGGGCATTAGACTCTGAACTGCTCTGGTAGTTGGATTGTGTGGATGCTTTTTGGTCTGTGACTTTCAGAATATAGTGAACATTTTAGAGAGAATCGTTTTTGATTGTGCATCCCAGACAATCTCCTAACTCCTCAGAGCTATAAGCTGTAGCTATAAATGTATTTCTCAGATGAAGTGGGCATTAGGAATTCTAATTACAGGCTTCACGTTTTGCTAATCACTTTCTGGTTGCCAATATTGTAGTTAGAGAGCCAGTGTTGAGAACGGCAAACAACAGCATTAAATAAATAATAGGAACATTTAACAATTATTCCACCCACCGCCCCACATATGGTGCATCGGCCGGGAAAGAAACTGAGTAAAAGTGAAAGTGATTTTTAAATATTCGGATTCAGGAGCAAAATGCGACACGCAACTGAGTAATAGAACAGCGATAGTGTTACGTGTGCATGTGGACGACGCAATTGGATTAACAACGCATCTGGATTGATGGAGCTGGCACTGAGTCTAGCGGCGCTGCCGGCATCGCGAGAAGCCAGTTTTGCCTAACCACAGTCGTCCACCGGAGCAACCGGAGCCGCGCCTGCAGTTGCGCGCCACGCAAACACACAGCAGCCGTCGAAGTGCCGTCTGCAGTTCAACACGCCGCGTCGCATCAGTAATCCTGGTACGCCGCGCCGGCAACGCCATACGTCGTGCAGAAGGAACTAAGTTAAGTGAAAAGCTGTTAAAATTTTTACCAACCTGCACTAAAAGACTTCGGCGATGGAACGGCCAGAAGAAACTGAGGTTAAACTTAAATCAGAACCTATGTCTGTTGAGGGAACTGTAAATCCAGAAAACGGTTCAAGTGTAAATTTGCTTGAAAATTGTAATGTTAAAGTGAAATATGAAGTATTGTCTCCTGACAGTAGTGTGAAAAGGGGCAATGATTCAATAATAGAGACCCCTGTAGTAAAACAGAAATCATAAATTGTTAATTTATTGGATGATAATTTATCTGATGAGTTAAAAACGAAACAGTCATCAGAGGTGGTAGAGTTTAAAAAGGATAAGTTAGATATGACTGATCAATCAGATGTTTCATTTCGTTTTGATGATTCTGGTATTGGAGCTAGTTTTTCGTCACCTGAGTGTGATAAAAAACCAGCTAGTGAGCAACCCAAAGATACTGGGGCTATTGATTTAAATGTTATATTACAAGCAATAGCTACCAGTAATGCTAAAATGACAGCTGAATTAAAGTATGAGATTGTGGCCAGCCAAACTAATTTTAATAAACGATTGGAGGTAATGGACAATACTTTCAAGGCTGGTTGCAATAATTTGAAAGAGGATCTGGACAGTTTGAATTATAAAATTGATTACAATCATGAGGATATTAAGAAAAAGGTTGCTCAACAATTTTCTGAAATGTATAAAACAGTAAAATCCGAAGTTGCTGAGGTTCGCAAAGACTTCTAAATGGAAGATGCGAAGCTGGGGCACAAGTTAACAGAAAAGATCGAGGCGGAATCTGAACTGCGCTCAGATAGGTTTAAAGATGTTAACATAAAAGTAAATATATGTCATGCAGAAGTAGATGCAATCAAAACTGATACTACTCATATTGTGCAAAGAGTAGATAAAGTTGAAATGAGAGTAGAAAATATTAGTACTAACATTGCTAACATTGAGAGTAAAGTAGCTTCAGTAACTTCTGGTAATGGTAGTATACAACAAGTTGTAGCTACAAACGCCGCATTTATCGGATGTCGGCAGTTCTTGCGGTTCGATCCAGATAAAAATATCCACCCGCTAGATTTCTGGAACGATTCTGAAGATGTGATTCCACCAACTTGGTCTGAACGAGAGAAAATCTCATTTATTAGAAGCAATTTAGCAGGTGACGCCATGCGTTGGTCAGCTGATGTTATGTTGAAGTGTAAAACATTAGCGGAATTTAAAACAGCTTTCATTAATGAGTATTGGTTTAGAAATAAGCAAAATGAAGTGTTGAGAGAATTTTGGAGTGGAAAACGCTTCAATGCAGGCAAGGAATCTATTAAAGAGTTTGCTAGGTCATGGATTTCACGTTTGTCACATTTGGCGGAAAAGCTGAAACCTGAAATGATAATACTAGGTCTTGAAGCCAAACTGCCATGGTATTGGCAAACTAGAATTATATCTTCCCCTAGAGACAATCTGGATTGTTTCATTGAATATTTGGAACGTGTAGAGCGTGTGGCTGCCAATGAGGAGCAAGCACGTATTAACAGAAACGCTAATAACACTAGTAGTAATTTTAAGAACGAGCAGAATGGCAATGTAAACATCAGAACAGTAGGTGTTCGCCATCCTAAGAAAGGTAGGAATTGGAGAAGTAATTACCAGAACCAACAATGGCATCCAAATGATAGTAATTTTGTTCCTAACAAAAATGTACAAGTAAACAACAGTGTTGAAAGCAATGCTGTGCCGGTTAACTATAATGCAAATAAAGGTAACAGTAGTAGGCAGAGGCTGGAAAACTAGTTCCCGTCTATGAGGATTCTGGCGCTCACCAGGCGGTTGCTTTTCCTATGCCAGTAATTACAGTAATAAGTATGACAGATCAGAATACTCAAACTGAGGATTCGGATGATTGGTCGGTAGCATCCAATGATACTGCAGAAATATTAAACCACTCACAGTATTTGATAGATACCGTGCTAGAGACGCTTTCTAAGTGGGAAGAGAAAGAGAAGGCGCAGCAGTGTAACAGTAGGGAAGAGCTACAAAATACTGAATTGTCAGGTGAAGAAGCAGAAGAAATTAATGCTTATATTTACGATGAGGATGATGTGCTCTTATCTAAAGTGCCTGTGCAGGATGTTGATACTGTACTAATAGATTTAGGACAGGAGGTAAGTGAGAATGTAGAGGATAGCCTGTTGGGGGCCGATGAACCCAGTAGCTGTGACCAGTTGTCACTGGAGAAGGAACCCGACGATAATAGTGAAAGTGGTTTAGCTGTAACTAGTGTTATGCCCGGTCTGGAGGCGCAGAATCGCTCAGACTACAGTAATTTGGGTCATGTTCAGCAAACTAAATGTGATGAAGTCGTGCGGTGTTTCGATTTGAAATTAATAGACCGACTGGAAAAGGCAGCTGAAAATGTATTTCAGGAAACCCCTACACACTTTGACCTAAATGTAATGAAGACAGATGTCGATCACTTTAGTTGGAGACAAATCCAAAAGGAACTATTGGATGAGTTTGAGGAACCACCTGTACAACCTAGAATAAGCCACCCTATAATAACAGTGAATATGTTGGGTATCAATGTACGTTGTCTCTTAGACAGTGGAAGTGAGGTGAGTGCGATATCTCAGTCCTTCTTTGATGCGTTACCTGGTAAAGACAAGCTTACAGTAATGAGGGTATCAGGACTACGAATAATTGGTGCTACTGGCAAGGTGTCAAAAACGGTAAAGCAAGAAGCTTTACTGCCCTTTGATATTAATGGTAATTTAATTGATCATCCATGCTTAATTGTAAACAGTCTCAGTATTGAGGTTTTAATTGGCATAGATTTCTTGTCGAAATATCAGAGTGTTGTTCACTTTGAAAGAAGCCAGTTAAAATTGGTCTAGCCGATAACCGGAGTAATTACGGTACCTTTTATTGATACACATGTAGTAACTAATGATGAAACCTGGGAGCTGCCTATACGAGTTCTGAAAAATAGGAGATATTGGGACGAAGGTGTTAATCTTAGTAAAAGTAAGCTAATGAATTCTGTATGGAGGAGGTTGTTCTGTAACCTCTACACAGTGTGGCAGCTGTGCAGTCCCAGCTGTGTGAGATCTTCTTTCACATTTCAGATCTCACTCTCTCTTCAGCTTTCCTATCCACCTTAAATTTTGACCCCTTCTTTCCAATACGAAAATTTTCTGAAACCAATGAATTCTGTAGGGAGGAGGTTGTTCTGTAACCTCTACACAGTGTGGCAGCTGTGCAGTCCCAGCTGTGTGAGATCTTCTTTCCATTTCGGATCTCACTCTATTTTCATCTTTCCTATCCACCAAAGTTTCGGCTCTTACTCTCAAATACTAAAATCTTCCGGTATGACTATCAAGCCAGCATTAAGCTAATGAATTCTGTAGGCAGGAGGTTGTTCTGTAACATCTGCACAGTGTGGCAGCTGTGCAGTCCCAGCTGGGTGAGATCTTCTTTCCCATTTCAGGTCTCACTCATTCTTCATCTTTCCTATCCACCAAAGTTTCGACTCCTTCTTTGCAATACAAAAATTTTACGTCATGGCTATCAAGCCATGAGTTCTGTAACCATTCTATCCACCGATTAGTGAAGAAAATACCTAATGTGACAAACCTAAAAGTGACATAAACAATAGAGAAGTATGACGTAATTAAGATACAAATGTATTTGAGTAACAAGTATGTATAGAACCCTGGTAATATTGTAAGTACAAAGTGTTGTTTTATTGGAAATGGTCCCACAATAATATTTTAGAAAAAGATATACAAGTTCGTTTATAAGCAGGATCTGAAGTGGCAGTGAAACCTATTGTATGCTGTAGTGCTAACTAATTAATAGTAAAAGAGATTGCTTAGTGTTATGAAAAATATGCAGATAAGTTGTAAGAATGAACTCACCTTGTGTAGCAAGGAATGGCAGCGTAATAAAATTGAACAGTGTTTGTGGTTGAGACGTGAAGGACACGTCCTTGAAATATTTATAAGGTTGGAGCTGGCCGTTATTTGGTGTAGTGTGTGACAGGACACACCTACACGTATTGAGGTTATGAGTTGGAGGCGTGAATGCGACCATAGGTACCCTTATGTTAGATGAGACAGAGCAGCTCATTGTATCCTATAGGTTTAAGGAATTTAGCATTACGCTCGGCCATAATTACTTAATGCACTTTAGTGGTAGGTCGAGAGAGACTACCTGTGGTTTCAGCACCCAATAAAGTGGAAATGGATTGCAACGTGAGCAAACTGATCAGCTGCAATAGACTATAGATATGAAATAAATGTGCTATCCTATGCTTTAAATTTTAATGGAGTGAGTATTACTTAAGTTCATACACTAGCAAAGTAAGTAAGTACATAATTGCAGATGTGGAACTGACACAGCAGCAGAGGACCAATAAGTGGATTTAGTAGTCAACTAAACGTAGTGTGTTTTGAACACTCAGAACTGTACTATTACCACAAGTTACTCACACGTACAAAGAGGCTGAGAAGACAACTGCTAATCAAATATACTCATACTATCTCTAAGAATAAGGTAATCGAAGATGAGTCAGTTAAGTAAATAAAATACAGATTTGTCAGGAATGTACCGAGCATTGGTTCAGTGTTCCGGCCCAGAAATAATAAATTGAGATTAAATAGGATTTATGATTGTATGCCTTGAGCATAAATTTTCTCTAGTACGCGACTAACGGCGTTTTGAGCCATTTGTTTACCGATTTTATGACAGTTAAGTAACCGCGAGAGTAAAATTGAAAAAGTTCTGTTAACTTTGTTCCAGTAACACATTGAAAGATAAAATGTATATATCCCCATTTCATTGTGACCCACCCTTAGATATTAAGTGAACAGAGTCTGAGGCACTCTTTTTGTTTGTTCTACAGGACAAACCAGATAATGGCAGCCTGGTAGCTGCGTGAAAGCGTGGAGTGACTTGGACACAACTCACAGTGACCCCTCCCCTTTCCCCATGTAATTTAGAGTGAACGTGAAGGACGCACACCATAGCAACTTCCCCTCCTCTACCCTTGTGAATGGAAGTGTAGAACGCCAGCCAAAGCGGCTACATCCACGTGTGTAGAAATGAAATTGTCATGATTTGTGAAATTTACTTTCAGGTTTAGAAAAGACTGCTAAGATATAATTATCTGTTTATGTAACATGAATAACTGTGTCAATTTCTTTGAATTTGTGTATGTAAAAATATAAACAAACAATTCAATGGATTTAAGATTTTCATAATTTTACATATTTTTTTGTGTTTGTCTGTCTAAGGCAATATGTATGACGAAGTGTTTCATTGATTGTGCTTAAATTTTGAGTGATAATGTTGCTTAAGAGGCAGTGAACATGCCAGCAATTTAAATAATTGAAGTAGGTAATAAGTTTTCTTTAATATTTCTATATGTTTACATTTCAATTTTAATTTTCATAGGGAGTTAAGCTGTACTCTTGCTTCCCTCTTCTTAATTAATTTTTTTTTCATTTACATTCAAAAAAAATTAAGTAGAGGGTGATGTAGGGAAGCAGCATACTCACGCCTTATAAAACTCACATCAGTCTTTCCATTGTGTGTCAACCTAGTCCGCTGTAACTAGCTCTGACGTCATAAATGTTGCGCAGTACTTTAAAAATCAAGTAAATAACCTGAAACGTTTCTAGCATGTCAAGAGTAATACTAAATCAATACGTGTTGAATATCAGTTCAATAACATTAACCATTTTCGAAGTATGGATTTTTCCTGTAAAAATCATTGGCGCAACAGAAAAGAGCTAGAAACATAAAAATTTATATTTAGATTCCTTTTGCATAACAATTTAATAGAAACAGTATTCTGGATCTCAAAAATTAAAATTTTAGTTGAAATTCATGATTTTCTGTTTTTTTTCTTAAAAATTAAGGAAGCAAGATAGATTAAGTAGGCGAATAAATAAAGCTAGGATGTTTAAATTTAAGTAGAAGGGAGATCCGCTATAATCATAAAGATGTGAGAAGTTTCAACTGAATAACTATAAAACTATAGCTATAGCGTATCTCCAAAGGGCAAGTTCAGAGCTTGTCTACTGCGTGTCATGTAATTAAATTAATTATCTCGCCCAAAATATTTGACTTAGCCATGTCAGACTTTTATTATGATTACTTACCTGTGTGCTGATTACACATTTAAAACGAGAGCTTCATCGGCCATCAGCAAAGGAAGCAATGATTTATTCGATAACTGAAAGTGGTGCATTACTATCCCAGCGGCTAGTCGGGAGAGCAGATTTGATCAGGCGTCCCCTTAGCCAACCGCACCGCAGCTTTAAATGTTAGAACGCTGCGCGAGAAAAGGGAGGCCCCAGTTCTCTCCAGACGCTGATTAGCGCACTACCTGTGCCGGGAATCGCGTCGCGTCGGTATCGTTGATATAAACAGCCTCGGATGCAGTAATAAGTTACTCGGGATACGCGTAACCATGAAATCGTTTACGAGTGAAGTGTTAATTTTGGAATGACGTTAATGATCTATCTTCAGTTTGTGTATGTCGTATTTTCACGTGCCGCCGCAGGACAAACATTCTACCATTATTTAGCGTGGCGTTTAATGAACATTATCATCAAATTATGGCGAGCATTCACTTAAACATTTAATTTTAACAGTTATAGTTGCATCAGGGCATTAGACTCTGAACTGCTCTGGTAGTTGGATTGTGTGGATGCTTTTTGGTCTGTGACTTTCAGAATATAGTGAACATTTTAGAGAGAATCGTTTTTGATTGTGAATCCCAGACAATCTCCTAACTCCTCAGAGCTGTAAGCTGTAGCTATAAATGTATTTCTCAGATGAAGTGGGCACTAGGAATTCTAATTACAGGCTTCACGTTTTGCTAATCACTTTCTGGTTGCCAATATTGTAGTTAGAGAGTGTTGAGAACGGCAAACAACAGCATTAAATAAATAATAGGAACATTTAACAATTATTCCACCCACCGCCCCACATGATGACCTCAGAAGTTAAGTCGCATAGTGCTCAGAGCCATTTGAACATTTTTTTTTTTTTTTTTTTTTGTTTTGCTGACATAAGGAAAGTTTCCATCCAATTATCCAATTTCTCATATACAAATAGCAGTTGACCGGCGTTGCCTGGTGAAACGTTGTTTTGATGCCTCGTGTGAGGAGGTGAAATGCGTACCATCACGTTTCCGACTTTCATAGTCGGATTGTAGCCTATCGCGACTGCGGTTATCGTATCGTATCGCCTTGGTCGAGATCCAATGACTGTTAGCAGAATATCGAATCGGTGGGTTCAGGAGGGTAATGCGGAACGCCGTGCTGGATCCCAACGGCCGCGTATCACTCGCAGTCGAGATGACAGGCATCTTATCCACATGGCAGAAACGGATCGTGCAGCAACATCTCTATCCCTGAGTCAACAGATGGGGACGTTTGCAAGACAACAACCATCTGCACGAACAGTTTGACGACGTTTGCAGCATCATGGACTATCAGCTCGGAGACCATGGCTGCAGTTACCCTTGACGCTGCATCACAGACAGGAGCGCTTGTGTTGGTGTACTCAACGACGAACCTGGGTGCACGAATGACAAAACGTCATTTTTTTCGGATGAATCCAGGTACTGTTTACAGCATCATGATGGTCGCATCCATGTTTGGCGACATCGCGGTGAACGAACATTGGACGCGTGTATTCGTCATCGCGATACTGGCGTATCACCCGGCGTGATGGTATGGCGTGCCATTGGTTACACATCTCGGTCACCTCTTGTTCGCATTGACGGCACTTTGAACAGTGGACGTTACATTCCAGATGTGTTACGACCCGTGGCTCTACCCTTCATTCGATTCCTGCGAAACCCTACATCTCAGCAGGATAATGCACGACCGCATGTTATAGGTCCTGTACGGGCCTTTCTGGATACAGAAAATGTTCGACTGCTCCCTGGCCAGCACATTCTCCAGATCTCTCACCAATTGAAAACATCTGGTCAATGGTGGTCGAGCAACTGGCTCGTCATAATACGCCAGTCACTAATCTTGATGAGCTGTGGTATCGTGTTGAAGCTGCATGGGTAGCTGTACCTGTACACTCCAACCAAGCTCTGTTTGACTCAATGCCCAGTCGTATCAAGGCCGTTATTACGGCCAGAGGTGGTTGTTCAGGGTACTGAATTCTCAGGATCTATGCACCCAAATTGCGTGAAAATGTAATCACATGTCAGTTCTAGTATAATATATTTGTCCAATGAATACCTGTTTATTATCTGCATATCTTCTTGGTGTAACAATTTTAATGTCCAGTACTGTACACACTCCGCAAGCCACAGTTCGGTGCATGGCAGACGGCACCATTTACCTCTATTAGACGTTTCATTTCCAGTTCCAGTCGCAGGAAGAGCGAGGGAAATACAACTGTCTGTATGCCTTCGTATGAGTCCTAATTTCTCGTATCTTATCTGCGTTGTCCTTACGCGAAATGTATATTGGCGGCAGTAGTATCGTTCTGAAGTCAACTTCACATGTTGTTTCTTTAAATTTCTCAATAGTGTTCCTCGAAAAGAACATTGCCTTCCTTCCAGGGATTCCGATTTGAGTTTCCGAAGCGTCTCTTTAATACCTGTGTGCTGTTCGAACATGCGATAGCAAATCTAGCAGCCCGCCTCCGAATTGCGTCGAAGCCTTCCTTCAATCCGACCTCGTACGGATTCCAAACACACGAGCAGTACTCAAGAAATGGTCTTCCTTACAGATGAACAACACATTCCTAAAAATTCTCCCAATAAAGCGGAGTCGTCCATTTGCCTTCCCTACCACAATCCTCACACGCACGTTCCATTTCATATCGATTTGCAACGTTAGGCCCAGATATTTATACGACGTGACTGTGTCAAGCAGGACACTAATAATGCTGTCTGTTTTTCCTACTCATCGGCAGTAACTTACATTTTTCTACATTTCGAGCTAGCTGCCATTTATCACGCGAGCTAGAAAGTTGGTCTAAGTCGTCTTGTATCTTCCTACATTCACTCATCTTCGACACTTTCCCGTACACCACAGCATCATCAGAAAACAACCGCGGATGCCAGATCATTTATGCATACAGAAAATAGTAGGGTTCCTGGGGCACTCCTGACGATACCTTTGTCTCTGATAACTGGTTCTATTACTTAAAAAGTGTTCGAGTCACTCAAATATCGGGGAACTTACATCTTATGCTCGTAACTTGGTTAAACGTCTGCAGTGGGACGTCGAATTAAACGGCTTTCGGTAATCTAGGAATGTGGAAACTGCTGGTTGTCCTTCACCCATGGTTCGCAAGATATCATGTGAGAAAATGGCAAGCTGAGTTTCGCACGAGCGACGCTTTAGAAATCCGTGCTGGTTTGTGGACAAAAGTTTTTCGTCCTAAGGAAATTTAATTATTCGGACTCAGAATATGTTCACGAATTCTGCAGGATATTGATCGTTTTTGAGGAGGTCCTTTGTTTTACCGTTCTTGTATACAGATATCACCGCGCTTTTTCTAATCACTTGAGAGTTTGCGCCGGGCGAGAGATTTGTGATAAATACAAGTTAAGTAAGGGGCCAATCCGTAGATTACTCTATGTAAAACCAAACTGTGATTCCATCCGCAACTGACGACTTATTTACTTTCCACTGTTTCAGTTATTTCTCTACACGAGGAATGCTAATTACTGTGTCGTCCATAGGGACTCTCTGCAATGTTATATATGGTCGATTCTCCTGCATGAACGATTTTTTAAACATCTAATTTAAAATTTTAATATCATCATCACTTCCAACTTGACGTAAGTACTAGCGCAAATGCAAACGTAAAACAACCACAATTTATGTACGGATAATTTTACTAACGCTGTTTAGCAGGTCATCTGATAAAGGCAATAAGCCGAAACAGGCCTGTCGTCTAAAATATTAAAAAAACAAATTACCTTATTGCAGCTGGCGTGGAGCATTCATTTCCATAATGTCATATATCGACGTATACTACGCTGTGGGCACAGAAGAACGTAAAATTTTAATTTATTGCCCTGGAGGAAAGTTTTCGCCCTCAAATTATTCTGGGGACCCAGAACTGGCTGTAGCCCGAAGTAGGAAGCTCTGAAATATTTAGCGAGACATGCACGTGTATCGGAAAGATCGATTAGACGCAATGAGAGGAGGAATGTTAAAATACATCGCGATAGATAAAAATATTGTCGCTGTTGAGGTGGTCCCTTATAACAGGTCTTGGTGAGTTCAAGTCATTTGTTGAATGTTTTTACCAGTTACCCGATGCCGCCACGACAGTTTTAGAGTCATTCAAAGAAAGTCAACGCTCAGTAGCAATATTAGTTAGAGGCGACTTTAACCTATCGAGTATAGGTTGGAGTGTCTATGGAGTCATTGCAGGGGGTAAAGACAAACAGTTTTTTTCCGAAAACTGTCTTGAACAGAGAGTTAGATGACGCTCAATCTGCGGAAATATTTCAGACCCTGTGGCTACAAACAGGCCTGATCTTATCGACGGTATCGGTATAGAGAGAGGGATTAGAGATGATGATGTCATCAAAATGACGATGGTTACTAAAGTTAATAATCAAGAAGCCTAGGACAGTATTTTTGTTAGAAGGATTAGATTAGCATTTGTTAGCATCCCACTTACAAGGGGACCGCGCCTACCATTCGTCACCGATTTGGTCCAAATTTATTGTATACGCAGGACTAGGGTAGAAATGAAAGCGACGGAAGTGAGGGTTCTAGAAAGCCAAACGATTAGAAAACAAGAGCAGGAAAACAAAAGCAGGAAAACAAAAAGGAGGATACACGATGACTTACATAAAATTTCTAGTTTCTGTGATGAATGGCAGCTATCTCTAAACATAGAAAAATGTAAAATAATGCAGATGAGTACGAAAAAATCCTGTAATGTTCAAATGTCGTATTACGCTATAAGTCACACAAATCTAAAGGCTGTAAATTCAACTAATTACTTATGGATTACAATTACAAATAACCTAAATTGGAGCGATCACATAGATAATATTGTGGGTAGAGCAAACAAAAGACGGCGATTCACTGGCAGAACACTTAGAAGGTGCAACAGGTCTACTAAAGAGACTGCTTACACTACGCTTGTCAGCCCTATTCTGGAGTACTGCTATGCGGTGTGGGATCCGCATAAGGTGAGACTGACGGATGACATCGAAAAAGTACGAAGAAGGACAGCTCGTTTTGTATTATCGCGAAATAGGGGAGATAGTGTCACGGACATGATACGTGAATTGGAGTGGCAATTATTAAAACAAAGGCGTTTTTCGTTGCGACGGGATCTTCTTAAGAAATTTCAATCACCAGTGTTCTCTTCCGATTGCAGAAACATTCTGTTGGCATCCACCTACATAGGGAGAAATGATCATCACGATAAAATGAGAGAAATCAGGGCTCGCACAGAAAAATTTAAGTGCTCGTTTTTCCCGCGTGCCGTTCGAGAGTGGAACGGTAGAGAGACAGCTTGGTTCAAATGGCTCTGAGCACTATGGGACTTAACATCTATGGTCATCAGTCCCGTAGAACTTAGAATTACTTAAACCTAACTAACCTAAGGACAGCATACAACACCCAGTCATCTCGAGGCAGAGAAAATCCCTGACCCCGCCGGGAATCGAACCCGGGAACCCGGGCGTGGGAAGCGAGAACGCTACCGCACGACCACGAGCTGCGGACGAGAGACAGCTTGAAGGTGGTTCATTGAACCCTCTGTCAGGTACTTTATTGTAAATAGCAGAGTAATCACGTAGATGTAGATGTAGTAAATGTTACTTGACCCAGTCACGACGATTAAATATCTAGGCGTAATGATTCTTCGGCCGTTAATTTACATTACGCGTAAGGATTACAAACATAATATTAGAGAAATTAGGGCTCGTACGGAGGCAAATTGACGGCCGTGTTTCCCTAGTTCTGTTTGTGACTGGAATAGGAAAGGAGATGACTAGAAGTGGTAAAAGGTACCCACCGCCTAGCACCATGCGGTGGCTTGCGGAATACGTGTGTAGATGCAGATGTGGAATTCCAAAAGCATACATCAGTAACGCAAATGCCTGTAACAGGGAAACGTAGTGCTGACGCCGTGAAACCTGTACTACGGAGCGAAGGAAGAAAGACAGTTGGTCGGATGAGTCCTGTTTTACACTGTTTCAAACTTCGAGTTGCGTCCCAAGAGCGAAACATGGCGGGGATACGGTGGTGATTTGGGGAGCCATATCGTGGTATCGCATGGGCGCCCTGGGTGTTCTGCAAGGCCGCATTTCTGCCGAGGATTATGCGACCATTTTAGGCGATCGGGTAGAATGTTTACTCCCCAAAAGTGATGCTGCGTTCCAGGAAAACGCTGCTCCAGTTCACACAGTTCGCATAGTCCAGGACAGGTGTTTATGCGCGGAGATGAACTGTCGCATCTCCAAAAATGGTTCAAATGGCTCTAGGCACTATAGGACTTAACATCTGAGGTCATCAGTCACCTACACTTAGAACTGCTTAAACCTAACTCACATAAGGTTCAAATGGCTCTGAGCACTATGGGACTTAACATCTTTGGTCATGAGTCCCCTAGAACTTAGAACTACTTAAACCTAATTAACCAAAGGACAGCACACAACACCCAGCCATCACGAGGCAGAGAAAATCCCTGACCCCGCCGGGAATCGAACCCGGGAACCCGGGCGTGGGAAGCGAGAACGCTACCGCACGACCACGAGATGCGGGCAATTCACATAAGGACATCACACACATCCGTGCCAGAGGCAGGATTCGAACCTGCGACCGTAGCAGCAGCGCGGTTCCGGCCTGAAGCGCTTAGAACCGCTCGGTCACAGCGGCCGGCCATCGCATCTCCACTCAAGACCACAGTTACTGGATCTCAGTATTATTGAGAGTTTGTGGTGTACTTTGAAGAGGAGGTAGCGTGATCGGAATCCACCTCCATCACCGTTACCAGAACTTGCAACTATTTTGCACAAAGAATCGTGAAAGGTTCCCTTGAAAACCATACAGGATCTGTGCTTATCGATTCGGAGACGACCGGAAGATATTTTTGAATACCAAAGGTTTTCCTATACTGTGTTGGGCATGGGAATGTGTTGCGTTTTTGGTGTTTCCATGTTGTTGTTTTTGTGGTCTTCAATTCTGAGAATGGTTTGATGCAGTTCTCCATGTAAATGTTACTTGACCCAGTCATGACGATTAAATATCCAGGCGTAATGATTCTTCGGCCGTTAATTTACATTACGCGTAAGGATTACAAACATAGTATTAGAGAAATTAGGGCTCGTACGGAGGCAAATTGACGGCCGTGTTTCCCTAGTTCTGTTTGTGACTATCCTGTGCAAGCTTCTACATCTCCCAGTACTTACTGCAACCTACATCCTTCTGAATCTGCTTAGCGTATTCATCTCTTGGTCTCCCTCTACGATTTTTAGCCTCCACGCTGACCTGCAATGCTAAATTTGTGATCCCTTGATGCCTCAGAACATGTCCTACGAACCGGTCCCTTCTTCTTGTCAAGTTGTGCCATAAACTCCTCTTCTCCCCAATCCTATTCAATACCTCCTCATTAGTTATGTGATGTACCCATCAAATCTTCAGCATTCTTCTGTAGCACCACATTTCTAAAGCTTCTATTCTCTTCTTGTCTAAACTATTTATCGTCCACTTTTCACTTCCATACATGGCTACACTCCATACAAATACTTTCAGAAACGACTTCCTGACACTTAAATCTACACACCATGTTAACAAATTTCTCTTCTTCAGAAACGCGCCGGCCGGAGTGGCCGAGCGGTTCTAGGCGATAGTCTGGAACCGCGCGACCGCTACGGTCGCAGGTTCGAATCCTTCCTCGGGCATGGATGTGTGTGATGTCCTTAGGTTAGTTAGGTTTAAGTAGTTCTAAGTTCTAGGGGACTGGTGACCACAGCAGTTAAGTCCCATAGTGCTCAGAGCCATTTGAACCATTTGAACCATTCAGAAACGCTTTCCTTGCCATTGCCAGTCTACATTTTACATGCTCTCTACTTCGACCATCATCAGTTATTTTGCTCCCCAAATAGCAAAAGTCCTTTACTACTTTAAGTGTCTCATTTCCTAATTTAATTCCTTCAGCATCACCCGACTTAATTCGACTACATTCCAATATCCTCGTTTTGCTTTTGTTGATGATCATCTTATATCCTCCTTTCAAGACATTGTCCATTCCGTTCAACTGCTCTTCCAAGTCCTTTGCTGTCTCTGACAGAATTACAATGTCATCGGCGAACCTCAAAGTTTTTATTTCTTCTCCATGGATTTTAATATCTACTCCGAATTTTTCTTTTGTTTCCTTTACTGCTTTCTCAATATACAGATTGAATAACATCTGGGAGAGGCTACAACCCTGTTTCACTCCCTTCCCAACCGCTGCTTCCCTTTCATGCCCCTCTACTCTTATAACTGCCATCTGGTTTCTGTACAAATTGTAAATAGCCTTTAGCTCCCTGTGTTTTACCCCTGCCACCTTTAGAATTAGAAAGAGAGTATTCCAGTCACCATTGTCAAAAGCTTTCTCTAAGTCTACAAATGCCAGAAACGTAGGTTTGCCTTTCCTTAATCTATTTTCTAAGATAAGTCGTAAGGTCAGTATTGCCGGACGTGTTCCAACATTTCTACGGAGGTGTACTTTTGTCAAACCCTGTATTGCAGAACATAACTGCCGGTCAGCATTTAAATGTTGTATAAAGGGTGTGATATAGGTATAATTCCGTGCTCACTGCTTTTGTATAGTTAAAAACATTAAACTTCTATCGTTCGCTAAAAAGTTAAATTCAAGAAATCATACAGGCTATGAGCCACCCGTGAGGAAAGCTGAACTCTTCGCATTAATTAAGGGCATTATTCTTTTGCAAGAAAATGTGTTTGCTCTCTCCAGTTCCCACCAAACAATCCAAGCCTAAGTGACACAGAAATAATCTGGAGATTCTGGCAAAAAAAGAAAGTTCGTAGTCGTAATGTGTCGGCGAAGAATCTGTATTACAGTCGGTCACTGAAATGACACAAAGTTTATCTACGGACAGATTTAACTGATTTAGCGACAAGACGCCCCTACGGTGCAATAAGCCAAGTCTCGTACCAGTTATGGAAAGGAATATCTACTTTCTTTGTTTACTGTGGTTCCCTAATTCAGTGTGGCGTCCAGATGTTTAGCGCATGGCAGAACACCACTTGTAAAAATAATGTAATGTACTCTGCTACCATCTTCATCTCTCTTACCTCTTCGGCAGTCACATTGGCCCTGCCACTTCGATCCGGTCTCGACTCTGGCAATGCAGTAAGTATGCATCAATAAACTTTTCACAACCCCGAGATTATCACGTCCAATCGTTCGCTGTCTACGTTTTGTTGCCAAGATAGTACAAAAGCACAATGCGCTGCTTTGACATTGTATAGAAATGTAATACCCTGGACGCCAATGAAATGTAACATACCAGTTTTTCCCATTTACAACGGTAACACGCAGAGGAGGAAGTATTATTTAAAAGATTTAGCAAAAGTGGTCCTGCAAGTATTCTGGACATATTATATGACGATACCAACAATTTTCTGCAAATGGAATACGATTTTATTATTTGTAATTGTACAGCACAGCAACTACATAGAAAGTGCACTGAATGTCCAGTCTATTGCCGAGAGAAGACGCGACGCGACGGCTGCTCGCCAATGCAACCTTTGTTTACTCATTCTGGCCGAGCTTTTAGAAGTCAACAGAATTCTAAGTAAAGACGAAACACTAAATATGAATACAGAACACGAAAGCCATAGCAAATTTTTCTTTCCGTACGGGAAAGAATGTCTCAATGTTATAAAGTACTAGAGGACTTAGAAAAGGAGGGTACACATTATTATCATAGGCCAAGTAACTATTACCGAATGTTGCTCTACACTTCAGAGTGAAACAAGTCCCTGAAACTATTTTTCAACGTTGTCTGCAAGTCCCTACAAACAAAGGACGGATCGTTCTGTGAATCGTTCAACTCCTCGGCGACAGCAATCCACTACTTGAACACAGCAGAATTGTGTTTGCAGGAAACCTAGAACATGTCCTCTCTTCTGACAAGGCGCCACTCTTGTTGCACAGTGCTATTACGAGGGCAGTTCAATAAGTAATGCAACACATTTTTTTTCTGAAACAGGGGTTGTTTTATTCAGCATTGAAATACACCAGGTTATTCCCCAATCTTTTAGCTACACCACACTATTTTTCAGCGTAATCTCCATTCAATGCTACGGCCTTACGCCAACTTGAAATGAGGGCCTCTATGCCTGCACGGTACCATTCCACTGGTCGATGTCGGAGCCAACGCCGTACTGCATCAATAACTTCTTCATCATCCGCGTAGTGCGTCCCACGGATTGCGTCATTCATTGGGCCAAACATATGGAAATCCGACGGTGCGAGATCGGGGCTGTAGGGTGCATGAGGAAGAACAGTCCACTGAAGTTTTGTGAGCTCCTCTCGGGTGCGAAGACTTGTGTGAGGTCTTGCGTTGTCATGAAGAAGGAGAAGTTCGTTCAGATTTTTGTGCCTACGAACACGCTGAAGTCGTTTCTTCAATTTCTGAAGAGTAGCACAATACACTTCAGAGTTGATCGTTTGACCATGGGGAAGGACATCGAACAGAATAACCCCTTCAGCGTCCCAGAAGACTGTAACCATGACTTTACCGGCTGAGGGTATGGCTTTAAACTTTTTCTTGGTAGGGGAGTGGGTGTGGCGCCACTCCATTGATTGCCGTTTTGTTTCAGGTTCGAAGTGATGAACCCATGTTTCATCGCCTGTAACAATCTTTGACAAGAAATTGTCACCCTCAGCCACATGACGAGCAAGCAATTCCGCACAGATGGTTCTCCTTTGCTCTTTATGGTGTTCGGTTAGACAACGAGGGACCCAGCGGGAACAAACCTTTGAATATCCCAACTGGTGAACAATTGTGACAGCACTACCAACAGAGATGTCAAGTTGAGCACTGAGTTGTTTGATGGTGATCCGTCGATCATCTCGAACGAGTGTGTTCGCACGCTCCGCCATTGCAGGAGTCACAGTTGTGCACGGCCGGCCCGCACGCGGGAGATCAGACAGTCTTGCTTGACCTTGCGGCGATGATGACACACGCTTTGCCCAACGACTCGCCGTGCTTTTGTCCACTGCCAGATCACCGTAGACATTCTGCAAGCGCCTATGAATATCTGAGATGCCCTGGTTTTCCGCCAAAAGAAACTCGATCACTGCCCATTGTTTGCAACGCACATCCGTTACAGACGCCATTTTAACAGCTCCGTACAGCGCTGCCACCTGTCGGAAGTCAATGAAACTATACGAGACGAAGCGGGAATGTTTGAAAATATTCCACAAGAAATTTCCGGTGTTTTCAACCAAAATTGGCCGAGAAAAAAAATGTGTTGCATTATTTATTGAACTGCCCTCGTAGTATGGGTCGACATGTGTAACTTACTTTTTGAAGTCCCCTCGTAGATAAACAGTTAGCAGACATCTTGTAGGCGTCAAGTTAACGAACTACGAAAATTTGTAGTCAGTAACACAAATGAATCCATGGATTTTGCTAATTCCAAAGATGATGTTAGTAACGAGCCGGCTGCGATGGCCGAGCGGTTCTAGGTGCTTCAGTCCGGAACAGTGCTGCTGCTACGGTCGCAGGTTCGAATCCTGCCTCGGGCATGGATGTGCGTGACGTCCTTAGGTTAGTTAGGTTTAAATACACTCCTGGAAATGGAAAAAAGAACACATTGACACCGGTGTGTCAGACCCACCATACTTGCTCCGGACACTGCGAGAGGGCTGTACAAGCAATGATCACACGCACGGCACAGCGGACACACCAGGAACCGCGGTGTTGGCCGTCGAATGGCGCTAGCTGCGCAACATTTGTGCACCGCCGCCGTCAGTGTCAGCCAGTTTGCCGTGGCATACGGAGCTCCATCGCAGTCTTTAACACTGGTAGCATGCCGCGACAGCGTGGACGTGAACCGTATGTGCAGTTGACGGACTTTGAGCGAGGGCGTATAGTGGGCATGCGGGAGGCCGGGTGGACGTACCGCCGAATTGCTCAACACGTGGGGCGTGAGGTCTCCACAGTACATCGATGTTGTCGCCAGTGGTCGGCGGAAGGTGCACGTGCCCGTCGACCTGGGACCGGACCGCAGCGACGCACGGATGCACGCCAAGACCGTAGGATCCTACGCAGTGCCGTAGGGGACCGCACCGCCACTTCCCAGCAAATTAGGGACACTGTTGCTCCTGGGGTATCGGCGAGGACCATTCGCAACCGTCTCCATGAAGCTGGGCTACGGTCCCGCACACCGTTAGGCCGTCTTCCGCTCACGCCCCAACATCGTGCAGCCCGCCTCCAGTGGTGTCGCGACAGGCGTGAATGGAGGGACGAATGGAGACGTGTCGTCTTCAGCGATGAGAGTCGCTTCTGCCTTGGTGCCAATGATGGTCGTATGCGTGTTTGGCGCCGTGCAGGTGAGCGCCACAATCAGGACTGCATACGACTGAGGCACACAGGGCCAACACCCGGCATCATGGTGTGGGGAGCGATCTCCTACACTGGCCGTACACCACTGGTGATCGTCGAGGGGACACTGAATAGTGCACGGTACATCCAAACCGTCATCGAACCCATCGTTCTACCATTCCTAGACCGGCAAGGGAACTTGCTGTTCCAACAGGACAATGCACGTCCGCATGTATCCCGTGCCACCCAACGTGCTCTAGAAGGTGTAAGTCAACTACCCTGGCCAGCAAGATCTCCGGATCTGTCCCCCATTGAGCATGTTTGGGACTGGATGAAGCGTCGTCTCACGCGGTCTGCACGTCCAGCACGAACGCTGGTCCAACTGAGGCGCCAGGTGGGAATGGCATGGCAAGCCGTTCCACAGGACTACATCCAGCATCTCTACGATCGTCTCCATGGGAGAATAGCAGCCTGCATTGCTGCGAAAGGTGGATATACACTGTACTAGTGCCGACATTGTGCATGCTCTGTTGCCCGTGTCTATGTGCCTGTGGTTCCGTCAGTGTGATCATGTGATGTATCTGACCCCAGGAATGTGTCAATAGTTTCCCCTTCCTGGGACAATGAATTCACGGTGTTCTTATTTCAATTTCCAGGAGTGTAGTTATAAGTTCTAGGGGACTGATGACCTCAGATGTTAAGTCCAATAGTGCTCACAGCCATTTGAACCATTTTTTTTGTTAGTAACGTGTCGATTAATCATGGTGATATAAGATTCTGTATTGTGAGGATATACAACGTGTAAGATTCCAACCCTGTCACACAATTTAATGAATGACGCCGCTGCACTATGGCTAATTGTAAACAGTGCATCTGATCTATATCGACTGAGTCCTCTCGATATGAAGATCGCCCCCCACCAACTCAGATGTGTAGTGGGAAACTGTGTGCAATGGAAATGATTTAGGAATTGGTTGCTCCAATAAATGAGTCGAGGGTGTGATCCTGGCCAAAATTATTAGTAATAAACACAGTTGTAGGTTTCATCTAACTACTAAAATCAAATATGGATCTACTTTCACCATAGTTTAGTATTAAAAATTCAAAACTCAAACACAAACATGATTAAGAAATGATACAGTAAATTCTCCAAACCAACCAAGATAAGGGAACACTGAAACACAACTTCATACAGTAAATTCAATTAAATACAATCACTAAATGGCAAAGTCATCATTTAAGAAATAGTGAAAAAATCTGGTACTTAATGCGTGCTCCACCGAAGTAAGTCAGCCGCGTGGTTCCGTATCAGGCATAATGATTGCATCGATCTACTGAGGGGGTAAAGGAAATCACATGCAGGAACCCCAAGAGCCTGAATCATGGGTGAGTGTGAGGTACCTCTTTTTTGCAGATAGAGCGATTTTTTTTTATTTCCAGTTTTTCTGTCTCACATAAGTGAAGTGAATGTATCAGCGCTGCATTACATACAGAATAAGGAACAAGCGGTAGGTTCTCACGCTAACAAGTAGAGGAGGTTGGGCCTTTGGCGCTTTCAGAGACAGTGGGACGAGGTGCCGATGCAGAAATTGCTCGGGACGTCAGAAAAGAGATATGTAGGGAAAGTACATTTATTCTGGCCCGAATCAAGTACGTGCTACTAATAATTGTTTGCTAACGAAGGTTGCCTCTTGCCACTCAGACATGAGGAGGAGTCTACGGTGCCGCGCGGGATTAGCCGAGCGGTCTGAGGCCGCTGCAGTCATGGACTGTGTGGCTGATCCCGGCGGAGGTTCGAGTCCTCCCTCGGGCATGGGTGTGTGTGTTTGTCCTTAGGATAATTTAGGTTAAGTAGTGTGTAAGCTTAGGGACTGATGACCTTAGCAGTTAAGTCCCATAAGATTTCACATACATTTGAACATTTTTTGAGTCTACGGTCGTAAATATTATCTTTCAGTAATTTTACAACGCCGGAAAACGTAGATAATAATAAATAAATGAATAAATTTGGCATATCCGAAGATATACGATCTTATACGAACTATACCGACTGTATGCTCAAGCCGGCCGCGGTGGTCTCGCGGTTCTAGGCGCTCAGTCCGGAACCGCGCGACTGCTACGGTCGCAGGTTCGAATCCTGCCTCGGGCATGGATGTGTGTGATGTCCTTAGGTTAGTTAGGTTTAAGTAGTTCTAGGTTCTACGGGACTGATGACCTCAGATGTTAAGACCCATAGTGCTCAGAGCCATTTGAACCATTTGTATGCTCAAGTTACTGTGCATCATAGTAGGCAGTCGTCGATAGGATACCTTTCGATGTACTTACGCCGTACATCATGCTGTTGTACCGTTAATAGTTAGCTTATAATCATCGTGAACAAGTTCATTTTACTGCGTTTCTGAAATAAATGCACCATAATTGCATCCTGTATAAGAATTACTTGCACAAAGAAACTTCCTCGTGTTTCATTACATAAAACATCGACAGTGGTACTGCACTTTCAGAATCTGATAGCACCGCTACGACTCTGCAAGGGAACATAAAGCTACGAAAGCATCTTCACATATCAGGTAGGAAGAATTCCTATGAGGCGGCTCACTGAATAGATTCAAGGACGAACTGGTTTAATTATCGCCATACGTGGATGAGAAAGTGCGGCCAGTTGTACTGTAAGCCCCTTATATCACCATCTATGAAATCAGTGGCTAAACTGTGACATTTCTGCAGATTGAGTACGAGTGGGGGGTTCTTGCATTAGCCATCGGATATCAAACCTATTTCCTAACAAAAACCCCTCAGCTTTAGAAAGAAACGCGCCTATAACTATCTTATCACTCTCATCTCGCATTCACCTTGACAGTGTGAACTTACTATAATTCTTTGTCACGAGAAAGTAGACTGCACCCACCGGCCAGAGATTTTGGCCTAGCTAAGGCGGCCTCCCGTCTACATGTCTCTCTACCAGAAGCCCCTAAGTAAGTAGTAGTAGTAAGTCTCAGAAATGTCGCTCCTCCGAGCTCTCCGCGGAGAGAGCCGCAAAAATACCTATTTGTCTATTAGGAAGTTAGTTAGACAAGCTTCCAGTGGAGTACTACGTAACAAACCCTGCCCTCACTACCCTGAAAAGTTTATTGCTCCGCTAGTCAATCTCTAATTTTTCCAACTTAAACAAATTCTTACAATTTGTTAAAAAACTACCACTCTCAAGGAATTCTGTGGCTTAGACTATTGCGAGGAAACCCACTTTTTCTTTTCTTTGAAAGCAGCGTTCGACATCCCACTCTCTCTACTTTTTAGGTACTGCCCAACCATCGTATGTCTCACTCTCCTCTTCAGAAATTTGGTTAACAACCTATTTGGCCCCGACAACAGAACGTCACGCTGGCTTTTTTCAAAGCAGGTCCAGCCTTCCGCATGTTTTTCAGTCTTATGGACCAGGCATGATGTTATCTGCCGTTCCGTCTGCCGGCACTCTGTTCTTTTATGACCAGAATCTGGCCTGTGTCCACAAACACAGCGGGGGCAGCTTGATTGAACAGGACTAGGCGTAAGGAAATCCACATATCTCCCTCAGTTGCAGCTATTTCTTTATTCCACATTGTGTGGCTTGTATGCTGCACATCTGTTCAGTTCTACAAAAAAAGTCACTTTGCTCCGCCAACGCGGCGCCTATAGTACAATCGTCAGTAGGGCGGTAGTCAACCCCTGGAACTTGGCCTACCAGGGGCAGGGCAGCTGCCCTGTGGCCGCGGCGGTGCTCTTAGAACTCAAGTCAGGCAGTCCCTAGCTGACCTCCACCTTCTAACAGGACGACCGTTGCAGCAATGATTCACTGAGATTCGTCTAATTTACCAGCCTAGGACAACACACAGACAAAATACTCAAGTCATAGGATCTACATCTACATCTACATTATTACTCTACAATTCACAATTAAGTGCCTGTCAGAGGGTTCATCAAACCACCTTTAAGCTACTTCTCTACCGTTCACTATCGAACAGCGCTCGGGAAAAACGAACACTTAAATCTTTCCGTGCGAGCTCTGATTTCTCTTATTTTCTTATGCTGGTCATTTCTCCATATATTGGTGGGCACCAACAAAATATTTTCACACTCTGAGGAGAAAGATGGTGACTGAAATTACATGAGAGGGTCCTGTCGCAGCAATGTTTTAATGACTATCATCCCAATTCGTGTACAGATCCGTGGCACTCTCTCCCTTATTTCGTGACAATAATTAGAGGGAAGTTATGATCACCGCAATCATCGGTGTCCCACTTGACTATACATCATTGCATTACTCGAGCAAGAGACAAAAATCTAGCTGAGGTTTGAATGGAGAGTGTATAACAGTAATAAAAGTAATGAAACGATGGATTTTATCCTGACGTATTTCAAATGTTCCATTCGGAATCTCACAAGAATAAATTCAGCCGACAATGACAGCATATGGTACAGTGCTACAGATGCAAAAAACACAATGAGAAAGTAATAGTAGGCACTTCAGTACACAGAAGAGTGTTCTCTCTATATGTACTGAATTTAAAAAAAAAAATTGTCACTTCATATCTGATAATTCAGTTATCCATCATCTAAGCAAATATTCGTACGAAGGGCATCCGCTACTGTGTGTTATGCATTTCACAATAGACCATCTCAGTCCAAATGTCTATAATCTACCCCTCTTACAAGGGAACCTCCCCATCGCACCCCCCTCAGATTTAGTTATAAGTTGGCACAGTGGATAGGCCTTGAAAAACTGAACACAGATCAATCGAGAAAACGGGAAGAAGTTGTGTGGAACCATGAAAAAAATTAGTAACATATACCAACTGGGTAGTCCATGCGCAAGATAGGTAACATCAAGGCAAACGTGAGCTTAGGAGCGCCGTGGTCCCGTGGTTAGCGTGAGTAGTTACAAAACAAGAGGTCGTTGTTTCAAATCTTCCCTCACCCGAGAATTTTACTTTCCTTACTTTCGCAAAGTTATGATATGTCCGTTCGTTCATTGACGTCTCTGTTCACTGCAATAAGTTTATTGTCTGTGTTTTGCGACCGCACCGCAAAACCGTGCGATTAGTAGACAAAAGGACGTGCCTCTCCAATGGGAACCGAAAACATTTGATCGCAAGGTCATAGGTCAACCGATTCCTCCACGGGAAAACACGTCTGATATATTCTATACGACACTGGTGACGGCATGTGTGTCACATGACAGGAATATGTTGTCGACCCACCTAACTTGTACACTTGGCGAATGGGTAAAAAGATTCTTCTACCGTGCCCGATTTAGCTATTCTTGTGGATGTGATAATCACTCCCAAAAAAGTGATGAAAACATAAGAGTTTGTCACATAAACTGAAAATAAAAAACTAAAGTTTTCAATTGAGGGAAGACTTGAACCAAGGACCTCTCGTTCCACAGCTGCTAACGCTAACCACGGGACCACTGCGCTCCTGAGCTCACATTGTACTTGATGTTGCATATCTTGCACATGGACTACTCAGTTTGTATATTTTGCTTATTCTTTCATAGTTCCACACAACTTCTCCCTGTTTTTTCGATTGATCTGTGTTCAGTTTTTCAAGGCCTCTCCACTGTGCCAACGTATAACTAAATCTGATGGGGGTGCGATGGGGAGGTTCCCTTGTTAGTAGAAAAGATGAGTTAAAAATTTCAAATCAGGTACAAGACCAAAATAAACCCATGCATGCAACCGAAATTTCACGCGTGAGTAAAGTGAACACCGACAACACAGTGTAAATAGCCTACTGTCTATTAAAATTGCTACACCACGAAGATGACGTGCTACAGACGCGAAATTAAATCGACAGGAAGAAGATGCTGTGATATGCAAATGATTAGCTTTTCAGTGCATTCACACAAGGTGGGCGCCGGTGGCGACACTTACAACTTGCTGACATGAGGAAAGTTTCCAACCGATTTCTCATACACAAACATAAGTTGACCGGCGTTGCCTGGTGAAACGTTGTTGTGATGCCTCGAGTAAGGAGGATAAATGCGTACCACAACGTTTCCGACTTTGATAAAGGTCGAATTGTAGCCTATCCCGATTGCGGTTTGTCGTATCGCGACATTGCTGCTCGCGTTGGTCGAGATCCAGTGACTGTTAGCAGAATATGGAATCTGTGGGTTCAGGAGGGTAATACGGAACGCCGTGCTGGATCCCTACGGCCTCGTATCGCTAGCAGCCGAGATGACAGGCATCTTATCCGCCTGGATGTAACGGATCGTGCAGCCATGCCTCGATCCCTGAGTCAACAGATGGGGACGTTTACAAGACAACAACCATCTGCACGAACAGTTCTACGACGTTTGTAGCAGCATGGACTATCAGCTCGGAGACCATGGCTGCGGTTACCCTTGACGCTGCATCACAGATAGGAGCGCCTGTGATGGTGTACTCAACGACTAACATGGGTGCACGAATGGCCAAATGTCATTTTTTCGGATGAATCCAGGTTCTGTTTACAGCATCATGATGGTCGCATCCGTGTTTGGCGACATCGCGGTGGACTCACATTGGAAACGTGTATTCGTCATCGCCATACTGGCGTATCACCCGGCGTGATGGTATGGGGTGCCATTGGTTACACGTCTCGGTCACCTCCTTTTCGAATTGACGGCACTTTGAACAGTGGACGTTACATTTCAGATGTGTTACGACCCGTGGCTCTACCCTTCATTCGATCCCTGCGAAACCCTACATTTCAGCAGGACAATGGAAGAACGCATGTTGCAGGTCCTGTACGGGGCTTACTGGATACAGAAAATGTTCGACTGCTGCCCTGGCCAGCACATTCTCCAGATCTCTCACTAATTGAAAACGTCTGGCCAATGGTGGTCGAGCAACTGGCTCGTCACAATACACCATTCACTACTCTTGATGAACTGTGGTATCGTGTTGAAGGTGCATGGGCTGCTGTACCTGTACACGCCATCCAAACTCTGTTTGACTCAATGCCCAGGCGTATCAAGGCCGTTATTACGGCCGGAGGCAGTTGTTCTGGGAACTGATTTCTCAGGATTTATGCACCCAGACTGAGTGAAAATGTAATCACATGTCAGTTCCAGTATAATACAGTAGTCCAATGGATAGCCGTTTATCATCTACATTTCATCTTTCATTTCTTCATCTTTATCAATTTTAATGGCCAGTAGTGTATCTCAGACCTCTAACTTACATACTGAACGCATATAAAGGATGAAAGAAAACCAATTAAACATCAGAGAACAAAACGAAAATGAAACTTAACAAACAAAGAACGGTCCCTGAATATGAACAGAAATAAAAGTTACTCGGTAATGACGACAAACAAGTTTAGCTGTGCCAGCAACTTCAGACGTCCCACACAATAACAGAACAGCTTTTCTCACACAAGCAAAGCAATGTCAAAACAAACACTCCTTAGAAAGTTCCTCTAATTAAATCAGGTCTTCGCAGATCCCAATCACTGGTAATGTTAAATGATGACACAGAAACAAACAAATCAAAACAACACAGTAACAAGCGTTTAATTGCAGACCAAAGCTACCAAGACAGAAACGAATATAAAATAAAACTCCACCGAGTCTGAAAATTCATCAGTAATAATACTAAAGGCGTATGAGACTCCGATGAACTAACAATGAAGAACATCGAGAAGCAACCACATGTTATTGTTTTCCGAGTCCTTTGATATATTCCTCCCACCTTTCAGTATTCCTTTTGTAATAGTTATGCACATTCCTACAAGTTTCCATTTTTCCTCCAGCTATAACTGCTTTGCGCCTACCTGGTTTCGGTGAACCTAATTTTGCCTGCATAATATGCTGCATTTTTACATTTTCTCCTTTCATCAGATAAAGTTAATGTCTTGCGTATTGTCTCATTATTTCTGATGGCTTTGTATTTTGCCTAGATTTTGCTCTGCTGCAGTACAGTATTTCAACCCTCAAGGCTACCCATCTGATTCCATTTCATTCATCTCCCGTGTTTCAGTTTTTCAGTCAGTCATAGCCTGATGCTCCATTTGAAAATCCCAACAGCCTTATTTCTTTCACTTATCCAGATCCCCTCTCCTCAATGCCCGATCTTTAAGGAATGTATCTAGTTTTGATCACCATTTCATAACTACTAAATTAAGGTCGGAGTCCAGAATGGCTCCTGGAAATGATTTGCATTTTAAAACGTGGCTTAGAAATCTGTCTTACTAGTACATAATGCACTACTGGCCATTAAAATTGCTACACCAAGAAGAAATGCAGATGATAAACGGGTATTTTCACGTAATTTGGGTGCATAGATCCTGTGAAATCAGTACCCAGAACAACCACCTCTCGCCGTAATAACGGCCTTGACACGCCTGGGCATTGAGTCAAACAGAGCTTCGATGGTGTGTACAGGTACAGCTGCCCATGCAGCTTCAACACGATACCACAGTTCATCAAGAGTAGTGGCTGGCGTATTGTGACGAGCCAGTTGCTCGGCCACCATTGACCAGAAGTTTTCAGTTGGTGGGAGATCTGGAGAATGTGCTGGCCAGGGCAGCAGTCGAACATTTTCTGTATCCAGTAAGCCCCGTACAGGACCTGCAACATGCGTTCTTCCATTGTCCTGCTGAAATGTAGGGTTTCGCAGGGATCGAATGAAGGGTAGAGCCACGTGTCGTAACACATCTGAAATGTAACGTCCACTGTTCAAAGTGCCGTCAATGCGAAAAAGAGGTGACCGAGACGTGTAACCAATGGCATCACATAACATCACGTCGGGTGATACACAAGTATGGCAATGACGAATACACGCTTCCAATGTGTGATCACCGCGATGTCGCCAAACACGCATGCGACCATCATGATGCTGTAAACGGAACCTGGATTCATCCGAAAAAATGACATTTGGCCATTCGTGCACCCAGGTTAGTCGTTGAGTACACCATCGAAGGCGCTCCTATCTGTGATGCAGCGTCAAGGGTAACCGCAGCCATGGTCTCCGAGCTGATAGTCCATGCTGCTACAAACGTCGTCGAACTGTTCGTGCAGATGGTTGTTGTCTTGTAAACGTCCCCATCTGTTGACTCGGGGACCGAGACGTGGCTGCACGATCCGTTACAGCCATGCGGACAAGATGCCTGTCATCTCGACTGCCAGTAATACGAGGCCGTTGGGATCCAGCACGGAGTTCCGTATTACCCTCCTGAACCCACCGATTCCATATTCTGCTAACAGTCATTGGATCTCGACCAACGCGAGCAGCAATATCGCGATACGATAAACCGCAGTCGCGATAGGCTACAATCCGACCTTTATCAAAGTCGGAAACGTGATGGTACGCATTTCTCCTCCTCACACGAGGCATCACAACAACGTTTCACCAGGCAACGCCGATCAACTACTGTTTGTGTATGAGAAATCGGTTGGAAACTTTCCTCATGTCAGCACGTTGTAGGTGTCGCCACGGGTGCCAACCTTGTGTGAATGCACTGAAAAGCTAATCATTTGCATATCACGGTATCTTCTTCCTATCGGTTAAATTTCGCGTCTGTAACACGTCATCATCGTGGTGTAGCAATTTTGATTGCCAGTAGTGTATATTTGACATCTCCTGGTCTCTTCCATCTGTTTCGTATTCTTTCTTGATTCCCAAACCAAGTGCCATAAGGTTATATTGAGCTCTGTGTAGAATGCTATCAGGCGGCTTCCCCTTTCATTCCTTTACCGCAGTGAATATTTTCCTAATATTTTTCAGCCGACCGCTGTGGCCTAGTGGTTATAGGCGCTTCAATCCGGAACCGCGCTGCTGCTACGGTTGCAGTTTCGAATCCTGCCCCAAGTATGGATGTGTGTGATGTCCTCAGGTTAGTTAGCTTTAAGTAGTTCTAAATCTAGAGGACTGATGACCTCAGATGTTGAGTACTATGGTGCTCAGGGCCATTTGAACCATTTGAACCCAACTATTTCATTCTCTCCCCTGCATAGGGATTCGAATGGAGGACTATTTTACCCCCGGAATTTTGTACACAGGACGATGCCATAGTCAATAAACCACGCAGAAGAGCTGTAAGTTCGCGTAAAATGTAGCTACTATATTTGTCCGCTTGCTCTCAGCCATCTTCAGTACCAACACAGCAATGCCACGGTGGCTAATGTTACAAAGTCAAATCAGACAATGATCCAGATTATTTCTCTTGTAACTATTGAAGTGGCTGCTGCTCCTCACACATCCCTCCGATGTGGCTGCCACCTATGGTGCAGCTACTTACATCGCTGAGGCACAGGAGGCATCCTACTGCAATAAGATCCGCTGTTCAGAGGGGAGCAACCACATGTACTTTCACAAAGACATAAATCCGAGATTATATTGATACTTCAAACCCTTGAATACGATATAAATATTGGGTTGTGGGAAGGGAAGGAAATCCAACTCGAGTAAATTTAAGACTGAAACGCATTAAGATACTATGGTTAACATGAATAGAATTGTATCAAAGACCAAAATTTTCAGTCTGAAACAGTACTTAAAGGCAGCGAATACTGACGTAAAATTTCACACTTTCCAAGATATGATGCGTTAATGTAGACACCGTAATATTACTCATGGAGGGAAGATGTGTTGTCGAGTGGTCGGGACATGGCAGCCTAAATCCAGGATCTACATTTCATAAATATTTATACACCAATCGGACCAACTTACAGAACAGAAAGTAGAGACTTATCCAGAGATAAAGTAACCAGACTACTCAACAGTTTACTTACTCAGATTAACATGGAGGGAGATTTTAATTATGTCTTGCAAAAATACTATCAGGTACCAAAAGTTAATTACTTCGAGGAATTCGAAATGTAAGTAGTGAGCGGACACAAAGCAAGCGCGTGAAGTGAGATCCAATGTTAAGCGGCTTGAAGCTGCATAAAAATATTCAGTCCCCCCCCCCCCTCCCTCCGTTATCCAATTAGGCACCACGCAAGGCAGCTAGGTGCCAACACCGACCGCAAGTGATACATTCGCTAGCCAGAATAAACGAGACAACGTCTGCCCACTTCGGTACGGCAATTGGTCGATGTGCTAACGTAGAGGATCGGCAGTGTGGGCATGTCGGGTTTCCTGCAATCTTTCTCAGACGATTTTTAAGAAACAATTCGGTAAAAATTTCGATTCTTTCTCACATTGTAGCTTAATTCGTAATCTTCAGGTGAAGTACCTATAATTCCTTTAATGATCATAGTTATTCTTATATTTCGCATTGAATTAACACTCTGCGCGAAATTAGAATAGATTTCAATGAAAAATATGAGTCGCTAAGAGTTTACATTTGGCATGTTTGATCACACATTGTTGCATATGAAACGTATCTACCATACTAAATTTTGCTTTGAACTTGGGTGAAGATGTACACGGGATGAACAAATATATGGAAGCACCAAAAACACAACACTTTACGATGCCTAACATGGTGTAGGAAAACCTTTGGCATTCAAAACAGCTTCAACTCATCTCGCTTTGGATAAACACAGGTCTTGTATGGTACCTGAAGGAATCTTGTACCATTCTTCCTGCAAAATAATGAAAAGTTCAGGTAACAATGATGGAGATGAATAATGATCAAGCATCCATCTCTCCAAAGTAGACAACAAAGGCTCAGTGTTATCGAGATCTGGTGATTGTAGTACTTAGGAGAGATGCGACGGCCATCCGCTGTGGTCGATCGGATCTAGGCGCTTCAGTCCGGAACCACGCGGCTGCTATGGTCGCAGGTTCGAATCCTGCCTCGGGCATGGATGTGTGTGATGTCCTTAGGTTAGTTAGCTTTAAGTCGTTCTAAGTCTATGGGACTGATAACCTCAGATGTTAAGTCCCACAGTGCTTGAAGCCATTTGAAGAGATGCGACAATACATACTTGTGCTCAGAAAACCAGTCCTGGATTACGTGAGCCCTTTCGTCTTGGAACACAGCATCACCGTTGGAGAACAAACACTCACTGTACCACGGGATGGACTTCATCAGACAAAATGGCCATATAATCCTTCGCAGTAATGCAACTTTGCAGCGTAATCGTGGTGCCCATGGAATACCATGTTATCTCTGCTCTAATCATCACCGAACCTCCACCGTGTTTTGCTCTTAGTACGTAAACTCGACCGGAAATTGAAATCAGTTTGTAGCCAGATGACTTTCTTCCACTGCGCCATAGTCCAAATTTTGTGGCTCGGGTACCACGTTTTCCTGTTAGACGCGTTTTCATCACCGATGAGTAGCTTTGGAATTCCAATTCGCTCAGCAATTCCCTGCTTATAGGCTCTCTTCGTGTTATGTTGGTGCTGACAAGTTTCGCGAGTGCGACATTCAGTTCTGCAGTGACTTTCGCAGTTGCTGTCCTCTTATTCTTCGGCACTATATACTTCAATGACCGTCTATCACGATCATTCAACACACATTATGTGCATTACGATTTTTCGGATGATGTTTTTAGCATTTCCTGCTTGTCATAAAATTTCAGTGTCGTGCCTCTTGAAAAATCTTGGTTACGGTAGCCATAGGTGCCATACGGGTACCAACAATTAGCCCACGTCCTAGGTCGTTTAGCTCTGACATAATGCAGTCAAAACTATCCACAACATTGTTCTGAACATGACTGACACTCGCAAAGTATTGAGCATATCGTAACCGCCTTGCAATATACTGCACTGCTTCAGTGTTTTTCGGAGAAGAATATCACCTCATCGCAACCATGTTTTTTAAACTCTATATACGAGGTGCGGCTAGAAAAAAACCGGACTGATGCTGGAAAAAACATTTATTTACAATCATTTACAATTTCATGTTATCTCCTTCAATGTACTCTCCTCCTCGGTCTCTACACCGCTCCATACGAATTTTCCACTGTTCATAGCAATGCTGCAGATCATACATTACTTCCGTCGCTTTTTCTTTTACTGCTTCAACAGTCTCAAATCTAGTTCCTTTCAAAGCTGACTTGACTTTAGGGAAAAGAAAAAAGTCACAGGGGGCCAAATCAGGTGAGTAGGGTGGATGATCTAAGATGGGAATGTTGTGTTTTGCCAAAAACGTCTTCACTGACAACGCACTGTGAGCTGGGGCATTGTCTTGGTGAAGGATCCATGACCTTTTTCTCCACAAATCGTTCCGTTTTCTCCGTACTCGCTCACGTAGGGTAGCCAGGACGCTAATGTAGTAATGCTGATTCACTGTTTGTCCCTCTGGTACCCAATCAATGTGCACAATCCCTTTGATGTCAAAAAAAAAAAACAATCATCATTGCCTTGAATTTCGATTTTGACATTCGTGCTTTTTTTGTCGTGGAGAACCAGGAGTTTTCCAATGCATCGATTGGCGTTTAGTTTCGGGATCGTAAGTAAAAAACCACGATTCATCGCAAGTAATAACATTTTGTAAGAAGGTGGGATCACTTTCAATGTTTTCCAGGATGTCAGAACAAATCATTCTTCGGCGTTCCTTCTGTTCAATTGTGAGACACTTTGGAACCATTTTTGAACACACTTTGTTCATGTTGAAACTTTCATGAAGAATCTGCCTAACACTTTCCTTGTCAACTCCTGTTAACTCAGACACTGCTCTGATTGTTAAACGGCGATCTTGTCGAACAAGTTTACCGGTTTTTTCAATGTTTGCATCAGTTTTTGCTGACAATGGTCTGCCAGTGCGAGTGTCATCACTGGTGTCTTCGCGGCCATCTTTAAATCGTTTAAACCACTCAAACACTTGTGTTCGCGATAAACAATCATCGCCGTACACTTGTTGTAACATTACAAACGTTTCACTTGCAGATTTTCCTAGTTTGAAACAAAATTTGATGTTAACACGCTGTTCTTTCTGTACACTCAACATTTTCCGACGCACAGACAAAACGTCAACTACTTAAAACAGACGCCACGGGCAGACTGAGTGCAGGAGGCAGATGAAACTCGAGCAGTAGGCGGAGCGAGAGTCACGTGACAGGCCACGCGACTTTCAGCCTTATTGCATTCGTTTTATTGTTTCACCAGTACTAGTCCGGTTTTTTTCTAGCCACACCTCGTATCAGTAATGCTCGAGGCCACCGCCAACATACGAAGATTCATCACTATCAGAACCAACGGGGACCACTGCCGACAGCACGTTCGCAATAAACTTGTAGCATTAACACGAGCGTCGATGAAGCAGTAACTCACTTCATCGACGCAGTCAGGGAGGCAGTTGACAATGCCACTCCACCACAGCGACATGGGGCAGCGTGAAGACACTCCCTCCCTCCAGAAATTTTACAAATCATCCGACAGGAAAACCAGCTGTCCAAGGAATGATGCCTCACCAGATAGGGACCTCCTCCAACGCCAGATTAAAGCAGCCCTAACGGAACACCGCAACAAATGCTGGTCCGGTACACTCGTGACGCTTCAGAGGGACGCCTCGACGGGGGACATTGTCTGCATCTTTAACAAGAAAAGGCCACGACTGCTGCCACTGAACACACCAGCTGATCAGGTGCACACACCTACAGACAGGGCGAATGATCTGGTTGATGCATTTCGAGCGAACTTCGACCTCTGCAGGATCCAGTCAACCACGCTGACGTCCAGACGATTGATGAACGACTTAATGTTCTGCTGATGGAGAAAACGCGAACAAGAAGCCATCCCAGACCCGAAGTGCGCAACGCCTGAAAGCCAAGAAAGCCCTAGGTCATGATGAAGATGCTAAAAGAACTGCGCCCGGAAGTCATCGACTATTTCTCTTGCTCCTTTTCCAAGATACTGCGGCAGAGTCTACCCCACGACGTGAAAACGAGCGGCCGTTGCCGCGGTTCCTAAACCCTGCAAAAATCGGACAGATCCAAAGAGCTGCTGGCCAATAAGCTTACTACCAACAGTGAGCAAGTCCTTCACCGACTGAACCGTCCCCTTAACCACCACGACGTCTTACCTGCAGAGCAATTTGATGTCAGGCCTGGACATTCTACATCGCAGCAGCTACTACGGGTAGAAGAAGCCGTACAAGCCTTAGACAACAATAAATACTGTGGCATGATAGTCTTAGACGTCACGCGTGTATTTGACACTGTATGGCATCGTGGGCTCTTGTTCAGGAATTACTGTATCACTGTTGAAGTTACTCGCTGAGTACCACGGAGGCAGGACCTTCGCCGTCAGGGCTCCTCACGGTGAATCACCGACTCGAGAAGTACGACCAGGAGCACCACAGGGTTCGGTAATAGGCCCTGTTCGTATAATGCCTACACCATCGACCTCCTTACGTCGACACGTGTCACCAAATATATCTACGCCGACGACGCCGCACTCGTCTGGCGGAGACGGTGGAGAGTAGCTGTCCAGCGAAGACTACAAATTGCCTATGGGCAAGAGACTGGGGCGTGGGAGGCTGATGGCCTTAGTTGTTTGGTCTCCTTAGACGCTTACTCAGCTCCAGCACTATACTACATGAAACACATGGTTCATTTACGATTACTTCCAATAAATGTCCTATAACACAAAAGGCAGTCAAATGAAAAAGGCACAGATGGAAAAAAGTAAGTAAACAGTTTATTATTTCAAAAGTAATCGCCGTAAGTGTTAATACATTTATCCTACTGTGAGACAAGACAGTCAGTACCATCTTCGAAAAACGTTTGTGGTTGCCTACTCTAACAATACCACCACTTGCAAAGTAGGTTAGAAATCAGATTAATAATGCCGCTCACGCAGCGCATGTTCGTTTTATCGGGCAACAACAAAGTTGTTGACTGTGGATGGTATTGTCAGAATGGAAATACTGAAGTCACTGTAAAAAAATCATTAATTTTGCCACTTATCTTGAATGGATTCCCACGTAGATTTTGTCGAAGTTGTAATGGCTCATCTTGTTGATTCTAGGGTGATTCCACTTTGACTGCTAGAAGGTCAAGATCTGTATTTTAGCAATATTTGAAGACCTAACAAATGTTTTTTTCAGGAAATTCTTAATGATCAAACAATCCCAGATAAGAACAGTGGTGTGGTAGAAATAATTTTTGACTTGGTGTTCACGATCCACATTTTTATTAAACTTCTTGTAAATTCACATATACTTCTTCTTAATTGTCACATCATCAAGAAAACAGTTTTGTATAAATCTTCATATATTTAATTTCCACTTTAACCAAACACAAGACTTGACTGTTCTTTTACAAACCGAAATGACAACTTAACTTCTGCAAAGTGAAACAAAGACTGCTCTGCGCGCATTCGCGTCAAAAGGGTTACAAGTAAGTCAAAGATTATGACAGTCTCACAGAAATGGATAGACACAAGAACCATATCACTGTAATATATCGATACATCGGAGTACCTATACATTAATAAAACCAAATGTGAATATTGTCAGCCGGCCGGTGTGGCCGAGCAGTTCTAGGCGCTTCAATCTGGAACCGCGCGCCCGCTACGGTCGCAGGTTCGAATCCTGCCTCGGGCATGGATGTGTATGATGTCCTTAGGTTAGTTAGGTTTAAGTAGTTCTAAATTCTAGGGGACTGATGACCTCAGATGTTAAGTCCCATAGTGCTCAGAGCCATTTTTTTGTGAATATTGTCACAAAAATATGTCTGTTACTTCGCAGAAAAGTAGTATGATTTTACTGGTATCGAGAACTGGGGTTGGAGTGCCGTAATGGTCACGTAAATAAAGAACCATTACACTACGGAATCATAATAGTACTCAGGCGTACACCTTTACGTTCGAACCGAGCGGGCTAGCACAGTGGTTAACACACTGGACTCGCATTCAAACCTGCGTTCAGCCATCCTGATTTACGTTGTGCGTGATTTCCCTGTCACTTAAGGCAAATGCTGGGATCGTTCCTTCGAAAGGGCACTGCCACTTTCCCTCTCCACCCTTCCCTAAACCGAGCTTGTGCTCCGTCTCTAATGACCTCGTTGTCGACGGGACATTAAACACTAATCTCCTCTTCCTTCTCCTCGTCCTCTTCCTTCTCTTCGGGGCTCCAAATTTACGGAAATCTAATGGAGAAATATCGGGACTGTATGAAGGATGTGTAAGGGCTTCCCAGCGAAACTCCTGAAGCATAGTCGAAACGATCTGTCAACAGAAAGCCCGCCTGCATGTTGCCAAAGTTGGTTCTCGTATGTTGCAGAAGTTTCGTTGAGAAGCCCTTACACATCCTCGATGCCTCCTCACGCGATTTCCATGTTTTTAGAGCCCTGAGGAAAGACATTCGTGGCCGTCGATTTGCTTGAGACGAAGTGGTGTACGACAGAATTCCGTAGGCGACCGCCAACATTTTTCGATCAAGGCATTGGCCGTCTTGCCTCAGAGTGGGATAAATGTATTAACAGTTATGGTGAACACTTTTGAAGTAATAAGCCGCTTACTCACTTTGTTTCCATCTGATTTGTTTTCATTCGAATTCCCCTTATAGATATGAAAGTGTTTTGGGTGGAAATCGAAGAGGGTGGCATCTGGTAGCAGAAATGATAAAACTGGCTCCGCCTTTAAAGTTAGCCCACCCAGGCGAATAGTTCTGAGCCTAGACAATAATAATAATAATAATAATAATAATAATAATAATATTCGCCACAGTCCAGCAGAAAGTTGAAGATCACCGAGGGATGTTTTTCCATCTACGCGAAATACGAGGGTTGTCCATAAAGTAAGTTCCGATCGGTCGCGAAATGGAAACCACAGTGAAAACCAGAAATATTTTATTTGCAACAGTTAGGTATACCTTCCACCGACTTCTCTACATTGTCGTAGTGTTGTATCGATTTTCCAATATCTTCGTCATAGAAAGCACCGCCTGTGCTTTCGGCCAATTATCTGCACTGGTCTGCAGCTCGTTGCAAGCGGTTCTTGTGAGCAGAGAGGAGACTCAGCGGGAGCCAATTACGGACTGTATTGTGGGTGATCAAACACTTCTCATCGGAAACGCTGCAGGAGCGTCTTCATTGCCCCTGCAGTGTGCGACCGAGAATTGGCATGAAGAAGGAGCTGCTCGACAGTTGTGTTACGTTGGCTGCATGACACAGGCGAAATCTCTAACCAGGCCCTCATACTTGGCGGGAGACGCTATTCCCTACGCATCACTGCTCACTGCTCACTCAAAACTGAAAAGAACGACGCGACACGATCGACGGGCGTACTAGAGACACTGCCCAAAGCATCTGTGCAAAGCTTTACCGGATTTTCCCAGTGATTTCCTTTTCGCGATCGATCGGAACTTACTTTCTGGACAACCCGCGTAGTTCCCCAGCGAATTTTGAACTGACTGATTGTGCAGACTGCACATGACGTGACGAGAGTGGTACTATTAACCCAGTTAGACATCGATATTTACATATGGAGAGCTCTCTCTCTCTCTCTCTCTCTCTCTCTCTCTCTCTCTCTCTCTCACACACACACACACACACGCACACACTTAAAATCAGACACACACACACACACACACACACACACACACACACACACATTGTTGCGACTTACGTACAGCGTTCGTAAATTATGTATAGAACGATATTTGTGAAGACAAAAAAATCAAATTTACTAATTCAATATCACATCGTAGGATAGAATTGTTCACTGTGTCATCGAGGCGATGAATTTTGCAACATAATTTGGTGCTACTTCGGGAAGTAAGCGGACTGTAAGAGAGGTGCCAAAATTTCTCGTGTTTCCAGGCAGAAACTATGTCAGCAGATGTTTCCGCAGCTGTAGCCTTGACCGTCTTGGGCGTGGTCGTATTCTGCCGCTGCCCTTGTGGGCCATTTCAGACCATATCACTCAGCACCGCGCTAATGAACAACGCTGCCGCTACCCTAGTAGACTATACTAGTGTTGTAATAAGTCCCATTAGAGAGAAAGCCACAGAAGAGTTTGTTAATGACGCTTTTCAAAGAATTATTTAGCGGTTATTTGAAAAAAAAAAAAACGCTATGTTCAGTTCTGTACAGCAAATACAGTAATACTAACAGTTCAAGTAGCATATGAACAGTGAGTGAATTGAGCAGAATGCTCCAAATTTTTGGATGTACATTGAGAAGCAAAAAGATTGCCCGGCCCAAATAACTTAAAGAGTCCAAGAACAGAGCATTGCGCATTTTCCATATTAGAAGGGCCAGTGTTCACAATTCTATCTCTCTGTGTTGCTTCAGCTTGGTGTTTACATCGTCAAATAGAAGCAATATAATAGTTAGTATACCGTATACATCGATACGAATTGCAATTTAATTCATCATATAATTTCGTTTGAAAAACGTTGTTCGAGTACGTAGAAACAATAGAACTATTTCCGGCACGGTAGCTCAGCGTGTTCGGTCAGAGGGTCTGCTGTCCTCTGTAATAAAAAATCTGAGTGACTGGATTAACGATGGACTTGGACGGGTGTCATGGGACGTCTACCTCGAACAAATGCAACGAGCAATAACGAACAAAATAAGATAAAAGAAAAAGAAGTGGGTGGGCTGACAGTTTACGAACGCAAAGGACGAGCGTTCGAATCTAACTGGAGTCAATTATCTTTTTTTCATTTAGACATGTGCAGGTAATATTTTAAACATTAATTCATTACATATTGTGCAGTTGTAAACCTTTCTAGGTTCCGCATAGTTTCAAAAGACTCCATTTTATAATACTCTAATCTTTAAACAGATAAATGATCATAGTAAAAATACTGAAAGTGGATGTATTGGAAATGGAAATGCTGTGTGGCTAGGGCCTCCAGGCGGATAGACCGTTGGCCTGGTGCAAGTCTTTCGAGTTGACGCCACTTCGGCGACTTGCGCGTCGATGGGGATGAAATGACGATGATAAGGACAGCACAACACCCAGTCCCAGAGCGGAAGGAACCTCCGACCCGGCCGGGAATCGAACCCGCGCCGTTAGGTATGACAATCCGTCGCGCTGACCACTCAGCCACCAGGGGCGGACAGTGGATGTATTTATTTGTAATCACTTCGACCGCCTCTATATTTTTCAGCTAAGAGAAACGTATCAGCTGACTGGCATACGTCATAGGCCTACTTCAAGATAGCTGATGTGAATGTTCGCGAGCGAATAATTGCTCTCTTGAAAAACGGTGTTAGTGCATCTGAGGCAGGCCATCGTTATGGTGTTCTGCATCTACATCTACAGCTCCATGTTTACTCTGCAATTCACACTTAAGTGCTTGGCAGAGGGTTCATCGAACCATTTTCATACTACTTCTCTACCATTCCACTCTCGAATGGCGCGTGGGAAAAAGGAACACCTAAATCTTCCCGTTAGAGTTTTGATTTCTCTTATTTGATTATGATGATCATATCTCCCTACGTAGGTTGGTGTCAACAAAATATTTTCGCATTCGGAAGAGAAAGTTAGTGATTGAAATGTCGTAAATAGATCTCGCCGCAAAGAAAACCGCCTTTGTTTCAGTGACTGCCACCCCAACTCGCGTATCGTATCAGTGACATTCTCAACCCTATTGCGCGATAACACGAAACGAGCTGCCCTTCTTTGCACTTTTTCGATGTCCTCCGTCAATCCTACCTGGTAAGGATCCCACACCGCGCAGCAATATTCCAGCAGGGGACGGACACGAGTAATGTAGTGTAGGGAAGCAGCCTACTCACGCTGTAGTAAATTCACATCAGTCTTTCCATTGTGTGCCAGCCAGTCTGCTTTAACTAGCTCTGACGTCATAAATGTTGCGCAATACTTTAAAAATCAAGCAAAGAACCTAAAACTTTTCTGGCATGTCAGAAGTAATACTAAATTAATATGTGTTAAATATCAGTTCGATAACTTCAGCCATTTTCGAAATTTGGACGTTTTTCTGAAAAAATCATTGGCGCAACAGAAAAGAGCTAGAGACTTCAAAATTTATATTTAGATTCATCTTTCATAATGATTTAATAAAAACAGTACTTTGGATTTCACAAATTAAGATTTTAGTGGAAATTCATGATTTTGTGGTTTTCGTCTCAAAACTGAAGGAAGCAAGATAGATTAAGTAGGCTAATAAATAAGGCTAGGATGTTTAGATTAAAATAGGTTGGAGGTCCGCTATGACTATGAAGATGTGTAAAGTTTCTTTTGAATACCTATAAAATTATAACGATAGCGGATCTCAAAAGGGCCAGTTCAGAGCTCATCTACTGCGTGCAGTGTAATTTAATTACTTCTCTCGCCCAAAATATTTAACTTAGCCACGTCAAAAATTTATTATCAATACTTACCTGCGTGCTGAATGCACATTTAAATTAAGAGCTTCATCGGCCATCAGCAAAAGAAGCTATAATTTATTATGTAACTTGAAGTGGTGCGTTACTAGCCCAGCGGCTAGTCGGGAGAGCCGATTTGATCAGGCGTTCCCTTAGCCGTCCGCACCGCGGCTTTATATATAAGAACGCTGCGCGAGGAAAAAAGGCCCCAGTTCTCTCCAGACACTGAATAACACACCATCTGTGTCGGGAGTCGCGTCGCGTCGGTATCACTGCGACAAACAGCCTCGGATGCCGTATTCAGTTACTCGAGATGCGCGTAACCAGGAAATCATTTGCGAGTGAAGTGTTAATTCTGGGATGATTTTCATTATCTAGCTTCAGTTTGCGTATTGTCGTATTTTCACGTGCCGTCGCGGAACAGACATTCTACCAATTATTTAGCGTGGCGTTTGATGAAATATTCTCATCAAATTATGGCGAGCATTCATTTTTAACATTTAATTCGGAAATTTATAGTTTCATCAGCGCATTAGACTCTGAACTGCTCTGTTAGTTAGGTTGTAGGGATACTTGTGTTTTTTATCAGTGACATTCAGAATATACTCAACTATTTTGGAAAATCGTTTTTGATTATAAATCCCGGACAATCTCCTAATTCCTCAGAGCTATAAGCTGCAGCTATAATTGTATTCTCAGACTAAGTGGGCACTAGGAATTCTAATTACTGGCTTCACGTATTGTTAAATCGCTTTCTGGTTGCTAAAAGTAATTAGAGAGCCAGTGATGAGAACGGCGAAAGACAGCATTAATAACATTCTAAATAATAGGAACTGATTCAACATTCAAACATTTGTACAGCAATTATTATTTTTCCCCAACAAACCGCTGCCCCACAGTAGGCTGCCTCTTTAGTGGGTATGTGTCGAAACCTCTTACGCAATAATCATCGTACATGTTCTCCAGTGTGTTGTCATCAAACGCCGTGATGATACTTGCAACTTTAACCTTCTTCTTGGGAGACGGTTGGTATTCACTGTCACTGCTTGCATCGCCTCTTCCCGCACTTGCCGTAGCACTACCGTTTCCAATGAGTTGTTCGTCATTATCATCCCTATCATCATCATTATGTGTTAATTTTACAACAGTATCTGTTTCTAATTTATGCTCATATTTCTGCACTATAATAGATACCAGAAAACATGCGAATGATTCGTCTTCTACTCCAATACTATCTGCACGAAGGGTTCTTCGTAACTTCATCTCAACCAATCGCAATACATTAGCAGGATTGATTACCAATCGCCGTGCCATCTGACGCTTCAATACACAAATAATGTCACAAAACGCAGCTTCAGACGCACACTGCACCGTCCATACTGGTCCCGACTGGCGTACCGGCAGGTCAGTGTGCATTGCGGCATGGCATACGTAGAGGCCTCTAACGGACGACTGCAGAGTTTTGCAGGTGCGGGAGTATCACTAGTGAAGTAAGAGACCTTTACATTATTTCTCACACGAGTTTGGTGTATTTGAGTTTGTTCGAGCCCAAGTACTTTCCTGGTAAGTGTTCTGCCAACAAAGCGCAGTCTTCGTTTCGCCTTCCCCAAAATATTATCTATGTGGTCTTTCCAATTTAAGTTGCTTGTAATTGTAATTCCTAGGTATTTAGTCGAATTGACCGCCCTTAGATTTGTGCGATCTATCGTATACCCAAAATTTATCGGATTTCCTTTAGTATCCATGTGGATGACCTCGCACTTTTCTTTGTTTAGTGCCAATTGCCACTTTTCGCACCATACAGAAATTCTCTCTAGATCACTTTGTAGTTGTAATTGATCGTCTGATGATCTTACTAGATGGTAAATTACAGCAGCATCTGCAAACACTCTAAGGGTGCTGCTCAGATTATCACCTAGATCATTTATGTAAATCAGGAACAGCAGAGGGCCAATGACACTACCTTGCGGAACGCCAGATATAACTTCTGTTCTGCTCGATGATTTACCGTCTATCACTACGAACTGTGACCTCAGAGAGGGAATCACGAATCCAGTCACATAACTGATACGATACTCCATATGCACGCAATTTTATTAATAGTCGCTTGTGAGGAACGGTATCAAAAGCCTTCTGGAAATCTAGGAATATGGAATCGATCTGAGATCCCTTGTCGTGTTGCACAAGAACGATGTATCAATAAGTCATTTTCTTCAAGGTGATTCATAATGTCCGAGCACAGTATATGCTCCAAAATCCTACTGCAAATTGAGGTCAGTGATATGGGTCTGTAATTCAATGGGTTACTACTATTTCTTTTCTTGAATATTGGTGTGACCTGTGCTACTTTTCAGTCTTTAGGAACAGACCTTTCGTCAAGTGAGCGGTTGTATAAGATTGCTAAGAAAGGCGCTATTGTGTCTGTATACTCTGAAAGGAACCTGATTGGTATACCATCTGGATCGGAAGACTTGCCTTTCTAAAGTGATTTGAGTTGTTTAGCAACACCTAAGATATCTACTTTTACATCACTCATGGTGACAGCTGTTCTGGTTTCGAATTCTGGAATATTTACTTCGTCTTCTTCCGTGAAGGAATTACAGAAAACTGCATTTAGTAACTCCGCTTTAGTGGCACCATCATCGGTAACATTACCATCGCTATCGCACAATGACAGTATTGAATGTTTTTTTCCACTGGTGTACTTTACATACGACCAGAATCTCTTTGGGTTTTCTACCATATTTTGAGACAATGTTTCATTGTGGAAACTATTGAAAGCATCTCGCATTGACGTCCGCACTAAATTTCGAGCTTCCGCGAAACTTAGCCAGTCTTGGGGATTTTGCGTTCTTCTGAATTTGGCATGCTTTTTTCGTTGCTTCTGCAACAGTGTCCTGACGTGTTTTGTGTGCCATGATGGATCAGTTCCGCCTCTTATTAACTTATGTGGTATGAGTCTATCTATTTCTGTCGATACTGTAACCTTGAATTTGAGCCATGTCTGGTCTACACTTACTTAATTAGCTTGAAAGCAATGGAGACTCTCTCTTAGGAAGGCATCAAGCGAATTTTTATCTGCTGTTTTAAATAGATTTATTTTACGTTTATTTTTAGTGGTTTTGGTTGATATGATTTTGAGCCTTGCTACAATGACTTTGTGTTCACTAATTTCTGTATCCGTCATGACGCTCTCTATTAGATCATGATTATTTGTGGTTAAGAGGTCAAGTGTGTTTTCGCAAACATTTACAATTCGTGTAGGCTCATTAACTAATTGTTTAGAGTAATTATCAGAGAAAGCATTTAGTACAACTTCGGAAGATGTTTTCTGTCTACCACCGGCTTTGAACATGCTCCCACAGCAAAGAGATGGATTAGATGATTTACAGATAATGGTGCAGTAGCGAAACGTCCAATACCTGGAAGACCAAGAGTCTGTACACGGAGACAAAATTAAGACTTGGACAGGGCGGCCCAGAATGCTCCTTTGTCACTCATCCGGGATCTAAGGAGAGCATCATATTTCCCGGGCTCGTCGAGAACTGCTCTCTGAGAATTAAAGGACCATGGAATCAGGTCCCGTCGTGCTCATATCAAAGAGCCATTATCTGACGAAAAAGCCGTGGTTAGTCCAGCAATTGTGAGTTCCTGGAAAGATGTTTATTGGAGGAAAGTCATTTTCTCTGACGAGTGCACAACTAAGTTCGCGAGCAGAGGTCTGCCGTTGTTTACCGCACAGATGGGCCACGGTATGACGCGCGGATCGTGGCCCCACACACGGTAGGAGAGGACGCGTAAGGGTGAAATGTTGGGGCTGAATGTCTTACATTGGTGCAGGAACTTCAAAAAAATGGTTCAAATGGCTCTGAGCACTATAGGACTTAACATCTGAGGTCATCAATCCCCTAGAACTTAGAACTACTTAAACCTAACCAACCTAAGGACATAACACACATCCATGCCCGAGGCAGGATTCGAACCTGCGACCGTAGCGGTCACGGCAGGAACTTCAGAAAGTATCAAAGGCAGATTCAATTTAGCATGCCACGAAGATTTTCTTGAAAATTTAATCATCCCTGGAGCCCGACTTTGGTACCCCGGAGAACGTCTCACTTACCAACACACGAATCATCCATCAGACACTATTATTAAGATTCAAAACTGGTTTCAAAGGAGGAAGAATATTTTTCAGTGCCTTCCGTGGCCTCGAAAGTCACCTGACCTGAGTCCAATAAAGCACGTATGGGCTCAACTTAAGAAGACTCTTCGGGACAACTGGTCAGACCCTCCCCCAGCGACCGCCCCTGGCAGGTGGAGCTGCTACCGCGTCGTCCCTCAGCTGCGCCGGGCTGGTCTGCGCCCTACGTCGTTTCCGACGTCGTCCTCTCTTCTTCAGCTGCGTTGGTGCGGCCGCGGCCGCCTCGCCGCCTTCGGCGCGGTTGCGGCTCGAGAAAGCCGGCAACCGCGCCATCTGGCGACTTGAGGGCCGCCACACCGGACACCGGTCGCAGGCGCGGCTGTCGTGCTCGCCTGAGCACTTGACGCACCGCGCCGCGTTGCGGCAATACTTCGCGACATGGCCCTCGCCCTGGCACCTGAAGCACTGGGGCTGGGGGTCCGTGGCGGTCGGGAGAGCTTCTGTCGTAACCGGGCAGCCCAGCAACTTCCGCAAGTCGAAGATGTCACTCCCGCCGTCGGCCGTTTTCACGGTCACGGCATAGAGCGGCGCCCTCTTCTTGTTGGTCCGGTTGTGCAACCTTGGGGTTGCATTACCAAACCCGGCTCGCAGCAGCCCTCACCAGACCGCTGCCTCATCACAGCACCGAGGTAACCCCCTGAGGAGTGCCTCGGTCGTCTTCATCCATCCTACGGAAGGTGACTTCTCACGCGCCGGCGGCGCGTCGACGATGTGGTCGGCCACTGCGACCTCGATCGCCCTGTGGTCGGCCACGTTTGCAGCTCGAACGCAGATCAGCGAGTCTGTATCGACAGACTCGTAGACCACCTCGTTCCTAGCGCAATGCGTCATACTGTCGAACAGCGCTGTCCACCCGCCTTTGCACTTGACGTACAAAGGAGGGGGGGGGGGGGGGGGACAGGCCGCGGCTCGTCTTCTCGGGAATTCCTTGCACGGTCGGCAGACTCAGTGAGTTGCACAACCGAAGGACCCTTCGTAGCGGCAGGTTTCCTCTGCGCACACTTCTTTCCCATGCTGCGAGGCGCGGAACACGACAATCTGCAGGCGTTGTGAAAACAACACACGACAATTTGGTTTCCGCGGCGCCCACACCACAGAAACCTCTTCACAAGCTCTCTACGGCCGAGTAAGCGTAGCGCGCAACACCATTGATGCGCTCGCCTCGCTAGCTCAGGCCGAAGTGGTAGTGAGGTATTGGCACTTGACATAGGTACCAGCTCAGCACAATGTTGTGAGGTGAGTCTAAGTTTTATTTATATTATTTTTTATCCAGAATAAGATTTTCACTCTGCAGCGGAGTGTGCGCTGATATGAAATTCCCTGGCAGATTAAAACTGTGTGCCGGACCGAGACTCGAACTCGGGACCTTTGCCTTTCGTGGGCAAGTGCTCTACCAACTGAGCTACCCAAGCACGACTCACGCCCCGTCCTCACAGCTTTAATTCCGCCAGTACCTCGTCTCCTACCTTCCAAACTCCACAGAAGCTCTCCTGCGAAACATGCAGAACTAGCACTCCTGGAAGAAAGGATATTGCGGAGCAATGGCTTAGCCACAGCCTGGGGGTTGTTTCTAGAATGAAATTTTCACTCTACAGTGGAGTGTGCGCTGATATGAAACTTCCTGGCAACCGGCCAGGGTGGCCGAGCGGTTCTAGGCGCTACAGTCTGGAACAGCGCGACCGCTACGGTCGCAGGTTCGAATCCTGCCTCGGACATGGATGTGTGTGATGTCCTTAGGTTAGTTAGGTTTAAGTAGTTCTAAGTTCTAGGGCACTGATGACCTCAGATGTTAAGTCCCATAGTGCTCAGAGCCATTTGAACCATTTGAACCAAACTTCCTGGCAGATTAAAACTGTGTGCCGGACCGAGACTCGAACTCGAGACCTTTGCCTTTTGCGGGCAAGTGCTCTACCAACTGAGCTACGCAAGCACGACTCACGGCCCGTCCTCACAGCTGTACTTCTGCCAGTACCTCGTCTCCTACCCTCCAAACTTTACAGAAGCTCTCCTGCGAACCTTGCAGAACTAGCACTCCTGAAAGACAGGATATTGCGGAGACATGGCTTAGCAACAGCCTGGGGGATGTTTCCAGAATGCGATTTTCACTCTGCAGCTGAGTGTGCGCTGATATGAAACTTCCTGGCAGATTAAAGTTCGAGTCTCGGTCCGGCACACAGTTTTAATCTGCCAGGAAGTGTCATTATTTTTTATATTTGCTCTCGTTGTCAGAGTTAGTTATGTGAGCTACGGTACAAGATGTTTAGAGTTACTTTTGTCAAGCCACAGGAACCCGTGGACTTGACTTTGTTTACAGGTAATGGTGGACGGGAACTTAGTGCCACTGAGGTGTCCATTTTGCAGTCCGCCTGGGCATGAGTTGCCGTGTACCAGAGCTGTAACAGCTGTTTTTTCTGTGTGTAGGCTTACTGGGCATCTGTCTAGAAGTGTATGTAGATGAGTGTAGCGTGTAGATGAGTGTGGATGGGCGATGATTCGCTGGATTAATTAATTTGTGTTTATAGTTTTTTATGTAGAGTTGAATGGAAGTTTATGTTCTATCTTGTGTAAAAAAATCGGTTGCATAAAGTGGAAGTAGAGTACGCAAAATGGTGGAAACGCGTGCTATTACCACAGATGCAGTTGTTGCTGTAGCTCGGTTAGTGCAAGCGTTAACAGAGCAATTTGAGAGCAAGAAGGAGAGAAATTTCGAACTTAATCGGGAGTTAGAGGCTCGCAAGGAGAGTAATGATCAGTCGCAATCAGAGTCTCGGGAAGATATATCTGGATTGAGAGGGCCTTCTCTTTCGTATTATCCAGCAGTGGTCGCACTGATAAATCCCTTCTCGGGCAAGGCAACGGTGGATGTGACAATTTTCGTTGAGGATGCTGGGGACTCTGCGGAAGCACATGCGTGCTTACATGAAGTAACCCTGTATGTTGCTAATATGCGTTTGGCGGGGGATGCCAAAGTATATGTTGTCTACCATGAGACACTGAGCAAAGTACATATGTTCCAGCAATGGGCCCCGGGATAGTACCAAAGGTACCAAAAGCAGAACAATGCGAGATTTTTTCGGGAGGGATTAAGTACGTTGTCAATGCAACGCAAGGAGTCGGTGGAATCGCTCTCGGATAGAATCCGTAAGCTAAACTCGAGGACATATTTATAGACCCAGAATGCAGAAGCTAAGAGGGTACTGTTACAGGAGATAGAAAAGAGAGCGGTAGAATTTTCTTCACCATTTGTATGTTTGTTTAAAGATTACTCTATTATAAAACGGAATCTCTTGAAGGAATGTGGAATCTAGAAAAGCCTACAACTGCACAGTTTCTAGCGAATTAAGGTTTTCTCCAGTTAAATTCGAACCCTTCTCCTTTATGTTTGTAAACGGTCAGCCTATCCACTTTTTTGTATTTATCCCACTTTGTTCGTTATTGTTCGTCGTATTTGTTCGGGGTTGATCCATTCATTCACATTTTTTTATTACAGAGGGTAACTAACCCGCTGACTGTACACGCTGAGCTACCGTGCCGGCATCCACTCAGCCCTTGAAACAGATGTGAAACGGTCGTCTCTATAGTAATTCTACGGACATCGAGTTCTTATATTTCAACCGTTTCTACGTGCTCGAATAATGATTTTCAGACGAAATGATGCAATGAGTTAAACAGCAATGAATCTCGACATATACTGTATGCTAACGATTCGACGATGTAAAAACCAAGCTGAAGCTAGTGTTGTGAACACTGCCACTTCTGAACTTGCGCATGCGCAATGCTCTGTTATTGGACTCTAAATTATTTAGGCCAGGATATCTTTTTGCCTCTCACTGAACAGACTGATGAAAACTTGAATTGGAAGAAGCATAATACTCAGCTCCTCGGACAATTAAGTATAGCTACTTTTTCTCTTCGTATAATTGCTAATCCTGAAAACAAACGAATTAACCTGCTGATATTTTTAGCATATTTCCACTCAAAAATCTCTTACGGAATAATTTTTTTGAATAACTCACCACTTAAAAAGTATTGATTGCACAAAAGTGGATGGTAAGAATAACACGTGGTATTTACCCGCCGTCGTCATGCAAATACCTCTTAAAGCAATTAGGCATGTTAAATGCACCGCAATACACATATTCGGCGATGGAATTTATCACAATCATCCATCATAAGAAGAACAGTGCTGTCTGTATTTATCCTCGGTCGTCATGCAAATACCTCTTAAAGCAATTAGGCATGTTAACTGCACCACAATACACATATTCGGCGATGGAATTTATCACAATCATCTATCATGAGAAGAACGGTACTGTCTACACTTACAAAGCTAGAAGAAATAAGACATTCATTTTCCATTGTTAAAGTTGTGACAAATGGTTCAAATGGCTCTAAGCCCTATGGGACTTAACATCTAAGGTCATCAGTCCCCTAGACTTAGAACTATTTAAACCTAACTAACCTAAAGACATCACACATATCCATGTCCGAGGCCCGCGACCGTAGCAGCCGCGCGCTTCCAAACTGAAGCACCTAGAACCGCTCGACCACAGCGGCCAGCATTAAAGCTGTCAGTAGCTCAGAAATGATCTCAGTATTCAGCAACAAAAATTTTTGATCATTTGCCCCATAACATAAAATGTCTGACAGGTAGCAACTGTGGCCCATCGGGACTATCCGAGCGTCGTGTCATCCTCAGCTGAGGATGCAGATAGAAGGGGCGTGTGGTCAGCACACCGCTCTCCTGGTCGTTACGATGGGTTTCTTTGATCGGAACCGCTACTATTCGGAGGAATTGGCATCCCGAAAAATGGCAACAGCGCATGACGGCGCGGATGTTCGACCATCCAAGCACCGGCCACGCCCGACAGCGCTGAACTTCGGTGATCTGACGGGAACCGGTGTATCCACTGCGGCCAGGGCGTTGCTGACAGGTAACAAAGCAGGTTTTAAATCTAACCGAAAATTCCGTGGACGAATTTTTATTTAAAAAAAAAACTTTGGTTTCAAGTTTATTTGCGTGAGTAGGACTAAAAATAATGTGTTCATTAATGTTAACAATTATCATGAATGCATATCTTCTAAACTGACTCGTTGCACATCATTTCGAGAATAGAATTGTCCAAATGATCTATGGAACATATAACTAACTGACTATGTATGTCGTGGATTCAAATCATTAAGTCCTCGATTTCTCAGAAAATCTTAACTTGTGAGCATAATGAGTGCAAGTAAGTTCTTCCCTTTTTCAAGTATTCTATAGAAGTCATCTGGTACGAAATGGATCGTTTGACCTAGATTCAGTACCTTGCAGAAGTAGTCGCTCTTATCTCCTAAAGGAACACCGAGGTGTTTCGCTAAATTAGAAAGAAAGAAATATATTCCTCAAAAACTTCTGAGACAAGGCAGGTAGAAATTTAACGGGGAGGCCACGACCACCTAAAATGCTTCGATTGGTCAGTGCTACCAGACGTCGCTGGGGATGCAGGTGTGTTCCGAACTTCAGTTCTCCGTTGCACTAAACGTTGAGCGTGGTGTTGTTTCTGGGTACCGCTGACTAACAATTATATATTTATAGCTGTGGTACATTTTAAAACTACTGCTGTCCTAATAAGTCAAGCTGAAAGAGCTGTATGGTAACAGTGCTAAAGATAGAATCAGACTGCTCAAATGAAAAGGCCGGCCGGTGTGGCCGTGCGGTTAAAGGCGCTTCAGTCTGGAACCGCGTGGCCGCTACGGTCGCAGGTTCGAATCCTGCCTCGGGCATGGATGTGTGTGATGTCCTTAGGTTAGTTAGGTTTAATTAGTTCTAAGTTCTAGGCGACTGATGACCTCAGCAGTTAAGTCGCATAGTGCTCAGAGCCATTTGAACCATTTTTTGAGCCAAATGAAAAGAATGTGACAGAGATAGGTTTACCCTCCCATGTACTTTGATATGTTTACCGTTTAAAATAATTACCAGATAAACATAAATAGCATTTGACCATAGTAAGGTTTCAATTAAAATATGCCACGCAAAAATGGTCGGTTTCACCTCAAAAGATATTGGCGCAAGATGTTTAATTGGTGAATGCTAAAAGAGAGGCAGTACAGAACTGGTTTCATTTTGCTCCATTACTTCTAATAGACCCCCATTTAGTTTTCCTGTTTGGACGTCTCACACGAATGGCAGTCCTTGTCCTCACATACAAGAAAATTACTTCTTTTGTTAATACTGTCAAACTAAAAATGTATGGATATTTCGATCACTTTTTTCAGTTTAAAATTCTACCTTCGCACAAAGTTGCAAAAATATACGTAAACTCTAGCAATATAGTCAGGCATTAAGGTAGTGGAGCTGTGAGACTTCCATAAGAAACCACAGTAGTCCGGTATTGATAAGCGATTTCTTTTGCAGTAGGCTGACAATTGACTGTTGACCTCCCAGTGAACTGTCAATGTTCTTGCACATGAGGGCAAGGCTAGGCCTTATATGTCACATCTTCATTAAGACATACTGAACTGTTGAAGTCAATATTTAGAACATAGTGCTCTTCGCTTCTATTTTTGCCAGTATTACCGATGAAACTAGCAATTAGTTTGACGCGTAACTGTGTGGATATGAAATTTTCGTAATCAGCGTTGAACTTTTTACTAAGGTGTTTCGTTCCTTGCTTTACGAGCAGTTGCTCCCAAAGCATATAATTATTTGAGGAGACAAAAGTATCCCTTGCCATGCCATCGAACGCTCCATCGATGAACGAAGCAACTTCAGTGTAGTCCACGGATTTAATACACTACTGGCAATTAAAACTGCTACACAACGAAGATGACGTGCTACAGACGTGAAATTTAACCGACAGGAAGAAGATGCTGTGATATGCAAATGATTAGCTTTTCAGACCATTCACACAAGGCTGGCGTCGGTGGCGACACCTACAACGTGCTGACATGAGGAAAGTTTCCAACCGATTTCTCACACACAAACAGCAGTTCACTAGCGTTTCCTGGTGGAACGTTGTTGTAATGCCTCGTGTAAGGAGGAGAAATGCGCACCATCACGTTTTCGACTTTGATAAAGGTCGGATTGTAGCCTATCGCAATTGCGGTTCATCGTATCGCGACATTGTTGCTCGCGTTGGTCGACATCGAATGACTGTTAGCAGAATATGGAATCGATGGGTTCAGGAGGGTAAAACGGAACGCCGTGCTGGATCCCAACGGCCTCGTATCACTAGGAGTCGAGATGACAGAAATCTTATCCTCATGACTGTAACGGATCGTGCAGTCACGTCTCGATCCCTGAGCCAACAGATGGGGACGTTTGCAAGACGACAACCATCTACACGAACAGTTCGACGAAGTTTGCAGCAGCATGGACTATCAGCTCGGAGACCATGGCTGCGGTTACCCTTTATGCCGCATCACAGACAGGAGCGCTTGCCATGGTGTACTCAACGACGAACCTGGGTGCACGAGAGCAAAATGTCATTTTTCGGATGAATCCAGGTTCTGTTTACAGCATCATGATGGTCGCATCCGTGTTTGGCGACATCGCGGTGAACGCACATTGGAAGCGTGTATTCGTCATAGCCATATTGGCGAATCACCCAGCGTGATGGTATGGGGTGCCATTGGTTACACGTCTCGGTCTCCTCTTGTTCGCATTGACGGCACTTTGAACAGTGGACGCTACATTGTGTTACGACCCGTGGCTGTACGCTTTATTCGATCCCTGCGAATCCCTACATTTCAGAAGGATAATGCACGACCTCATGTTGCAGGTCCTGGTTCAAATGGCTCTGAGCACTATGCGACTTAACTTCTGTGGTCATTAGTTGCCTAGTACTTAGAACTAATTAAACCTAACTAACCTAAGGACATCACACACATCCATGCCCGAGGGAGGATTCGAACCTGCGACCGTAGCGGTCGCTCGGCTCCAGACTGTAGCGCCTAGAACCGCACGGCCACTCCGGTCGGCGTTGCAGGTCCTGTACGGGCCTTTCTGGATACAGAAAATGTTCGACTGCTGCCCTGGCCAGCACATTTTCCAGATCTTTCACCAATTGAAAACGTCTGGTCAATGGTGGCCGAGCAACTGGCTTGTCACAATACACCAGTCACTACTGTTGATGAACTGTGGTATTGAGTTGAAGCTGCGTGGGCTGTACACGCCATCCAAGCTCTGTTTGGCTCAATGCCCAGGCGTATCAAGGCCGTTATTACGGCTAGAGGTGGTTGTTCTGGGTACTAATATCTCAGGCTTCCGAAGTTGTACCAACTTTTCAATAGCCTCATCATAGAAGGCAGCCACCAGTGCTTTCCGCCAATTCTCGACGCTGGCCTACACCTCGTTGTCTGTGTCAAAATGTTGTCTTCAAAGACAGCGGTTCATGTGACCAGAGATGAAACTCAGGGGGAGACAATTGCGGACTGTATTGTAGGTAATCTCACATTTCCATTTGAAACGATGCAGGAGCATCTTCATTGCCCCTGCAGAATGCGTCTGAGAATTGTCTTGAAGAATAAACAGCACGACAGTTATGTAATGTTAGCTGCATAGCTTCAGGCGAAATTTCTCACCAGGCCCTCGTACTTGGCGGCAGACACTATTTGCTAGACATCTTTACGCACTCACTGCGAGCTCAGAAATGAGAAGAGCGACGTGATGCTAACTGGGGTTATACTAGAGACACTACCCAACACATCTGTGCAAAGCTTTATCGGATTTTCATAGTCGTTTCCATTTCGCGACCGATCGGAGCTTACTTTCTGAACGCCCCTCGTACAAAAAATGGTTCAAATGGCTCTGAGCACTATGGGACTCAACTGCTGAGGTTATTAGTTCCCTAGAACTTAGAACTAGTTAAACCTAACTAACCTAAGGACATCACAAACATCCATGCCCGAGGCAGGATTCGAACCTGCGACCGTAGCGGTCTTGCGGTTCCAGACTGCAGCGCCTTTAACCGCACGGCCACTTCGGCCGGCTTATATTACACTGATGTGAGAAAAGTCATGAGATAGCGATATGCATACATACATATGGTGGAAGTATCGTGTACACATGTCACAAAAGGGTAGTACATGTGTGGAACTATGATTTTTACTCAGGCTTCCGAAGTGATTGCGATCGCACGACAGGAATTACCAGACTCTGAACGTGGATTGGTAGTTGGAGCTAGACGCATGCGACATTCCATTTTGGAAGTCGTTAGGGAATTCAGTATCCCGAGATCCACTCTGTCAAAAGTGTGCCGAGAATATCAAATTTTAGATATTACCTCTCACCACGACAACACAGTAGCCTACGGCCTTCACTTAACGACCGAGAGCAGCGGAGTCTGCGTAGAGTTGTCTGTATTAACAGACGAGAAATAACTGCAGCAGTCAATGTGGGAAAGCCAGCCGCTGTGACAGAGCGCTTCTAGGCGCTTCCGTACCGAACCGCGCTGCTGCTACGGTCACAGGTTCGAATCTTGCTTCGGGCATGGATGTGTGTAATGTTGTTACGTTAATTAAGTTTTAGTAGTTCTAAGTCTAGGGGACTGATCACCTCAGATGTTAAGTCCCATAGTGCTTAGAGCCATTTGAGCCAACGTGGGAAGTACGGCAAACGTTTCTGTTAGGACAGTCCTGCGAAATTTGACATTATGGGCTATGGCTGCAAAAGACCCACGCGAGTGCCTTTGCTAGCAGCACGACGTCGCCCGCAACGTCTCTCCTGGGTTCGTAACCGTATCGGATGTGTCCTGGACGACTGGAAAACCGTGGCCTGGCCAAACGAGTCCCGATTTCAGTTGGTAAGAGTTGATGGTAGGGTTCGAGTGTGGCGCAGACCCCACGAAGCCATGGACCCAGCTTGTCAACAAGGCACTGTGCGAGCTAGTGGTGGCTCCATAAGGGTGTGGGCTGTGTTTACACGGAATGGACTGGCTCCTCTAGAAATGGCTATGTTCGGCTACTTGCAGACCATTTGCAGCCACTCATGGGCTTTATATTCTCCAACCACGGTGGGATTTTTATAAATGACAATGTGCCATGTCACCGAGGCACAATTGTTCGCGACTGGTTTGACAACATTTTGGGCAATTTGGGCGAATGATTTGGCCACCCATTTAAGGGTCTCCGGAACGCCCTATACTTGCAATGTTAAAATAACGCTTATAAATTACATCTTTCCTCACAAAGTATTGGAGGTAGGAAGTTGAACTTTTTACAGATTATTTATTGGATTATGGGCTACAACTTAACACAAGGATTTTACAAAATTTTAGTTCAGTTATTAAAGATGATTTTTTTTCAATTGTAATGAAAATTCACAACATTTTTTTGCAATTTTTTTTTATATATTCAAAAATATACAGATTTTTGGAAAAAGGCTGTGTTAAATTATGCAGAAGGTACTGTGTAACATTTACTGAAAGTTTGAAACAAATATCTTTGGAAGATCCTTAGAAAACATGTAATTAGTATGAGAAAATAAAAGTTTTGGGAATCGAGCGACAAAGATTGGATTAACTTTTTAGTGCGTTCCAGGTCCATAGGATGGATTATCTTCATCCCTTGCAAACTCCTCCTCCAGCTTCCTCTTGTTCCTCCTCCTGTTTACTCTTGCTTGTATTTCTAGACTCTTTACAGCCCTGTCTGCAGCCCGAAGACGTTCCTTGTCTAAAGCAAGCATCGCTCGTACCATGTTAGAACCTATCTTCATTCCCATATTTCTAAATACCTTGCACCTTACAATGTTGCCATCATTGAAAGTCGCAACAGCATCATACACACCAAAGTGAAGTGTTTCTATTCCAACAAATACAGTCTTGGGGATTCTCGACCATATAACACTATTTACACTTTCATTGGGGTTTTGAGTTTTTCCGTGAACACACTTTTTCAACAGTTCAGGTGCTGCTAAGTCTCTGAAAATAGGTATTATCACCTCCATTATTGCATAATATTGCATAATAACACCATTTGACAGCAGTTTAACAGCGCCACAGTGGGTCACGCCCATGTGGAACACATTTCAAAAAAAATTTAAAAATAGTTGTACTCTTCGGAATTGAATAAATTATATATCTATTAAAAGGTAATAGTCTGCAGATTCAGAAAACGCAAAAAAGTAAAAATTGAACTTTTCATGATTTTGAGCCTTTCCGGAGCCCCTTAACATTTATAGAACATATTCGAGAGATCAGTTCCTGCACCGGCAGCACTTTCGCAGTTATGAGCAGCATGGTTCAATATTTCTGCAGGGAACTTCCAACGACTTTTTGAGTCCGTGCCACGCCGAGTTGTTACACTACAGCGGGCAAAAGGAGATCCGATACGGCATAAGGAGACATCCTATGACTTTTGTCACCTCACCGTATGTCAGACAGGCTGAATCTTGAACCACCCAGAGTGCAGAGATGGAACGATGTGAATTCAAAATTGTCTACCTGCTCTGAAAGACAGTTCTCAGCTCTAAACATGTTTACTACCTCGGCTGATCGTTCTAACAAGGGAACCTCCCCATCGCACCCCCCTCAGATTTAGTTATAAGTTGGCACAGTGGATAGGCCTTGAAAAACTGAACACAGATCAATTGAGAAAACAGGAAGAAGTTGTTTGGAACTGTGAAAAAATAAGCAAAATATACAAAATGAGTAGTCCATGGGCCACATAAGCAACATAATGGACGAAGTGAGCGTAGGAGCGCCGTGGTCCCGTGGTAGCGTGAGCAGCTGCTGAACGAGAGGTCCTTGGTTCAAGTCTTCCCCCGGGTGAAAGGTTTACTTTCTTTATTTTTGCATAGTTATTATCTGTCCGTTCGTTCATTGACATCTCTGTTCACTGTAATAAGTTTAGTGTCTGTGTTTTGCGACCACATCGCAAAACCATGCGATTAGTAGACGAAAGGACGTGCCTCTCCAATGGGAACAGAAAACATTTGATCGCAAGGTCATAGGTCAACCGATTCCTCCACAAGAAAACACATCTGATATATTCTATACGACATTGGTGACGGCATGTGCGTCACATGACAGGAATATGTTGTCGACCCACCTAACTTGTACACTTGGCGAATGGGTAAAAAGATTCTTCTACCTTGCCCGATTTAGGTTTTCTTGTGGATGTGATAATCACTCCCAAAAAAGTGATGAAAACATAAGAGTTTGTCACATAAACTGAAAATAAAAAATTAAACTTTTCACTCGATGGAAGATTTAAACCAAGGACCTTTCGTTCCGTAGCTGCTCACGTTACCACGAAACCACGGCGCTCCTGCGTTCCCATCGTCCTTAATGTTGCTTATCTTCCGTTGAACTACTCAGTTTGTATATTTTGCTTATTTTTTTACAGTTCCACACAACTTCTTCCTGTTTTCTCGATTGATCTGTGTTCAGTTTTTCAAGGCCTATCCACTGTGCTAACTTATAACTAAATGTGAGGGGGGTGTGATGGGGAGGTTCCCTTGTAAGTAACCTTCTGTGTCGCTTGAGCCACCTAGAAAGAGCTCTCCAAGGGTGTAGAAAATAACAGGCCCCTTACCGTAATAAAAGGGAAGGAAGAGAAGACGTAACTAACTGGGCAGTGACTGATAGTGTTGAATATTGTCTGTAGTTTTGATGCAGTGTTGAAGCATCGATTACTGTGATCATGGAGATGTTCATATAGCATTATAAAACATGTTGTAAGACAGTTTGGGGATAAGCTGCCACATAACACCTATATCTGATTTTCGGAACCACTGCTTTAGTATGCAAAGTTTAAGTACTTTGCATTGATTTTAATGTTAAGTGAAATTATAATTAATTCAAATAATTAATTGAAATCAATAAACTCAGTTAAACATCATTTAAACATGTATTTCTTGCTGTACGTTTATTTAGGCACTTTGATAACCACATGGAGCACTCCTTAGAAAAATTTAATTAACCAACTGAGAAAGTTATTACTTCATGAAACATAGCGGAACTTTTAAACGATGTTGTTCATATAGCTCATCATTTATGAAAAAACCGAGAGCATCTCAGTAACAGTAAAAGGAACTTGAAGATAAATGATGAAGGATAAATCAGGTTTCACGAGACAAAATTAAAACTAAAACACTTACTTTTTGTAGCGCTGGCAAACTTCTGATCCGTTCACGTAAATATAAAGTTAGTATCTACTTTTCCTGCAGATAATTGCAGTGGCGCTCTTCTGTGGCGTCAGAGAAAAGCCGCAGGATGCAATTATGACTCTTGATGTAATTATCTCCTTGGCGTCGGAATTACTTGTTTCAGTGCAACCCAATAAATTCCTCAGTATAACGGCAAATAATAATCCACGTCCAAGACATATTTATTCCACTTTTGCTTCAATCGTTGCCTCTCTAAGTCTTCAGGATGTAAGCTCGTTGGATGATGGCCACAGTCTTATATGCTACAAAAATTTCTCTTGCACCTTCGCGCCAAACCGTCCTTCGCGGCTTAAGCTTTTTAGTTGCTCTAAGTCTTACATAATATACAATCCTAGAGTGCCTAAACATGAACCAGTTATACATACAATAATTTATACATATACATAACATAAAATAGAGTTTAAAAAGGACATTTACAAAAAAATTTCTGGTTAGATAAAGTTACAGTGTTCGCTTAGGATAAGGAGGGATGAGATTTTGATGAGCTGGTAGAGATCCATGTGGCGAAGGTTAAACAGATGCGGAATGCAATGTGGAGTGCATGACCTTGAACGATTTGGAAGGACTGGTATTAGTTAGTAGGAGTGAATATCCTTGCAACATTTGCATAGGAAAGGATGGGTTGGATCAAGGTTTTGTAGGTGTGGAAGACAGTGGAAGGGTATAATCCCCAAGGGCGGCCAGTTAGTAGTTTCAGTCTATTGTGAGCTTTCTACTTGACAATTAGTAGGTTAGCTTTCCATGTTAGTTGCCAGTTAATGGTTAATTCAAGATATTTTAGTGTATTAGTTAGCTGGATAGGACATGTCTTCTTCTCTTATTTCCTTTAAATAAACAGTTGTTTCTACATTAGCTTAGAGATTATGGTCCGGCAGAGCAAACGAAAATGCACCCGTTTAACGCCGCGTAAAGTCTGTGTGCAACTGATCGTTCGTTTTGAGCACGTGCGCTCTCAGCATGCGGCAGCTATGAGTATAGTCTGACAGCCGTACTCCTGAGAGCAGTTCTTACACTTATAGGACACTGATTGGCATATCCAGCCAAGAGAGGGCAGCATGGAGATGCCTCATATGATTCTCGAGACTCTGACTATTTTTCTTGCGACTCTCGAGCGAGATAACTTCCCATCCATAGCTGAGCATTCACGTTCACAGACGGCAACATAAGTAAACAGGTAGTGGAATCTGGTAACACTCTCCTATCGGAGCCAGTATATCCATTTTCTGCTGGTTGACAGCATACATAAGACCGATAATTGATTGGCTTATGCAGACTGTAAAGTCTTCGGCCTATAACCTAAATTAATATAATGTTTCAATTAAATATGCACATAACGCAGTGCTGGCAACACCCTAACTTTTCCTGTAATTTTCCGATTTGTTTGATACTAGACACACAACATACAACATATTTCTGAGTGAATCCAATACAAGTTCTATTACAGGTTTTGAGGTGTTGTATACGGGACTTAGTAGATAGGTTTGGATAAGGAACTTACGTCCGGAAATGTACCCTTTGAATGTGAAATAAGCTTATGTATAGGATCACTTTCAGCTTCCCCGTTTCATGGTATGGACACTGCGGATACGAGCTCTTATCTCTGTGCTATTCAGGAGTCGATGACATAGGCAATATTTCGAGCACACGTTATCAGGTTCCCTTCTACGTGACGGAGGACGTCCTCTTCAAAGTCGAGAGCGCAGACATTCAATACTCACGTACCAGTTTCTCGCAGCCATTTTTGTAGTCGGACGGAAATGGTGTGTGGTGTCATAATTACAACAAAGGATTGGCGATGGAATCCTCTTCTCAGTTTGTGTGCGTACCGTGAAGCAGGAGTGTTTAAAGTGATCTGATCTTCGAACTTACTTTATATCTCAACGGTACACTGTCGGATATGTGTTCTTTATCAGAACTTCATCTACTGAGTTTCTTCTACAACCCCTCTAATACTGTAAATGTAATTGTAAAGCACCCCACCAACACGTCCAGGTCTCATACTGTGAACATGCCAAATTAAACTACCGAAACATTTCAAACAGTTCATATTGTCAATAAGCTTTCCAGGGATCTGCTGCATTAAGCTGATCCATCACACCAGACATGTCGTGATTTATATCATCATACTTATTGCATCACGTACCAGACAGAGTTGCAATTCGAGACCATGAGGATTTAACACTACCGTGGTACAGGCAGCAAGGAATACTGCTCAGCAGCGTGGGATCCGTACCAGATAGGGTTGATAGAAGAGATAGAAGAGATAGAGAAGATCCAACGTAGAGCAGCGCGCTTCGTTACAGGATCATTTAGTAATCGCGAAAGCGTTACGAAGATGATAGATAAACTCCAGTGGAAGACTATGCAGGAGAGACGCTCAGTAGCTCGGTACGGCTTTTGTTGAAGCTTCGAGAACATACCTTCACCGAGGAGTCAAGCAGTATATTGCTCCCTCCTACGTATATCTCGCGAAGAGACCATGAGGATAAAATCAGAGAGACTAGAGCCCACACAGAGGCATACCGACAATCCTTCTTTCCACGAACAATACGAGACTGGAATAGAAGGGAGAACCGATAGAGGTACTCAAAATGGTTCAAATGGCTCTGAGCACTATGGGACTTAACATCTATGGTCATCAGTCCCCTAGAACTTAGAACTACTTAAACCTAACTAACCTAAGGACATCACACAACACCCAGTCATCACGAGGCAGAGAAAATCCCTGACCCCGCCGGGAATCGAATCCGGGAACCCGGGCGCGGGAAGCGAGAACGCTACCGCACGACCACGAGCTGCAGACAGAGGTACTCAGGGTACCCTCCGCCACACACCGTCAGGTGGCTCGCGGAGTATGGATGTAGATGTAGATGTAGAATAGATAATTAGTCATTTTCATCTAGCGTTGTTTGAACATCAGTGGTATAACAGTTGACGGACATGATCAACATTGTGAACACAATGCAATTTCAGGAGGAATTTATACTATCATTTGATGCATCTAACTACGCTTTGGGGTGTGTTTTGCATTAATAGATCAATGGCGAGGATCATCCTGTGGCTTACGCATTGAGACAATTTAATAGAGCAGAAAAGACCTATTCTGTCACAGAGAAGGACTTGGTGAGTCTCATGTATGAAATCACATATTTCCTGAGGCACTTTTACGGAAGTAAATTTAAAGTAGTGACTGAATGTGCCGATCTGAAATGGTTATCAGAGTAACAATATGGGCGTTAAGACAGTGATTTCGGTTACAAAGTGGTGCATAAACCTTGCAGGAAGCATGGAAATGCGGATGCTTCGAGCGGAAAGGTAGTGGTAGTACAAGCAGTGGGTCATGGCTTTGCTGAATGGCGAGCAGTTTCTCTGCCTCGTGATGGCTGGGTGTTGTGTGCTGTCCTTAGGTTAGTTAGGTTTAAGTAGTTCTAAGATCTAGGGGACTGATGACCATAGATGTTAAGTCCCATAGTGCTCAGAGCCATTTGAACCACGGTGACTGCAAGCTGCACAGAACGCAACCACATTTCGACACATGTGGTGGTCTGTCGTGTAAGACAACCAGGTTAGGCCACGGGTAGTTGGTACTGGCTACGTCTAAGGAAGAGTGCTGAGACAGGGACATGATCACGAACTGTCTGGTCATGGAGGGTGTAGAGTGACAAACCGATGGGTGGCTGAGAGGTAGTGGTGGAAGGGAAGCAAGGGAGACCTGAATCTATATGTGAAAAATTTTGCACAGTGTGCACAGCGTGCAGACTTACCATAAGCAAATACCATTACAGAGAAAGCTGGAAGCATCAAAGCCATTTGAGATGGCTGGGATGGATGTGTTAGGATCATTTACCCAGACACCAGCAGGAAATCATTTTGTTTTCACATTAATAGATCACTTTCCGTGGTATGTTGAGGTGACAGCTATGCTGAACAAACAGCTACAGTCCACAAGCAATGGTCAGCAGTTGGATCCTTAAGTGTGGGGTGCCAGAGACAGTGCCGAAAGAATTACGTCACTTGTTACGTGTTAAGAAACTGAGAATTAGTCCGCATCACACACAGGCAAGTGGTAGAAAGGAACAAGTGCACCATGTAATTGGAAAGATGTTAAGCTACTGTGAGAATCTGCATCACAATTATTGAGACACATATCTCTCATTTGTCGTGGCAGCATATCATTCGAAGGTTCACACTAATACTGGATTATCACAATACGAGATAGGACCGGGTGGTTATAATTAAACTTTCCCTATTTAACGCGTTATAACACGGAAACTAATCGCCGTACGAAGGGCATAGCGAAGGGCATAGCGAAGAGAAATAATGCAGAATCACTTCAATTGAAACACGTTTAGCCAAGAGCAGGGATGTGCTCGGGCAAGTTTCAGGGCAATATGAAAAGTTGTATAAATCTTACGAACGGTTAATGGAACAGGTGAGCAAGCAGTAGCAGTGCTGCCACATTCACTATGTCGATACAAAGAGGTTGGACAGATGCTGGAGGGGGTGGGGAGGGATATTGAAGACTGTGGGCATATGCCAGTGATGTTAGAATGATGAACGGGACCGTGGAATCAGTGAAGAATTTGGTAGAGGGTAGAAAGTTGTGGTGGAGTGGCACACCACGCAGAAAACAAGCGTGAAGAATGAGGAGTTGAAACATATGCGTGTGCTACAGAAGCCAACGAGCGAGGTGATGGAATATGCAAAGGCATCAGAGGACACCATAAAAGAGGATCTGGGAATCACGCAAGGATAGGTAGACGTTTTTGATGGAAGAGCCTCTAAACAAGGCTGTTACAATCATTAGCTGACAGCATGTGGGATGCACGGGTGGTGACGGCAGGCTTATAGGAAGCTGTCCATCCCGCACTGCATGGGCAGCTGAGTCCAGTCCTGTTATCAGCATAGCATTACTTGTTGGGGTTACGAAAATTGCGAGGGAACTGCCACCAGAGTTGAAGCTGATTGCAGAGCCCAGTACACAGAGTTTACCTCGCAGTAAGCATGTTGCGTCGATTGAGGTGAGAACTGACCAGGTACAGTTGTATGTACTGGTCTCCTTCCTGGTAGCAGATAGACATGTGCAGTTTAAATGTTATACCATTCACTCTTAACCAGTGGAATGGGTGCCTTAGAAACATTTGTAGAAGGACAGGTGATGTGTTATGAATCTCAGAAGAAGGAGACAGACATGTAGTGATGAAGGAGGAGGAGCTGCAACACTGCCAGAGGGAGGGGAATACAATGTGTCTGGCCCGATTAATTCAAATTTACGCCGATACATCCACGGTGCAGCTATTCGTAGGCAAATTAGATGGTCAGGATTGTCCGAGGCTCATTATGGAACCTAAACCTTACTTCCAGCAAGTGGGATTGCGCTGGATTCATTCTTTGTACGGCATTGCGGTAGTGGTGGCAAACTGCTAGAAACAGGGCAGGCTCACGGGGGCAAGGCAAGTTTAACTGGCAAGAGAATGGTCCTGTCCGACATGTAGAAACCTATCCCGTAATTTTTTTCACGCAAGGAAAATACACCGAAAGAAATCCAAATGTAGCTGCTACGGTGTACTGAAAGTATTTTTTTGTTTTTAAATGTCAAAGTTACTAAGGTTTCTTGCAGGAAGAACCGTTTATAACAGTTATTTGTACAGCTCTGCCTGATGTCGCGAGATTCGGTGAATAAGCAGACTTAGTCGTGACAAGGGAATGTAGAGCCATGTGGCACGAAGTCCAAAGAGCACACACTCGAATTTTAGGCACTTAAACCATACCAAAAGGTCTCAAATAATTAATTTTGTGAATAATTTGAAATTCATATCGAGAGTTAAGCTGTAGCGGACGTTTATTGTTTCAAAAATGACTAGAGGAAAGAAAATCAAGGCAGTGTATGATGTTACATTATAGACGATTTCCATCAAACGGGACTTCTATGTGTTGACATGAAATATTTTATAACAATTACTGTAGGGCAGTTTCTACGATAATTTTTGAATAGTATATATCTTACTAACAATGAAACTACTTTGCTTATTCTCTGCAGCTGTCACAAAAATGTGAAGTATCTGTCGGAGGACGAAAGCAAACATTCCTTATACCAGGAATACTTGACAAAAGAAAAATTAAGGCATTCACTGACTTCAAAGTAATTACTTGTTTTATTTAGAGAGAACGAAAATAGAGTAAGAAATGGTCGTGGCTGTTGTTCTGCGTATTGTGCTGCGTACTGGGCATAGTTGATCAAATTCGTAAAACGATAAAGTGCGATTTGCATGAAGTTCTTACGCGAAACGTGATTGATTCGCTTTATACACAGCATTTAGGTGATAACAAGAAGTTTTGTCTTCACATAAGCTGCAACAGCAATTTGTACACTTTTCTTCTCTATAGTTTTACCTATTAATGAGATATCTTCTATGCGTTTCGCTAAGGTAAACCTCGTAATTTTTCTACTTCTTTTCCCATGTCATTTCCTGTATGTGTTTAACCAAGAAGCCTGGAAATCAATAATGTTCATCTTACTTACAATTCAGACGCCCAGTCTCATAGTTATCCCTCAGCACAGTGCACTGACGTTCACGAGCAGTTCTAAATCTTTCTTACAGTTTTTCTTTCACACTTTCGCAACTTACATTTTGGCGCATATTTCGTTCTTCGTGTAAATATTTTTCTTTAATTTATACAATTCATGATCAAACTTATGAAACAAAACTGGCTTTGCACACCGCTCAAGCTTAAGCGTTTTCACCCCCTCCCCCCCCCTCCCACTCCTCGTTAACCAAAAAATTAATAGGCTTTTCTTTGTCGCTGAAAGCCATTACTGCATGAATTTTCTTTGGACTTTGAAGGTGCTCTATTTTAATTCTGAACTGTAATTTACACAACTATCATGGTTCGAATCACAGTTCATGGAATTATGTGAGTTCTTTTCTGTTTCTTCTAATGTTTCTAGAATTGCTAACGAAATGTCGAAATCATTCGAATGAATGTCCAAGAAATTAACTGATAAATAACAGACATGTAGGTCTTCAGGAGAAGCAGGTGATTTGTATTGCATATCACGATCTTCATATTTTCTTTTTACAAGGCTGAAAACATTATTGGGATTCTACATTACTGTGTAACTCTGAAACATGCACAGAGACCGATGCTATTAGCAAAGATGTACAAAGAAATCATAAAGAAAATGAATTCAGCTTTATCTCCAGTATTCACACTTAGCCATACCGCCAACGCAACTGCTGATTGTTATGAATATTAAATGAGTCGCAGATTCGAGCAAATAGTAGCTGTGAACATTTGTATCAGAGAAATTATCAATTGAAACTTAAATTCGCTATACAAATTATGATCGCGTTGTGGCATGTTATTTGTTTACCGATGTGCCGTCAACCAAGAATGTGTCTGCCTGTTGCACATGGGCTGTCTGCTACAGTTACAGCAGAGGTGTACATTTCTCCAATCACCTGGCGAGCGACGAATTTAGCAGTTTTCGACATTTTTTTAAATACTTGCAGTGTGTCTTAGCAACTAAAATTATGACATTGTGTTTCTTTCAGTGGATTCTTCCTGCATAAAAATTTTCAGGCATAGTTTCGACATGTGTGACTGGGCCATTCCCTTGTGAGAGTTGACAGGTTGTTGATTAATGGGTCAGCGTGTGACATGAAGTGGCCAACATTCTATGCGACCACAGGGGTGCAGTCGCAGCTCCACGTCGGCAGAATTCAAGTTTCTGAGTGAAATAAAGTATTTATTTCGATTTCCATGTTTCTCCGGCCTGCATCTGGCCACAAACCCTCCCAGAATCCTCCGCCACTAGCCATCCTACACTTCAGCAACCTCTGGGGTCAGTTGCAATAGTTATAATATCTGCGATTATCATCACCCATATTATATTTACTTGTACACGGTGCATATGTGTTGTAATTTATTTGGCAAGCCGGAAGTCATCAGCATAATTTTGCATATTAATAATGACCTTCTTTCTAGCTACATCCTTTGGAAGAGGATGCAAGAGGAACCCCACATAATGAATCAAATCCATGCACGTCAATGGCAATATATAGGTTTCTACTAAGAGTTCCAGCGGAATCTCTTGCTGTGAACAAGGCTTGAAATAGCTTCACGGTGAAGGTCTCAAATCACACAGTGATTGAGATGCGCAATGATATCTTCCCTTTACGACTGTGCTTATATATAACTACATTTTCAAAGACATCAGTATGAGATGGAAGAGCAAACTTACAGCATACCGTAATGCTGCACTTGATGGCAAGGTACAGTACATCGTTTAGAATCTTGGAAAGCTCCGTTTTCAAAATGAGTAGACACGCATTTAGGAAAAGGATCAGATATCGAAACTGTGGTGTCACCGCCAGACACCACACTTGCTAGGTGGTAGCCTTTAAATCGGCCGCGGTCCGTTAGTATACGTCGGACCCGCGTGTCGCCACTATCAGTGACTGCAGACCGAGCGCCGCCACACGGCAGGTCTAGTCTAGAGAGACTCCCTAGCACTCGTCCCTGTTGTACAGCCTACTTTGCTAGCGATGGTTCACTGTCTACTTACGCTCTCATTTGCGGAGACGACAGTTTAGCATAGCCTTCATCTACGTCATTTGCTACGACCTAGCAAGGCGCCATATTTAGTTACTAGAATGTATTCTGAACAGATAATATTGTGAATCACGTACCGTCAAGACCGACGTTCATCATTAATGGATTAAAGTTAAGTATCAAACTAATTACGTCCGCTTTCTGAATTCTCACTCCTTGTCATGTTCCAGACCTCACGTCAATATAGTTCTTCCCTCCTCACGGCAGCCTGCGTGAGCTAAAGCGCGTGCATTTCGGCCTCCGCTAGTAACACGGTGTTGTCTCCTCTGCCCACACACGTGGGTAAGCAGTATCCTACCCCCAAGTGAAACTCTAATCACTGCATATGGTAATTCTGCGTGGCATATCTAAACATATTTACCTTCGCTATAACTATCAGAACAAACAGCGACTGCTGCTAGCTGATAGATGATCGTTCCAAAAATTACGACGTCCCCATCCAGATGTTGAGCGATGGTGCATACCTCGAGGTTGTTGGTGATGCAGTTGCTTACAGTGGTCCCAGTATAAACGAATACAATGGTGGAGGAATAGCTGCCCACGACATCACTGGGAGCAGTGGTACAAATCATGATAACACTGTATGTGATTGCAGTCTTTCTCGGCGTTTTCCAGAAGATGATGGCTACGAAACTCATTGAAACGTTGCGACAAGACGACGCCACCACTCGGCTGATAACCCGAGAAGAATTCATCAATGATAACACTGGTTGTGACATGACATACCGTACACCAGCATTGGTGATTGATTTTGGAAATATATGGTATTTAATTTGCCAGCATTGTAGTGCAGTGGCTGGGTATACACGTATCTGCCACGGCCAGAGGGGGGCAGCGGCATGCGGTGGAGTATGGCTGAGAAAAGCAGTGGCATTGCTCTCACACTCCTTTCTGTCACATTCAAACGTGGTGGATTAACATCAGTTCTACCATCAGCGTGCACAAGCCCAGATTTCCATTGTTCGCATTTGAACACCTGCAGCACAAACTATTACAGGTGCAGGAAAGCATGATATTTCATGTTAAAGAGAAGGTGAAAACGATTCTGATGTTATGCAAAAACGGTCTGTAATTGATGTGTGAGGGAAGTTCCATTGGTGAGAAGATTTATTGAACTGAAATTTCGTGATTAATTAATAACTCTTACATTATTCACTACACAAAAGAGATCAAGCTATCGAAATGGAACACTCCTTAATGCACATCGATAAAATTTGTTTAGTTTTAGTGAGGATTTTCGCTTTGATTAAGCGAGCAAAAGGAAGCAAAAGAAAGTCAAAATAAAGAATGAGGGCCTCAGGAAGGATTTCAGTAAGCAGGACAAGAAAAAAAAATTTAACATCTTACAAGGGATTGTTATGCTGATTAGAGATATAGAATGGAAATTCGCAGATCGAATTTATGTAGTGGAGAAGGATTTGCAGGGATGGACAGATGTTTTGCGAACAGGGTGTGATAATCTCTGGCAATGTTGTAAGCTCAGTGCTGTGTTTCTGTATGAAATTTAGCCCAAATTTACCTCCCACTCTATAAAAGTCTACGTATTACCAAACCTACGTGCCCACAAACTGTTATCCAACTTAAATTCGTATGCTAACCTTTAACTAAACAGAACCTAATATGAATTCAGCTGTAACTGGTCTGAACAGAACTTATCTTTATACTAAATGCGCAACAGAAGCAAAACAATTATCTGGCCCTAACCAAAATTTCCACTTACCTCTCATCTTGACAATAGTGTTGCAGATTTATACTAAATGCGCAACAGAAGCAAAACAATTATCTGGCCCTAACCAAAATTTCCACTTACCTCTCATCTTGACAACATTGTTGCAGATTTCTCGAAGGCACAACAGCAAGCAGGCAGCGGCTAAGGTAGATTTCTATCCTTGAATAAAATTTCCACACAATATTCAATTTGTTGGACACCATGTGGTGCAATGTGTTAATGCGTAATGATAAACCTTTAAACAGTAGGATGGGGAGAGTAACTGTTCCTATGAAATGACATTCCAAGACACGACTTTAGAATGAAGTATATATTCAGCAGAAAGACAGAGTAAAACTTCTCGGGCTCTTCACACATAACATTGGTCTGAACAACACTATACTTAAAGTTAAGAATGACTTAAAAATGGTACAATGTTAATAGGGAATTTCAAACCAAACAGCTTAATTAGTTAATATGTTAATGAATGTCTCATGGAAGTGGGGGTGATCTTTCTCTGGTGGCCAGCTTTGAGCAAGTGAATAAAGTTAACTAGCTACCAATGATCATTTCTACAAATTATATGCGCGGTGCTGCAGTCTTACCTCACACTTCTTCTCCTAAAAAAATAACACCATTCAAAATTTATATTCCTTTCACCTTTCAAAACATATATCATATTCATCCTCGCTGTCATTTATAATATAACTTCCTTTATCTAACGGATAGAACCACAAGTCAACAGAGCACTACTGTGTATGTCCATCACTTACCACACTTCAACTAGGAATGTATCAGACTGCGCAGGGGCAAACACTGTGGCTCTTCAAGACCAAAGACAGTAATATAACTTGCTCTCTCCCTGACATCCACAATGATAACTTACAAAAATCAGAAAGACATGCCCACTTCACAATGTCTCAAGTTGGGGTTGAAACTAGATACAGTCACTTTCATTACTTCGTTCAAGCAGTGTACCTGGTTGAAAAAAGTACACTGTTGTAAATAATGTAAAGAGGGTGAGGCAAAGCCTTTGTATCGCTCCTGTCTGGAGCCTGTGTATCGTGAGAATGACTCATGCGTGCACAGTGACAGACGGTTTGAAGCGGTTTAAGTCGAGTACGTAGTTCTAATTTTCATCGACCAGAGTACCGTAGCGGATAGAGACATTCAAGAAACAGATCAAGAGAATGTTTTTGTGAATTGTTCTGTTTATTTCTTGAAGGCTTTTTTGTTTATTTATGTTTGTTCAGTTTTGTATATGTTTTTAGTAGTGTGAATGATGCGTAAGTATGGTCTAAAGTAAATATGTACATCATTGTTATACTGACAAACGCTGCACGAGCTAGCGTAAGAAAATTTTAAGACAGTGTGAATGCAGACGACGGTGAATTTTGTATCATAGTATGTTAAATAAGTAAATGGTGAAAGTTAATTCGAGTGCAAATGATAATAGTTAATAACGTAACGTACAAATAAAATATCAGAATGTTAGACATTTATTTCGGGAAAAAGTAAAATACGAAAGTGTGTTATTTGTTGATTGGTTAGTCATGAAAATTCCGGACTAACGCGGCAGAATAATATTTTTCTATTGGCTTTAAAGAAAACTGATCAATCAGGACGGAGTATTCGTCGTGCGTCTTTTCTTTTCGAGTTAGAGAATGCTTACAGAAGTCTAAAGTAGTCGGAGCCCAGCATTTCAATGGTACGTTCGTGTGTAGTATGAGCTCCGACGGAAGTTATATTTTGCCGGTTTTAGTTTTGCTACCTGTCTAATGCATTAGACACCGATAATCTTAATTGTGTGGAGAGCATAAGAACAGCCGGCCGCGGTGGCCGTGCGGTTCTAGGCGCTCCAGTCCGGAGCCGCGCTGCTGCTACGGTCGCAGGTTCGAATCCTGCCTTGGGCATGGGTGTCTGTGATGTACTTAGGTTAGTTAGGTTTAAGTAGTTCTAAGTTCTAGGGGACTGATAACCACAGCAGTTGAGTCCCATAGTGCTCAGAGCCATTTGAACCATTTTTTAGCATAAGAACAATCCGTGTTTAGTAGCTGTTCAGATTTCGGGAAATACGTTACCATAAACGTGCTAACGTGAATGAACAGGGTTTGTGCATGACTGTGTTACGATTAGCACGGGCTTGGCAGTGAACTTGCAATTCTGAACTTCAAAATATAACGAAGTGTTACCAGTATTTCCACTTTTCATTCAAAATTAAGACCTTTTCCCGATTTTTAGAATAGTTACGTTGTATGCAGCCTGCTGCGAATCGCAACATGCGGTCGTGCATTATCCTGCTGAAATGTAGGGTTTCGCAGGGATCGAATGAAGGGTAGAGCCACGGGTCGTAACACATCTGAAATGTAACGTCCACTGTTCAAAGTGCCGTCAATGCGAACAAGAGGTGACCGAGACGTGTAACCAATGGCACCCCATATCATCACGCCGGGTGATACGCCAGTATGGCGATGACGAATACACGCTTCCAATGTGCCTTCACCGCGATGTCTCCAAACACAGATGCGACCATCATGATGCTGTAAACAGAACCTGAATTCATCCGAAAAAATGACGTTTTGCTATTCGTGCACTCAGGCTCGTCGTTGTATACACCATCGCAAGCGCTCCTGTCTGTTATGCAGCGTCAAGGATAACCGCAGCCATGGTCTCCGAGCTGATAGTCCATGCTGCTGTAAACGTCGTCGAACTGTTCGTGCAGATGGTCGTTGTCTTACAAAACGTCCCCATCTGTTGACTCAGGGATCGAGACGTGGCTGCACGATCCGTTACAGCCATGCGGATAAGATGCCTGTCATCTCGACTGATAGTGATACGAGACCGTTGGGATCCAGCACGGCGTACCGTATTACCCTCCTGAACCCACCGATTCCATATTCTGCTAACAGTCATTGGATCTCGACCAACGCGAGCAGCAATATCGCGATACGATAAACCGCAGTCGCGATAAGCTACAATCCGACCTTTATCAAAGTCGGAAACGTGATGTTACCCATTTCTCCTCCTTACACGAGGCATCACACAACGTTTCACAAGGCAACGCCGGTCTACTGCTATTTGTGTATGAGAAATCGGTTGGAAACTTTCCTCATGTCAGCATGTTGTAGATGTCGCCACTGGCGCCAACCTTGTGTGAATGCTCTCAAAAACTAATCATTTGCATATCACAGCATCTTCTTCCTGTCGGTTAAATTTCGCGTCTGTAGCACGTCATCTTCGTGGTGTAGCAATTTTAATGGCCAGTAGTGTAGTTACCCATTTGGAAGGTCGATATGGCGCAAGGGATTAATCACCAGGCCCAAATTTGAACGGGCCACAATCTTCGATAAAGAATATGTTGCTCTAGAGGTGACCAAGTCTTTGATAGTGTTAACGAAACCCGTTTATGTTGCTGTGTACATGCTGGACCCATCCAAACTCCGTGTGTACCAGTTCCATTATGAGTTTGCAGAAACTCATTTCACAGATCCAAAGCTAGTGTATTTAGACGTAAACAGCTTAGCTGATTGGTTGAAGGATTGCAATTCATGTGAAATAATAAGGTGCCACGCCGGCACTTCTGGATATACAGCCAATAATCCTTATGGCATGAAGCCTTCAAACAAGAGCATTATCGGTATAATGAAAGACGAGACAAATGAGTCAGAGATTGTGGACAGGTACTACCCTTCGACGGGCACAGGAAGTGCATCGTACAGCGTCAGTGGCTCTCACAGTTGATTACTTGGAATCTTGGAATGCCTGCTGGGTGGTGTTGACAGTGTTACACCTCCCTTCCCGCTTATGGTGCAACAAGTCGGCCTTCAGTAGTGAAGACATGAGGGCATACTGTATCGCAGGTGAGAATCCGTGTGTCACAACAAGATGACAAGTAGATCATTTGTGTGTGTCTTCGATGGTGATTGTGCACCTGCACAGTCGCAACAGATGACTGCTGGCCGTCTATACAAGGACTACAGTGGGCCTGCATCTTTGATGGCCCACCAATACCATTATTTCTACAATGACTGTACTGGGTCTGCACCTCTGGTGGCCCACCAATACCGTAATCTCTACCAGGACTACGGTGGGTCTGCTCTTTGATGACCTACCTTTCTTCAAAACTTCGACTGACTCTGCTGTGGGTTTGCTCTGTTGTGGCTCATTATCTGTCTGCATGTCAAGAGTCAGCACTGTCTTTCCGTTGGAAGGACAACACTACTTCTTCAAGACTGCATGGAAATCCACTACTTCCGTGTGCATTTTCTTTTACTGCTCAGACTTCGAGAAAAAAAAAAACCGCTGCAATTTTACTGTGATGAATGATCCGGACTGTCTTTATGGACTGTGAGAAAATTTTAGCTTTTGACCAACATTGTATCAATAAGTGTGTGCATTTCATTTCTTTGTTATCGTAATTGTGGTGTCACCGCCAGACACCACACTTGCTAGGTGGTAGCCTTAAAATCGGCCGCGGTCCATTAGTATATGTCGGACCCGCGTGTCGCCACTGTCAGTGATTGCAGACCAAGCGCCGCCACACGGCAGGTCTAGAGAGACGTCCTTGCACTCGCCCCAGTTGTACAGCCGACGTTCATAGCAGTGGTTCACTGACAAATTACGCTCTCATTTGCCGAGACGATAGCATAGCCTTCAGCTACGTCATTTGCTACGACCTAGCAAGGCGCCATTACCAGTTATATTGAACTTATTATACTTTTGTATCATCAAGAGCGATGTACTCAAATTATGGATTAAAGTTAAGTATTACATCATCTACGTACTTTATTTGCAATTCTCAAGACATTGTCCTGTTCCAGACCTCACGCCAGTCTGCGTGTAATTAAACGCGTGCATTTCGGCCTCCTCTAGCAACACTGTGTTGGCTCTTCTGCCAACACTTCGGTAATTATGAAAAATTTTTTCAAATCTGTATTGGCCACTGCCCAAAACAATTTGTAAAATTTTTTGTGGGGAGCATGGGGGCTATGTAAGTAGGCTGTTTAGGTTTTTATATTGGTAACGCCACGTAGCGCTCTGTATGAAAATCACTGGCTGTACTGTGTGCATTCTGTGGCTGGTTTGCATTGTTGTTGGCTATTGTAGTGTTGGGCAGCTGGATGTTAACAGCGCGTAGCGTTGCGCAGTTGGAGGTGAGCCGCCAGCGGTGGTGGATGTGGGGAGAGAAATGGCGGAGTTTTGAAATTTGTAAGACTGATGTCATGAACTGCTATATATATTATGACTTTTAAACACTATTAAGGTAAATACATTGTTTGTTATCTATCAAAATCTTTCATTTGCTAACTATGCCTATCAGTAGTTAGTGCCTTCAGTAGTCTGAATCTTTTATTTAGCTGGCAGTAGTGGCGCTCGCTGTATTGCAGTAGTTCGAGTAACGAAGATTTTTGGTGAGGTAAGTGATTTGTGAAAGGTATAGGTTAATGTTAGTCAGGGCCATTCTTTTGTAGGGATTTTTGAAAGTCAGATTGCGTTGCACTAAAAATATTGTGTGTCAGTTTAAACACAGTCGTGTATAATATTTCTAAGGGGACGTTTCAACTGATTGCACAATATGGTGTCAGTTACGTTGTAAATATAACATGACATGCTGGACTCATTCTGACACTACGAAACCTGTTTAAAGTTTTGATAACATACATAGGTACGTCAACATAATCTGTGATTCTGGCTGAAGTGGTGAAGAAATATAATTGCGTCAACCTTACCTGCTTGACGGTATAAACTGCAATTAAATTGTAACAACAACTTGTTTGCAATACAACAACAGTAAATAAAAAGAGTGCGCCAAGACAACTGAGTAAGAGTTTCATGGGAAAATTGTATAAAAATGTATATACTGTATACTGAAAGATCTAGTCAAAAAATTTAATAATTTGTCGCCGTACATCGTTGGTCTTATTTTACAACTTATACCATGACTGCTAAACCCTATCACAATAACTTATAAACTGATGTATTACCCCGTATTACTACTTGTGAAAGCCAAATGAATGTGCTAAATGCAGTAGAGGGTTAGTGGTGGATAAGTTGAAATATCTAGAAAGGTTGTCACAATTTAAAGTGCTGTTCTCGCGACTCGTTTTGTTTGATGTTACGTTAGTGGAGTGTGATTTGTCGTGTACAAGTTTACTCCTTCAGATATCTTCAAATTTATTCTGAATGCTGTTAGTACTCTTTCTCAATATCAGCAAGCTGAGAGTTGTATGTATCATAAAATACCTAGAAGTAACCACCCAAAGCCTCCGAAAGTGGAATGACTACATAAAGCAAATGCATATGCCTGCATCAGGTTCATTGGCGGAGTCTTAAGGAAATGTAATTCATCTGCGAAAGAAGTGGCTTACAGAACTATTATTCGATCGATTTTTTTACTGTTACTCAGCAACCTGGGACCCTTCTCAGGCCATATTACTAGTGCAGCACCTACATGATCGTTTAATAAGCATTACTCTTGTGGTAGATGCAATAAGAGCGATACGCTGTGCATCTCGGAGACTTTTACTATTGAAGCTCTGAGGGTGTACGTTCTGTGCAATATATTACTTCCTTCCTTATATGTCTCACAAAATGGCCATTACCATAAACTAGAGCTAATACGGAAGTTATCCAGCAATCAGTCTTTTCTTGCAAATGGAGCAGATATGAGATGCTACTATTAGGTGGCATCTGGGCGCTACATATATAATACGAGGCCTGTTCAGAAAGTAAGCTCCGATTGATTGCCAAATTGAAACCACAGTGAACATCAGAAATGTTTTACTTGTAACAATTAGCTACACCTTTCAGCTACTTCTCTACGTAGTCACCGTTCTGACTTAGACTTATGTCATAGCGTTGTACCAACTTTTCAATAGCCTCATCATAGAAGGCAGCCGCCAGTGCTTTCCGCCAATTCTCCACGCTGGCCTACACCTCGTTGTCTGTGTCAAAATGTTGTCTTCAAAGACAGCGGTTCTTGTGACCATAGATGAAACTCAGGGGGAGACAATTGCGGACTGTATTGTGGGTAATCTCACATTTCCATTTGAAAACTATGCAGGAGCATCTTCATTGCCCCTGCAGAATGCGGCTGAGAATTGTCTTGAAGAAGAAACAGCACGACAGTTATGTAATGTTAGCTGCATAGCTTCAGGCGAAATTTCTCACCAGGCCCTCGTACTTGGCGGCAGACACTATTTTCTAGACATCTTTACGCACTCACTGCGAGCTCAGAAATGAGAAGAGCGACGTGATGCTAACTGGGGTTATACTAGAGACACTACCCAACACATCTGTGCAAAGTTTTATCGGATTTTCATAGTCGTTTCCATTTCGCGACCGATCGGAGCTTACTTTCTGAACGCCCCTCGTAGTTTGTATAGACAGTACGATTGTCTCCAAAATCTGTTCTCTTTCCTCCATGGAATGCCATATTAATGTCCATTACCAGGCGTTTGGATTCTTTAGATCAGATAGTGTATGTAAATTGTAGATTGCACATCACTAAGATGGAAGCAACTTCTTCCATAAATAGCAGACACAGAATGGCGTTGGCAATGGAAGTCTGACCCTGCAGAAGTGATGTGTATACTGGTGGCGTCAGCACAGCATGGATGGATCAACCCACACAAAATATTCTCTCGCAGTTTTGCTTCTTTATAATAACAACTTTATTACTGTCCATGTCCTATCTTGCCGGCCCCGGTGGTCTCGCGGTTCTAGGCGCGCAGTCCGGAACCGTGCGACTGCTACGGTCGCAGGTTCAAATCCTGCCTCTGGCATGGATGTGTGTGATGTCCTTAGGTTAGTTAGGTTTAAGTAGTTCTAAGTTCTAGGGGACTGATGACCACAGATGTTAAGTCCCATAGTGCTCAGAGCCATTTGAACCATTTGTCCTATCTTAATGGTGGTGGCAGCGGCACAAGAATGGGAATCTGTTTAAACGTGAGATATTAGAGTAATTTAGCTATGTCTTATGTGTGATCTGCATTGTGTGTACATTCATTCTGTATAAATGCATTACTTGGATTTTTTTTTTTTTAATTTCCTGCTGTTATTTACGTGTGTAATACAGTCCCCTAGTGTAAGAACCCTTAAAGGCAGCCTTATACTGACATAGTACGTAGGCCATTTTTGGGCCATAAATTATAGTAACTGCACTATGAAATATTTTAACACACTGATACTGTGAGAACGAGTTCTTTATGTTTTATTTAAGAAGTTGTTATTCTTGACCTACATTAGGAATGAAGGAACATAGTGTTTAACTTCCCATTGATAGCGAAATCATTAGAGATGGAGTACAAGCTCGGATTGTGCAAGGATGGGGAAGGAAATGGGCCGTGCTCTTTCAAAGGAATCATCCCAGCATTTACCTAAAGCGGTTTAGAGAAATCATGGAAAATCTAAATCTAGATGGCCAGACATGGGTTTGAACCGTCGCCCTCTCAAATGCGAGTCCAGTGTGCTGAGCACTGCGTCGCGTCACTAAGTGCCTACATTAGCGCTGTACTTGTGGATGAGTGCTATATATAACTGAGATTTCACTCACCCATTGTAATTTAATAGTGTCTGGGCAATCATGAAGTCGTTTTTGTATGATATATTAATCACTATAATTTGAGTCCACAAATCCGTTTATATGTCACCGATTTGGACTAGAGGGACAGGGAAGGACTAGGGAGACGGTGACCATTTTGGGTCATAAATTATGGCCATTAATATAAGAATAAAGGCAAACGATCATAAATTAAACATAACAGCATGAGTGAGTGACTTGTTTACATAAGGAGGCTAGACCAAGTGATCAGTTTGTCGAAACAAGCAGAACAATGTAGAACATTGAGGTAGAAGCCACTGATCTCCACTACCGTTTGAATTTTCCGCCATTCTGGCTATGCCTACAATATAATTGCCCTTTAACGTACAGTGTGGGTTGCTTACCTACACTACCTCTGTGCTCGTACCCTCTTTTCTACATTATTAAAACTGCCTCACAGTTTGATTTGAGGGCGTTCAAGACCTAATGCAGTAACAGAGTTACAGGGATACAGCAAGGTTGCTGCCTTCTGTCGCTCAGGTTGGATGATTTGGACATAAGGACGTTATACCTCTCGACGGATAGCGCATTTTCCGTGAACAGTCGAATCATCCCATCATACAAGGCACTGACAGTTAATTAAGTGTATTGATACACATCTGGAAGAACCTGTGCCTCCTCCAAGAGCAATAACAGTCCAATAGTTGCATAACTGGTGCTATTTCCAATCAAACTGGAAAGAGAAAAAGTTACAATTTTGCGCGCTTGGGTACTGACAGCATTTCCTCATTGAGGGACTCGTGTGAGGAAACAGTATCACGTAGACAATTTATTGATATTGTGGGGAGGTCAGGCATGGTTTGTGGCTTTTATCTGTCTACCTTTACAACATTTCTCCACTATCCGACACAGGGTGATAGACCCCATGGGGAGACAATTTCCTATCATCGAAGTATTTGCGTAAACGTAGACTAAGGCTACTTTTCAGACGCGTGACACGTGGTAATATTCTGCAGCGTTGCAGCAGTCTACTCTCGCGCCGAGTCTTGGAATCTATTATTGCTGTAATTCGCAACACAATGATACAATCTTCATACGGTACTTCACTCTGTTATACAATGTGAATACTGTCGCCGCAGGAGCGCAAGTGTGGGTTCCACGACTAAGAGGCCATATTTTGGTAAAGTCACTTTAATACAGCGAAGATGCCCTCATAACTAACTGTTTAAGTACTTCATTCACAAATTCACCGAGGATTAATTTAATATTGTAATTTTTCAAGTAAAAGGAAAGTATCAAAAATCTTGTGATACTTTTTAGTTTGAATTGCTCTTTCACTCTCCGAACAGTGTGATTAAAGCCACCTTTTTCCTGTTCATATGTCTGCGTAGCTTGCTGGTCCTCAACTGTTTTCAGATATACTAGCTCTTGCCTAGGATCATTCCACCAACACTTACCGGTACTAATGAACGTGACATGTTACGAACGATATGTTAACAACTGAAAAGGAAAATCTGTGGAACATTTTATTTCACCAGTATTTTATTTACCTTTGAGTGCTGACACGGGGCTAAAAATTAAAGTAGTTTCTCTCAAAGAACGTGCAAAGTTCAAGAACAAAAAAATCAGTATTGTGTAACAAACCATGCATTTTTCACAGATAATATTTGCCAAGTGGTATATGCCAGTAGATTCCACTTTCGCAGATCATCGGAAAGGTATTCGGCACTAAGCCGTGGTGCGCCTATCCTGGAACACCAGCTCTTTGGCACGACTATCGATTACCCGGCTGTATTACGATCATTGCCCCTGTAGGGGCTGCCGGCGGGTATTTGCGGTAGGGAGGCTGGTCGTAGGAGTTGCTACGAGGCGCTAGGACGTGCTTGAGGGGACGACGGAGCAAACACGCGCGCTCGGCCAGCGGTAGCGCGGCAGGTCTACCTTGCAAGACGGTTGCGAGTTTGTGGTCGACCTGCCTGATGTCAACTTCGGGCGCTGCTCGTCGCATTGCTTTGGGGCCTGTTTTCTCGGAGAGACCCATCCCTCGAGACCATCTCGAACAACTCTCTCCATCGTACGTGTAAGTGGTTTTGGTGCCTTCGTTTCGTCAAACGATTTGCGTTGCAGGGAGTGTATTTGTTGGTTGGTTGGTTGGTTGGTTGGTTCTAATGTCCGTGTTGTCGACGTAAGAGCAGCCAGCAGAGTCTGTGTGACTGTATGCAGACCAGCAGAATGCGCTGGTTGTCGACTATTAAAAGTTAAAAGGCAGAGTAACACGCATGTGTGCGTGTGATTTTGGGTTATTGCCGTCAAGCGACGTCCCGGGTATATTGCTGGAAAAAAAAATGCACCACTTATTCTGTTATTAGTAAAACTTGTATTTGTAAAGCTAGTCATTTATACAGGGTGTTTCAAAAATGACCGGTATATTTGAAACGGCAATACAAACTAAACGAGCAGCGATAGAAATACACCGTTTGTTGCCATATGCTTGGGACAACAGTACATTTTCAGGCAGACAAACTTTCGAAATTACAGTAGTTAGAATTTTCAACAACAGATGGCGCTGCGGTCTGGGAAACTCTATAGTACGATATTTTCCACATATCCACCATGCGTAGCAATAATATGGCGTAGTCTCTGAATGAAATTACCCGAAACCTTTGACAACGTGTCTGGCGGAATGGCTTCACATGCAGATGAGATGTACTGCTTCAGCTGTTCAATTGTTTCTGGATTCTGGCGGTACACCTGGTCTTTCAAGTGTCCCCACAGAAAGAAGTCACAGGGGTTCATGTCTGGCGAATAGGGAGGCCAATCCACGCCGCCTCCTGTATGTTTCGGATAGCCCAAAGCAATCACACGATCATCGAAATATTCATTCAGGAAATTAAAGACGTTGGCCGTGCGATGTGGCCGGGCAACATCTTGCATAAACCACGAGGTGTTCGCAGTGTCGTCTAAGGCAGTTTGTACCGCCACAAATTCACGAAGAATGTCCAGATAGCGTGATGCAGTAATCGTTTCGGATCTGAAAAATGGGCCAATGATTCCTTTGGAAGACATGGCGGCCCAGACCAGTACTTTTTGAGGATGCAGGGACGATGGGACTGCAACATGGGGCTTTTCGGTTCCCCATATGCGCCGGTTCTGTTTATTGACGAAGCCGTCCAGGTAAAAATAAGCTTCGTCAGTAAACCAAATGCTGCCCACATGCATATCGCCGTCATCAATCCTGTGCACTATATCGTTAGCGAATGTCTCTCGTGCAGCAATGGTAGCGGCGCTGAGGGGTTGCCGCGTTTGAATTTTGTATGGATAGAGGTGTAAAGTCTGGCGCATGAGACGATACGTGGACGTTGGCGTCATTTGGACCGCAGCTGCAACACGGCGAACGGAAACCCGAGGCCGCTGTTGGATCACCTGCTGCACTAGCTGCGCGTTGCCCTCTGTGGTTGCCGTACGCGGTCGCCCTACCTTTCCAGCACGTTCATCCGTCACGTTCCCAGTCCGTTGAAAGTTTTCAAACAGATCCTTTATTGTATCGCTTTTCGGTCCTTTGGTTACATTAAACCTCCGTTGAAAACTTCTTGTTGCAACAACACTGTGTTCTAGGCGGTGGAATTCCAACACCAGAAAAATCCTCTGTTCTAAGGAATAAACCATGTTGTCTACAGCACACTTGCACGTTGTGAACAGCACACGCTTACAGCAGAAAGACGACGTACAGAATGGCGCACCCACAGACTGCGTTGTCTTCTATATCTTTCACATCACTTGCAGCGCCATCTGTTGTTGAAAATTGTAACTACTGTAATTTCGAAAGTTTGTCCGCCTGAAAATGTACTGTTGTCCCAAGCATATTGCAACAAACGGTGTATTTCTATCGCTGCTCGTTTAGTTTTTATTGCCGTTTCAAATATACCGGTCATTTTTGAAACACCCTGTATGTACTTCCTTATATAAGTGCACTTATTGAATGCACTCACTCAACAGTAACTGGTTTGTGTATTTTGTTTATCAATTTCTTAACGTATATTGATTGATGTTTGGTTGGTGTTTGCCGTGTCTTCTGGGGTCTTTTTCTATTCCAGTTTCTGGAGGTGGAGTACGTGGGTGCGGCGCCACGTCCCGCTTCGGTGCACGGAAGCTGTGACGAGCCGTCTAGTGGGAAGTGACTTCCGGTTGGGCCTTGGCGTTTAGGTGTTGTTTGGACGGCTGGTCTGCTGCTTCCGACATTGAAGTTAAGTCAAAATTGCAAAAATAAAATGTCAGCAGATGCCAGGTCTGGAGAGTACGGACGATGAGGCAGAACAGTGATTTCGTTTTTTTGTGCAATAGTGACGTACCAACAGGAATGCATGTGCTGGTGCGTTATCATGATGCAAGAGTCATGAATTATCTCGCTACATTTCAGTCCGTTTCCTTCTCAAATTTTCTCGCAGGCGTCACAACACGTCCCAATAGTATCACAGATTAACAGATTTTCCCTGTGGCGCGAATTCATGATGAACTAATCCTTCATAGTCGTCGGTAGACGTCCGGCAAGGGTCATCTTTAATTTCCGTCTGGCCATTTTTAAACCGTGCGAATCATTCGCAACACCGAGTACTGCTAAGCACTCACCTGCGTAGCCTTCCTTCGTCATTTGGTGTGTCTCTGTAAAGGTTTTCTTGAGTTTGACGCAAGATTTGATGCAGAGGCGTTGCTCCTCTAGCTTTGCCATCTCGAAATTCGCAAACTGTGAGACACAACGTTCAATACAGCTCTGAACAGTAACTATAGACACAAGTGTGTGCAGGGATGCCATTCGCATTTCACCCCAACACACCATTGGCGCGAAATTACGAATGTTTTGGAAATTTTTGAACTGGCCTCGTATGTCGGGAATATGATGATAGACACAGCGGCTGATAGAGTTGCCTACAGGTTTATCAACTCTCTTTAAATTGGAATAGGTAGTGTCCCCAACAGAGTAAAAGAACCCCATAGTAGTCGATCGCAAGATCAGTGGTAATCACCTAAAACCTGTCCTATCATTTAAATATGTAGGGTAATAGCGTAAAGCAATATGAAAAGTAACAAATAGGTGAAGTCAGCAGTGGTGAAGGCGAATAGAATGGACTTAGATTTTTTGGAAGGCTTCCGGAAAAGTTATTAGCATCTGTACCAGAAACCACAGAAAGACGTTATTGCAACTAATTATAGACTACTGCCCCAAGATTTACAGTCTGTGAAAAATATGCTTGACAGTGAACTTCGAATGTATTCAGAAATGTACTGCTAGCATCGTAAACGTTTAGTACAGTCTTTCCGAAACGGTGACAAAAATTCTCAGGAAACTGAAACGGAAATCTTTGGAAGGAAAATGACATTTTCGTCAAACCCACTCACACAAATTTAGATATCCGGCATTTAAGGAGAGTGCAACTATGCTACTGACTGCGTTGTACTTCTCGCGCAGGCATCACTAGAACATGGTAAGATAGATTTCCTACCGGGGCGCACAGTCTGGGGCAAATAGTAGCTATCACTAAGACGCAATGTAGTAGTCCCATGATGCATGTAGATGGAAACCACAGGAAAAACTCTTCTTCGCATATTGTGTTGTAATGAAAAAGCGTATCACTTTCTATTTTCAAATTCAGAGAATGAATTAATCTGACTAAACTAAGTGTATCCGGAAAGTGTAGAAGTACTTGAGCGATATGTGAAGCAACACGTCAGCTCTGCGCAATTCTGAACAGTGTTCTCTATCTATCTGTGTTGTATACTACAGAAGACTTTAAAGTCAACGTGCATTCTTACGCACGAGAGTAAACCCTTTGGAAATGAGATTTACCTTGGATGTCACATCGACTCCTTCCACGAAGTTTTTGTAAAGAGTAGTGACACTTACCCGAAAGATCGAGAAGAGTGCATTTAACACATGCCATTTATACCAGAGATAAATGTGTTGAATTTCGAGTAGAATATATGGCACAGTTTACTAACTCGGGTAATGTAGCTCTACCTATCGTTATGACTACATCTCCATTGCTTTCAGTCACCATTCTGCATTGAAAACTTCATATTCATACAACATTTTGCTATTACAATTGGTCAGTTCATTACAGTATTTTCGTGGAAGACGAGCTGAACTATCTTCATAGATTGCCTGTTGTAAAAACACCAATTATTGTAGTTTCACAGTGCGTTAAAGGTGAGTGAACTTAAAAGACTAAACAAGTGCATTGTTTAAAAAATAGATATTCATGTTTTTGTAGTTGTATTTATCAAAAAATTAAAATCATGAACCCTATAAAACAAGTAGAAGAAAATTTCCTTTACGAAACTTTAACCGAAAAATATACATTAAATGCGTTAAAACATTCAGGAACATTGCCATGAAAAAAGAACAACAATCGTACTTGCATATTTAGATTACAATCTCAAAAAAGTGCATAGATACTGCTAATACTAAGGAAACCTGAGAAGATTAGTTAAAATAAGTAACGATGATTATTTCTTAAATAAGTTTTTCCTGTAGAATAAAACAGCATTATCTGCTTGTGAATCTACAGGGACGAATCTTTATTTTTATTTTTAGAAATAATGCCCAAGTTTTCTACTAATTTTATTTCAAATGTCCTTTCTGAGATGGATCGGATTATTTATCTGGAACAAGAATATAGGTCACAAATTTCTGTTCACAGAATCTATCAGCTGTCCAGATTGGCAGCAGGCTGATCGCCAAGAGACGCTGCACCGCGATGTATCTTGCAACATCGCTTCCTTTCAAACTTTGCCAGGCAGAATCGATTTCCTCAGAACACAAAACTCAAGTCCCATCCATGCAGCCACACCAACCACGAGCAGGGCCATAATGACATAAATTTTGGCTGCGATGCACAGATAGTGGCTGTAGGAGAAGGCAACCACAAACCCAATGGACTGCCACAGTCGGAAGTTACTGTAAGCGGCATCTTCGTTGCCAGGGAACACTATGGCGTACAGTGCTGTGGAAACAAAACAGAGTTTAATTAGCCAATAAGATATCAATTTACATTTCATTGTGTTTTATAGAATGTATTTCGTCTAACTTCACATGATATTAAGCAAAACGGAAGAGGGTATTGTGCTACACGATCGTGACCAATTAGAGACGGCTGCCCATTGTCCATATGTCAAGAGAAGATCCCTGACAGCTGAAACGGACTTAGCGCGGCCACTTCAACGAGCTATCATGTAACTCTATCTCGCTTACATTTCTATAGCAACAGTGTTGCCACAATGTTGGGCAGCTGTGGATTTCTGTGTTGCGGATGCTGTTTGCAGTTCATAGCTGGTAACAGCGCAGCTAGCTGTCAGAGATTATCTCTCGCCGTATAAGTGAGTAGTAACCCCATCCGCTCTGACGCGCCGTGCTGTAACGCACGGATGTGCGCTAGGAACTGGGGCTGGGGATATCGTTTGCTACCGTCTCTCCCCACTCCCCCTCCCACGAATGTAACATATCGCCAGGCTCACTTTCAAAGTCCAACATTTGCATATGACCTTCACAATTATTAGACTAAAATTTTAAATTTCTTAATACAGGGTGATTATAATTAAACTATCAAAACACTGTAGAAATAACACCACTAGTCAGAATGACGTCAAATAGCAACTGAATATTATCGGAGAAGGGGGGAAAACGTATGGCGGAAGAAAAAAATGGACCAGTTAATTAGTGTATTGTTTCAATAATAATCACATAAAACGTCAATTCGTGTTCGAAATTATAACTTCAATCCTGATGACGAACCTACGCAGGGTCCTCACCTAAGTGCTACTAAAACCGAGTATGCTGATTTAAATGAACAATTCTGGCATTCAAGTGTTTAAAAGTGATTTTTTGTTTAAAGCAAAAGGAGTAGCAAAATATAAAGTAAGACTAAAATTTGGATGCTTTGTTTATGGACTACTGCAAGTGAAATTGTTAAGGTAGGAAGTTTAAGTACAAAAATTTAAAGATCAATCAATAGGAAAGTGAAAACCTTAATTATTTAAAAGATAAAACCATAAAAGTGAAGTTAGATAGGCTTTTTCTAAAGCCTCCTTAGTTTATTATAAAATATAGTAATGTAGTATTACAGTGCAAGATTGTGTAAATATTATTGCCAATAATACCTGCTTCACAGGTGATTCAAGTTCAAGTACATACAAATCTTTAATGAACAAATTTACGGTAGTACTGTTAGAAGTTAAGTTATGCACATTTTCAAAGATAGTGTAGTTTTGGTACCCATCACGACTGGTTCGTTTTGAAGTTAATTAAGTCCAATGTTGTATTTTATTACCTTGCAAAGTAATTTAAGTGAATGGTTAGCTTTTAGAGTTAGTTTTTACTATTGCAATAACCAAAGATCTGTGCCTACTGAAACTATACCAGTTTATGGGTCCCCATCATATTGTCCACCTATTAAGAAAAAATTGAACTGTTACCGTTGCTAAGGAAAACTGCTATATGCAGGGGAGCTTGAACAATGTATATGAGATGTTATTCATCTTTATTTGTATTTTTCATGTCATTCAAGATCGAAACCCCTCATGTCCAAAATTAGTTCTGCTCTTCATGCACTGATGTTTCAGTATTTGATTAAGTAACGCCTTTGAGTGTGGCTGTCATTAGTATGAGTTCGGTGCAATTTTGCTCCCCATAATTTACTGGTGTGTGTGTGTGTGTGTGTGTGTGTGTGTGTGTGTGTGTGTGTGTGTGTGTTTTATTGGTAACTGGTGCTACACACAGTACAGAGTGCATTGTGGCAGTTTGTATCCTGTTTGCTATTCAAAGGGAAATCTCAACAAAAGTAACTTCAATAACGAATATCCAATTTTCTCAAATATATATTTCCAAATCAATGTGCCTAACTAGGCTGGCGACCGTTCATTTTCTTTCATTCATTTATGATTTTACCACTTCTGTTAATTCCCAAGGTTAAAGCCCTTTTGTTTTTCTGTTAACTTCACAAAATTCGAAATTATAGTCAGATACCCTTTTCCGTTAGACACACACACACACACACACACACACACACACGTTCGAACTTTGAAGTCCTCTCAGAGGGTAACATTAGCGTGTTTCACGGCACGTTAGTGTTATAACACGAGTAGTGGTGTGCGAACGTGTAGTGCACGGAGAATTGCCCGAACACTGGACATACCCGTGAGCACGGTGCGTAAAATCCTACGAAACATCCTTCTTTGCTATCCATTCAAAATGACCCATGTGCACGAGTTGCTTCCTGTTGACCTGTGAGCAAGAGAGACCTTTGCTTTAGAATTTATTGCTCGCACGGATATGGACAATGATTGGCTGTGGAAGATTTTGTGAATAGACGAAGCCCACTTCCATCTGATAGCATACGCCAATACACAGAATTGTTGAGTATGGGCAACGGAAAATCCACACGCAAATCAACCAGTACCACTTCATCCTGAAAAGGCCACTGTGTGGTGGTGGTTTACGGCATCATTTATCATAGGGCCATATTTTTTCGAAGAGAAGTGCTTCCTTCCGGTCCTGTTACCTTTACAGTCACTGGTAAGCACTATGAGTGTCTTTTGCCCAACCACGTCATTCCAGCTCTCCAACAGGGTAGATGTGTGGACGGGATCACTTTTATGCAAGATGTCGCTTCTCCGCACATTGCAGATTCAGTTAAGCAGCTGCTGAAGCGCCATTTCGGAAATGCTAGAATTACAGCCGCTATTTCCCTACCGCCTGGCCGTCCCGATCACCTGGCTTAATCCGTGTATCTTCTGGCTGTGGGGCTATCTGAAAAATGTTGTGTTGAGTGTTACGGTTGCAAACTTAGCTGCATTGAAGGCACGCATTGCGCAACACATTCTGAGCGTGACCCCGGAAACACTTCGATCAGTAGTGGAAAATGCTGTTTCTCGATTTGAACTTGTTGCAGAAAACCGTGGACAGCATATTGAACATGTTTTGCGCCAGTCACAAGCAAATTGATGATCCGATTAGATTTTTATTGATGCATTTAATGCCCTTTTTTGTCCTCAGGACAGTTAAAAACCGATGTTAGTGATGTTTTTTATACGGTGTTTGGCCTCAGGACAATTAAAAACCTATTTTTCCCATCCGATGTGATATAACCTTGCCGTGGAGTATGGGCTTACGTAACTAACAGTATCACACCTGTACACCCATGCACACTGACTAGTACTGTTTGTTTGACGTCAAACTTACCCCTTAGGCATTGTTGTTTGATTTATTTGTCATTTGTAGTCGACCACTATTAAATTATGATATTTGCAGCGTCATCTATGACTACATTTTGTAACTATCTGTTTTTCTTCTGCCATACGTTTTCCCCCTTCTTCGATAATATTCCGTTGCAATTTGACGTCATTCTGATCAGTGACGTTATTTATGCAGCGGTTTGGAAGATTAAAAAAGAGCAGAGAATTAGGGTGAAGTGTCTTGCTTTCGCGGACGATCTTGCCATTCTAAGGAACAATAGAGAGGAATCCAAACTTTCATTGGAAAAACTACATGAAATCTCACAGAAAACTGGGTTACAAATCTCCCGCGAGAAAACACAGTATAAAGAAGACAATCCTGTAGACAATCTCCCTATTACTACTCAACACGGGAAAGTGGCACAAGTTACCCACTTCAGATATCTGGGAGAGATAATCCAACCATCAGGACTGAACTCAATAGCCAATAAAGACAGAATCTCCAGATTAAAAAAAGCATATAAGCTCACTTGGAATCAATATAATAAATATATTTCTGTCAATGTGAAACTAAGGCATTACAACACAGTAGTCCTACCAGAACCACTTTACGCTGCAGAAACTACAGTGATTCATACTAAGATCAGAGAGATTGAAAAGCAGGAAAGAAAAATTTTGAGGAATATATATGAACCAGTGTTACGGGAAGGAATTTGGACGAAGAGGGCAACTAGAGAGATTTACAAGGAAATAAAAACAATAATAGACACCATTAGAAAGAGAAGGATGAAATTTTATGGACATATCAGCAGGATGAATAAAAGCTGGCTCACAAGAAAAATCTTGGAGATAGTAAACAAGAGTAAAAACAAGACAAAGTGGATCACTGAAGCGGAAGAAGACATCAAAGAACTGTGGATCACACAAGACAACATAAACAATAAATAACAGTCTAGAAACATCTTAGAGAAACACACACTTAAACAAGAGCATAAGGAGAACAGAACGGGAAAAAGATGGTCGGAAGAGGGCAAGAGAGAATACAGTGAACGTATGAAGAGAATTTGGGAAGAATGAAGAAAGAAGAAATCATGACTACTTAAGTTCAATCGCTCTCTCAAAAGGGAATAATCGAAAATAATCATAATAAATATACTCATTTGTTTACATCGGTGCTTAGTACATTGTTTTAGCACAATGTTCAAGAAACTGTGCCCGCATCTCGTGGTCGTGCGGTAGCGTTCACGCTTCCCACGCCCGGGTTCCCGGGTTCGATTCCCGGCGGGGTCAGGGATTTTCTCTGCCTCGTGATGGCTGGGTGTTGTGTGCTGTCCTTAGGTTAGTTAGGTTTAAGTAGTTCTAAGTTCTAGGGGACTGATGACCATAGATGTTAAGTCCCATAGTGCTCAGAGCCATTCAAGAACTGTATTTCAGGCAGATATACAGGTCTACTTTGGAGAGAAGGTTGCGTTATCGCTAATCACCTCCGCGACAGACCTATGCTTCAAAATGAATGCAGACTCTAGACAACCGTGCGGTTTGGGCCTAGTATTTGATTAGAACGGCGCCCGTGCAATGTCCACGTCGCAAGTGTCAGTCGTGATCAAAACAGTCTTCTGTGTAGTTGTGAGTACATTATCTCGAGCAAACTGTTGGTGCTCGTACGATGAGTGCTTCCGTCACCGAGCTAGCCAAAGTGTTTGTTGTTTCGAGAGCCACCATGTAGAAGATTTTACAGGAAAAGCGGAAAAACACCATCCGCTAAGTCAAAACGCGGACGGAAGTGTTTGTTAAGTGACCGTGACACGTGGTTATGGAAGAGGATTGTGATGAAAAATAAGAAAACGACAGCTAAAGAAGTCACTACAGAACTGAATGTCGCACTCGCGAACCCCGTCATCACCAAAACAACCGGAAGAGAGCTCCATAAGCAGTGAATTGCAAAGCGATTCGCGATTCCAAAACGACTCATCAGTGATGCAAATGCACATAACAGGAGCAATAGAAGAAATTAGTTTGGTCTCATGAGTCTTGTTGCACACTGTTTCCAACTCTTAGCGGCGTTTTCGTCCCCCGAGTGAAACATGGCGGGGGTTCGGTGACAATTTGGGTAGCGATATAATGGACACCGTGGTTACGCTGCAAAGTCGGCATAAAGGCCAATGATTATGTGCTCCTTTTGTCCCATGGTACACTGTCCCTTCCTCAGTGATGATACTGTGTTCCAATACGACAAGGCACATGTTCACACAACTCGCGTTTTCTATGTCTGGTTTTGTGATCACGTGGATGAATTCTCGCGTCTCGTCACGGCAGTCACATAATCTCAATATTACTGAGCCTTTGCGGTCTATTTTGGAGACAACGTTGCGTTATCACCTCCGCCACTGTTACCTCCGCTTGCAAATACACTCCTGGAAATTGAAATAAGAACACCGTGAATTCATTGTCCCAGGAAGGGGAAACTTTATTGACACATTCCTGGGGTCAGATACATCACATGATCACACTGACAGAACCACAGGCACATAGACACAGGCAACAGAGCATGCACAATGTCGGCACTAGTACAGTGTATATCCACCTTTCGCAGCAATGCAGGCTGCTATTCTCCCATGGAGACGATCGTAGAGATGCTGGATGTAGTCCTGTGGAACGGCTTGCCATGCCATTTCCACCTGGCGCCTCAGTTGGACCAGCCTCGCTCAAAGTCCGTCAACTGCACATACGGTTCACGTCCACGCTGTCGCGGCATGCTACCAGTGTTAAAGACTGCGATGGAGCTCCGTATGCCACGGCAAACTGGCTGACACTGACGGCGGCGGTGCACAGCACAAATGCTGCGCAGCTAGCGCCATTCGACGGCCAACACCGCGGTTCCTGGTGTGTCCGCTGTGCCGTGCGTGTGATCATTGCTTGTACAGCCCTCTCGCAGTGTCCGGAGCAAGTATGGTGGGTCTGACACACCGGTGTCAATGTGTTCTTTTTTCCATTTCCAGGAGTGTATTTTGCGAGACGAATGGTATAAGATTCCAAAAATGGCTGTGAGCACTATGGGACTCGACATCTGTGGTCATCAGTCCCGTAGAACTTAGAACTACTTAAACCTAACTAACCTAAGGACATCACACACATCCATGTCCGACGCAGGATTCGAACCTGCGACCGTAGCGATCACGCGATTCCAGACTGAAGCGCCTAGAATCGCACGGCCACACCGGCCAGCTATAAGATTCCCTTGAAAGCCATACATGACCTGCATTTACCCATTCCGAGATGAGTGGAAACTGTTTTCAATAGCAACTGTTTTCCTACACTGTGCTATGCGTGGGTAAGTTGTGTGTTTTTGTTTTTCCATATTTTGTCCATCCTCATGTAACACTTGAAAGGCATTATTTAGAAAATTTGAGAGGTACCTTTGATTTAAGAAACTTAAAGCTACAAACTCACACAACCCAAACATTGTGATAATTTATATGATATAAAATTGATGTGTTCACTCACTACGGTTGTGAACAGAGGTCTGCTGTCTATCGCCATGAAAGCGCTAAATTTGAAATTGCTGTTTAACTCATTTGTTTCTGCCTACATTTGAGAAATTCAGTCCGTTTGTTTTTAAGATCTTTTCTTTCTATCTACAGCTACTCAACTTACTGTGGTTTGCCAGTTCATCCTGTGGTCTCACGAATCATGTTAGATGTTTTGTTGACTGTAGGTACGACAGCCTTGAAAGTGCGATTTTAGCCGGCTGAAATGTTACCTGTCAGGTCCAAATCTGATCCACTTGGCCAGTCGCTCACTTAAGCGACTTATACGTGTCTCGAAATTTCTAGAATTCCTTGCCATTTTCGAGACGCTTTAGTTTTCATGCAATTTTATTCTACGAAAGTTAGCTGTGGAATTTAGAGGCGGACATCTGTAAAAATGTAAAACCTTTTACTAAAATGATGTTGTGGGGAGGGGCGGTCGTGACCAACATGTCACCCTCCCCTCTCACCCTCATCCATGCACAGGGCTTGCGTGGTATGGACCCCATAAGACACTCTAAATTTAGGGGAGCCTACCTGGTCTATGACCGCTGAAACGTCCGCAAGATGCCGGACGTGGTGGCCGAGTGGTTCAAGGCGCTACAGTCTGGAACCGCGCGACCGCTACGGTTCCAGGTTCGAATCCTGCCTCGGGCATGGATGTGTGTGATGTCCTTAGGTTAGTTAGGTTTAAGTAGTTCTAAGTTCTATGGGACTGATGACCTCAGAAGTTAAGTCCCATAGTGCTCAGAGCCATTTGAACCGTCCGCCAGAACGTCGCCAAGTTTGGTCAGAGCTCAGAATTGTTTCAAAGGCGCGATCTGTTGAATTTTTTTTAAACTCATCCGACCATTTCGGAGCAATGGTGTGGGTCGTTAAAAGTACATACTACCTGCAGGATGCTATCGACAAACCAACGGATTCACACGATCCGACGGTAGACTCAGTTTCAAGTGTAGGAAACCAGCAGCATAGACGACGGAACCACCAGATGGCCTAACTTGCTTCGGAAGTGAGCTAGGCTCGAAACACACCCGTCAATGCTCACGACGCAGAGATGACAAACAAAACAGTCAGCTGAACACAAATACACTTCGATGGGATGCAGGAACAGTTTTACAGAAGTTAGTCTGTCCAAAAGACACAATTAGGCTTTCTTTTAGGAAAAGAGTAGGTACGTATCGTTTGCCGGCGAGACGATGGCAGATGTATCAGGTTGCGCCATCCCTTGTAAATATCCCTGCTGGATAATACATTCAGGCACCTGCCTTAACGGCGATGTGTTGACAGATGGGCGCATCGCCTCATGTTTTAGATATAATCACACCCTGTCGTTGCCAATGGCCTTGTTGTGGTATTAACACCGGTTGCCGTCAGATTACAAAAGTTAAGCGCTGTCGACCTTGGCTAGCACTTGGGTCACGAAAGCTGACAACGGCCGGAAGAGCGATGTGCTGACCACATCCACATCCAATGACGCCTATCGGCCTGCCATTTGCTTTTACCAAGATGTACAGTGATTCATCAGTCCAAGATATTTTTCTATCTATTCATGCGCCCGTTCTTATTTCTCTTTCCTACGATGTACTTTGAGTAAAGAGAAACGAGTGGGCTGCATTTTTTTGTTGTTGCTCATAGCGAAGAGGCTTCTTTAGGGTCCTTCAAAAAGTGCGCCAATTTTCATATATGAAACTACGAATTTTAATTTTTCAAAACATATTAACAAGATACATATTCTTAGTTAGTTAGAAAGTTAGTTACATGCTCCGTAGATGATTTGCACTGTTCTTTTATCGAAATGATTAATTAAATTAAAAATTAGATCGGGAAAAGTTAAATTACCAATCACTCGAATCCAGGTATATACAAAATTCATTGTAAAGATTGTGGTAAGTTCTGTATAGGTCAGACAGCCCGGAACTTTAATATCAAATACAGAGAAAATACTAGAAGCACTGAACGCAACCCATCAACCTTTTTTCAACACCTGCAGATAGAACAACATACCACAGGCAATATAGAAAAAGCAATCCAAATTTTGCATGTAACACCTAAAGGTCGCTTACTCAATATTCTGGAAGAGGTCGAAATCTGCACACATGCACACAAATATCCACAACAAATACTCAACGAGCAATTAGATCTAAAACAAACACAATATAGAAAATTTTATTCAAATCACCGATCATGAAAACTGATAAACAACCAAAGACATAAGTTAAGCCAAACCAATCACACAGTCACAGATAAAAATAAACACGGTAACTAAGGGAAATCGATAAGTAACTGCTTAGATGTAAACTTATAACATCGTTGGTTAAACGTCAAACAAAGAATTGTCACACACACATAAAATTCAGGCTATAACTTCCAAACAATATAGCATATGAAAGCTACGTCATAAAATAAATTTAAAAGACGTAAGAAAAACGCGTATGTGACGAACCAGCGATGTTATAGATAATTTAAGAATTCCATAAATATATGGTTGTCAATCTCATATATGACAAGTAGGCTACCGTCTGCCCTAGAAAATCGCCTCATGATTCCAATAGTGCTGAAACAGACCAATCGCGATTAAATAAACATCTAAAAAAAAAAAAAAAGAAGCAGCTCCGATCGAAAAATGACGCACAGCAATACTAAATGAAATGTGACGCTGTACCGAGTAATTCTGGGAAGGAACGAGTAAAGCGGAGAAAGGCCGTACTGTGACGCACACGTGGCACACATATTCGGCCCGTGTGAAGCTTGGCAACTCGTAGTTGGCTCTGATCTACACAGTAGAACCTCTTGGAAAGACCGCAAAAAGTACAAACTGGGGTATATTATGGTTTACTTCTTGTACTATTTGATGAGTGAATGTATAAATAGCATTCTCAGCCGAGCAACCCTTCTGTATGCCCTCATGAGTACATTACTTTTTCGAATATTTTGGAAAAAGATGACCGTAGGGAAACTGGACGATAATTGTTTAAGTTTGTCTTGTCACCTTTCTTATGAGGTGGTTTAACAACTGCATATTTAAACCTATCTGGAAAAATTGCCTGTGCCAGTGATGGATTGCATATATCATAAAGGACAGTATTTATTAAGCTGGAACAACTTTCCAGAATTATGTTTGAAATTCCAGCTACCCCACATGAGCTTCTGTTTTCTATAATTTTTATAATTGTATTAATTTCAGTGAAGGATGTTGGTGCTACTTCTACTCGCTTACAGTTTTATGGAATGATATTTTTTATGTATTCCCTTGCGTGTTCAACTGAGCCATTGAATCCTATATTTGCTGCTACGTGTAGAAAGTGACTGTTAAACGTACTTGAAACTTGCGCATCATCAGTCGCAACATCGTCATTCAGTTTAATTGTTAAGGAAACTTATACACTGACTGGCTGTCCTATCTCCCATTTGACAATGTTCCATATAGTTTTAATCTCATTAGCTGCATTATTTATTTCTAGCAGGACTGCATGCTTCTGGGTATTTTAATTACTTTCCTTGCAACATAAAAGAACTTTTGTAAATATATGTAATGTAATATCTTGACTTACACTAGCTCTTACATAAATTTTCCTCTTCCTCTTACATGAGATGTTCATTTCCTCAGTTATCGACAGCTTACTTTATTTAATGATCTTCTAGATAATTTGTAGGAATTAAATTTTGAAATATTGACGCAAATTTGGTATAGAATAAAATGAATTTGAAATTAGCATCTCTTTCTATACACAGGGTGGTCCACTGATCGTGACCGGGCCAAATATCTCACGAAATAAGCGTCAAACGAAAAAACTACAAAGAACGAAACTTGTCTATCCTGAAGGGGGAAACCAGATGGCACTATGGTTGACTCGCTAAATGGCGCTGCCATAGGTCAAACGGATATCAACTGCGTTTTTTTAAATACGAACCCCCATTTTTTATTACATATTCGTGTACTACGTAAAGAAATATGGATGTTGTAGTTGGACAACTTTTTTAGCTTTGTGATAGATGGCGCTGTAATAGTCACAAACATATGGCTCACAGTTTTAGACGAAGAGTTGGTAACAGGTAGGTTTTTTAAATTAAAATACAGAACGTAGGTAAATTTGAACATTTTATTTCGGTTGTTCCAATGTGATACACGTACCTTTGTGAACTTATCATTTCTGAGAACGCATGCTGTTACAGCGTGATTACCTGTAAATACCACATTAATGCAATAAATGCTCAAAATGAAGTCCGTCAACCTCAATGCATTTGGCCATACGTGTAACGACATTCCTCTCAACAGCGAGTAGTTCGCCTTCCGTAGTGTTCGCCCATGCATTGACAATGCGCTGACGTATGTTGTCAGGCGTTGTCGGTGGATTACAACAGCAAATATCCTTCAACTTTCCCCACAAAAAGATATCCGGGGACGTCAGATCTGGTGAACGTGCTTCGATGACCAATCCAGCTGTCATGACATATGCTATTCAATACCGCTTCAACCGCTATGTTCTGGACATCCATCATGTTGGAAGTACATCGCCATTCTGTCATTCAGTGTCATTACATCGGTACAACATTACGTAGGAAATCAGCATACATTGCACCATTTAGATTGCCATCGATAAAATGGGGGCCAATCATCCATCCTCCCATAATGCCGCACCATACATTAACCCGCCAAGGTCTCTGATGTTCCACTTGTCGCAGCCATCGTGGATTTTCCGTTGCCCAACAGTGCATACTATGCCGGTTTACGTTACCGCTGTTGGTGAATGACGCTTCGTCGCTCAATAGAACGCGTGCTAAAAATCTGTCATCGACCCGTAATTTCTATTGTACCCAGTGGCAGAACTGTACACGACGTTCAAAGTCGTCATCATGCAATTCCTGGTGCGTAGAAATATGGTATGGGTGCAATCGATGTTGTGGTAGCATTCTCAACACCGACGGTTTTGAGATTCCCGATTCTCGCGCAATTTGTCTGCTACTGATGTGCGGATTAGCCGTGACAGCAGCTTAAACACCTACTTGGGCATCATCATTTGTTGCAGGTCGTGGTTGACGTTTCACTTGTGGCTGAACACTTCCTATTTCCTTAAATAACGTAACTGTCCGGCGAACGGTCCGGACTCTTGGATGATGTCGTCCAGGATACCGAGCAGCATACATAGCAGACGCCCGTTGGGCATTTTGATCACAATAGCCATACATCAACATGATATCGACCTTTTCCGTAATTGGTAAACGGTCCATTTTAACACGGGTAATGGCGGGTAATGTATCACGAAGCAAATACCGTCCGCACTGGCGGAATGTTACGTGATACCACCTACTTATACTTTATTGACTATTACAGCGCCATCTATCATAAAGCGATAAAAATTATCCAATTAAAACATTCATATTTCTTTACGTACTACACGAATATGTAATAAAAATGGGGGTTACTATTTTAAAAAAACGCAGTTGATATCCGTTTGACCTATGGCAGCGCCATGTAGCGGGCCAACCATAGCGCCATCTGGTTTCCTCCTTCAAACTAGACGAGTTTCGTTCTTTGTCGTTCTTTCGTTTGATGCTTATTTGGTGAGATATTTGGCCCGGTCACTATCAATGGACCACCCTGTATATTGTGCCTCATCCCATACCACCCCTTTTAGCTTACTCTTAAAACGCTGGGTCCTGTTCTCATTAATAAACCTCACTGTTTTGTATTAACCTGCCTCAGGTTTGCAAGGTGCTATATGGTTTGATTTCATTGATTGTGCATCATGATCAGATATTCCCTTAACTATTGGGTATACATTAATTGTTTCAGTCTGAGCATTGTCTATAAAAATGTTGTCAATCACTCTCCTGCTATTTGTGTTGCACACGATTTGAAAACTTGGCTACTGAGAATAGCTTGAAACATCTTTTTACTGTCCGTATCTTTTGAGAAATCTGCACTGAAATCTACTGAAATCTCTACAAACTACTGTTTCTTCTTGTCTGACAGGTAGCTCAATGATGCGTCTAGATTTCTCATTAACAGCTGAAAGTGTCCTAGAGGGGATCTGTAGACTTTGCAATTATCAGAGAAGTATTTTGCAGTAACGTGACCACCACCCTTTTCCACTTCAGGCATGGAATGTGACGTCTGGCATATGACATCATCTGCAGCGCTGTCACGCAAGAACTCTCTCTGTGAAATTCGCTGTGCTGCCTCACGAGACTCCACTAGTACTTCGCAAAATACACGTCGAATTTCTTCTATTAACTCGCGAATGTTGCGGAGTTTGTTGACATATACCAATGATTTAAGGTGACCCCAAAGAAAAAAATCGCAAGTGGTGAAGTCACATGACGTTGGTGGCTGTACTTGTTCAACATTACGCGACATGGGGCGGTCCAGAAACAACTCATGGAGCAACTCAGTTATTTAGCGGGAAGTGTGACAGGTGGCGCCACCCAGTTGAAACCACAACTCTAGAACGTCCATTCCATTTGAATGAGGGCACAAAAAATCTCTTATCATCCTGCGCTATCGGTTTTGCATTAATTGTCACAGTTTGTCCCGCCTCACCTTCAAAAATGAAGAGCTCTTGATGCCGCCCACCTAAAAGCCACACCAAATTGTCACTCGTTGTGGACGCATTTCGCTGTCTTGTAAGGATTTTCTGACCCGCAGATACGGCAATTATATTTATCCACAAATCGATTTTAGTGGAAATGTGACTCGTCACTAATTATGGTGCTTCTCGAAAAATCTTCGTCTTCCTGTCGTCTTCTCAGAAACCAGCTACTGCGGTAACTGAATTCCGTAAGGGTAATAATGGATATCATATCGGAGAATTTGCTGTACTGACGAACATCCTACGTCCAATTCTTGGGAACAACAAAGAACCGCCCTCACTGGACTAACAGGCACAGCGTCACGAATCACCGCAATGTTTTACAGAGGTTGGCCACAACGAGAGCGCCCGAACCCTTAATGTTCACTGTTGAAGCCGTTTTATTGAACTTTGAATCAAGTCTCTGAACTGTTGAGTCATTCGGTGCCTCACTGCGCCCTAGAGTCGTGCGAAGACGTCTCAAAACTGCTGCATCCGTTCTGATAAAATATTGTCACTATTAGGACACGCTGAGCACCAGTAAAGGACTCCATGGTTAGACACGTGAAATTTAGACTGAAGCAACAAGAAAGGCAATAGGGGTAATTCACTAAATTACAGACCCATATTATTAATATCGATATGCAGCAGGATTTTGGAACATATATTGTGTTCGAACATATGAATTACCTCGAAGAGAGCGGTACATTGACAGAGTCGATTTGGCAAACGTTATTCTTGTAAAACACAACTAGCTCTTTACTCACACGAAAAGTTGAGTGCTATTGACAAGGGATTTCGGATTATTCCGTATTTCTGGATTCACGGGAGGCTTTTTGATACTGTACCTCACACGCGGCTTTTACTCAAATTCCGTGCTTGTGGAATATCGTCTCAGTTATGCGACTGGATTCGTGATTTCCTGTCAGAAGCGTCACAGTTCGCAGTAACCGACGAAAGGTCATTGAGTAACACAGAAGTGATTTCTAGCGTTCCCCAAGGTAGTGTTATAGGCTCTCTGGTGTTCTTTACCTGTATAAACAATTTAGAAGTCAGTCTGAGCAGCCGTCTTAGGTTGTTTGCAGACGATGCTGTTGTTTATTGCTTGGTAAAGTGATCAGAAATTCAAACCAAATTTCAAAAAGATTTAGAAAAGATATCTGTACGATGCGAAAATTAGCAACTGACCCTAAATAATGAAAAGTGTGAAGACATCCACATGAGGGCTAAGGGGAATCTGCTAAACTTCTGTTACACGATAAATCAGTCAAATCTGAAGGCCGTAAATTCTACTAAATACCTAGGAATTACAATTACGAACAACTTAAATTAAAAAGAACACATAGAAAATGTTGTGGGTAAGGAGAACCATAGACTGCGATTTGTTGGCAAAACACTTAGAAGATGCAACAGATCTGCTTAAGATACTGCCTACACTACGCTTATTCGTTCTCTTTCTGAGTACTGCTGCGCGGTGTGGGATCCTTTCCAGATACGATAAACGGAGTACATCGAGAAAGTTCAAAGAAAAGCAGTACATTTTGTATTATGGAGAAATAAGGGAGGGAGAGAGAGAGAGTATCATGGACATGACACAGGATTTGGGATGGATATCATTAAAACAAAGGTTTTTCTCGTTGCGGAGGGATCTTCTCACGAAATCACCAACTTTCTCCTGCGAGTGCGAAAATATTTTGTTGACGCCGACTTGAGGAACGATCATCATAATAAAAGAAAGGAAATCACAGCTCGCATGGAAAGAGATAGGTGTTCATTTAGTCCGCGAGCTGTTCGATAGTGGAATAATGGAGAACTGTTGTGAAAGTGGTTCGATGAACCCTGTGCCAGGCACTTACGTGTGATTTGCGGAGTATCTATGTGGTTGTACTGCGGCCTGTCCATGTTCTGATACAATCTAAGATAGCCGAAAGCTGCCCTTGCAGTCACCATGCCCTCGCCATGGCAGCAAAGACGGTTGTCCCCTGATGTAGGTACGACAGGTCAGAAGCTCTTGTGCGGCTATCCCGCTGACGGCCAGTACAAGAGCTGACCGCATGCCAGTCATCATGGAGACAGGATTGCGCTCCCTCTCTCTCTCTCTCTCTCTCTCTCTCTCTCTCCCTCCCTCCCTCCCTCGACACACACACACACACACACACACACACACACACACACACACACACACACACACAGAGAGAGAGAGAGAGAGAGAGAGAGAGAAAGAGAGAGAGAGAGAGAGAGACTCCTCAATACATCAGTTACCTCCAATTAAATTCTGAATGTGTTTAATGTGGCCCTTATAGCTATAAATAAAATAAAATAATAATTAGTTGTAAACAAACAGTAGAGAAGCACTTTAGCCGTAAGACATCTGCGTTTTCTATACTTACACGCAACCACCGACTCATTTGTAATACCAGATAAAAGTTTTGGGATGTCAGCACTGTTATGCTTTGTCCTATACTACTACTACTACTACTAATAATAATAATAATAATAATGGTAATCCTGGCTTTTTTCTCACATAATAGTGTCTCCACTTTTAGGTGTAAACTTAAATCTGTATCACATTATTCACAACTTTCCTAGAAGTAGCTCTTGTGATTCAGGTAGTTTCATCGTACAGAGCGTTCAGTTCCGAATAATATCGTGTCTCCCATATAATTTTCATTGGCGTATTCTGGAATTTGCAAGGAAAATTTGAATTCAGCGTCTCGTTCGTGGAGAGATTATTACAGCCTACACAACAGTTCAGTTTAAGATTGCAAGAATACATTGAACTTTGTCTATTGCAGAAACCATGGTGAAACTGAGTTATTTTTTAATAACGAAGAACGGACATCCGGATCGCCGTACCATGATCTGTGTCCAACTCTTTCTAAATAGAAACTAATTTCGTTAACTATTGCGACTTTACTGCTCATTCCAGGATTTTATTTATTCCCTAATGTCGGGGAAACATTTGTGACAGGATTATTAGTGCTTTAACTTACCGCATCAGACACGAATGATTCCTATAATATATTGTCAGTGATGGTCACATCATCCGTAACTAAATTCTTTATTAGAAAACAGGATTTTCGGGGGAATGGTGTTCAAACCGTCGTCCGACTTCAAGTTTCTCTGAACCACTTGAGACGAATGACCACTAAATTTTTTCACCCGTGCAACTCCTCCACTGTTCTTTTATGAATGACCCCAATGTCGTTTGGAGCTTAGACCTTAAACATTTAACTTCCTTCGAAGGTGAATGATCTGCAGCAACCACTAACTTCTAATGTTACCAGAGTTATTTTTATTTATTGATTTATTTATCGTGGTAAGATTAGCGCCATATCTTACCAGCCATTCTACATATTTTACAATATGTTCACATAACGACACACATGTTACAAAAAGATCTTTAATGTACAATAAAACACTTGGAAGTAGTGGTAATATAAATAGTGAAACATAGTAATAGTTGTAGGGATAAAAAGCAGAGTTTATATTAGTTCATGAAAAGTAGAACAAAAAAGTGACTTTGGTGACTGAGAAACGAAACGAGAAAAGGAGTTTAAATGGAAGAAGATGAAGCGATTTTCTTTACTGCTGGACAGAAAGAAAACTCGCCATATATGTTAATTTTTAGGGGAAAGTTATGATGTTGACAAAACTAAATGCTTCTTCAGCCTCTCTCTTAAGAGCAAGAGGACACCGAATTGTGCGCATAGTATAGGCACCTTCTTACAAAGGTGAACAGCAGTAACAAGGAAGTAGTTTGTGAATGTTTTTCTTTCATGGATGGGTATTAGGTAAATGAGGCCTTGTGTTGCGATGATGTCGCGACAGGCGGCGGACCTTTTATGTGAGAGACTGGGGCGCATGCACACTAAGAAGGCAATGAAGTAGACATGACGTATGGGAGATATGCAACTTGCCTGGCCGTAACCATCCTTACTGCGCTTATGAGATACTGACTTCATCAAATACATGGATGTTACTGACGTAACGCACACAAGTAGTCATGTGCTGGATTACAGCTAAATAGTGGAGGTTAAGCAAAACGAGTGGTTGTACAGGCCAACGTTTCACATCCTGTGGATAGACAATGGTCATGAATTTATTCAAGTTTCCTGAGTGAGCGAGTAAAATTTTCGTTTCCTCCGATGGAAAGCGTAGCTCCATCAATGATTCAAAACGGCGTTTGTAATTCTGTAACTGGAGGAGATTGCGCGGAAAAGTAGGGTGTGTAGAAAGAACATCATTTTTCATGTGTGTGGTTTCCGATGCGTGGAAAACATTATGACCACTCATCCCTTAACACTTCCGGGCTGAGATACCGTGGTCCATACATAAAACTCTCCCCTGACGTTTCGCCTTCGACTGCGGAAGGCATCCTCCGAGGACAATGGGCGAACTGCAACGAGAGCGCGAGTGAGCGCCGTATATATAAGCCATCCAAAGGGCGCCGCTGTCAATCACGTGACCTCGGCTGTGCTATGATATCTGATACGGCCAACTTTCTCAATTGAAATTGATCGATTGTCGCGCTGTTGCTGCAATGTTGACATCCGTATCTTATCCAGCTTAATGCCTTCATCTTTTCTATTAAAATTATTGCAGTATTTGGCAATCTCAATGGCCTCACTGTACATTCGCGCATAATAATGCGACGTCTTTGCTATGACGGTCGTCTCACTAAACTTTATTTCATGATCATCTTCCTGAAGCACGTGTTCCGCTACAGCCGATTTATCAATATGTCCGAGGCGGTAGTTCCTTTTATGTTCACTCAGACGGGTGTTGACGCTTCTTTTTGTTGTGGCTATGTAGACCTTTCCACAACTGCACGGAATTTTATAGACACCTGTTGTAGCTAGAGGATGTCTTTTATTTTCGTGGTGGGTCTGAAAACAGTTTCCACATCGTACTTGCTTAAAATTTTTCCAATGCGATCAGTGACCTTACTGATATATGGTAAGAACACTTTCCCCTTGGGTTGGTGTCGATCCTCGTGGGTCCTGGTTGTCAGTCTAGGGCGTATTGCACGATCTATCTCTCTGTTGGAATACCCATTCTTCTTGAAGGTCGTCGCTCTAAGGTGTTCAATCTCATCATCTAAGTGAGCTGGTTCACATATTTTGTGCGCCCTGTCTATTAATGTTTTAATCACCCCTCTTTTATGTCTTGGGTGGTGGTTAGAATCTTTCTGCAGGTAATGATCGGTGTGTGTGTCTTTTCTGAAAACCTTACGACCCAATGATCCGTCCTCACGTTTGATTACACATCTAAGAAGTTCAGGTGACCATCGATTTCCTTTTCCATAGTGAATTGAATTCTTGGATTAATACTTTCAGATGTAACAGGTAGGCATCCAGTTCCTCTTTCCCATGGGTCCATATAACAAATATGTCGTCCACATAACGATACCATCTGGCTGGTCTTTTTCTAGATGTTTGCAGCGCCCGTTGTTCAAAGTTATCCATGATCAAGTTAGCCACAGCTGGACTAAAAGTTGCAGTTCGCCCACTGACCTCGGAGGATGCCTTCCGCAGTCGAAGGTGAAACGTCAAGGGAGAGTTTTATATATGGATCACGGCATCTCAGCCCGGAAGTGTTAAGTGATGAAAACACCTGCCCTGAAAGCCTTCATTCTATGATCATTATGACCACTGTCCACCGCGAGGTTAAATGCTGCCTAGTGGCGCTGACGGCACGGTGACGTGGTGAGAGAAGTATATGAGCGTAGCAGAGACGAATGGGGGATCATTGTAGCAACGATAAGTGGCGCAAATGGGGAAATCCGTCGACTTAAGACTTTGACAAAGGCCCAGTTCCTGGGAGCGAGCGTCTCGGGGATGGCCAAGTTGGTCAGCTGTTCGCGTGCTTCTGTCGTGAGCATCTGTGGAAAGTTGTTTAAGGGGCTCCGGAAAGGCTCAAAATCATGAAAAGTTCAATTTTTACTTTTTTGCGTTTTCTGAATCTGCAGACTATTACCTTTTAATAGATACATAATTTATTCAATTCCGAAGACCAACTATTTTAAAATTTTTTTTGAAATGTGTTCTACATGGGCGTGACCCACTGTGGCGCTGTTAAACTGCTGTCAAATGGTGTTATTATTAACGTCCGTGTTCATCAGGTACATTTTAGTGATGTGAGATAAAGTATGTGTTGTGGCTAACCTGTGATGGTTCAATATATATCGCTGGTGTGATTGTCGATTGTTTCATGTTTATTTACTCTGTCGTTATCTCGAAAATATTCGTAATTAATTCTGTTTCTTGAGTCTCTGTTTTGTTGAAGTATAATAATGAGTAAAAGTAAAGTTATTAGAAATCCTCTGAAGGCTTTTAAGAAAAGGAGAAATGTTGGAAAGCCAAAGGTATGTGTTATTACTGTAAACAATAAAGACGATAACCAAGTGAGTGAACCTAACCTCTCAAGTACACCTGCCCATAGCAGTCAAAGTGGGAAAGAAAATACTTCACAGAAGAAGCTTGGTTCAATGAGTGAAAACTATGAATGTTTTATGGGCGAATCGGATGTGAATGAAATATTTGATATGTCGGTTCTCAAAGGAATTTTTTCAAACTGTGTAAGATGTATTCATTGTAGTGAAGTTGGTCTGGAACTCTCCATAATAAAGCACGTAGGACTTGCTAGTGAAATACAACTGAAATGTGATAAGTGTTCATACATGACCACCTTTTGGAACAGTGTTGCAGTAACTGCAACTGAAGAAAATGGTAGTAAAATCTACGAACACAACATTAGATTTGTTTATTCCTTGCGTTCAGTTGCAGGTGCAATTTTCTGTGGCATCATGAATCTTCCAAATCCCCCAACCAAGTTTACGACCTATAGTAAATTAATAGGGTCTAAAGTAGAAGATGTCTGTATAGAATCTATGAAGAACGCTGTGGAAGAGGCAGTAAGGGAAAATAATGGTAACAGAGATTTGACTGCAGCGTTCGATGGTACCTGGAATAAACGGGGACACACATCTCTTCATGGTGTAGTATCTGCCTCCAGTATGTATACAGGGAAAGTTTTAGATGTAGCAGTAATATCAAAGTATTGTAGATGTCCACAAAAATATAAAGGTACACATGAAAATAATTGCAAAGCTAACTATAGTGGCAGTAGTGGAGGAATGGAAGTGGCTGGTGTTGCCAGTATATTCCAGCGTTCTGAGGCGTGTGATAAAGTGCGATATGTTAATTACCTTGGTGACGGTGATTCTAAAAGTTTCAAACATGTTCAAGGACTGAAGCCCTTTGGTGATGATGTTGTAGTGCAGAAATTTGAGTGTATTGGACACGTACAGAAGCATATGGGAACAAGACTTCGGCGACTGAAAGCTTCGTACAAAAAACAAAAACTCAGTGATGGTAAAGGGTTGGATGGGAAGGGAAGGTTAACTGACAGTGTAATTGACAAAATACAGTACTATTATGGAATGGCTATTAGGCAAAATACACAAAGTGTCGACGAAATGAAGAAGGCTGTTTGGGCTCTTTTTTTTCATACTTCTTCAACCGATGAAAATCCCCAACATAGCTTGTGTCCCAAAGAAGAAGACAGTTGGTGTAAATATAACAAAGGATTGCTAACTGGTGAAGTGTACACTCATAAGCATAGTCTGCCTCATGCAATAATGGAGGTGATAAAACCTATTTTCAGAGACTTAGCAGCACCTGAACTGTTGCAAAAGTGTATTCACGGAAAAACTCAAAACCCCAATGAAAGTGTAAATAGTGTTATATGGTCGAGAATCCCCAAGACTGTATTTGTTGGAATAGAAACACTTCACTTTGGTGTGTATGATGCTGTTGTGACTTTCAATGATGGCAACATTGTAAGGTGCAAGGTATTTAGAAATATGGGAATGAAGATAGGTTCTAACATGGTACGAGCGATGCTTGCTTTAGACAAGGAACGCCTTCGGGCTGCAGACAGGGCTGTAAAGAGTCTAGAAATACAAGCAAGAGTAAACAGGAGGAGGAACAAGAGGAAGCTGGAGGAGGAGTTTGCAGAGGATGAAGATAATCCATCCTATGGACCTGGAATGCACTAAAAAGTTAATCCAATCATTGTCGCTCGATTCCCAATACTTTTCTCATACTAATTACATGTTTTCTAAGGATCTTCCAAAGATATTTGTTTCAAACTTTCAGTAAATGTTACACAGTACCTTCTGCATAATTTAACACAGCCTTTTCCCAAAAAACTGTATATTTTTGAATATACAAATAAAAAATTGCAAAAAAATGTTGTGAATTTTCATTACAATTGAAAAAAAATCATCTTTAATAACTGAACTAAAATTTTGTAAAATCCCTGTGTTACGTTGTAGCACATATTCCAATAAATAATCTGTAAAAAGTTCAACTTCCTACCTCAAATACTTTGTGAGGAAAGATGTAATTTATAAGCGTTATTTTAACATTGCAAGTATAGGGCGTTCCGGAGCCCCTTAAGAATGCTGAAACCACGAGTAGGCGATAACAACACAGGGATCAGAGGCTTGCCCGCTCTCTAAAGCGAGACAGGCGGCTGTTCTGTGGCAGATTTGACAACAGAGTACAGTGCTGGTGCAGGCACAAGTGTTTTGGAGCACACCGTTCAGCGCACAGTGTTGAACATGGTGTTCCGCAGCAGAGGACCCCTACGTGTTGCCATGCCGACCCAACAAAATCGTCAGTTATGATTATAGTGGGCACAGGATCTTCAAGGTGGGACTGCGGATCAATGGAATCGCGTCGCCTGGTCGGATGAATCCCGTGTATTGTTCAATTACATTCATTGTCGTCTCCTGATACGCCGTCATCCTCGGGAACAATTGCTCGAAACATGCAGCGCGCAACGGACAAAGACCGATCTGAGCTGTATTAGGTTATGGGGGACATTCACCTGGGTGTCCATGGGACTTGGGGTTGTAGGCACCATGACAGCTGTGGACTACGTGAACATTATTAGGGACCACCTGTAACGCCTTATGCTTGATGTCTTCCTTAACAGCAATTGCATCTTCCAGCAGGATAACTGTCCGTGTCACAAGGCCAGAATCGTGCTGCTGTGGTTTGAGGAGCATGATAGTGAAATCACGTCGATGTATTGTCCATCAAATTCGGATTATCTGAATCCGATGAAACCCAACCTTTACGCTATCGGGAGCTAACTCCGCGCCCGCAAACCAACCGCCCTTAAATTACGGGCCTGTCCGTAGGACCTGGTGCCACAAACCTCTGGAAACCTATCAAGTGCATGTAGAATCCATGGCACGCAGATCACTGCTGAATTGCGTTCCAGAACTGGACCAACACGCTTTTAAATAGGTGGTCATAAAGTTTTGTCTCTATCAGTGTATGTTACAAGCAGCGTGCTGTCACTGAATTCATATCTGCAGAGACAGAAACTGTGGAGAGTATTCACAACGTTTGTGTGGAGTCTATGGTACCTGCGCAGTCGACAAGAGTGTAGTTGGTCACTAGGCACAGAGGGTGAGGCACACAAGAAGGCTGTTCGGCGGAGCTCCACGATATGCAGCGAGTGGGGAGATAATCCAAGCTGGCCCACGTGATATTTTGATCTGTGCTGACGTTCTCATTCGCAAGGATAGACCCATTATGACTCGGCAACTGGTCGTCCAGCTGTCAATCAGCAAAAGAAGAGTGGATGCGCCTACCGCGAGCTTTGATACTCAAAAGAAAATGCAAGATGGGATCCGCGCTGCCCTACGGTGGAACACAAATCTCACATAAGAGAAGAAAAATTTCTGAGGTGATGCAAAGTTTTGAAGCTGAGGGGGAGATCACATTGTGCTGGATTGTGGCAGGTGATGAAGCCTGGATACAACATTTTCAGCCCGAAATAAAAAGACAATCGAACGGCCTTATCCTCACTCTCAACATAAGCAAAAAATTCAACGCAACTGTTTACGCCGGTAAGATCACAATGATTGCGTTTTGTAACTGCGAAGGTGTGATTCTCATCGACGTGATGCTAAGATGTGGCACCATTATTTCGGAGGCATACGTGAATAAATTAACCACACTTAAGAAGCGGATGTCTTCCTGCACTTCGCGAAAGTACACTCCTGGAAATTGAAATAAGAACACCGTGAATTCATTGTCCCAGGAAGGGGAAACTTTATTGACACATTCCTGGGGTCAGATACATCACATGATCACACTGACAGAACCACAGGCACATAGACACAGGCAACAGAGCATGCACAATGTCGGCACGAGTACAGTGTATATCCACCTTTCGCAGCAATGCAGGCTGCTATTCTCCCATGGAGACGATCGTAGAGATGCTGGATGTAGTCCTGTGGAACGGCTTGCCATGCCATTTCCACCTGGCGCCTCAGTTGGACCAGCGTTCGTGCTGGACGTGCAGACCGCGTGAGACGACGCTTCATCCAGTCCCAAACATGCTCAATGGGGGACAGATCCGGAGATCTTGCTGACCAGGGTAGTTGACTTACACCTTCCAGAGCACGTTGGGTGGCACGGGATACATGCGGACGTGCATAGTCCTGTTGGAACAGCAAGTTCCCTTGCCGGTCTAGGAATGGTAGAACGATGGGTTCGATGACGGTTTGGATGTACCGTGCACTATTCAGTGTCCCCTCAACGATCACCAGTGGTGTACGGCCAGTGTAGGAGATCGCTCCCCACACCATGATGCCGGGTGTTGGCCCTGTGTGCCTCGGTCGTATGCAGTCCTGATTGTGGCGCTCACCTGCACGGCGCCAAACACGCATACGACCATCATTGGCACCAAGGCAGAAGCGACTCTCATCGCTGAAGACGGCACGTCTCCATTCGTCCCTCCATTCACGCCTGTCGCGACACCACTGGAGGCGGGCTGCACGATGTTGGGGCGTGAGCGGAAGACGGCCTAACGGTGTGCGGGACCGTAGCCCAGCTTCATGGAGACGGTTGCGAATGGTCCTCGCCGATACCCCAGGAGCAACAGTGTCCCTAATTTGCTGGGAAGTGGCGGTGCGGTCCCCTACGGCACTGCGTAGGATCCTACGGTCTTGGCGTGCATCCGTGCGTCGCTGCGGTCCGGTCCCAGGTCGACGGGCACGTGCACCTTCCGCCGAACACTGGCGACAACATCGATGTACTGTGGAGACCTCACGCCCCACGTGTTGAGCAATTCGGCGGTACGTCCACCCGGCCTCCCGCATGCCCACTATACGCCCTCGCTCAAAGTCCGTCAACTGCACATATGGTTCACGTCCACGCTGTCGCGGCATGCTACCAGTGTTAAAGACTGCGATGGAGCTCCGTATGCCACGGCAAACTGGCTGACACTGACGGCGGCGGTGCACAAATGCTGCGCAGCTAGCGCCATTCGACGGCCAACACCGCGGTTCCTGGTGTGTCCGCTGTGCCGTGCGTGTGATCATTGCTTGTACAGCCCTCTCGCAGTGTCCGGAGCAAGTACTGTGGAGACCTCACGCCCCACGTGTTGAGCAATTCGGCGGTACGTCCACCCGGCCTCCCGCATGCCCACTATACGCCCTCGCTCAAAGTCCGTCAACTGCACATATGGTTCACGTCCACGCTGTCGCGGCATGCTACCAGTGTTAAAGACTGCGATGGAGCTCCGTATGCCACGGCAAACTGGCTGACACTGACGGCGGCGGTGCACAAATGCTGCGCAGCTAGCGCCATTCGACGGCCAACACCGCGGTTCCTGGTGTGTCCGCTGTGCCGTGCGTGTGATCATTGCTTGTACAGCCCTCTCGCAGTGTCCGGAGCAAGTATGGTGGGTCTGACACACCGGTGTCAATGTGTTCTTTTTTCCATTTCCAGGAGTGTATTTTCCGCCTAGCTGAGGTGGTTATCCAAAGCTGTACCCAAACTCTTCACTGTTTTCTGATGTGGTATTAAGATACCAACAAGAAGAATATGGGCAAGTTTTTGCGGAATTCAGAACTACCTAATTTTTGATGAGATACTAAAATTATTTGTGACTTCGGCGTATTTCAGTCAACCTCCCAGGTTAGCGCCTACCTGATGACTGAAGACATATCATTCACCTGAACGATGGCACTCACTGGTAGCTGGATGTTTTTCGGCACAGAAATGATATTTTTTTGGAGGACAGAGTCGACGAGATGTCGTTGACATACAAGGAGGTCAGTGGCATCGCGCATGACCCATGCAGCTTTTCATTCCCACAGACAACACGCTACTGTGTTTCTCTAGCAGCATTCGAACCGCTGAAACGCACTATCTGAAAGTTTTATCTGTCGCATTTACTGGATTTATATTTGTGTTATAAGTTGAATTGGTGTAAGGGTTCAGTCATTTAGAACAATATATTCCAGGGCTTTGGCTACGACGGATAATACTAATTGGCTCCAAACCAGAAAGTGATTATTAGATTTCGTTCTTCGGAATAGGTCAAACCATGCTTTTCCATTGAGCAGCGTGTATTCCACTAACGAGAGAAAAGTTAGTACGTCTTTGGAGGATGATGCTACGCTATCCGCAACATTATTGACTATGCTTATGCTGATATGTTCGATACCTATCGTCGCAGAAGAGATTCTCATTTCTGCTTTTCTCGTTGCGGTTATCTGTAACCTGTCTTAGGCGGAATGTGATAAGATTAGAGATACACTGATAAGGCAAAATATAACAACCACTCCCCCCGGCAAGACTGGATGCCGCCTTGTGGCGTTATGGGCACGTGACACGATAACAACAGTATGTAAGTCCGCATCTCGTGGTCGTGCGGTAGCATTCTCGGTCCCCACGCCCGGGTTCCCGGGTTCGATTCCCGGCGGGTTCAGGGATTTTCTCTACCTCGTGATGACTGGGTGTTGTGTGATGTCCTTAGGTTAGTTAGGTTTAAGTAGTTCTAAGTTCTAGGGGACTGATGACCATAGATGTTAAGTCCCATAGTGCTCAGAGCCATTTGAATTTGAACAGTATGTAAACGGAGCACACACGGAGGGGGATCACCCTATCGAAGATATGGGCTACAACTGGGGAAATCCATTGAGATAGGTGACTTTGACGAAGGGTAGATTACTATTACGAAGAGCCTTTTAATGAGTAACTCGAAAATGGCGAAGCTGGTCAGATGTTCATGTGCTACTGTCGTGAGCATCTACGGAAAGAGTTAGGACAGTGAAAGTATCACTAAGCGCTAGGCGGTTGGACGTCCACTATTCTTAACATAACGTGGGGGTTCGGAGGCTTGATGCTTTGTAAAGTAGCATAGATGGTGATCTGTGGCATCTCTACCGAAGGAGCACAATGCTGGTGCACGCACAAGTGTTTCGTAGTACACCGTTCATCGTACATTGTTGCACATGGAGTTCCGTAGCCGACCACCCCCACGTGTTCACATGCTGAACGAACGCCATAGTAAATTACGACCACAGTGGTCACGGGACCATCGGGATTCGACCGCTGATCAATGGAAACGTGTAGGCTCTTCGGGTGACTCACATTCTTGCTACATTAGGTTAATGGTCGTCTCCACAAACGTCGTCATCGAAGTGAACGGAGGCCCGAAACGTGCAGAGCGCCACGGACGCAGGCTGGCGAGAGGAGTATTTTGCTTTGGGAGCCATTCTCCTGCACTTTCATGGCACGTGCGGTAGTAATTGAAGACATGCTGATAGCTGCGAACCACCTGCGTCCCTTCACGCTTGATGTCTTCCCCGACAAAGCTGTCATCTTTCAGCAGTATAATTGTCCGTGTCTCAGAGCCAGAACCGTACTTCAGTGGTTTGAGAAGCATTGTCGTGAACTCACGTTGATGTCTCGGCCATCAGATTCACCTCATGTAAATCCTATGGACCCATCTGGGTGGCTATAGGGCGCCATCATCGCGTACACAAATCAGCGGCCCGTTAGTTACGTGAATTGCATGACCTGTAACTACATGACAGCTAATGTCACATACCCCCACAGACCTACCAACAAATTGTCGGATCTCTGATACGTAGAATCAGTTATGTATTTTTTTAAAAAAAACATGAAGAAACAAGCTGTTAAGCAGGTGGTCGTAATGTTTTGGCTTATCAATATACTAGCACTGTATGGTCTGGAGGTTTTTGCGCGTAAGAGCACTTGCATGGGGGGTGACATGAATGGTTTTCTAATCTCAGCTGTCGAAATGAATTTTATTTTATTTTATTTATTTACTTCAGCACCTGGTATTGCCATTTCTGCAACCAAGCATAAAATTGCAACCCTCGAATTGCAGCACACAACTGTTCTTGTCTGATTTTGACAGCCCGCATCTCGTGGTCGTGCGGTAGCGTTCTCGCTTCCCACGCCCGGGTTCCCGGGTTCGATTCCAGGCGGGGTCAGGGATTTTCTCTGCCTCGTGATGGCTGGGTGTTGTGTGCTGTCCTTAGGTTAGTTAGGTTTAAGTAGTTCTAAGTTCTAGGGGACTGAGGACCATAGATGTTAAGTCCCATAGTGTGTGTGTGTGTGTGTGTGTGTGTGTGTGTTGGGGTTATGGGCGCTCAACATCGAGGTCATCAGCGCCCTGACACACAGTAAAAGGAACGAATGTGGAGAGACCTAATAAAACTGAAAAACACACTCAAAGAAAGCAGGAAAAGAGGGAAACTACTACATAAGAAAGTAAAACCTAAGGTAAGGGATAACATAGCAACAAGAATGACGCAGGAAAGCGTCAATGGCTGGCCACTGACATAAAATATGGGCGAGCTTGTCACACAGGAAACAAGTTAAAATCCCCTCCCTAAAATCTTTGGAAAAACATTTGACAGGGCACAGAACTGTAAAACTTTAACCACATTCGTCCGAGTGTTGCCTAAAAGAGTTGGCAGGTCCGCTGGCAAGTCAGCCGCGGCCCGCTGGTCAGAAAATAAAATGCAATCCAATAAAACGTGACGCACAGTGACCTGGACGCCGCAAGCACCACACATTGGAGGGTCCTCTCGCCGGAGCAGGAAGCCATGCGTCATAGGGCTGTGGCCTATTCTAAGCCGAGTGAGGAGAACCTCGTCCCGTCGACGGGGCTGAAAGGAAGTACACCACACACGCGTTGTGGGCTTGACTAGACGGAGCTTATTGTCAGTCACTTCCAGCCACTCGTCCTCCCACCGACACATGACTCGGGAGCTCAACAGCGAGGTGAGTGCGTGCACGGGGATAGCACACTGAGATACGTGTGGATCAAGACACGCCTCCTTGGCTGCGAGATCTGCCCTTTCATTCCCAGCAATGCCAACCTGCCCCGGAACCCAGCAGAAAGCTACAACCTTCCCCAGTCGCTGTAGTCGGAGGAGGGCATCCTGGATGGTCTGAACTACTTTAACTGCCGGATACAAATGGTGCAATGATTAAAGGGCACTGAGGGAATCGGAACAGACAAGAAATTTAGGAGAGGAAGAATGTCTCATCTGCTCCAGCGCCCGCAGGATCGCAGACAATTCTGCATCAAAGACCGTAAAAGTCTGAGGCAGTCGGACCATAAGGACACGATCCGGAAAAACAACTGAGCAACCAACGGAATCCCCTTGTTTCGACACATCCGTAAAAACCGCTACATAGTCGTGGTGCTCAGATAAAACAGCAGAAAATGCTGCATGAAAAACGGTGGCAGGAGTGCAACCTCTCTTGTACTGCAATAAATCTAAAATCACTCTGGGCCTCTTCAGTAACCAGGGTGGCAGGCGGTTAAAACCCTGGATTTGGGGTTGTACAGACTCCACACCGAGCGACTCTAGAACACGTTGCACACGGATCCCAAATGGCAACGTAGCCCGGGGACGGTGGGAAAAAAGGCGGTCCAGAGGTGGATGGGCAACAAGGCGGTGAGCAGGCGAGCTGGGAGCCGCAAGAAACTTACAAGCCTGGCGCACCAGAAGGAGCTGCCGCCGGATGGGAAGTGGCGGCTCGCCAGCCTCAGCACAGAGACTGGGTATGGGACTGGTCCGATAAGCACCCGTGGCCAGTCGAATCCCAGCATGGTGGACAGCGTCAAGGATCCGCAAATAAGACTGCCTCGCTGACCCATATACTGTGCACCCATAGTCCAGCCGTGAACGCACAAAAGCCCGATAAAACTGAAGGAGACGCGCCCTGTCCGCTCCCCAAGACCTGTGGCTGAGGCACTTGAGGATGTTCAGTGCCTTCAGGGATCTGGCTTTCAAGTCACGTAGGTGTGGCAGCCATGACAACCTGGAGTCAAAAATTAGTCCCAGAAACCGCACTGCGTCTCTAAAATGTAGGACAGCATCCCCCATGTGCAAGGCAGGCAAAGTAAAAAGACGACGAGAACGATTAAAATGAACACAAACACACTTATCGGCAGAAAACCGAAAACCTGTCTTTGCAGCCCACTCCTCTAACCGCCGCACTGTTAGCTGCAACTGACGGCTCACGGTTGCAACACTGGAGGAGGAACAGAAAACAGCAAAGTCGTCCACAAACAAGGAGCACTGTACTGGACTCCTCACTGTAGACGTTATACTGTTGATGGCTATGGCAAAGAGGGTAACGCTTAAAACACTGCCCTGGGGGACACCGTTCTCTTGCTCAAAGCGATCAGACAGTGTGTTACCAACGCGGGTCCGAAAAAACCGCTGAGACAGGAAAGACCGAATGAAAATGGGGAGGCGGCCACGAAAGCCCCATTGATGCAGTTGTGCAAGAATACAGTGTCTCCAAGTAGTATCATATGCCTTACTGATATCAAAGAAGATACCGATACAGTGATGCTGACGGAGGAAAGCCTGCTGAATAACCGCCTCGAGGAGTGTCAGGTTGTCGACTGTGGACCGAAATTTTCGGAATCCACACTGAAAGCGGCTAAGGAGCTGCCTGGTCTCTAGCAGCCAGACCAGACGACGGTTAACCATCCGTTCCAGGGTCTTTCCGACACAGCTTGTCAAGGCGATACTACGATAACTACTGGGACATGTGCGGTCCTTTCCTGGTTTGAGGAGAGGGATGAGGATTGCCTCCCTCCACGAGGTGGGGAACACTCCTGTCTGCCATATGAGATTAAAACATTCGAGGAGGATTTCCTTTGATGCCGCTGGCAGATGGCGAAGCATGGAGTACCGGATGCGGTCGTAACCTGGTGCAGTGTCAGAAGTCGCAGTAAGTGCCGATTCAAGTTCCCACATGGAGAAAGGGGAGTTGTAGGCCTCAGAACTGTGCGACCGAAAGTCCAACTTCGCTCGTTCGACAGTCGCACGGTAGCTACGAAATGCTGGATCCTGGGTTGCAGTGGCAGTACTTTGTGCAAAATGCTCTGCCAGCGTCTGAGCAATGGCTCTGGGTGTTGTTTGGAGGCATCCCTGATTCAGGACTGCAGCTATTGGTAGACGGCTGCGTTTACCGGAAATCCTCCGGATGGCTTCCCATACTTTTGTGGAACAAGTGGAACGGTTGATGGAGTCCAGGAACTCCTGCCATGACCTTTTCTTGCTCTCTTTAATGACACGGCGTGCCCTGGCTCTCGCGATGCGAAAGGCGGTAAGACTGATTGCTGTTGGGCGGCATTTAAATCGGCGAAGAGCCGCACGCCTGTCCCGGATAGCTGAACGGCACTCTTCCGTCCACCAAGGCACAAGGCGCCGCTTAGGAGGGCCAGAAGACTGTGGTATGGACAGGTCAGCAGCATGATGGATCACAAGTGTGATGTGATCCACCCATTCCTGTACGCTGTTGTGGCGTTCAAAGACAGCCAATCGAGTGAACAGAGGCCAGTTAGCCCTGCCAATCATCCACGATGGCGGCCTCTGCTCCAGCAATACACCATCCAGGAGATGAATGCGGATGGGGAAGTGATCGCTGGAATGAAGGTCGTCAATGACCTCCCAGTGAACAGAGTCGGTGAGGGCGGGAGAGCAGAAAGATAGGTCAATGGCTGAGAATGACCCAGTAGCAGCAGAGAAATGAGTTGGAGTACCTGTGTTGAGGATGCACAACACTTGAGATGTTAGGAAGCTCTCCAAAATTCGACCTCGAGTGCAAAGAGAAGGGGAGCCCCACAGGACATGATGAGCATTGAAGTCTCCCAGGAGGAGAAAGGGGCGGGGGAGCTGGTCGATAAGATCTGTGAGAGCGTCTAAGGTCATTGCATCCAAAGGGGGTAAATAAAGGGAGCAAACAGTAAGCCTTCGACGGGAATGAATTGCAACTGCAACTGCTTGCAGGTCAGTATTCAGGGGGAGAGCAGAGGAGTGGTGGTCATTATTGACAAACACGGCGACTCCGCCTTTGGCTCTGTCTCCAGTCAGGTCATCTTTGCGATACAACGTATAGCCCCTGAGTACAGGAGCATCAGATGGTTTTAGATGTGTTTCCTGTAAACACAAGCACAGGGGGCGTTGCCGTGCTAGGAGGTGCAGTTCCTCCACATGTGCCCGGAATCCATTCATGTTCCACTGTATAATGGGAGCCATCGATCAGGGTGGGAGGACCTTCAGTCTCACTTTCTGTCGGGGAGGAGAGCCCACAACAGGTGGAGGCTCAGTTTTGGGGCGAGATGATTGCCCCAGTCTGACATCAACCTCCATCGCCTCTGAAGAGGAGTCGAGAGAGACGTCAGAAAGAATGACATCAACATCAGCAGACTGTAGAACTTCAGTCTCCTTTGGCGGTCGAGTCTTCACCTTTGGTTTGGGCTACGATTTTCTGGCCTGAGGTGGCAGTGGAGCCAAAACCTCAGAAGCAGTAGGGGGTGTAGCAGCGCTGGGCATTGCACAAGACTGGACCTGGGAAGGGGCAGGAAGTTCCATGACGTCAGCTACCACGGCCTGGTCAGAAGGCCAGGGAGGAGCAGCAGGCTTCACAGGAACAGCAGCAGCACACGTACATTGACAAACGCAGGTGCTAGTGCTGACAGTAGCAACCTCCGTTTGTGTAGCGGCATCAGTTTTCAAGACTGGCTGTTTCAGAACGGAAGAAAAGGAAGCAGCGAACGTGGGCGGCTGCAGGGACTTGTAAATTTTCTTTGCCTCACCGTACGGGATGCGTTTGGTGGTTTTAAGTTCCTGGCTCTTCCGTTCCTCAAGGAAAACTCTACATTCCCTAGTCCACACAGGGTGATCCCCAGAGCAGTTGACACACTTGGGAGGAGAGGAGCAACCAACTCCCTCATGGGCGGCTGTACCACAGTTCCCGCAAGTGGCTTCCCCTTTACAGCCGAGAGTAGTGTGTCCAAAGCGTTGGCATCTAAAACACCGCATGGGGTTGGGGTAATAAGGCCGTACACTGAGACGTAGGAAACCTGCCTTCACATGCTCGGGCAATTTGGTGCTGTTAAACGTAAGGATAAACGAGTCAGATTTCGTGAGAGCACCATCCACCCGTTTCATAACGTGTTGCACGTCGACAATTCCTTCCCGCGACCATTCAGCCTTCAGTTCGTCTAGGGGAATATCAACGAGATCTCGGCAAGTCACAACACCCTTGCTGTACTTCAAGGTGTTGTGAAATTCAGTCTCAATCGCAAACTCCCCAAGAAATTGTGCCTTCTGAAGGTTCTGGACTTGCTGGAAGCTAGATGTTTCAACCAGCAAGGTGCCATTGCGCAAGCGCTTTACAGACTTTAACGTGCCAGCAATACCCTCTAAGCCCTTCTGTATATAAAATGGCGAAACTTTTTCAAAACTCCCATCTTTTCTTTTAATTATGAGAAACACATTCTGGGAAGCAGCATGCGTTCTGTTACTAGTACCGAAATCAGGAGGACTGGCTACACGAGCCCTCTTGTTAGATTGGGTGTTAGAACCTACCAGCGGCCCACCCTTTCCGCTGGGAGGAGGAGAAGAAAAGTTCGAGGGTTCCATCTCGATCCCACGAGCAGCTAGGGAACTAGAAGTCCACCTAGACAGAGCCCCGCGTGCCTAGGTAAGCCTTATACAACTGAGGTGCGGCAGGTTCCCCAGAGGTTGCCCGCTAACGACTGTTCCACCTCAACAGCCATGCATCTCATCGGCGCGCAGCACACCTTGAGATTGAGGGTTTTTTTATAGAGGTTTATTCCATCCTCGCGATCCGGGCGGTCAAGCCAAGATCCCCATTCCCTGAGACACACAACGTTCCACCGCCGCGCCGCACGGTGGTCGCTGAAGTATGCCCAGAGCTTACGGTGACAGGGGACTGGCGGCGCTTACCAGTCCCCAGCTCAGGAACCCCGGGGTCGCCAAGCCCGTACCCAGCAAATGAATGCTGAGCCCCTGGGGGGAAGTCCCATAGTGCTCAGAGCCATTTGAACCATTTTTTTATTTTGACATTGCAAACATGTTGCTTTATTATATTTTGCAGCTTTCTGTATTCTTCGTAGTATTCAGGTTCGCTTTTGACTTTAATAGTCTGTGAGCAGAATCCGTGTTTATCAACTGATGTAATTTCGTTGGCTGTCAATGTGTTCGAGTGTTTCTTACTCGCACTGTACATATAAAAGTATGTTTTGTCGTAGGGAGCGGCAAATTTATCACCGACTTCATGAATTTTGCCGTCTATTGTGCCGTCACTGATTATTTGGTGCTATAGAGTTCCCGAGTAGTCGGCCTTTCGGGTTCACGATTTGCTTACTCTTTTCTTGCCTGGCGTTAGGCCGCCTATTCAAGTAGTCAGTATGTTCACCTCGATTTGGAATGTTAACGGTGGAGGGTGACTGGAGGTCCTTCTTGTCACCACCCTTCCCTCCACGAGGCGAGATGTGGGTAACAGTCCGGTATTTACCTGTTCGGATGCGGGTAACCGCCTAATAACCACATCCAAGCTATCGGCACACAGGCCCTCACCGTTAATCCGACGGATGTATTCGAACCGGTGCTCGCCCATTTCCTCGAATCCCGGAAGCGGCATGCTAACGATCACGGTCGCGTCAAAGTCGCGACCTACACTGACGGAAAAATGTAGTAACACCAAAAAAATAATACATTTGTCTAGGTAACATATTCAAGTGATTAACATTGCGAGATACAGGTTAATGTAAGCGGGAGATAAGCCACTGCAAATGTGAAATTCTGGTACATTAATAACTTGTGTAACGGCCGCTTTGTTGAATACAAGTATGCAAACTTGCATGCATTCTGTTGTACATGTTACGGACGTCAGTTTGTAGGATGGAGTTCCCTGCCTTTTGTACTTGGTTGGTCAGTACAGGGACGGCTAATGCTGTTTGTGGATGATGCTGGAGCGCACGGTGGATTACAGCAGAGTTACGTGGGCGAGCGTTATCCTGTTGGAAAGCACTCTCTGGAATGCTGTTCAGGAATGGCAACGCAACAGGTCGAATCACCAGATTGACGTACAGATTTGGAGTCAGGGTGCGTGGGATAACCACGAGAATGTTCACGCTGTCATACGGAATCTCGCCCCAGACCATAGCTCCAAGTGTAAGTCTAGCGTGTCTAGCACGCAGACACGTTGTTGCAGGCCCAAACTGGCCTCCTCCTAATCAACACACAGCCATCATTGGCACCGAGGCAGAAGCAGCTTTCATCAGAAAACTCAACAAACCTCCACACTACCTTGCAATGAGCTCTCGCGTGACAGCACTGAAGTCCCAAATGACGATGGTTTGGGATCAGTGGAATGCACACTGCAAGCGGTTTCTTTGGATATGTTCTTGAAGTGATTAATTTATAACAGTTGGTTGTATCACTGCCGGCCGGTGTGGCCAAGCGGTTAAAGGCGCTACAGTCTGGAACCACGTGGCCGCTACGGTCGCAGGTTCGAATCCTGCCTCGGGCATGGATGTGTGTGATGTCCTTAGGTTAGTTAGGTTTAAGTAGTTCTAAGTTCTCTGGGACTGATGACCTTAGAAGTTAAGTCCCATAGTGCTCAGAGCCATTTTGGTTGTATCACTGTCAAGCCAACTGCTACTCAAATTGCTGTCGCAAACGCAGTACGATGCACCAGGGCCACACGGCGAACAAGGGGTCTCCCCTCTCAGTTGTAGGCGCTTGAGCCCGGAACCACGCGGCTGCTACGGTCGCAGGTTCGAATCCTTCCTCGGCCATGGATGTGTGTGATGTCCTTAGGTTAATTAGGATGAAGTAGTTCTAAGTCTAGGGGACTGATGACCTTAGATGTTTAGTCCCATAGTGCTCAGAGTCATTTGAACCGTCCCCTCTCGGCAGTGTCATGCGGCCGTCCGGTGCTTGGTCTTCCTGCAAGCAGACTTTCCTGTGACTACCGCTGCCAGCAATCAAGTGCAGTGACTACATTCCTGCCAAGTCTTTCTGAAATATCACAGAAGGAACATTCAGCTTTTCGTTGCCATAGTAGACGATCTCATTCAATCTAAGTGGGGTGCTGATAATGGGGTCTTTATCTTCTTAAATTCATTCTTGACTAGCTTCAACTCATCACATCCAGTCTCAAAAGTAACTAACACTCACGACCGTTACAGCGTGTGTTTAAAGCAAACTTGATTTGTGTCAGTTTTTCTTCTTTAGAGCCAGCAGCATAATATATGTCTGATAATGACATGATTGTTAGAGTTCATACACCAAATAGCTACTTATAATAAATAATCATTATTTACGGCATTGGCATCCATACCTGTTGTCACCAAAACTGTAATTGCAGGTACTTGAAAATGGCGATTAAGCTGAAACAGTCTGTCGTAAATAAAGATTACGTATGCGATGGGGCGGAAAATAAGTGCCGTTGCAGACTCCACACGAATATGCATATACAAATGTTCGTTAGAAAATGTTAGTGCAAGTTTTGGCTCTCACATAAGTCTCAGGGGATGATTTCCACACTGTTCCACACCCGCGCATTAGTTATAGTTTTTCAATTAATATTCACTCAGACATAAGTAAAGTTTATGCTAGGGAACAAAAATCAGGCGATTATTATAGCAAAATCATTTTTCACGACACAGTTCAATTAGTTTTTATCATCACTATTTATTGGCGTCGTCCTTTTCTTTCACACAATGAAATTAGCACTGGTGAGACGGTTTACAGTTTTACTTTAATAATAATTTGACTCCGAGCCCCCCAACAGCGGTAATGTAGGATGCTATAACCGAAAGTTACTCAATAAACTCGAACAGAACCACAAATCGCACTGTCCTCTTTCTTCTAGCAGTTTTGGCGCGAAATCACAGATCGTCACATATTCACTTACGCTGATGTATACCTTGTAATTCGTACTCACACATATAATCGTAGCACATCCAGTTCAACAAATATATGCTTGCACACTTTCACTACTGAACAATAATCTTTGTCGAAATAAATCGGCGCGAAAAAAATTCTTACTCAAACGACCACATGGGTCACCCACAGTGGAGCTCGCTCGCCACCCACCGGCCAACTCCCCAACGACTGACCCCTGACCAAGATGGCCGCTCACTTGTATAGGCATGGATCCATGATACTTTTCGAATCTGATGAATGGACAATTTATGATTGAGCTACGGTGACTGCCACACGTCAAAAACTTGCGAAGCGCTCCTTAAACTGCTTTAGAAGAAACCAGCCATGGATATAATGACATCCGAGCCAATAGAAATGTTCTCTTTATGACATCTACGTCATTCTTGAAACCATAATTTTTGTACAGTTGACATGCATTCGGGCAACGACCTTGTCGCAGTGGATACACCGGTTCCGTGGCCGGCGCTTGGATGGGTGACCGTCGGGGACGCCATGCGCTGTTGCCATTTTTCGGGGTGCACTGAGCCTCGTGATGCCAATTGAGGAGCTACTCGACCGGTCAAAGAAAACCATCATAACGACCGGGAGAGCGGCGTGCTGACCACACGCCGCCCCTATCCTCATCTGAGGATGGCACGGCGGTCGGATGGTCCCGATGGGCCACTTGTGGCCTGAAGACGGAGTGCTTGACATGTATCAACAAAAAATTATACTTTATTTACTTTTATTTATTTATTTATCTATGTAACCACCTCATATTTGGGCCTTCAGATCCTCTCTTACATAGTACTGCGGTTTCACACATACATTTTTTATTATTCGTCATAGTTATCTAACGAATAACAATATTTTTAATATGACGAATAGCAATAAAATGGCACTAATAGAATTAAAAATGATCTTAACGTATGTAGAGGCTATGCATGAAAATAGTACTGACTAAAAACTAAAACTTAATACTGGCACTACTACTACTAGTAATACTACCACCAATAACTATAATAACAGTAAAAAAACAGTGATAGTACCAGATAACATATTTTTACGTGTACAAAGGGAGACTGCTCCAGTTATGAGTACTGGGAAAGGAGGAAGTTCTGGTTGGAAAGAAGTTGGAAAGTAGTACATACAGGCACAGCAGTAGTCATTGTTGTTGCTTCACAATGTATGTCACTAAGTGTTTTGAAGCTGGAGAGGTTATTCAGGTGTCTAATATAATGAGGGAGATTATCCCAGAGTTGGGTTCATGTTACTGAAAAGGACTTCGAGGAAGTGGCTTCGTGACGCAGTGGGACAGAAAGAATTTTATTCTGGTGGGAATGGGTGTTATTGAATGTTATTCTGACAAGAGATTTAAGGTCTAGGAGAGAGATGAGGGACAGTGTACATCGATAAGAGGGTAAAGGGGACAGCAGTAGCTGAAAAGTGTCAATTTGGCGTGCTTAGGTCACTGGTGACGTCACCGATGAGTATAGGATTTACTCACCCCTGTTCCCTCCACGCCTCTGACAAAGACCAATTGCCCTATCTATCAAATGGTCGGAAATTCAAATGTTGGAGTGGATTTTTCCCCACTTCTATGACATAGGGCTGCTGTCCTAAGTATGAATTGACAGGAAATTCAAAAATTAAAGACGGCGCATCGTCGTACCGGTGGAATTAGTCATTTCTGATAAATATAGCATTCAAGATGGCCTCTTGGTTTTCCCCTGACTTCACATTGGAAGTACGTCACTTGCGCCAAGTGGATTCTGAGGTAGCCCATGACGTAAGAATACAATATGCTAGGAGAAAGGGAAGTAACTTGCCTGCTAGAAAGCGCCCAGTCTTGTGGAGACCTGTAGGGCTATTTAAAGCAGTCTGGTAACTTGTCGTAAGTGTGTAATTCCATACTACCTGTCCTAAGCTAAACAATTCCCGTAAGTTAAAGTCCAAACATGAAAACTGTGCGCCGTGTGGTAGGAACAATAGCGCCTTCATTGAAACAAACAGCAGGAGTAGAGAGGGGAGGAGAGGAGGACTCTCCGCGGTCTTTGCGCCCCTCCCCCTCACCCTCAACCAAGAAGCCATAGCCAAGTGAAACAGATTCTATCTGCATTATGCCAAGACAACATAGTTAAATATGCGGGCACATGCTCGCTATTGTCCGCTAAGGCAGTGCGAGTACACCACTGTCGGCGTGTTGACGTGCTCCCAAGACTACACGATTTTATACTTTAAACATAGTCGAATTATAGAACGGGACAACGCCCTATTGGGTTACAGGAAGACGATGGAACGGTTCCGGCATTCTACAGCTAGAGTAGCCTACATGGTTCCGCAGATTGCCCGTTCGTAGCTCGCCGCAGCCCGCATAACGTCATACAAATAAGCAACAAGCAGCGGAGTGCTATCACTGGAAAGGCCTGTTAGTGCTGTACTCAGCGCTGCAGGTGCCTCACGAAGTGTACTCCACCTCATGCCGCGACCGACTACTTCATCCTGATGAGACGGGAATCTAGCATTGACATACACTTCGAATGGTAGCAGATACTCGCCTGTTGTCCGATACGAGCTGTGTGTTCACCGCCACAATCCGTGCGCTCTATAGCAGCAAATCTATTTATAGTGCCTGACACAAATAACTTAGAATGTTTCTCTTGCTAGCATAAAGGTCGGAAACTTCAAGAAGATGAAGCTACTACTGCGTACATCAAATAAAATAGCGATTGTGTCTGACACAAACGATTCATAGGTTTCCGGAGGTGTATAACGAAACTGTTCACGAAATTCACTTCTGGATACAGTTTGGAAATTTTATATTCATGTCATTCCTGTAATACTTCTATAATGTTTGTGCCGGCCGGTGTGGCCGTGCGGTTCTAGGCGCTTCAGTCTGGAACCGCGTGACCGCTACGGTCGCAGATTCGAGTCCTGCCTCGGGCATGGATGTGTGTGATGTCCTTAGGTTAGTTAGGTTTAAGTAGTTCTAAGTTCTAGGGGAGTGATGACACAGATGTTAAGTGGTGGTGGTGGTGGTGGTTAGTGTTTAACGTCCCGTCGAAACGAGGTCATTAGAGACGGAGCGCAAGCTCGGGTTAGGGAAGGATTGGGAAGGAAATCGGCCGTGCCCTTTCAAAGGAACCATCCCGGCATTTACCTGAAACGATTTAGGGAAATCACGGAAAACCTAAATCAGGATGGCCGGAGACGAGATTGAACCGTCGTCCTCCCGAATGCGAGTCCAAGATGTTAAGTCCCATAGTGCTCAGAGCCATTTGAACCATTTGAACCATTTTTTTTTTATAATGTTTGTATTAGCGATACAGCCACGCCCCGATGTGAGAATGCGAGCATCACACATATGCTTCAAACTTTATTGAAAAAACGTGGCAAGTTCAAAATGAAGTATAGCTAACACGCACGTACTGCCGGAGAAATTTAAAAATCTATGAGGGTAAGTGGTGCACGCTCTTACTGTTGGCAGTACTTGTGCAATGTAAGGTTAGGTACTATACCTGCAAAATTAACCACGGATAACGATTGTGTGGGATAAGTAACAGCTATTATAACAAGCAATAATATGCACTGTTTATAGTAAACCCCAGTATTCAAATGGCTCTGAGCAATATGGGACTTGATATCTATGGTCATCAGTCCCCTAGAACTTAGAACTACTTAAACCTAACTAACCTAAGGACATCACGCAACACCCAGTCATCACGAGGCAGAGAAAATCCCTTACCTCGCCGGGAATCGAACCCGGGAACCCGGGCGCGGGAAGCGAGAACGACCACGAGCTGCGGACTAAACCCCAGTATTGCCACGACGTCAACATTCTCATATGCAGCCATATATCTAACACACATTTGAGAGAGAAACACAATTACACTTATTTACAGGTCGAAGAGTAACCGTCAAAAATCTGGCAAACCATGACGAGAAAATAAGTTACTTTTTACTAGAGTAGTGATAAATACTCTACTTGTACACCACATTTCAATAAGAAGTATGAACTGCCACCACCATCTACTGGACGTAATATGGAGTCAAGGATGACACGACCCAGGACGGGACAATGTCGAGCGCGTCTATAAATACGTCGCATTCGTGTGATTCATGTGACCGGCAAGTGATGACAACACTCACCCCTGCGACCATGGTTTTCAATAGTGCTCGTAAGCGTTTGTCATGGATAGGTAACTCTGTTAGCAGTGCGGGACATACATATGGAATAGTGCATACGTACAGCAACAAATCGTTGAATTAGGACGCCTCTTTTCGATCGATTCCAGTTATCATTCCTGCTTCACAGTCGCTCCAAACAAACCTCCAGAACTGATCATACTAGCGTCTTCTATGTTATTCCCTTTATAGCACACAACAGAGCCCCACTTTACACCAGTTACGAAGATATCGAACCAATTTGCAGGTGTGCAGGCATTTTTTTCGTGAGACATTATTGAGAACGGTTAGATCGTAGATATGGGGGCAAAGAAGCACAATCTTCAACAACACACAAGTAATGCTACCACGATTACACACTGAGCAGTAACATCGACGCAGGAAATAAGAATACAATGCACAGCTCTCACCACAAACCTCTTTACCTCCTCCAGTACACTGCCGAGCCAAATCGAAGAACTTCGTGCTTAAATCGATGGAAATTGTACTTCAGGAAGTGAATTTTGCTTCATACAGCTAGACGTTTGTGTGGACTATAGATAAATGTTATGGTTCTAGCAGGATGTCTATGATTTCATTCAATATATGTTGTCATACACTCTGTAACTGATCGTACTAGCGTTTTGCTTTACAGTACATGACATTTTCCGAGCACCCCTTGTAGGGAAGCAGCCTACTCACGCTGTAGTAAATTCACATCAGTCTTTCCATTGTGTGCCAGCCAGTCTGCTGTAACTAGCTCTGACGTCATAAATGTTGCGCAATACTTTAAACATCAAGCAAATAACCTAAAACATTTCTAGCATGTCAGGAATAATACTAAATTAATATGTGTTAAATATCAGTTCGATAACTTTAGCCATTTTCGAAATTTGGACGTTTTTCAGTAAAAATCATTGGCGCAACAGAAAAGAGCTAGAGACTTCAAAATTTATATTTAGATTCATCTTTCATTATAATTTAATAAAAACAGTACTTTGGATTTCACAAATTAAGATCTTAGTGGAAATTCATGATTTTCTGGTTTTCGTTTCAAAACTTAAGGAAGCAAGATAGTTTAAGTAGGCTAATAAATAAGGCTAGGATGTTTAGATTTAAATAGGTTGGAGATCCGCTATAACTATGAAGATGTGAAAAGTTTCGTTTGAATACCTATAAAATCATAGCGATAGCGTATCTCCAAAGGGCTAGTTCAGAGATCATCTACTGCATGCAGTGTAGTTAAATTAATTCTCTCGCCCAAAATATTTAACTTAGCCACGTCAAAACTTTTATTATTAATACTTACCTGCGTGCTGAATTGCACATTTAAATTAAGAGCTTCATCGGCCATCAGCAAGAGAAGCTATGATTTATTCAATAACTTAAAGTGGTGCATTACTAGCCCAGCGGCTAGTCGGGAGAGCCGATTTGATCAGGCGTTCCCTTAGCCGTCCGCACCGCGGCTTTATATATAAGAACGCTGCGCGAGGAAAAAAGGCCCCAGTTCTCTCCAGACGCTGAATAACACGCCATCTGTGTCGGGAGTCGCGTCGCGTCGGTATCACTGCTACTAACAGCCTCGGGTGCCGTATTAAGTTACTCGAGATACGCGTAACCATAAAATCATTTGCGAGTGAAGTGTTACTTCTGGGTTGACTTTCATTATCTAGCTTCAGTTTGCGTATTGTCGTATTTTCACGTGCCGTCGCGGGACAGACATACTACCATTATTTAGCGTGGCGTTTGATGAAATATTTTCATCAAATTATGGCGAGCATTCATTTTAACATTTAATTCGGACATTTATAGTTGCATCAGCGCATTAGACTCTGAACTGCTCTGTTGGTTAGGTTGTATGGATACTTTGTTTTTCATCAGTGATTTTGAGAATATACTCAACTATTTTGGAAAATCGTTTTTGATTATAAATCCCGGACAATCTCCTAATTTCCTCAGAGCTAATAGCTGCAGCTATAATTTGTATTCTCAGATGAAGTGGGCACTAGGAATTCTAATTACAGGCTTCACGTTTTGTTAAATCACTTTCTGGTTGCTAAAGTGTAATTAGAGAGCCAGTGTTGAGAACGGCGAAAGACAGCATTAATAACATTCTAAATAATAGGAACTGGATTTTACATCCAAACATTTATACAGCAATCATATATTTTCAATAAACACGCCGTCCCACATATGGTGCATCAGCCAGGAAATCAACAATGTGAAAGTGATTTTTAAGTATTCGGATTCGCGAGTGGAATGCGACACGCAGCTGAGTAATAGAACAGTGAAAGTGTTACGTGTGCATGCGGACGACGCAATTTGATTAACAACGCATCTGGATTGACGGAGCTGGCACGGAGTCTAGCGGTGCTGCTGGCATCGCGAGAAGCCAGTTTCGCCGCACCGCAGTCGTCCGCCGCAGCAGCCAGAGCCGCGCCTGCAGTTACGGGCCACGCAAACACACAACAGCCGTCTGAGTGCCATCTGCAGTTCAACGTGCCACGTCGCTTCAGTAATCCTGGTACGCCGCGTCGGCAATGCCATACGTCGTGCAGAAGGAACTAAGTTAAGTGAAAAGCTGTTAAAAATTTTACTAACCTGCATTAAAAGGCTGTCGGCGATGGAACCGCCAAAAGAAACTGAGGTTAAACTTAAATCAGAACCTATGTCTGTTGAGGGAACTGTAAATTCAGACAACGATTCAAATGTAAATATGCATGAAAGTAGTAATGTTAAAGTGAAATATGAAGTATTGTCTCCTGACAGTAGTGTAAAAAGGGGCAATGATTCAATAATAGAGACCCCTGTAGTAAAGCAGAAAGCAGAAATTGTAAATTTATGGGATGATAGTTTCTCTGATGAATTAAAAATGAAACAGTCATCAGAGATGGTAGAGTTTAAGAAGGAGCAGTTAGATATGACTAATCAATCAGAAGTTTCATTTAGTTTTGATGATTCTGGTCTTGGAGCTAGTTTTTCGTCACCTGAGTGTGATAAAAGCCAGCTAGATAGCAACCCAAAGATGCTGGGGCTGTTGATTTAAATGTTATATTACAAGCAATAGCTGCCAGTAATGCTGAATTAAAGTCTGAAATAACTGAGGTCAAAAGCAGTAATGCTAAATTAAATTCTGAAATAAGTGAACAGGTCAAAAGCAGTAATGCTGAATTAAAATCTGATATAATTGAGGTAAATAACAGGATTGTAGCCAGTCAAACTAATTTTAATAAACGATTGGAGGTAATTGACGATACCTTCAAGGCTGGTTGCAATAAGTTGAAAGAGGATCTAGACAGTTTGAATTGTAAAATTGATTACAATCATGAGGATATTAAGAAAAAGGTTGCTCAACAGTTTTCTGAAATGTATAAAACAGTTAAATCCGAAGTTGCTGAGGTTCGCAGAGACTTCCAAATGGAAGATGCGAAGCTGGAGCACAAGTTAACAGAAAAGATCGAGGCGGAATCTGAACTGTGCTCAGATAGATTTAAAGATGTTAATATAAAGGTAAACATATGTCAAGCAGACGTAGATGCAATCAAAACTGATACTACTCATATTGTACAAAGAGTAGAAAATGTTAAAATGAAAGTAGAAAATATTAGTACTAACATTGCTAACATTGAGAGTAAAGTAGCTTCAGTAACTTCTGGTAATGGTAGTACGAGGACAGTTCAATAAGTAATGCAACATTTTTTTTCTCGGCCAATTTTGGTTGAAAAAACCGGAAATTTCTTGTGGAATATTTTCAAACATTCCCGCTTCGTCTCGTATAGTTTCATTGACTTCCGACAGGTGGCAGCGCTGTACGGAGCTGTTGAAATGGCGTCTGTAACGGATGTGCGTTGCAAACAACGGGCAGTGATCGAGTTTCTTTTGGCGGAAAACCAGGGCATCTCAGATATTCATAGGCGCTTGCAGAATGTTTACGGTGATCAGGCAGTGGACAAAAGCACGGTGAGTCGTTGGGCAAAGCGTGTGTCATCATCGCCGCAAGGTCAAGGAAGACTGTCTGATCTCCCGCGTGCGGGCCGGCCGTGCGCAGCTGTGACTCCTGCAATGGCGGAGCGTGCGAACACACTCGTTCGAGATGATCGACGGATCACCATCAAACAACTCAGTGCTCAACTTGACATCTCTGTTGGTAGTGCTGTCACAATTGTTCACCAGTTTGTTCCCGCTGGGTCCCTCGTTGTCTAACCGAACACCATAAAGAGCAAAGGAGAACCATCTGTGCGGAATTGCTTGCTCGTCATGTGGCTGAGGGTGACAATTTCTTGTCAAAGATTGTTACAGGCGATGAAACATGGGTTCATCACTTCGAACCTGAAACAAAATGGCAATCAATGGAGTGGCGCCACACCCACTCCCCTACCAAGAAAAAGTTTAAAGCCATACCCTCAGCCGGTAAAGTCATGGTTACAGTCTTCTGGGACGCTGAAGGGGTTATTCTGTTCGATGTCCTTCCCCATGGTCAAACGATCAACTCTGAAGTGTATTGTGCTACTCTTCAGAAATTGAGGAAACGACTTCAGCGTGTTCGTAGGCACAAAAATCTGAACGAACTTCTCCTTCTTCATGACAACGCAAGACCTCACACAAGTCTTCGCACCCGAGAGGAGCTCACAAAACTTCAGTGGACTGTTCTTCCTCATGCACCCTACAGCCCCGATCTCGCACCGTCGGATTTCCATATGTTTGGCCCAATGAAGGACGCAATCCGTGGGACGCACTACGCGGATGATGAAGAAGTTATTGATGCAGTACGACGTTGGCTCCGACATCGACCAGTGGAATGGTACCGTGCAGGCATACAGGCCCTCATTTCAAGGTGGCGTAAGGCCGTAGCATTGAATGGAGATTACGTTGAAAAATAGTGTTGTGTAGCTAAAAGATTGGGGAATAACCTGGTGTATTTCAATGCTGAATAAACCAACCCCTGTTTCAGAAAAAATGTGTTGCATTACTTATTGAACTGCCCTCGTATACAACAAGTTGTAGCTGCAAACGCCGCTTTTATCGGGTGTCGGCAGTTCTTGCGGTTCGATCCAGATAAAAATATCCATCCGCTAGATTTCTGGAACGATTTTGAAGATATGATTCCACCAACTTGGTCTGAACGAGAGAAAATCTCATTTATTAGAAGCCATTTAGCAGGTGACGCCATGCGTTGGTCAGCTGATGTTATGTTGAAGTGTAAAACATTAGCGGAGTTTAAAGCAGCTTTCATTACTGAGTATTGGTCTAGTAACGAGCAAAATGAAGTATTGAGAGAATTTTGGAGTGGAAAACGCTTCAACGCAGGCAAGGAATCTATTAAAGAGTTTGCTAGGTCATGGATCTCATGTTTGTCACATTTGACGGAAAAGCTGAAACCTGAAATGATAATACTAGGTCTTGAAGACAAACTGCCATGGTATTGGCAAACTAGAATTATCTCTGCCCCTAGAGGCAATCTGGATTGTTTCATTGAGTATCTGGAACGTGTAGAACGTGTTGCTGCCAATGAGGAGCAAGCACGTAATAACAGAAATGCTAATAACAATAGTAGTAATTTTAGGAACGAGCAAAATGGCAATGTAAACATCAGAACAGTAGGTGTTCGCCATCCTAGGAGAGGTAGGAATTGGAGAAATGATTATCAGAACCAACATTGGCATCCAAATGATAATAATTTTGGTCCAAACAAAATTATGCAGGTAAGCAACAGTACGGAAAGTAATGCTATGCCAGCTAACTATAATGAAAATAAAGGAAACAGCAGTAGACCGAGGCAGGAAAACTAGTTCCCGTCTATGAGGACACTGGCGCTCACCAGGCGGTTACTTTTCCTAAGCCAGTAATTACGACAATTGGTAAGACAGATCAGAATACTCAGACTGAAAATGTGGATGAAGAGTCGGTAGCATCTAAGAACACAGTAGAAATATTAGATCACTCACAGTATTTGATAGATACCGTGTTAGAGACGCTTTCTAAGTGGGAAGAGAAAGAGAAGGCGCAGCAGTGTAATGGTAGGGAAGAGCTACAAAATACTGAATTGTCAGGTGAAGAAGCAGAAGAAATTCATGCTTATATTTACGATGAGGATGGTGTGCTCTTATCTAAAGTGCCTGTGCAGGATGTTGACAATGTACTAATAGATTTAGGACAGGAGATAAGTAATAATGTAGAGGGTAGGCTGTTGGGGGTCGATGAACCCAGTAGCTGTGACCAGTTGTCACTTGAGAAGGAACCCGACGATAATAGAGAAAGTGGTTTAGCTGTAACTAGTGTTATGCCCGGTCTGGAGGCGCAGAATCGCTCAGATTACAGTAATTTGGGTCATGTTCAGCAAACTAAATGTAATGAAGTCGTGCGGTGTTTCGATTTGAAATTAATAGACCGACTGGAAAAGGCAGCTGAAAATGTAATTCAGGAAACCCCTACACACTGTGACCTAAATGTAATGAAGACAGATGTCAATCACTTTAGTTGGAGACAAATCCAAAAGGAGCTATTAGATGAGTTTGAGGAACCACCTGTACAACCTAGAATAAGCCACCCTATAATAATAGTGAATATTTTGGGTATCAATGTACGTTGTCTCTTAGACAGTGGAAGTGAGGTGAGTGCGATATCTCAGTCCCTCTTTGATGCGTTACCTGGTAAAGACAAGCTTACAGTAATGAGGGTATCAGGACTAAGAATAATTGGTGCTACTGGCAAGGTGTCAAAAACGGTAAAGCAAGAAGCTTTGCTGCCCTTTAACATTAATGGTAATTTAATTGATCATCCATGTTTAATTGTAAACAATCTCAGTATTGAGGTTTTAATTGGCATAGATTTCTTGTCAAAATATCAGAGTGTTGTGGACTTTGAAGGAAGCCAGTTAAAAATGGTCTTGCCAATAACCGGAGTAATTATAGTACCTTTTAGTGATAAACATGTAGTAACTGATGATGAAACTTGGGAGCTGCCTGTACGAGTTCTGAAAAATAGGAGGTATTGGGACGAAAGTGTTAATCTTAGTAACAGTAAGCTAAACACGGAAGAAGAAGAAGCAATTATTTTGGACAAAATTGTGGTGTCACCGCTAGACACCACACTTGCTAGGTGGTAACTTAAATCGGCCGCGGTCCTGTAGTACATGTCGGACCCGCGTGTCGCCACTGTGTATTCGCAAACGTAGCGCCACCACAGGGCAGGTCACAAGACACGGACATGACCTCGCCCCAGTTGTACGGACGACATAGCTTGCGACCACACGTATCACGTCTTCCTCTCATTTGCCGAGAGACGTATTAAATAGCCTTCAGCTAGTCCATCGCTACTACCTAGCAAGGCGCCATGTGTATCATTGCTAATTGCTTACTACTATGCAAGAGATGTATTTCAACAAGAACAAGACTTCATTAAAAGTTAAGTAGATGACAATCTCTCTTCTTTTCTTTATAGTTTTTCATCCAGTCTCCTGTTTCAGAATTTACGCCCGTCTGCGTTAGTTTCGCGTGCACCTAGCCACTCATTGTGTCGAGACCTTAGGGAATCGACACAACAAAAATAGAAACTAAATTGCTGGAAATCGATGGAATATCCGCTAATCAGAAGGAAGAACTGAGACAGGTTCTAAAAAGGCATCATAAAGTGTTTTCAGATCGACGTGGCGTGGTCAAAGGTTATGAATGATTGCTGTAGGGAGGAGGTTGTTCTGAACCTCTACACAGTGTGGCAGCTGTGCAGTCCCAGCTGTGTGAGATCTTCTTTCCCATTTCAGATCTCACTCACTCTCTTCATCTTTCCTATCTACAAATATTTCGACCTCTTCTTTCCAAATACTAAAATTTTCCGTCATGGCTATCTAGCCACGAGTTCTGTAACCATTATATCCACCGATTAGTGAAGAAAAATACCTGTGACATACCTAACAGTGACATAAACAATAGAGAAGTATGACATAATTAAGATACAAATGTAGTTGAGTAACAATTATGTATAGTACCCTGGTAATATATTAAGTACAAAGTATTGTTTTATTGGAAATGGTCCCAAAACAGTAATTTAAAAAGAAGTAGAAATCCGTGTACAAGCAGGATCTGAAGTGGCAGTGAAACCTATTGTATGCTGTAGAGCTAACTAATTAATAGTAAAAGAGATTGCTTAGTGTTATGAAAAATATGCAGATAAGTTGTAAGAATAAACTCACCTTGTGTAGCAAAGAATGGCAGTGTAATAGAATTGAGCAGTGTTTGTGGTTGAGACGTGAAAGGACACGTCCCTGAAGTATTTATAAGGTTGGAGCTGGCCATTATTTTGGTGTAGTTTGTGACAGGATACACCTACACGTATTGAGGTTATGAGTTGGAGGCGTGAATGCGACCATAGGTACCCTTATGTTAGATGAGACAGAGCAGCTCATGGTGTCCTATAGGTTTAAGGAATTTGGCATTACGCTCGTCCATAATTACTTGATGCACTTTAGTGGTAGGTCGAGAGAGACTACCTGTGGTTTCAGCGTCCGATCGAGTGGAAATGGATTGCCACGTGAGCAAACTAATCAGCTGCAATACACTATGGATATGAAATAAATGTGCTATCCTATGCTTTAAATATTAATTGAGTGAGTGTTAAATAAGTACATACACTAGCAAAGTAAATAAGTAACATAATGGCAGACGTGAAACATTATTTTAGCTCAGCATAAATACACTTCGAGTATGTAAGTACCTAATTGCAGATGTGGAACTGACACAGCTGCAGAGGACCAATAAGTGGATTTTGTAGTCAACTAAACGTAGTGTGTTTTGAACACTCAGAACTGTACTATTACCAAAAGTTACTCACATGTACAAAGAAGCTGAGAAAACAACTACTAATCAAATGTACTCATACTATCTCTGAGAATAAGGTAATCAAAGATGAGTCAGCTAAGTGAATAAAATACAAATGTATCAGGAATGTACCGAGCATTGGTTCAGTGTTCCGGCCCAGAAATAATAAATCGAAATTAAATAGGATTCATGATTGTATGCCTTGAGCATAGATTTTCTCTAGTACATGACTAAAGGCGTTTTGAGCCATTTGTTTAACGATTTTATGACAGTTAAGTAACCGTAAGAGTAAAATTGAAAAAGTTCTGTTAACTTTGTTCCAGAAAAATATTGAAGGATTAAATGTATATATCCCCATTTCATTGTGACCCACCCTTAGATTTAAGTGAACAGAGTCTGAGGCACTCTTTTTGTTTGTTCTACAGGACAAACCAGATAGTGGCAGCCTGGTAGCTGCGTGAAAGCGTGGAGTGACTTGGACACAACTCACAGTGACCCCTCACCTTTCCCCATGTTATTTGGAGTGAACGTGAAGGACGCACACCATAGCAACTTCCACTCCTCTACCTTTGTGAATGGAAGTGTAGGACGCCAGCCAAAGCGGCTACAACCACGTGTGTAAAAGTTATTAGTGAAAATTTTATTTCAGATTTAGAAAAGACTGCTAAGAGATAATCATCTGTTTATGTATCATGTTATTTTCTTTGAATTTGTGTATGTAAAAATGTATTTAATGGATTTAAGATTTTCATAATTTTACATATTTTATGTGTTTGTTTGTCTAAGGCAATATGTATGCCAAAGTGTTTCATGGACTTTGCTTAGATTTTGAGTAATTATGTTGCTTAAGAGGCAGTGAATATGCCCACAATTTAAATAATTAATGTAGGTAACCAGTTTTCTTTTTAATGTTTCTACATGTTTACATTTCAATTTTAATTTTTCATAGGAAGTTACGCTGTACTCTTGCTTCCCTTTTTGTAATTAAATTTTTTAATCATTCATTAACATTCATAAAACAAAAAATTTAAGTAGAGGGTGATGTAGGGAAGCAGCCTACTCACGCTGTAGTAAATTCACATCAGTCTTTCCATTGTGTGCCAGCCAGTCTGCTGTAACTAGCTCTGACGTCATAAATGTTGCGCAATACTTTAAACATCAAGCAAATAACCTAAAACATTTCTAGCATGTCAGGAATAATACTAAATTAATATGTGTTAAATATCAGTTCGATAACTTTAGCCATTTTCGAAATTTGGACGTTTTTCAGTAAAAATCATTGGCGCAACAGAAAAGAGCTAGAGACTTCAAAATTTATATTTAGATTCATCTTTCATTATAATTTAATAAAAACAGTACTTTGGATTTCACAAATTAAGATCTTAGTGGAAATTCATGATTTTCTGGTTTTCGTTTCAAAACTTAAGGAAGCAAGATAGATTAAGTAGGCTAATAAATAAGGCTAGGATGTTTAGATTTAAATAGGTTGGAGATGCGCTATAACTATGAAGATGTGAAAAGTTTCGTTTGAATACCTATAAAATTATAGCGATAGCGTATCTCCAAAGGGCTAGTTCAGAGCTCATCTACTGCGTGCAGTGAGTTAAATTAATTCTCTCGCCCAAAATATTTAACTTAGCCACGTCAAAACTTTTATTATTAATACTTACCTGCGTGCTGAATGCACATTTAAATTAAGAGCTTCATCGGCCATCAGCAAGAGAAGCTATTATTTATTCAATATCTGAAAGTGGTGCATTACTAGCCCAGCGGCTAGTCGGGAGAGCCGATTTGATCAGGCGTTCCCTTAGCCGTCCGCACCGCGGCTTTATATATAAGAACGCTGCGCGAGGGAAAAAGGCCCCAGTTCTCTCCATTAGCCGTCCGCACTGCGGCTTTATATATAAGAACGCTGTGCGAGGAAAAAAGGCCCCAGTTCTCTCCAGACGCTGAATAACACGCCATCTGTGTCGGGAGTCGCGTCGCGTCGGTATCACTGCTACAAACAGCCTCGGGTGCCGTATTAAGTTACTCGAGATACGCGTAACCATAAAATCATTTGCGAGTGAAGTGTTACTTCTGGGTTGACTTTCATTATCTAGCTTCAGTTTGCGTATTGTCGTATTTTCACGTGCCGTCGCGGGACAGACATACTACCATTATTTAGCGTGGCGTTTGATGAAATATTTTCATCAAATTATGGCGAGCATTCATTTTAACATTTAATTCGGACATTTATAGTTGCATCAGCGCATTAGACTCTGAACTGCTCTGTTGGTTAGGTTGTATGGATACTTTGTTTTTCATCAGTGACTTTGTGAATATACTCAACTATTTTGGAAAATCGTTTTTGATTATAAATCCCGGACAATCTCCTGATTTCCTCAGAGCTAATAGCTGCAGCTATAATTTGTATTCTCAGATGAAGTGGGCACTAGGAATTCTAATTACAGGCTTCACGTTTTGTTAAATCACTTTCTGGTTGCTAAAGTGTAATTAGAGAGCCAGTGTTGAGAACGGCGAAAGACAGCATTAATAACATTCTAAATAATAGGAACTGCATTTTACATCCAAACATTTATACAGCAATCATATATTTTCAATAAACACGCCGCCCCACACCCTGCAGCCAACTTAAATCTCTATCCACTTTTCCCGAAACTTATTGTGGTGTGCGTACTGTAAGACCTTCGGTACACACACCATCACAATTATTTGACTTGTCGCTCTAAAGAAGTAGGCGAGTGTCAGCAATATGTCTCGTGGTCTTATCGTGGCGTGTTTATCTTCTGCCGTTAGGTCAGACGATAGAAATGTCACTTGCACGCTTAGAGTAGCAGATTGTCGGTGACCAACTTTAAACAGAACTTGATTAATTTTCACACACATTTATTAAAATAATAAAAAGCATAAAAATAACTTATCTTAGTTCTGGATGCTATTTACAATTGACAATCTGTAGTTCCTTTGGTCTTGGTACGTTAATCTTATTCTCACATATCTCTGATACTTGACAAAGTGTCTATTCATTTATCTTCATGGCTATGTACAGGAATATGGTAATCTTATTAGGTACAGACTAATGCCAACAAATGCAGACTAATGAAGACTGACTAATCGGAGGTCTGTACACTCGTTATAATACCTCGAGCGTTCAGGTATCACTGCGCGAGTGTTATCCGCGAGGATAAAAGGTTCTACGTTAGCAGCAATCTCATTGGCTGCGTTACATATTAAGACGCGGATCGGCGGAAGCAGAATTTGGTCCGTCTCTAAGACAGCGCAATCTCGTAGTGCGGAGACGGACGAGCGCTGCGCCTGCGCTATTGTGCTTAGCGGGGCGCGCTCTAGTGGGAAAGTTGTGTATGCGCTGACTATGCGGAACTATGCACTCAACACTTATAGTAAATAACGATTAATATATTGAAACAGCTGTAGGGGACATTAGCAGACCGCAACATACATTGAAGTGCAGACGTGAGATCACCACTATCATATACCGAACGCAAACGTCAGTAGCAGAACTGACCGCGCTGCAACCTGACTTAGAGTGATTGCCGTCGCAGGCTACAGTCGCTCCGCTAGTGCACTAGACACCAGCAGACGTCATTCGGGGCATCAAATACATCGGCACCTAATGAACGAACCGCACCGTATTGACATTCGAATGTCATGACTGCCTGAAAGCTGTAGGGCAGACCGCGACCGCACCACGATAGACCCGCGGCGCTCACGCACCAAGAGGACAGATACGGTCTGTTAATAGTTATCCCGGCCACAGCAATGCAGACAGCGCTACCAGACAGTCACTGTGTTGGAGAGTACCACTCTACGGATCAGAAAGTCTCGGTATCTGATCCCTTGTCTGTTAGTTGTTGGGTTTTTATCTGTCACCATTTCCTATGGCTCTGTAGTGTTTATTCGTGTAGAGGCACATTCTGTAGTTATAAATCGTATCTACTTCGTTAGTCATACACTTTATAAATTCGGTAAGTCTGCTATAGAATCATAAACAGGTTACGTCATACAGAAGCACATGGCATAGGATGCGTAACAGATACATGCACATGAGAGTATTTTAGGCTAGACAGTAGTTTGAGGTGCTCTGATGAACATTCGCCAGTCGATATGCAGGAAGTGAAATCAAACAGCGTTAAGACTAAAGAAACTTCGACTGTCACAATTTTGTCAGTTAACTGTCGAAGTACAGGTATTCGTAATAAAGTTCCCGAATGTATTGCCCTCCAGGAAAGTTCTCGATTCTTGGGACCGAGAGCTGGCTGAAACCTGAAATGCAAAATTCTGAGATATTTAGCTAGTTGTGTAACGAGTATGGGAAAGACAGATTAGTGGCCATAGGGGGGTAGGGGGGGGGGGGGTGTTCATTGCAAAAAATATTGTCTCTATTGAGATCGAAGTAGAGTGTTACAATGAAGTCATCTGGTCGTGTATAACAGGTCTAGGAGAAACCAATTTAATTGCTGAATGTTTTTACCAGCCACCCGATTCCGCTGTGACGGTTCTAGAGTCACTCAAAGTCTACAGACAGTAACGTGTAAATAACCAGATCATGCAATACTAGTTGTAGGCGACTTTAAACTGCCCAGTATATACAGGGGTGTCTATATAATCATTGCGGGGGATACAGACAGACAATCAAGCGAAATACTGCTGAACACGTTTCCTGAAAATTGTAAGAAGATGAAACCCCTACAGCCGTCCTCATGATGTCATTTACTGTGCAGCTACCAGTTTCGGGCCGGCCGGAGTGGCCGTGCGGTTCTAGGCGCTGCAGTCTGGAAGCGAGCGACCGCTACGGTCGCAGGTTGGAATCCTGCCTCGGGCATGGATGTGTGTGATGTCCTTAAGTTCGTTAGGTTTAATTAGTTCTAAGTTCTAGGCGACTGCTGACCTCTGAAGTTAAGTCGCATAGTGCTCAGAGCCATTTGAACCATTTTGAACCAGTTTCGGTGCTTCAGTGCGCAATTTTCAGGCCTTAGCGGATGCTGAAGGGATTATCACGACCCATATGTACGATGTTTCAGTGACCACCAGCTGGTTTACGCGGACTACAATGCAACTGCTATCACAGTTACAGGTAGTCTGCGTAGCGCCTAAACTGGTAGCTACATAATAATCGACATGATAGGACTGACTGTTGGTGTTTCATTTTCTTACAATAGTGAATAGCCGTAATGCCCCAGACCACCTGGCACAAGCAAAGACGTACAAAAACTTTTCTGAAAAATTGTCTTGAGCTACTAGCTCGGCAGCCCATACGCAATGGAAATAACTTAGACCTTGTAGCTGCAAACAGGCTGGACCATGCCGACAATGTCAGTATAGAAACGAGGATCAGAGATAATAATGTCATTATAGCAACTATGATTACGGAAGTTAGTAAACTGGTCAAGAATGCTGGGAGAGTGTTTCTGCTAGAGAGAGCCGATAAGCGGTTATTAGTATCTCACTTAGAAAGTGAACTAGCATCACTTAGTTCCAGTAAGATGGATGTAGAGGAGTTATGGGCAACGTTTAAGCAGATTTTAAATCGTGGTCAGGAGAGTAATGTGCTTAGTAAGTGGATGAAGGATGGAAAAGACCCACCACGGTTTAATAACGAAAATCAGCGGATGAAGCAGAGGCTGTTGCACTCTCAGTTGAAAAGGGAACGTACAAAAGAAGACAAGCGAAGGTTAGTAGATTTCGTGCGTCTGTGAAAAGATTTATGGGTGAAGCATACAACATCTACCACCGGCACCTTAGCAAAAGACCTCATGTACATGTACATCTACATCTACATTTACATCATACTCCGCAAGCCACCTATCTGTGTGTGGCGCAGGGTACTTTCGGCACAACTATCTGATCCCTCTAACCTTGTTCCACTCGCGAATAGTGCGTGGGAAGAATGATTGTCGGTAAACCTCTGTACTGGCTCTGATTTCTCGAATTTTCTCCTCGTGGTCAATACGCGAGATGTATTTGGGGGGGAAGTAATATGTTATCTGACTCCCCCTGAAAAGTGCTGTCCCGAAATTTCTGTAGTAAATCTCTGCGTGATGCACAATGTCTCTCTTGGAACGTCTGCCAGTGGAGTTTGTTTAGCATCTCCGTAACGCTCTCTAGACAGCTAAACGATCCCGTGACGAAACGCGCCGCTCTTCGTTGGATCTTCTCTATCTCCTCTATCAGCCCTACCTGAGAAGGATCCCAGATAGATAAACAATATTCAGGTATCGGGCGAACAATCGCCTTATAAGCTACTTCTTTCGTGAATGAGTTACATTTCCTTAAGATTCTTCCGATGAATCGGAGTCTTGTGTCTGCTGTCTGTTTTATATGGTCATTCCACTTAAGGTCGCTCTGGATAGTTACACCTAGATATTTTAAGGCAGACGCTGTCTCCAGCTGTACAGTAGTGGATTTATTTTCCTATGTGTGCGAAATATGTTACATTTATTTACGTTCAGGGTCAACTGCCAGATTCTGCATCATTCATCAATTCTCTGCAGGTCGTTCTGCAAATACTTACTATCTTCTGGCGTTGCTACTTTGGTATAAACAACTGCATCATCTGCGCATATCCTTAAAGAGCATCCGACGCTTTCTACTAGATAATTAATATATATTGTAAACAGCAACGGTCCTATCACACTTCCCTGTGGTCCTCCGGATATTACCTTTACATCTGCCGATTTAGTTCCGTTAAGAGCGACGTGTTGAGTTCTATATGCAAGAATGTCTTGAATCCAATCGCAGGTCTGCTTCGATACTCCGTAAGCTTGTATTTTTTCATTAAACGGCAATACGGGACGGTGTCTAATGCCTTACTGAAATCAAGGAACACGGCATCAGCCTGAGCGCCGTTGTCTACTGCGCTGTGAATTTAATGGAGGAACAGAGCGAGCTGAGTTTCGCAGGATCTCTCTTTGCGGAATCCATATTGATTTTTATAGACTAGCTGTTCTTTTTCCAAGAACGTCATAATTCTTGAGCATAAAACATGTTCCATAATTCTACAATTGTGTGGATCTGTCTTACGGCCTTTCTTAAAAACGGGAATGACTTGCTCTTTTTTCCAGTCGTTAGGTACCTTTCGTTGCTCACGTGATCTACGATAAATTACTGCTATAAGGGGAGCAAGTTCTTTCGCATAATCTTTATAGAACCTTACAGGATATCATCTGGTCCTGAAGCCTTTCCATTACTAAGCGATTGTAGCTGTTTTTCAATTCCGGATGTGTTATCTAAATTTCTGCCATTTCGACGTGCGCACGACGATTGAAAGGAGGGACAGGGTTACGATCTTACGCTGTGAAACAACTTCGGAAGACCGAATTTAGTATTTCGGCCTTCTCTCTGTTATCTTCCGTTTCGGTGCCGGTGTGATCGCTGAGAGAATGGGTAGAACATTTTGACCCACTTACTGATTTTACATACGACCAAAGTCTCTTGGGGTTTTTACTCAGGTCGGTTGACAACGTCTTACTTTCGAAATCATTGAACACTTCTCTCATTGCCGGCCGCGGTGGCCGTGCGGTTCTAGGCGCTGCAGTCCGGAACCGCGGGACTGCAGGTTCTAATCCTGCCTCGGTCATGGATGTGTGTGATGTCCTTAGGTTAGTTAGGTTTAAGTAGTTCTAAGTTCTAGGGGACTGATGACCTAAGATGTTAAGCCCCATAGTGCTCAGAGCCATTTGAACCATTTTGAACTTCTCTCATTGCTCGCCTTAAGCTCATTTTCGCTTCGTTCAGCTTTTGTTTGTCAACTAGGTTTTTACTTCTCCTGAATCTGAGATGAAGTGCTCTTCGTTTACGTAGCGCTTATCTAACACGGGTATTAAACCATGGTGGATCTTTCCCCTTGCTTAATACCTTACTCGGAACATACTTGTCTAGGGCATATTGAACGATGCATTTGAATTTTTTCCATTTTTTTTTCTCCACTCATTCGTCCTCATCACCGAATCTTTGATGCTGACTGCCGAGATATTCTGAAATTTTTATCCTGTCACCCTTGCTGAGCAAATATATCTTCCTACCTTTCTTAATATTCCTTGTAGGACCCATCGTCACAAATGCTGTCACAGCCTTTATGATCACTGATACCTTCCTCTACTTCAGCTGATTCGATAAGTTCAGGTCTGTTTGTTGCCAGGAGGTCTAAGACCTTACCCTCGCGAGTTGGTTCTCTAACTATCTGCTCAAGGTAATTTTCGGAGAAGACATTCAGAACAATGCCACACGATGCCCTGTCTCTGGCACCAGTTTTGATAGCGTAACACTGCCAATCTATAACTGGCAAGTTGAAGTCACCTCGTACTATAACGGTATTATCAGGAAAATTACTAATGATATTCTGGAAGCTCTGTCTGAAGCGCTCTACTACTATAGTTCCTGACCCAGGAGGTCTATAAAAGGATCCGATCTCCATTTTTGACCGTTCTTTGATACTTAATTTCACCCAGATTAATTCACATTCGGAATCCATGATAACCTCGGTAGACTTCATCCAATTTTTTACTGAAATAAACACGCCGCCACCATTGGCGACTAACCTGTCCTATACGATGTGTGCATTATAACCTTCAATAAGCGATACTAATTCTGGGACTTATCTTTGGATGTTCCTGCAGTTTACTAAAATCACATTAACCTTTTCTATCTCTGATCTGCGAGGATCAAGATCCTCTGAGATCGCTGTCGCTGATTTAACAGGCAAATCGTGTTTGCTCCCGAGGGAGGGGTCCTCTAATCTAAAAAAGAACCGTGTATACGCCACACGTACTCCGCTATACTAGTAGCCGCTTTCTGCGTGTACTGCACGCCTGACCTGCAATTCTGCACCCGATAGCGGAGGTCGAGAAATTCGCATCCGATACCGTCGCAGAGCCGTCTGAGCCTCTGGTTTACACCTTCCACTCTGCTCCAAACCAGAGGACTGCGATCAACCCTGGGTACGATGCTACAAATAGACGGCTTAGCCTGCACCCCGCGTGTGTTGCTAGTTGCCTTCACCACGTCAGCCAGCCGCAGAAAGGAGCCGAGGGTGGCCTCAGAACCCAAGCGGCAGGCGTCAAAAAATGGCTCTAAGCACTATGGGACTTAACTGCTGAGGTCATCAGTCCCCTAGAACTTAGAACTACTTAAAGCTAACTAACCTAAGGACATCACACACATCCACGCCCGAGGCACGATTCGAACCTGCGACCGTAGCGGTCGCGAGGTTCCAGACTGTAGCGCCTAGAACCGCTCGGCCACTCCGGCCGGCGGAGCTCCCAAGGAGTAGCATAGCTATCCTCTGTACTTGTCCGGACTGGGCAGGAGAATCGACCGCTGATTAAACAGGAGAGGTATCCCGTGCTGGCTCAGAGTGATCATGAACACTGGGAAGCACCTCGTACCTGTTGCTAAGACGTAGGGAGCCAGCCGCACGGCCTGCTCCCTCTTTCGCCTTCCGCCCAGCGACACGCGAACCCTCCACTGTCTGCCACCCACTCTGGAGTGAGGACGGACCGGTCAGATGTTGCGTATCGGAAGCCGCAGTGATGTCCGGGCCACCAGGGGATTCCAATGACGCTGACGTCACCACAACCTCGAGCATTAGCTAGAAGCTTGTCGACAGTAGCCAACGCAGCTTCCAGTTGTTTACAGACAGCAGCCAACTCTCCTTGGGTCCGATCACAACAAGCACAGTCCATAGCCATATGGTACTGTGTGTAAAATAGATATGAGGTCTCAAATGATCCTACTGAGTTTGAAAATATACCAAAGGAAAATAAAGTAACACTAAAAGTTGGTGTGCAGATTTGTCACTGAACTCTGAGACCGCAAGCTATTAAACATGAATAAATTCCTCTACACACAAAATTTACGCCCTCCACAAGCATATTCACAAAAACTACGATTAATTTCCAACCACTAGTCTGCACAGTAAAATACATACGTACAGTTCACTTCTTTGCAGAAGCATGTGAACAAAAGACAAAGACTAAATTAATTTACAGTTTATCATACAAGTGCTGCTGCTGCTGTTGCTCTGCTGCGCGTCCTCTCGGCTCGGCGGCTGCCGCTATTCTCTGCAGAGAACCAGAGAAAATTCTGATCTTACGTAAGATGACTAAGAGGGTCTAAGGCTTCCATTGAGTCCCTTATTGACCAGTCTGTTGCGGCAGTTGAAGATAACAAAACGAAAGTCGAAGTTTTAAATTTCCAGATCAAGAAACCGTTCACACAGGAGAATTATTCAAACATACCGTCCTTTGACGGCAATACCATCAGCTTTATATAGCTGCGCTACTTCAACATCAATACTATTTCAAGTCCAGAATCATGTTATTCAGTCACCTGGGTTGCAACACAGTAAGCAACTTAGCACAGTAACGGTTCTCTTTGTCGTTACCCTACAGATACTTAACTGGCACCATGGTTTATAGCTGCTATTTGCAACTCTTTTGTGCAGATAAAACCACCCCCAACCCCCACCCATCCATGAACCATGGACCTTGCCGTTGGTGGGGAGGCCTGCGTGTCTCAGCGATACAGATAGCCGTACCTTAGGTGCAATCTCAACGAAGGGGTATTTGTTGACAGGCCGGACAAACGTGTGGTTCCTGAAAAGAGAAAGCAGCCTTTTCAGTAGTTGCAGGGGCAACAGTCTGGATGATTGACTGATCTGGTCTTGCAACACTAACCAAAACGGCCTTACTGTGCTGGTACTGCGAACGGCTGAAAGCAAGGGGACACTACAGTCGTAATTTTCCCGAGGGCATGCAGTTTTACTGTATGGTTAAATGATGATGGCGTTTTCTTGGGTAAAATATTCCGGAGGTAAAATAGTCCCCCATTCGGATCTCCGGGGGGGGGGGGGGGGGGACTACTCAGGAGGAAGTAGTTATCAGGAGAAACAAAACTGGCGTTGTACGGGTCGGAGCGTGCAATGTCAGATCCCTTAATCGAGCAGGCAGATTAGAAAATTTAAAAAGGGAAATGGATAAGTTATAGTTAGATATAGTGGGAATTACTGAAGTTCGGTGACAGGAGGAACACGACTTCTGGTCAGGTGAATACAGGGTTATAAACACAAAATCAAATAGGGGTAATGCAGGAGTACATTTAATGATGAATAAAAACTCGGAACGCGGGTAAACTACTACGAACAGCGTAGTGAACGCATTATTGTAGCCAAGATAGACACGAAGCCCACGCCTACCACAGTGGTACAAGTTTATATGCCAACTAGCTCCGCAGATGACGAAGAGATTAATGAAATATACGATGAGATAAAAGAAATTATTCAGATAGTGAAAGGAGAGGAACACTTAATCGTCATGGGTGACTGGAATTCGATAGTAGGGAAAGGAAGAGAAGGAAACGTCGTAGGTGCAAAATGGCTAAGCAGGGATGGCTAGAGGACAAATGTAAGGACGTAGAGGCACATATCACTAGGGGTAAGACAGATACTGCCTACAGGAAAATTAAGGAGACCTTTGGAGAAAAGAGAACCACTTGCATGAATATCAAGAGCTCAGATGGAAACCCAGTTCTAAGCAAAGAAGGGAAAGCAGAAAGGTGGAAGGAGTATACAGAGGGTCTATACAAGGGCGATCTTCTTGAGGACAATATTATAGAAATGGAAGAGAATGTAGGTGAAGATGAAATAGGAGATATGATACCGCGTGAAGAGTTTGACATAGCACTGAAAGACCTAAGCAGAAACAAGGCCCCAGGAGTAGACAACATTCCATTAGAACTACTGATAGCCTTGAGAGAACCAGCCCTGACAAAACTCTACCATCTGGTGAGCAAGATGTATGACACAGGCGAAATACCCTCAGACTGCAAGAAGAATATAATAAACCCAATCCCAAAGAAAGCAGATGTTGACAGATGTGAAAATTACCGAACTATCAGTTTAATAAGCCACGGCTGCAAAATACTAACACGAATTCTTTACAGACGAATGGAAAAGCTGGTAGAAGCCGACCTCGTGGAAGACCAGTTTGGATTCCGTAGAAGTGTTGGAACACGTGAGGCAATACTGACCCTACGACTTATCTTAGAAAATAGATTAAGGAAAGGGAAACCTACGTTTCTAGCATCTATAGACTTAGAGAAAGCTTTTGACAATGTTGAGTGGAATATTCTCTTTCAAATTCTGAAGGTGGCAGGGGTAAAATACAGGGAGCGAAATGCTATTTACAATTTGTACAGAAACCAGATGGCAAAAGCAAAACGAGAATAATGGAATGAAGTCGAACGAAATCGGGTAATGCTGCGGGAATTAGATTAGGAAATGAGACGCTTAAAGTAGTAAGTGAGTTTTGCTATTTGGAGAGCAAAATAACTGATGATGGTCGAAGTAGAGAGGATATAAAATGTAGACTGACAATGTCAAGAAAAGCGTTTCTGAAGAAGAGAAATTTGTTAACATCGAGTATAGATTTAAGTGTCAGGAAGTCGTTTCTGAAAGTATTTGTACGAAGTGTAGCCATGTATAGTTTAGACAGGAAGAGAATAGAAGCTTTATAAATGTGGTGCTACAGAAGAATGCTGAAGATTAGATGGATGCATCACATAACTAATGACGAGGTACTGAATAGAATTGGGGAGAAGAGAAATTTGTGGCACAACTTGCCTAGAAGAAGGGATCGGTTGGTAGGGCATATTCTGAGGCATCAAGGGATCACCAATTTAGAATTGGAGGGCAGCGTGGAGGGTAAAAATCATAGAGGGAGACCAAGAGATGAATACACTAAACAGATTCAGAAGGATGTAGGTTGCAGTAGGTACACCGAGATGAAGAACCTTGCACAGGATGGAGTAGCACGGAGAGCTGCATCAAACCAGTCTCTGGACTGAAGACGACCACAACAGCAACAACAACAACATGTTTTGTTCTGACACTAGGGTCGTTGTCAACTGCAGCAGGAATTGCCGCCTTCGTCGCTGTGTTCTCTTCGTTATAGGCCTCATCCACGCGAGTATCAAGCTTAAATGCCCCTTGTTCCCTGAAACAACGAACAGTGGCTTCAAACGTTTACCTGTCGCGGCGCCTTCGTCCTGGAAATATCTCTCGGTACAAACGCCGAGCGCGAGGGCCATTGTCGTCGGTTAATCCGTACATCAAATGGGCATCTGCCATTTCTTCATTAGTGTACATTGGCATTGAATGAGCCAAGTCTGTGACTAATTGTACGTAGTAACCCGTGTGCTTGTAACTGTCGTACTGATCGCTGGAACAGTTTATGTTATCTGTAAACAAGCAATTACTTACGGTGTATGGCAACAGGGACATGTAAAACAAAACACTGGCGCTGCACAACGTAACCAGACGTCACCAAAAGTGCATGTTCCCCATGGTTCTAACTGTATCTTCTTGTGTGTCTCCCATGATTAATGAGTTGGAGAAAATGAGTTGTGACATGGAAACAAAGCGTTTCCAGACCCAAGTTCTTCTAACATAATTTCCTCGTCTATGTGTGAGGAATGTGTCCTGCTATTTGTGCCGTACATTTTTGTTAGAACCTGTATACGCGCCAAGGACACACATCGCGCTTGTCTCGCTTGTCAATCCCAGAGGTACACAAAATCTCTTTCCAAGCCCACCTTCCCCTTTCTTTTCCACAACCATTGAAGCAGCTCAACCTGCCGCAACGGAGACGCAAGAATACCTGTATACTGAAGCACGGTGGTTAAAGCAGATCAGCTTGGATTTCTGCGTGCTTTGCAAACTTCACGGAACCAGGTCAGCCTGCTGCGAATGACAACAGGTTGTTCTATCGATCCAGCGTGACTAGCCAGATATGCATAAGCGTAGGTAGCTTCACTGCAGCTCATTTATCACAATGGCGAAAGCAGCAAAATGAACAAACCAAACGTGAAGGAGACTGAGGAGGAATTAAGAATCGGGGAATATATACCAGTCGCGAAACAGAGCCTAAGTAATGCAAGGGAAAAGATTCGTGTGTTTATGAACCAGCTTCAAATGGCTCAAATGGCTCTGAGCACTATGGGACTTAACTTCTAAGACCATCAGTCCCCTAGACTTAGAACTACTTAAATCTAACTAATCTAAGGACATCACACACAGCCATGCCCGATGCAGGATTCGAACCAGCGACCGTAGTAGCAGCGCGGTTCCGGACTGAAGGGCCTATAACCGCTCGGCCACAGCGGCCGGCGAACCAGCTTCAAACGAATCGGCAGGTGTCTAGCAATGAAAGCCGTGTTCTTAGTTACTATACACTCATTCGGGAACCTCAGGTATGTTATACATGTTTGTAAATTTGACCAGCTGTTTCCTCACACCACGAATATTTTGAAAGAGGACAAAGCGGTAGCGGCTGACAAGTGTGTAGAAATATGTGCCAAGGGTTGAAGCCACTTAGCAAAATATAGGCTTCCTAAATTTAGGGCTATCATAGACTGAAGTACGGAAAGAATGTGGCTCAGTGGATATTAAAGACTACAATCTGGTGGTATGCAAAGTAGTGCGAAGATTAAGTTAGAATGAAAAGTGAACTAAGTATTTGCTAAAATGCATTTTGGGAATTTAGAATAAACTGTTTTGGCTCTCTTAGAATAAATTCAGCGAAACCGCAATACACAGTTTGAAAAAAGTAATTAAAATTAGTATGATCGTGGTCATATTTGGCTGAAACATGCTAAGGTTGCAGAAACTAGACTTTCGAAATCTTACTTTAGTTGGCGTTGCAGTGTAACAGACATCTTCAGATTCTTAAGTGCGAAGGATCTCGACTTTTAGAGATGGTACTGCCTATTACAGAAAATGTGTATTAGAGGTGTCTGATGATAGTTCGAGTGACAATAGCCAGAACTAGTAGAGAAAGGGTGAAGTTCCAGGCAAAACCGTTCATTTCAAAATAAAAAAGCAAGACCGAAATACGCGAAAAAGAAAGAAAGGACAAAGAGTCCACCGTTCTCTGGCCTAGAAAGACCCGAAATGAATATATATTTCACTGAGACACGTTGTGTGATATTCGGGTGAAATAAGACATTTCATCAAATTCCGGATCCTAAACGTAACACTACATTCAAAGCGCACAGGATAAACTGCTACGCAGAGTAGTACAGCGGGAAGACGGGCAGGGATGTAGGACTCCTTTGGACTGCTTGGGTTGGCATAGCTTCGCTTGAACACTTTGGAGAAAGACCAAGTAAAGAAAATGAAAGCTTCTTGGATACAGCAATCACAAAAGATAAATAACCAACACTCGCTCAGGTTTTATAGGAAAATCACCACACTGGACATAATAGTATACCAGTCATCTAACCATCCACAGTTCCAAAAACAAGCAGATCTGAGATACATGCTCCACAGTCTGAACACAGAACCTCTCAATAGACACAGCTACAACAAGGAACTAGACGAAATAATACAAATAGCAAAAGATAATCGGTACAAAGAAGCTCCAGTTTCAATATTGAATAAGAAAATCCAAAAAAATGCAAAAATGAAAAAAAAACACAAAAATCTTGGGACCCACAATGCCCACCACACACCACCAACAACAACACCACACGCACATAACAACAAAACTCAACAGACAAGCCGGTACACATTCACATTCGGAAACAAACTGACACACACAATTGTTAACATCTTTAAGAAACAAGGAGTAAAACTAGCTTACTACAGCAATAAATCAATACAAAATATCTAAGGTTCAAATGGCTCTGAGCACTATGGGACTTAACATCTGTGGTCATCAGTCCCCTACAACTTAGAACTACTTAAACCTAACTAACCTAAGGACATCACACACATCCATGCCCGAGGCAGGATTCGAACCTGCGACCGTAGCAGTCGCTAAAATATCTAAGGAAAGAAGATGACTCTGATATATAGAAAAATCTGTGTAGATGTACTGATGATTGTTTTAACGTCGCCTGCGAACAGATAGCGTAGTGGCGTAGCTACCGGAGTCCTGTCTACCCATTAATAGGGAATTCTCGCAGCCAGAAGGCTTAGAGTGGTGCCACCATGTAAGGTAAACAGGTAAGCATGTTACGGAGACGCACTCGCATTTCCTACGACCAACTGAGCGGGCTTGAACTTTATCAAATTGAGAGCTTCCGATCACGTGAACATTTTCACACCCGTAGACGAGTTTCTGGACGTTCACGCAGCACAGACCCCCGCCAGGTTCGTCGTATTGTGAGGGCAGCGTTGACAGCTACCACAGCCAAGATAAGAGGGCTTGTGTCAATAGAAACTGTTGCGAACCGGTTATTAGCAGTGGCACAATAGGCGCGCAGATCTCTAGTCCCCTTTCCACACAGCATCGTGGTGCATGGCTTGGCCGACGGGGTGGCCGAGCGGCTCTCGGCGCTACAGTCTGGAACCGCGCGACCGCTACAGTCGCAGGTTCGAATCCTGCCTCGGGCATGGATGTGTGTGACGTCCTTAGGTTAAGTAGTTCTAAGTTCTGGGGGACTGATGATCTCAGAAGTTAAGTGCCATAGTGCTAAGAACCATTTGAACCAGTTTTGCATGGCTTGACTGGTGCCATCAGAGGCTCACTTGGTTGAAGGAATGGCGCTCCTGATCATCAGCGATGAAAGTAAATCCTGTCTACGCACAAGTGATGGTCGTTTACGTGTACAGCGTAGAGTTGATGAGCGCTGTCTCGTAGAGTGCATTCGTCCTAGACACACTGGTCTCACACCAAGCCTTAGGGTAAGCTGTAACTCTTTTTCACCTTTGATGTTTCTGGAGTGGGCGCTAACCAGCGCACGGTACGTGCAGAATGAGGTTGGACGCGTTATTTTGTTGCTCTTGTAACAATAAGGTGATGTGTTGTTCCAACAGGACAATGCTCGCCTACACACTGCCCGTGAAACTCAGGGCGCAGTGCAAGACGTGCAACAGCTTCCCTGGCCAGCACGATCTCCGAATTTGTCTCCAATCGAGCACGCGTGTGATACGATCGGACGAGAAGTGACTCGTCAACTGTTACAGAACTACGTGATCAGGTCGAGCATGCGTGGAGTAACGAATCCCAGGACATTATTTTCCAACAGTTCCGCACTGTCGCTTGATAAACAAAGTAAGAGCCTACGGAATATCAGACCAACTGTGTGGCTGTATTGAAGGAAGAAACAGAATACAGCATGTTGTTCTCAATGGAGAGACGTCTACAGATGTTAAAGTAACCTCTGGCGTGCCACAAGGGAGTGTTATGGGACCATTGCTTTTCATACTATATATAAATGACCTAGTAGATAGTGTCGGAAGTTCCATGCGGCTTTTCGCGGATGATGCTGTAGTATACAGAGAAGTTGCAGCATTAGAAAATTGCAGCGAAATGCAGGAAGATCTGCAGCGGATAGGCACTTGGTGCAGGGAGTGGCAACTGACCCTTAACACAGACAAATGTAATGTATTGCGAATACATAGAAAGAACGATCCTTTATTGTATGATTATATGATAGCGGAACAAACACTGGTAACAGTTACTTCCGTAAAATATCTGGGAGTATTCGTGCGGAACGATTTGAAGTGGAATGATCATATAAAACTAATTGTTGGTAAGGCGGGTGCCAGGTTGAGATTCATTGGGAGAGTCCTTAGAAAATGTAGTCCATCAACAAAGGAGGTGGCTTACAAAACGCTCGTTCGACCTATACTTGAGTATTGCTCATGAGTGTGGGATCCGTACCAGGTCGGGTTGACGGAGGAGATAGAGAAGATCCAAAGCGGCGCGTTTCGTCACAGAGTTATTTAGCAAGCGTGATAGCGTTACGGAGATGTTTAGCAAACTCAAGTGGCAGACTCTGCAAGAGAGGCGCTCTGCATCGCGGTGTAGCTTGCTGTCCAGGTTTCGGAAGGGTGCGTTTCTGGATGAGGTATCGAATATATTGCTTCGCCGTACTTATACCTCTCGAGGAGATCACGAATGTAAAATTAGAGAGATTCGAGCGCGCACGGAGGCTTTCCGGCAGTCGTTCTTCCCGCTAACCATACGCGACTGGATCAGGAAAGGTAGGTAATGACAGTGGCACATTAAGTGCCCTCCACCACACATCGTTGGGTGGCTTGCGGAGTATAAATGAAGATGTAGAATTGTACGATAGACTGGTTCAAAAATGGTTTAAATGGCTCTGAGCACTATGGGACTTAACATCTGAGGTCATCAGTCCCCTGCAACTTAGAACTACGTAAACCTAACTAACCTAAGGACATCACACACATCTAAGCCCGAGGCCGGATTCGAACCTCCGACCGTTGCAGCAGGTAGACTGGATTCCACAGTCAGCGCCTGCATATGGACTGTTGCAACAATAATTCTTGAGTGAACTAGAAACATTCTTCCGGGAGTGTATATACGCTACTGGCTGTTAAAATTGCAACATGAGGAAGAATGAAAAATAAGGAAGTTTTAATTATTGTGCATATGGCTCTGAGCACTATGGGACTAAACATCTATGGTCATCAGTCCCCTAGAACTTAGAACTACTTAAACCTAACTAACCTAAGGACATCACACAACATCCAGCCATCACGAGGCAGAGAAAATCCCTGACCCCGCCGGGAATCGAACCCGGGAACCCGAGCGTGGGAAGCGAGAACGCTACCGCACGACCACGAGATGCGGGCTATTGTGCATATCAGCATAGTAGGAATAGTACACGATTAAATTTGTAGGTGAGCTGGACGTCTGCAGTGTGCGAAGATTAGTACACTGAGCTGCTACTTATAGCAGCAACCACTGCTCGAGCCTGGCTGGGCATCGAATCTTTTCGAGCTTGGATGAAAGACCCGGATGCAGAGCTCCATACCACTTCAACTCTATGCCAGAGTTCATCGATCGCAGTGTATGACGAGCGGAGGTGTGCTGGTCTCTAGGTAATCCATGACAACCGTTTTCTGTAAGCGAGACATCAGGAGACTGTGCAGGACAGTGCACAGTCGAACACCCTCTCTATCGAAGCACGTCAGGAGGCACGCGCTTTGCGTGGTCTTGCGTTATCTTGTTGAAAGATGAAGTTAAGGAGGTCTGGAAGACGGGTCAAACATACATCAGCTACTGTCCAAATTTTGTACTATGACAACCAGAAGCGTTTTTGTTGTGTACACATAGGCACCGTATATAATCACACCAGGTGGTGGGCTCGTATAACGGTGGCTAATTCAAGTTTGTTCTTTTCGAAGCCTCAAGATGCGGATACTTCCATCGTGATGGTGTAGGCAGAACCGAGACTCGTCTGAAAAGGCAAGGCCAGTGTTGTAGTTGAGCACATCACTGTTGGCGCATTTCTCTCCGCTGCCGTGTTGAGGGAATCCGGAACAATAGCCATGGTGCTGAGAGTCCGTAGTGGCCCAGACGCCGTTTCACTGTTCATATGGACATTTGTCTCGCTGCAAGCAAGCCATTTTCTGACTAAATGCTCGTGACGTTCCTGTGTGGTCGAGGGAACAATATAGTCTCCTCTCTCGCGCTACTCTCTTGGAGCCACTGAGATCCTGCAGGGAACTGTGTATGGTTCTCCCGGACACATCGATTTCATATTCATGTGACTGTCTGAGGATCCCAACCAAAGCGAGCGGCAATGTTGATGAATCATAAATCGGAGTGTTGACGATCAGCGACCCCGTCGTTATGTTCAAATGTGTGTGAAATCTTATGGGACTTCACTGCTAAGGTCATAAGTCCCTAAGCTTACACACTACTTAACCTAAATTATCCGAAGGACAAACACAGACACCCATGCCCGAGGGAGGACTCGAACCTCCGCCGTTACCAGCCGCACAGTCCATGACTGCAGCGCCTGAGACCGCTCGGCTAATCCCGCGCGGCCCCGTCGTTATCGAATTCCGACACGTGCTGGTAGAAATATCTCCTCCTTACTCGAGAAATAATTCCATCTTCTCACAAACAACCAACATGGTGTCGCTATTTGAAGAACCAGTAGTGTATTATGTTGTCTGAAGAGAGAAACCGTGCAAATACAATATAAGAGCAGAGACAAAGAATTATCCTGAAACATTCCCTTTCTAATCTTAATAATTCGTGACTATAAACGTGGTTTTCCATTGTTTATGTTGTTTATTTAGAGACTGTTGTTCCATCGTTCCACAATACATTTACAGAACTGTAACAATTTTGTTGAACCCTGTAGAGTTTAAGACATTTGAGTATCCAGCATCATATCATACACATACGTTCTGTACTATACCCACTCTACTCTTAGATGTAACCTGTGTTGGTTGGCAAACTCTAACATTATTTTAATGACGAGTAATATCTCCTGTCAGTAATGTGATTCCTTATTAAAGTCTTTCTGTTCCACCGGTTGGTCATGTTGGTATATTTTGTTTCATTTCCTACAGCCGCTATGATGAGTTTGTAGGCTACATCAGTGGTAGGCGGGTATTCTTATATAATTTGCTGCATGCGCTTTGGATAGTAGTTATATCACAACAGAGCTCAGTCACACAGAAATCTACTTGTCCTTGTTGGAAACATGAATTAACGCTGTTGTTAAGCATTAGTGCACAGGCGTCAGTTTTTTAACTATATTAGTTTTTTTTAATGTTATCGATTTCGGAGATTTATAGTTCTCATATTATTTACTTTCTTTCTTCACATTTCCTTCGGTGATCCTATCCGTTATGCACAGGACCAAAGAAATATTGCAAATTGCATTTTGTTCCCATTTACTTATATTGTTCAACCTTTGAGAGTTCTCGTAACTGTCCACCCAGAACTACTCTACCTCTTTAATGCGAGATAAATGAAATGAAATGTCGTGTGACGAGGGCCTCCCGTCGGGTAGACCGCTCGCCTGGTGCAAGTCTTTCGATTTGACGTCACTTCGGCGACTTGCGCGTCGATGGGGATGAAATGATGATGATTAGGACAACACAACACCCAGTTCCTGAACAGAGAAAATCTCCGACCCAGCCGGGAATCGAACCCGGGCCCTTAGGATTGACAGTCTGTCGCGCTGACCACTCAGCTACCGGGGGCGGACAATGCGAGATAACTGAGCTGGAAAAATCTTTATTAAGCCCGATCCTAAAAACCTGTTGTGCTTACGGAACATCTGATTTGATTTGAATCTCCTAATTCTCTGGGCATACGCTACAAAGTTTTCATAATTTTTTCAGCGGCAATATTTCCATAATTACTTCTAGTAATATTATACGTTCGTTCATTATCCAGAATTTTTAAACTAGTTTTCGTTGTAATATTAATGTCATTGATCCTTTCTGTTAAGAGGATTAAATCTTTGCGGATAGTAGCGATACGGAAGGTAAGCCTCTTTACTCAAAGTGCTTCTTAATACCCTTTTCCACTGTATCTCTGCACACGAATTGATTCCATTTTCCTTAAACTCGGGTGAGTTGTTATAGATCTCAAACCATATACACATTTATTATTGTTAGTATTATTATTATTATTATTATTATTATTATTATTATTGTTTAATCATTTTATACAGCATTTAAACAAGGTTAGGTAGTTTTCTAATATTTATTTATTTATTTATTTATTTATTGTTCCGTGGGACCACATTAAGGATAAGACTCCATGGTCATGGAACGAGTCAATACATGAAATTATAACACGATTGTAGAAACAGATAAAATGAACTATAAGAAACGTATTCAGGCGACAAGTCGTAAGTTTAAATAAAGAAAATCAACAATGTAACACTGGAATTTGCTTAATTTTTTAGCTCTTCCAGGAGCTCCTCGACAGAATAGAAGGCGTGTGCCATGAGGAAACTCTTCAGTTTAGACTTAAAAGTGTTTCGGCTACTGCTAAGATTTTTGAGTTCTTGTGGTAGCTTATTGAAAATGGATGCAGCAGAATACTGCACTCCTTTTGCACAAGAGTCAAGGAAGTGCATTCCACATGCAGATTTGATTTCTGCCTGGTATTAACTGAGTGAAAGCTGCTAACTCTTGGGAATAAGCTAATATTGCTAACAACAAACGACATTAAAGAAAATACATACTGTGAGGGCAATGTCAAAATTCCCAGACTATAGAATAGGTGTCAACAAGAGGTTTTCGAACTTACACCACACATAGCACGAACTGCCCGTTTTTGAGGCAAAAATACCCTTTTAGAATCAGAAGAATTACCCCCAAAAATAATACCATATGACATAAGCGTATGAAAATATGCGAAGTAGACTACTTTTCGTGTTGAAATGTCACTTATTTCAGATACTATTCTAATGGTAAATAAAGCAGCATTTAATTTCTGAACAAGATTCTGAACATGGGCTTTCCACAACAGCTTACTATCTATTCGAACGCCTAGGAACTTTAACTGTTCCGTCTCGCTATATAATATGCCCATTCTGTCTGATCAAAATATCAGTTCTTGTTGAATTGTGAGTTAGAAACCGTAAAAACTGAGTCTTACTGCGATTTAGCATCAAATTATTTTCCACAATCCACGAACTTATTTCATGAACTACATTATTTGATAATGTTTCAATATTACACACAAGATCCTTGACTACCAAGCTGGTGTCATCAGCAAACAGAAATATTTTTGAATCACCTGTAATACTAGAATGCATATCATTTATATAAATAAGAAACACCAGTGACCCCAGCACCGACCCTTGGGGAACGCCCCACTTAACAGTGCCCCATTGGAACTGAACATCACTACCACTCTCAATATTGCGGAGAATTACCTTCTGCTTTCTGCTCTTAAAGTAAGAGGCGAACCAATTGTAAGCTACTCCCCTTACTCCATAATGGTCCAACTTCTGCAGTAATATTTTGTGGTCAACACAGTCAAAAGCCTTCGTTAAATCAAAGAAAACACCTAACGTTCGCAACCTTTTATTTAATCCGTCCAAAACCTCACAGAGAAAAGAGAATATAGCATTTTCAGTTGTTAAGCCATTTCTAAAACCAAACTGTACATTTGACAGCAAATTATGTGAATTTAAATGCTCCAGTAACCTTGTATATACAACCCTCCCGATAACTTTAGCAAACACCGATGGCATAGAAATAGGTCTATAATTGTCAACATTATCCCTGTCTCCCTTTTTATAAAGTGGCTTCACTACCGAGTACTTTAATCGGTCAGGAAACCGACCACTTCTGAAGGAAAAGTTACAGATATGGTTAAGTACTGGGCTAACATACATAGAACCATACTTCAGACTGGTTCTCTTACCAAACCAAAGTATGTTTAAGTGCCTCTACATTTAATATTGCTGTACTAAATGTTCGACACACATCAGTCATATTGTGTGTGATGAAATCAGCATTAGAGATGTATAGAGAAAACATGCTGAATTGAGGCTTGAATCTGACTTAGCTTACCTGCAGCATAATAAGGAACCATTTACTTTGCCGGTGGAGCGGAGGCTTGCATTGAAAGGGTACAGTACCGCCCGACATTGAAAATAGGTACAACATACTTCATTATTTTTGTCAGAACAACACATTTTTTTATAAAATAACTAAATTTCAATTAATACAGCGAAGCCGGATACCAGTGTGGGAAAGAATGACAGTTTATTTATTTAATTGATCAAATGTGCACTCCCACAAAATAAATCCCTACATCCAGTTTGGTGAGATCTGTGAAATGAATGAATGTATGGTCGTCTGCTAACCGCAGATAGTGAATGTGAATATATGATCATCTTTGAGTCGATCCTTTGGCCACCTTTGGTGGGACCAAAGAGATGAAATTTACCTGAGCTTTGAGCGCCTGAAATGTGGCTGACCAATACGGTAGCAAGGTGCTCCCCCACTTCAGCAGAGGTGCGAGAGGACCTCGAGAACGGCCATGTTTCAGCACTCTGCCGCTGGATCTTGTGCTGTTAAGACCTGTTTTAGTGGTGCTCCGTAATGACAAAAGAGTGGAGACATGGTATGCATGTGGAATATTTAAGAGTAGTTTGAAATAATAATTTCTCTATTTCAGGAACTTTTGTGGGGAGGATTAAATGTCAGGCAGGTAATATTAATGGGATTGTAGTAATCTTCGGAAGTGACCAATGGTCACAATGAAACCACGTGTAGCAATAAGTTGAAATACTTCCGTGTGCTTAAGTTAAGCTGAATTACTAGCGTGTGTACAATAAGTTGAAATATTTAAGAAATGGCGTGTGCAGGACTTGAAATTAGAGACGAGTACTTCCACGTGGAGAGTACTGTGTGAGTCTCAATCTGTGTATGAGACAAAGGATAAAGAGAAGGACTCGTCCATGGTATCAGTTGAGGACTCGCGTGTGTGATGAATATGTTCTTAATATTACTTTGCGTGGTATGATTCCGTGTGACGCTAGATTCAAACTCAGAGAGAAGCAAGGTGAGTCGGCCGTCTATCCAGCAACGCCACTTGGCTTGCATTGCACAGGAAGACGTGCAAATATCTCCAGAGTTCATAGTAGGAAAGTAGAATTCCAAAGTGGGTCAGTGTCGTGTGAAGCTGGGATAAATACTAATTGAAGTGGGAAAGCTGAAAGTGATAGTGTTGTGACTATTTAGTGTTTTGTATTCCATGTCGTAGTGTGGTGTATGTCATGTAATTTGGGTATGTGTGGTTTTCATGGGAGAGTAGCAAGGTAGTTTCAAAAGATTAGTGGGTTATGCCTGTTCCTTCGGTACCGCTCGGTCTGGAGGAAAGTTTCGTGATGATGATTGTGAGAGTCGAAGTGTGAGGTATAATAAAAGATCCACCATCCTATCCAGAAAGTGCACTGTAGCGTTAAATAATTACGAGACCATAATATAGAGATTCACCAATGTAAAGCCATGCCCACTGGGCGAAATTTCTCATGTGTTATTGTTGTAGGTTATAGAATTTGTGTGTTTAGGTTATAGAATTTATCGGAATAAATAAGATAGTGAAAAGAAAAAGACTGGTGGACTATTCCTTGGAATTGTATGTTGTCATGATGTCCCGAATTTATAATGTGTGCGCCATTCATATTCAGTGCGGTGGCCACGTGTTGATAAAAGCCGTCAAATAAAAAAAAAAAAAAAAAAGAAAATGTGGTATTGCCAGTGCGTAGTGAACAGTCAGAGTTCTGTAAATCACTGATAGTCAGATGTGCGTTTCCGTTGCGTATTATTCATACAGGAGGATAATTTGTAACTTAATTGTAAGTACGAGAGTTCATGTTACTCGATAAATAAGAATGAATCCACTCGCTTGGCAGACCACTCATCTTGCAGGCCTGACTGCTTGGTGCCACAGTATGAGCAAGGCATGTGGGTGCCTCTCAGCATGCCTCAGCGATACAGATAGCCGCACCGCAGGTGCAACCACAACGGAGGGGTATCTCTTGAGAGACCAGACAAACGTGTGGTTCCTGAAGAAGGGCAGCAGCCTTTTCAGTAGTTTCAGGGGCAATGATCTGGATGATTGACTGATCTGGCCTTGTAACATTAACCAAAACGATCTTTCTGTGCTGGTATTGCGAACGGCTCAAAGGAAGGGGAAACTACAGCTGTAATTTCTCCCGACGGCTTGCAGCTTTATTGTATGGCTAAATGATGATGGCGTCCTGTTGGGTAAAATATTCCGTAGATAAAATAGTCCCCCATTCGGATCTCCGGACGGGATTACTCAGGAGGAAGTCGTTATCAGGAGAAGCAAAACTGGCATTCTGCGGGTCGGAGCGTGGAATGTCAGATCCCTTAATCGGGCAGGTAGATTAGAAAATTTAAAAAGGGAAATGGATAAGTTATAGTTAGATATAGTGGGAATTATTGAAGTTCGGTGGCAGGAGGAACACGACTTCTGGTCAGGTGAATACAGGGTTATAAACACAAAATCAAATAGGGGTAATGCAGGAGTACATTTAATGATGAATAAAAACTCGGAACGCGGGTAAACTACTACGAACAGCGTAGTGAACGCATTATTGTAGCCAAGATAGACACGAAGCCCACGCCTACCATAGTAGTACAAGTTTATATGCCAACTTGCTCTTCAGATGAAGAGATTGAAGAAATGTACGATGAGATAAAAAAAATTATTCAGATAATGAAAGGAGCCGAAACTTTAATAGTCATGGGGGACTGGAATTCAATAGTAGGAAAAGGAAAAGAAGTAGTAGGTGAATATGGAATGGGGGTAAGGAATGAAAGAGGAAGCTGCCTGGTAGAATTTTGCACGGAGCATAACATAATCATAGCTAACACTTGGTTTAAGAATCATGAGAGAAGGCTGTATACGTGGAAGAGACCTGGAGACACTGGAAGGTTTAAGATATATTATATAATGGTAAGACAGAGATTTGGGAACCAGGTTTGAAAGTGTAAGATACTTCCAAGAGCAGATGTGGACTCTGACCACAATCTATTGGTTGTGAACTGTGGATTAAAACTGCAAATAGGCGATAAATTAAGGAGGTTCAGGGGGAGCACTAGGAAACGATTGTCAAGAACGGGGGAAAGAAATACAGTAGAAGAAGAATGGGTAGTTTTAAGAGATGAAATAGTGAAGGCAGCAGGGTGAAGTAGGTAAAAAGACGAGGGCTAGTAGAAACCCTTGGGTAACAGAAGAGATAGTGAATTCATTTGATGAAAGAAGAAAATATAAAAATGCAGTAAATAAAGCAGGCAAAAAGAAATACAATGGTCTCAAAAATGAGATTAACAGGAAGTGTAAGATGGCTAAGCAGGGATGGCTAGAGGACAAATGTAAGGATGTAGAGGCATATATCACTAGATAGATATTACCTACAGGAAAATTAAAGAGACCTTTGGAGAAAAGTGAATATCAAGAACTCGGATGGAAAACCCGTTCTAAGCAAAGAATGGAAGGCAGAAAGGTGGAAGGAGATTATAGAGGGTCTATACAAGGGCGATGTACTTCAGGGCAATATTATTGAAATGGAAGTGGTTGTAGTTGAAGATGAATTGGGAGATACGATACTGCGTGAAGAATTTGACAGAGCAATGAAAGACCTAAGTCGAAACAAGGCCATTAGAATTACTGATAGCCTTGGAAGAGCCAGCCATGGGAAAACTCTACCATCCGGTGAACAAGATGTATGAGACAGGCGAAATACCCTCAGACTTCAAGAAGAATACAGTATTTCTAATTCCAAAGAAAGCAGGTGTTGACAGGTGTGAAAATTACCTAACTATCAGTTTAATAACTCACGGCTGCAAAATACTAACACGAATTATTTACAGACGAATGGTAAAATTAGTAGAAGCTGACTTCGGGGAAGATCAGTTTGGATTCCGAAGAAATGTTGGAATACGTGATGGAATACTGATCCTACGACTTATCTTAGATAATAGATTAAGGAAAGGCAAACCTACGTTTCTGGCATTTGTAGACTTAGGGAAAGATTTTGACAGTGTTGACGGGCATACTCTCTTTCAAATTCTGAGGATGGCAGGGGTCAAATACGATGAGCGAAAGGCTACTTACAGTTCGTACAGAAACCAGATTGCAGTTATAAGAGTCGAGGGGTATGAAAGGGAAGCAGCGGTTGGGAAGGGAGTGAGACAGGCTTGTAGCCTGTCCCCGATGTTATTCAATCTATATATTGAGCTAGCAGTAAAGGAAACAAAAGAAACATTTGGAGTAGGAATTAAAGTCCATGGAGAAGAAATAAAAACTTTGAGGTGTTTCGGTGACATTGTAATTCTGTCAGAGACAGCAAAAGAGCTGGGAGAGCAGCTGAACGAAATGGACAGTGTCTTGAAAGGAGGATATAAGATGAACATCAACAGAAGCAAAACGAGGATAATGTAAAGTACTCGAATTAAATCAGGAAATGAGACACAAAGTAGTAATTGAGTTTTGCTATTTGGGGAGCAAAATAAATGATGATGGTCAAAGTAGAGAGGATATAAAATGTAGCCTGCAATGGCAAGGAAAGCGTTTCTGAAGAAGAGAAGCTTGTTGACATCGAGTATAGATTTAAGTGTCAGGAAGTCGTTTCTAAAAGTATTTGTATGGAGTGTAGCCACGTAATGGAAGTGAAACGTGGACGATAAATAGTTTAGACAAGAAGAGAATAGAAGCTTTCGAAATGTGGTGCTACAGAAGAATGCTGAAGATTAGATGGGTAATAACTAATGAGGAGGATTTGAACAGAATTGGGGAGAAGAGGAGTTTGTGGCACAACTTGACTAGAAGAAGGGATCGGTTGGTTGAATATATTTTGAGGCATCAAGGGATCACCAATTTAGTATTGGAGGGCAGCGTGGAGGGTAAAAATCGTAGGGGGAGACCAAGCGACGAATGCATTAAGCAGATTCAGAAGGATGTATGTTGTAGTAGGTATTTTGAGCTGAAGAAGCTTGCACAGGATAGAGTATCATGGAGAGCTGCATCAAACCAGTCTCTGGACCGAAGACAACAACAACAAAGGCTTAATGAAAGGCCTAGTGATCTCACCAGCCTTTCGTAAGCTGCGAATGATTTTAGACTGCAACTACTAATTGCATATCGTTTCTCTTGTGTAGTTAGTAGCTAGTAAAAACAATTTTTTAAGAAAAAATTATTCTACCAGCAGATTTACTGTTGTGCGAACATTGCGAATAGTCTAGAAGGCACCAACCGTTTATTTGGACAGCCCAATGTCCGTCTGCTGCGCCGAGCAGTCCCGCTATGATGAAGTATACTGCCGTGTGCGAAGGGGCTGGCTTCCAAAGCAGCATGGCAATCATTACAGCCAAGTGTGCCAAGCCCACTACGCACACCAGCAGCAGGGAGCCGACCTTCTCCATCAGCCAGCCTGTGACCAGCGCGCCCCCAGAGTTCAGCAAGCCATACAAAACGATGACGAAGCCAATCTGGGAGATACCCCACGCGCACGCGACGAAAGCCTGTAACACAAACAGTCACATATGTGTATTCCCTTTGTTTCACTGTTATGTTTGATACGATCGACGCCACAAGATATTAACCCACAAAGCTATTATTTAACGTTTATTTATTTCACAAAGCGTATGACTCAGTGGTCAGAGATACACAATTCAATGTCACGAATTTCAGACCTGTTATCCGGAAACTCTAAATAGGTCGTACGTATTCAGTACTAAATGTAACATGCAGTGTTTAATATTATATACAAAGTATCCCAGAAATGTTGCGACGAACTTCTAGGGGAGGTGGAGCACATCATAAGGATTAATAATTGCATAGCAACCCATGGGCACGAACGCCAGGGTGGTGTGGTAGCGGAAGTATAAGGTTCAAATGGTTCATATGGCTCTGAGCACTATGGGACTTAACATCGGAGATCATCAGTCCCCTAGAACTTAGAACTACTTAAACCTAACTAACCTAAGGACATCACACACATCCATGCCCGAGGCAGGATTCGAAACTGCGACCGTAGCGGTCGCGCGGTTCCATTCTGAAGCGACTAGAACCACTCGGCCACACCGACCGGCGGAAGTCTAAGATCGGATAGGAAAGAAGACAATGATTCATTTTAAGCATTTATCAGACATAATGAGTACACATGGTGTACGACATGAATACTGCTCTAGCATTACAACAGATGCTCAAAGTTTGCACCGTCACACGCCACGCATATCTCACACCGATGAAGGATTGACTGCCGGACACGCTCGAACGCGCCTCTTTGACTCTAGTAGCTCGGCAGACGATTCTTGCAACGATATCCATTTCAGACTCCACAGGATCGCGATACATGAGAGATTTCATGGATACCCACAGAAAGAAATCAAGACTCGATATATCCATTTAATGTGGCTGTCAGGGAACTGGTCCACCACGCCCAATTCATCGATGCAAGAATGACCTGTTCAAATGAGTACTAACAGCCAGTCGAAAATGATAGGGAACCCAAGCTGCGCCTCACATTTGCTGGAACATCTCCAAGCAATCCACGAAGAACCTGTTGCAGAAAGGTCTGATAATTCGTGGCGGTCAAGCGGGATGGTGAAAGGTGCGGCCCGATTAGGCAGTCGCCGACTGAACCCGCCCACACCTTAACTGTGAAGCGATGTAGAGCCACGTCATCCTGCACAAAGTTAGGTACCCACAAATGCTCATTGAGGTGATTAAATACGCCATCCGTCGTGAATGCAGCCTCATCAGTTAACGACGCATAAGCTGGGAACTGCACATTTCGGCCACTTCGATGCACAAACTACTGTGGGGAAAGCATACCTGGAGGATAGTCATCGTGGTGCGATAACCGCGCCCTTCGGAGATAACAGGTGTGTATGGGCTCTGCGTGCAAAACATGCTGCACACTGCTACGAGACATTCTGAAGCCCGAGGCAATGGCACGTATGCTAGTACTCGGATTAGTCTGCAAAGCATCCAACAACCTATCTTCCCTAACGACCTAAGTAGCCATGCCACTTCTTAATGACCCATACTCGCACACATTTCGATGCAGGCAAACTGTGGTGCGGTTGATGTCTGTCTGGGAAGTTTTCTCGATAAATGCGATCAGCGGCTCGTCCACTGCAATCAGCTGTTCCGTGCTTTTAGTGAATGTCTGCAAGCTCATCCTTGGTATACGGTTACATGCTCCTCGTACGTTGGTTAGTGCTCGAAACAGCAAATCATCACGTTCCCATCCAGTACTCTCGTGTATAGCACCTTGTAGCGGCGCACAAAGGGGTATTTCGCCCTAGAAGCTGTCTAAAATTCCCCTGTTCAAAGGCGAGTAATTCCCGGAAATCATAACTTCCAGCGAAAGTCTGATACATGGGATACTGATGAAAAGCAGGGTGTCATTTGCTTATTGTGCACTGATAAGAGGTAGAGTGTAGTTTGCAGTGCATCTATATTTACGTGTCGTTTGCAGTGCATCTCAAGCTTCTCTAATGGCTTGAAACCACTCTGCGTTTTTGAATGTGTCAAAGTGTTTGTCTTTTCTTTTTTTAACTGAAGTGTGGTCAAGAGCAATATGCATTCCGAACATCCGGGTACAGACCGTTATTTATAATTATTTTCATTCCTATTACTTACTACTTTTACTAGTATCATTCTTTTTGTTATACGAGTAGTTCATGGTGTTTCCCTGCATAATTGTAAATACAGGGTGATAGAAAAATTACTCCTCTACTGGAAATTTAAAGAAGTAGCCGCCGAATACCACAGTTTGATGTGGTACGATTGTTTTACGTTAATGTGTTGCAAATATAATAAAACGTCGTATCCGAAATGAATTATGAAAGCATTTTGTTTTTATCCTAGGTCCTTCGTAAGTCAAAATTACGACAAGAAAAGGCCTCTATAATCTTATGACGAAATGTTCCGAAAAAGAGCTTGTGGAAAAAATTGGACTTTATGGAAAATTGTATATCAGATCCTACCGTCCCTGCTGAAGAAAGGAAAGGTTTTAAGCATATACCGTCTTGTATAAAGTCACAATTAACGAAACGATGGCTTGATTCACGCAAAGTTGAAAGTAGCTTCTTAAAAAATATCCGTATTGGCTTCAAAGGACCGTAAAAATTCCATGTTGTAAAACTCGAATTTGTATACCATCAAAGTCGTTCGCAGAGTTAAACGAACGCAGTAAAAGACTTAAGACACAGTGATTGAGAAACAGTTTTCGAGGCACAAAATTAACGCATGCCAGTCAAAAGAAGCTCCGTGAATCTGGAAATGTTGAGAATTCCAAAGTGGTTAAAGGTATTACTTCATCGCCTATACGAGGAGCAAAATATGGACAAGCATTAGATCGGAGCCGTAGAGACTTAAGACAAAGAGGGCTTTTACATATCGAAACCTTGTCAGTCTTTGTGGAAGCCTCACTGACAGGGAAACAATACGAAATAATACCAACAACTGATAAGAGGGTCTATCCTTGTTACAGTACCCTTCAAGAGGTTAAAAAGCAATGTGGCCCTGTGACTGAATCCTATTAGGTGACTGCCATATGTTTGGATATTCAACTTCAATCCCTGCTTAATCACACATGTGAGCGATTAATATTATACTTACAAGGGAACCTCCCCATCGCACCCCCCTCAGATTTAGTTATAAGTTGGCAAAGTGGATAGGCCTTGAAAAACTGAACACAGATCAATCGAGAAAACAGGAAGAAGTTATGTGGAACTATGAAAAAAATAAGCAAAATATACAAACTGAGTAGTCCATGCGCAGCATATTTAACATCAAGGATAACATGTGCTCAAGATTCCCGTGGTCCCGTGGTTAGCGTGAGCAGCTGCGGAGCAAGAGGTCCGTGGTTCAAGTCTTCGCTCGGATGAAAATTTTAATTTTTTATTTTCAGACAATTATTATCTGTCCGTCCGTCCGCTATATATGCTGGATTCATATTGTCCACGGAATACATCTCACGTATTTAATGCACTCTCGTCCAAAGTAGCGAACAGTCAACTGCCAGCCAGGGAGCCTCGTCAGGAGGAATACTCTCTCTTCCGTGCATTGTAGTCGACTGACGTCGTGTGTTTCGAAGTTTGTTTAGGTGTAGCGTCCCCATACTACGGCGCAGTTATCTCGCATCGGACGGACAGATAATAATTATCTGAAAATAAAAAATTAAAATTTTCACTTGAGGGAGACTTCAACCAAAGACCTCTCATTCCGCAGCTGCTCACGCCAATCACGGGACCACGGCACTCGTGAGATCACTTTCTCCTTGATGTTGCTTATGTTGTGCATAAACTTCTCAGTTCATATATTTTGCTTATTTTTTTCATAGTTCCACACAACTTCTTCCTGTTTTCTCGATTGATCTGTGTTCAGTTTTTCAAGGTCTATCAACTGTGCCAACTTATAACTACATCTGAGGGGGGTGCGATGGGAAGGTTCCCTTGTTAGAAGAGTTTTTAAATGAACTTACAAATGACGACAAAAATGCGTTGGAACTTGTCTATAAATAGGTTATGATGGTTCACAGCAAATACAGTTTAAACAAAAATTTGCAAATATCCATGCGAACATATTTCAGTCATCTTTAGTGCCTCTGCAACTTAATAGTCGCACAAATGAAGACCTAATTGTTTGGAAAAGTCCTACAGCATCAACCCATCGCTATTGCATACCAATAAGAATTAGATATATTCATGAAACTATTCATGTTACAAATAAAGAAATCGGCTGTATCAACAGGCAAATTGAAACATTACAAGAAACAAACATTACAAAAACAGAGAGTGATTTATCAATTACACACACATTGCTAATGACTGTAGCAGGTGCAAAGGTCTGCAATACAGGAACAGAGACAGTGTAGACAATGAGATGCCACATTAGCAAGGCTACCTCAGAAGACTTGAATGACTTGTCTGAAACGAAAGTAGTAAATACAGAAACTCTTCAGTTCGGCCTGTCTATACTCTACGCCCGAATTAGATTTTTTCTAATTTTTATTGCAGTTGTCTTATAAAATAAACGTCAAAAAGTGGCAGATCCGTTCAAAAGAGGAAAAGAAACTTGTTCAAAAGGGGAAAAAAGGCACGCAAGAAATGTTTAGAAATCGATGGAATTAATTGTAGATGTTCCCAAGCGAGGCTATGAAAGTTGTAATGACGGAAATGCCAGAAAAATATTTTTACAGACCTGAAACATCATCAGAAATAGCTCATCTATCGATTCAGCGTTATTCTAGAAGATACTTCCAGTGGACAGAAGATAGACGTAGACAAATTTTCTGCTTATATTGTTGAAACAGCAAGATTGTATGTTGACTGATGTCCATGGGCCGGCCGGTGTGGCCGTGCGGTTCTAGGCGCTTCAGTCTGGAACCGCGTGACCGCTACGGTCGCAGGTTCGAATCCTGCCTTGGGCATCGATGTGTGTGATGTCGTTAGGTTAATTAGGTTTAAGTAGTTCTAAGTTCTAGGAGACTGATGAACACAGATGTTAAGTCCCATAGTGCTCAGAGCCATATGATGTCCATGGCATCTTACGTCTCCCACAATAGACAAGATTCTGGTGCATGGCCCCACTATCACTGAATGTGCTCCCTTACCAGTAGGTAGTTTATCAGAAGAACCAGCCGAGGCCCCCAATAAATACTTTCGTCTGTGCAGACAAGCATTTGCCAGGAAATTCTCACGAGCAGAATGCGGTCTGCACGTAATAAACAGGCCACTACTGATATCTGATACATTAATAGCGGGTGTAAGACCAAAGCCAAAGAAAATCAGCAAAACTTTATAAAAAGAAATATTACATTTTCTACTCTCAAGCGAACGAAGGATTAGGCAAGTCCCCCAAACTGAAAATGCTAATGAAGAGGTGTTCCCAATAAAAACAGATTGCTCATTGTCAGATGAACAAGACTCGGAGATATCGTCTGAATAATATATAGTATTGCAGCTAAGAAATAAAAAATCTAATGCAAATACTATAATTTTGTTTTATTTCATTTTACAAAATGTGTAAATACATTATTGCCCTACAAATATGTTCTATAGGGTCTCACAGTACAGAAAATACCAAATACTAATTTTTTTACAACGTTTTGCATGAAATGCCCCTACGTGCTGTGTACGACGTCGTTTACCACACTTCTCAATTCCTATAATGTGCCCGACCTCCCCTAGAAGCTTGTCGCAACATCTGTGGGACACCCTGTGTATAAATTACATTACCAGCAACTGTTTTTAATGCTGATGTAGAAGTAAAACAATTCAAAATGTAATCAAATGAAAACAGAAAAATAAAAGGAATTAATTCAAGTTCTCAACGAATAACTTCCACCTTATATTACTAGATATGTTATTGGAATCTTCGGAAGAACTCGAGATTTGCCGACTGACTGCAACTATACTCAGTTATCTGCCTATTATTACTTCACAATTATACATTGCCCAAACTGGTATATGCGTGACTCGCCAATCGTCGAGTGAGTGGTGGTCATTGTTTTTTTTTCCACATATATGTATATATTTTAAAGTTTCTCTTGGTTATATTTATATGTGCCTATTATTATCTATAACGGAGCAAACATTTCTTATGATCTAGAGAGACAATACAAAATTCGGAGTCTAAATTTAATTAGCAAAATAAGGCGTGCTGCATTAACAAATTCAAAATAATTTAAGGTCGAAATATCTGCTCCATTAAAAATAAAAAGACAAGGGGATCGATTATAATATTTACTGTTTAAGTGTGTTTTAGAAAAAAGTGTATGGGTCCGGAATTTGGAACTCAAAAATCGTAGAATTGAAGCAATTATTCTACGGAGGAAATCGAATGAAATCACTCTCAACTTTCTACCATCTGTAACCGTCTTTCCAGTACTTTCAGCGAATCTAACGGTAGCAATACCTGAAGTATATCTTTTAGCGAAAATTCGAGGAACCTATCTCAGAATTTCAACTGAAAAAACTAAATTCATGACAATTTTTTTTTTAAAAATGCACCAATATATGTAGAAAAACCGACAAGTAAGACAGAAAGAGTTAGTATGTTTAAATATTTTGGAGGAAACAGAATGGATTAGAGCGCTCTAGAATGGACGTAACAGTTACAAAATCGGGATAGCAACGGTTAACTAAAAACTTTACAGCTAGTGTTTATCTATTAATATGGAACTACGATGTTCAATCCGGAATGTTTGCATGCAGGTGAATGCTGAACACTGAACTACAAGCTGGACGGACCAGAGATACTCGAAAGACGGATCGTTAGAAAATTAATGGGCGCAATACAAACAAAACAGGATTAAATAATAAGACGCAATGAGGAGTTTTATACAGTGCGTTTCACAATTGGTATTGCAGGCTTCTAGTGGTTTTAGAAGGAATTTAGCAGACAAGGCTTTGGTAAGGAACCCATATCTGTAAATGTAAAGTCGCTAGTAAAATAAGTTCAAAGGTTAGATTACTATTAAATCTCTCGCACACAAACTGTGAAGAGGGCACCATCGTCACTCCCTGTTCAAACAATGACGTCATATACCATGTTCGTACGACGACAACAACGGTTCCGAGCAAGTGGCACATTTGCAACTAGGACGGTTGACTGTGGTGCTCCACGGACGAGCCGCAGTCTCCACTTCGAAGAGGATGTCCATCTCGTTAGACATAACGAGGCGTCGAGTCCTCGAAATATTGTCCACGCTCCTATAGGGCACCCAGGGCAGAGCTCGTTGCCTCCGCTGTGTCGTACCGCGTAGCGGGAGATTTAAAAGTGATACGATCTTCAAAGTCATTTACATCCAAACGGTATATCTCCGGACACGAGTTCCTTATCAAAACCTGACTCCTAAGTCCCCTCTACATGCTCTAGAAGCCCGTAAGAGATGTTATGAAACGTCCTGTCTATACAGTATAAAATATTGAAGGAAATGGCAATGTGTAGATTACTCTTTTCTTTTTCTTTGGACATCTACACTACTGGCCATTAAAATTGCTACACCACGAAGATGACGTGCTACAGACGCGAAATTTAACCGACAGGAAGAAGATGCTGTGATATGCAAATGATTAGCTTTTCAGAGCATTCACACAAGGTTGGCGCCGGGGCGACACCTACAACGGGCTGACATGAGGGAAGATTCCAACCGATTTCTCATACACAAACAGCAGTTGACCGGCGTTGCATGGTGAAACGTTGTTGTGGTGCCTCGTGTAAGGAAGAGAAATGCGTACCATCCCGTTTCCGACTTTGATAAAGGACGGATTGTAGCCTATCGCGATTGCAGTTTATCGTATTGCGACATTGCTGCTCGCGTTGGTCGAGATCCAATGACTGTTAGCAGAATATCGAATCGGTGGGTTCAGGAGGATAATACGGAACGCCGTGCTGGATCCCAACGGCCTCGTATCACGAGCAGTCGAAATGACAGGCATCTCATCCGAATGGCTGTAACGGATCGTGCAGCCCCGTCTCGATCCCTGAGTCAACAGATGGGGACGTTTTGTAAGACAACGACCATCTGCACGAACAGTTCGACGACGTTTGCAGCAGCATGGACTATCAACTCGAAGACCATGGCTGCGGTTATCCTTGACGCTGCTTCACAGACAAGAGCGCCTGCGATGGTGTACTCAACGAAGAACCTGAGTGCACGAATGGCAAAACGTCAGTTTTTCGGATGAATCCAGGTTCTGTTTACAGCATCATGATGGTCGCATCCGTGTTTGGCGACATCCCAGTGATCGTACATTGGAAGTGTTGTGTCTAGTTCCTACAGCATAGACACAATGAGGTAGCTAGGTGCACGCTAAACTAACGCAGACGGGCTTGAAGTTCTGGAACATGAGACTTATTAATGAATAAGAGGAAAAGTACGTAGATGCGTTTAATACTTATCTTTATTCTCTTGTTGGAATACATCTCTCTTGAATATTAGTACGCTATAAGCACTGATACAAATGGCGCCTTGCTAAGTAGTAGCTATGGACTAAGCTGAAGGCTATTCAATCTGTCTCTCGGCAAATGAGAGGAAAGCTTCGTACGTCTGGTCGCAAGCTATGTAGTCCGTACAACTGGGGCGAGGTCTAGTCCGTGTCTTGTGACCTGCCATGTGGTGGCGCTAGGTTTGCGATTACACAGTGGCGACACGCGGGTCCGACATGTACTACAGGACCGCGGCCGATTTAAGTTACCACCTAGCAAGTGTGGTGTCTAGCGGTGACACCACAGGAAGCGTGTATTCGTCATCGCCATACTGGCGTATCACCCGGCGTAATGGTATGGGATGCCATTGGTTACACCTCTTGGTCATCTCTTGTTCGCATTGACGGCACTTTAAACAATGGATGTTACATTTCAGATGTGTTACGACCCGTGGCTCTACCCTTCATTCGATCCCTGCGAAACCCTACATTTCAGCAGTATAATGCACGACCGCATGTTGCAGGTCCTGTACGGGACTTTCTGGATACAGAAAATATTCGACTGCTGCCCTGGCCAGCACATTCTCCAGATCTCTCACCAATTGAAAACGTCTGGTCAATGGTAGCCGAGCAACTGGCTCGTCACATTACGCCAGTCACTACTCTTGGTGAACTGTGGTATCGTGTTGAAGCTGTATGGGCAGCTGTACCTGTACACGACATCCAAGCTATGTTTGACTCAATGACCAGGCGTATCAAGGCCGTTATTACGGGCAGAGGTGGTTGTTCTGGGTATTGATTTCTCTGGATCTATGCACCCAAATTGCGTGAAAATGTAATCACATGTCAGTTCTAATATAATATATTTGTCCAATGAATACCCGTTTATCATCTGCATTTCTTCTTGGTGTAGCCATTTTAATGGCCAGTGGTGTATAACGAATGGAAGAGGACACGCTAAAACTGAAATATCGCTGTAGTTCTGCGAAGAGAAGTCGCCGATAGCACGTATCATAGAAATAGCGACTGAACTTGAAGCAAATGGCATCAAGTGATCATTAACAATATATAAGAACGTTTTCACAACTAAGACTCTGATTTGGAAGACTACCACCGGAGGAAAAATTAAGACAACAACATTGACACAAAAAGCAAAAGGCGGTATGGAGAGGATGCAGTACTGGAAAAAAAGGAAACAACACGGTATGTAGAGGGGCTGAATCTGTTGGGTGATCCCAGTCGATCAATACGAACAAGAAGATGACGAGAAAAGTGTTGTGTGAACAACAATAACAGCAGAAATAGTAGTAATAAAATGATAATAATAATAATAGTAATAATAATAATAATAGAAAGAATTGCGCTACGTACACCCACTATGATCCATCCCTGATTTCGTTTTAGATTACTCGGAAAACTCGAGGAAAATACAAATCAGGACAAGGTAACAATCTCAAGTCGTAATTGCAAGAAATTTCGTTTGAGTAGCTAACTATAGCAACACGAGCAGTTAAATAATCCTTTCGTAGGTAATCCTGCACACAGAATATCCTTGAAATTGAACTTGACGATATCAGCTATTAAAACGCATAACTTTCTTAACAATAATGAGAGGCTTACAGGGATTTTTCTTATGTCGTTTGTTCGCCATTGGGTGTAGCAGTCTTTTGTCAAGTTTATCTGTTATTCTAGAATCATCCGCCCAATGAGTCTTCAGATTTTGTGTGATTTTAACCATAAAGGATAGGCAGTTCAAATAAAGTCGTGGGAGATGCTGAACTAGCTGTAATTTATTTTCCAAGCTAATCCCGTAATTGTTCATCAGAATTGAAGTCCTGCAAGAAAGGCAGCCATTTTCTATGTTATTCACATTAATGTCTTCTGGAACTGCTACATGACAATGTTAATGGAAACACTGTACTCTGAATCTGAACAGAAACACTCTACAGGAGTGCGACTATCGAGTGTTTGGAGAGGTACTCTGCGTCCTGTTTATGTTTTAGAGGCTCGAATTAGTAGATTTACGTTGAGTCAGGTGTTCCGAAGGGCTGGCACAATAGTATACACGTAACTAAGTTGGTACATGATGTAGTATGGAAAAGAGAGACATAAAAATACGCCGTCACAAATGAAATTTTTGCCAGGCAGGGATTCAAACCTGGATCTCTTCTTATCGGTAGCAGTCACCTAAACTATTAGCCCATCTGGGTACACCTCTAGGCCTGACACAAATTGTTAGTGTCACTGATGTTTTCCCCTATTATTTCTGAACAGTACAATCAGAAATCCTCCCATGGTGTATGTGGGGAACGTATCACTTGCAGACATTGGGAACAGATCTGCTGGAAAACCGTGGGTATCCTGCCACAGGGACGTATATCAGATGAATTACGCTCACTGTACTGAGGTGCGTGGAATCAATGAGGATGAAGACAGTCAAACTCAGTGATATTAAATGAAGAGTGGAAATGCCAAATCTGACATTCGTCAGGTGAATGAAGAAACAGTATCTCTGTACAACAGATTTGTATCCAAAAATTTGGAAGATAGTCTGATACCACAGATTTATGTTTTTCGCTGCATTACCACAAAAAATAATTACAAAAATTAGAATATAAATGCTTTATTAAGAACATTCTATTTGCCATACCAAGAAACAGTGTTACTGAGTGCCAATAAGAAATTTTTTACAAGTTGATAGCTGGAAAGAAGGGAACAGCAGCAAGCCCCTGTTAACAATGCTATTTATTTACATAAATAGTGCTATTACCGGATCCAAACCGTCAGGTCATTCTTCAGACGACTGTTCACATTTATATAAAGTCTGGTGTTGTTTCCGTACCTGTCATTTCTAAACAGGTAACAGCGCTATTTGTTTAAATAAATAGCGTTAAAACAGTGACTAATTATTGTTTTCTTCTTTGCATGAATCTGTTTGTATTTTGTACACAGCATCAGTCTCAAAAATGTCAGTTTTCGACAAAATAGCAAGAAGAAAGTTTTTGTTACAAATGCCACTAATTCTGAGGCTCTTCGTTTTATTTTTCATAATACAGAAATACAGTAATAAGTTTTTAACTAGTAGTCAACAAAAACCACTTCTCATATCTTTTAAATTTTGTAATTCCAAAGGAAAGCACTACTTGATACAAAGTGCGTGCATCACCTACTGACGCACGTCGAATGTATTTTTCCCTGGTTTGACATATGCATTAAATCTAGGGACATGTGGCAGAGTTCGGAGAACGCGATAGCTCTGAAAACGCGATTTGTAAAAAAAAAAAAAAAAAAAAAAAAATATCACGATGATTTTTTCCATTTCCACTCTTCAAATGTTATCTGTTCAGGAATTAATTACATTACGTGTCCGCCGTTTCTGAACGTATTTACCTGTCATCCGTACATTTCATTGATTCCATCTACCCTGATTCCACTCATTTCCATTAACTTAATTCAATTGCTAGGCAGATAATTTGCTTGCGCTCTGCCTCCGTCATTCGGCACGTGACCTATCTGTTATCTCTCCTAAAAGCTGGCAACGGTGGGCGATACACGTTGGCTCGCTGTTTCTGCCTCTGAAATTATCTAGAATTTTTTTCACCTTTGCGCTCACAGAAGAGAACACCAATACCGAACACCGAACACTGTTGATTTTGACCGCATTCTCCCTGCCAAGTATCAGAGTAATTGCTTATGACGTTGAGTAAAAGCATTACCAAACGTTTGATGACACTCGATAATCAATGAAGCGTAGCAAAAGATAATCTGAAAAAAATAAAGAGTTTTGTTTATTATAAATGAAAATTGAGACTTATAACACAAACAAAGGGCTTCTCACTAAATTCCGAAATCCGATCTTCGCCGAGGATGTAGAGCATATATTATTACCACCAACCTTCAAATCGCGCAATGATCTCCATTCAAAGATGAGGGACAATAGAGCTCGTACTGAGACGTTCAGACAGTCGTTTTTCTCTCGCGCGATCCGCGAGTGGAACAGGGGAGGGGGAGGGGGATGGGGAGGGGGGAATAGGACTTTGGCGCGAATTGTGCCCTCCGCCACACGCCGCTTGGTGGCTAGCGGAATATGTATGTAAATGTAGAAGAAAACCCTTCTTGTTTGTTAGGATGTGATATTCGTTGGGTGTGAGGAGAACAGAGTTGTTCAGCAAAGACTGAGGAATAGACATTTTGTGAAAGTCATGGAAAAAAGGTATTTTAGTATCACTCTGAAGTGATTTGATAAAAATCAGGACGAACCTGAATTAGCAATGAAGGAATGAAAGTTCGAGTATAGCATCTTCTCGAAGTCGAGTTTATTAGAGAGTGAGAATCAGCTAAATTATCCAAGAATGGGAAAAGCAATTGGGCTTCTCTGTATTCACCTCGAGTGATTTAGGAAAATTAGGTAGATACTACATTAGCACTGCAGGACGTGAAATTGAATGCCTTTTTTTCTTGAATACGAGAGGTTGTATGCACTGCGAGATTTTGCACGCCCTGAATCAGCTCTGAAATCGATGCCTACAATTAAACACAATGCCTGCCTAGTCACTGAGACTATGGCAGCGAGTTTGTACAAGCGACTCTTAATTTAAACCACATCTCTATCACCAGAAGAAAAAAAATGAAAGATCTCCCATCATTATTCAACCGTCAGAGTGGATTTCTTAAATAAATCAAGCGATAACATCCCTCTTCCCCCTTGCTGAAGCAAATTTATACAACTTAGAATCACGATTTTTTTTTTCAGTTTAAGATATTTAAATACGGACTTATTTTAAACAAAAATACACGAGATACCAATGCCGTCTGAAGATTTATATAAGAGATCAAATGGCTCTGAGCACTATGCGACTTAACTTCTGTGGTCATCAGTTGCCTAGAACTTAGAACTAATTAAAGCTAACTAACCTAAGGACATCACACACATCCATGCCCGAGGTTGGATTCGAACCTGCGACCGTAGCGGCCGCTCGGCTCCAGACTGTAGCGCCAGAACCGCACGGCCACTCCGGCCGGCTATATAAGAGATCAATAGTTTAACAAAAGTATGAAGTATAAAATACTGAAACTATGGTACTTACTGCAGAATACTCAGCTTCAACAAATGCATAATCAATTCCAAGCCATAGGGAGATAGGCAAAATCAGAAGCATCTTCCGATCTACATGAAGTCTCAAGGTTGCTGTCACCTGAGACCAAACGCTTTTCTGTTCGTACCTGTAAAAGATCATTAAAAGTCTCTGGACCATAAATCAGCTGAGACTGATATCAAACTAAATAAATATTTTTGAGAAATGAATAACTTAATACGTCGAGTATTTTCATAAACATTAGAAATATAACCAACTAACTAATGAATGACGCCTCACAATCTAACTTATCCGTTTTACAGTACTTTGAAATAATTGTCATCTGAGACAAAACTATTTTAGTTAGTGACACCATACCAAAATTATCGTAAATAGGGACAAGAAAACATAAAACTATTGCGAATATAGTACAGTTAATTGCTTATAAGAAGCATGGTAAAATTTAATACTACGTTGCATTTTTTTTGTAGTTACGGATGTTATATCTCACTTGATTGTTACAAAAGACGAATTATAAAATTTTATTTCCTTTGTTGATGAAACAAGGCTACAACAAGTATATTGCTCCACAAAGGCTGTAAACAGTGTTAGGACCTGCGTGTTGAAGTACTGGGTGCCACTTGATGTTACATACCTCTCATGTTGATCAATTCCAAGGAGAATAATCAGCGCTGCGAGAACTATGCAGCCGATGTATATATACATTATAATACTGATTTTGTCTTCATCTGGACGTGCCAGATTTGGATTGGTTTCAGTTTCGCCACTTCCTGGACAAAAGTCTGCTCCGCAATGAAGCAGCTCTGATGATACGTTAGCACTCACACCGCTTGTCCCAGAATTTAACACTGAAAGCAAGAACATTTCAACTTAACATTTGGTAAGTACTGACGTTAACTGATTCGCGCTTCATTTTTAAGGCTACATATTAAATGCGCGTAATATGGGTGTCATTGTGTGTTTGACCTCCAACCTAATCTTCTCATCCTCTGTGGAAAATTTTCTGTTCTGAATCTCAGCGAGCTCGAAAGAATGCTGAGTGGTTTAGAAGATGCACAAAATGAAGAGGAAAATAGGATGTGAATAGACGTCAAACAAAAACACAGTAATTAAAGTAAACTGACATTTGCACTTTCAACATTGCAGCCCAGTCATGCAATTGTGATAGTCTAATATATAAGAAACTATCAGCCTCGACTGCGGTAATGAAGGCAACCTTTACCCAGGTTTCACCCCAAATAATTGAGCCTTCTTCAGAAGGTACACCTGAATCTATAATTTATCTAAGAGGGCATGGTCTACAAATGTGACTACGCCTATTCAGGCTGTTTTAGGTTTTTTTCTTGACCATGCCCTCTTAGACAAATTATAGATTCAGGTATATCTTCTGAAGAAGGCTCAGTTATTTGGGCTGAAACCTAGGTAAAGGTTGGTTTCATTACCGCAGTCGAGGCTAATAGTTTCTTATATATTAAAACTAACATTTCTCAAAAACTGCAAGAAAGAGGGTACACGTGAATGAAAGGAATTTTGTACCATTAACTACGTACAAACCAATACTCATTTTTTTACGATTACAGAATTATACATCATGAATGCCGTAAGGTGTCACGTCGACATACACTGCACCCAAATGTCTCTGAACTTCGTGGCACGGAATCTAAGAGGGCCTTCCGTTATTGCACGGTGTAAAACTATATGCGACGATTAAAAAGTTTCCGTCTGATGGCGTTGCAGCAGGGTATAATCAACGTATCACGACTCCGATGCGGATACATAAGCACAGACATGTAGGCAAGGGAGGATTAGTGTGGCATTCATGTGTCTCCGACGTGTGAGCGGCGAATGCTGATACTTGAATTATGGCGACGTTATTACCAAACGCGTGCAAAGAGGACCAACGTGCTGCTAGCCTTTCCTTGGCAGCCGAATAAAGGACGCCGGTAGACATCCATCGGAGGACCGTGGATGTGCATGGGCATAATGACGTGGAACGGTGCGCCAGGTTCTCTGCTGGTCGCGATTCGACACAAGACGCCGGTCGATTTGGAAGGCCAGCCTCAAGGAACCTGGTGTCTCGATCACTGGGAAACGGTACTGCGCAACAAAAAAAAAAAAAAAAAAAAAAAAAAAAAAAAAAAAAAAAAAAAAAAAAATGGTTCAAATGGCTCTGAGCACTATGGGACTTAACTTCTAAGACCATCAGTCCCCTAGAACTTAGAACTACTTAAACCTAACTAACCTAAGGACATCACACACATGCATACCCGAGGCAGGATTCGAACCTGCGACCGTAGCGGTCGCGCGGTTCCAGACTGCAGCGCCTAGAACCGCTCGGCCACCCCGGCCGGCACTGCGCAACACTAGACAAATTATGGTGTGCAGTTAAGGCGAAAGTTCGGGAAAACTGCTGCGAGTGGTGCTGCTGCTGCTGCTTCATGATAACGCACATCGCCTTATCGTCAACGCCGTAACGCAGAATTTACGCCAACTCAAGTGGGACACAATTGAGCACCCGTCCTATAGTCCTGATCTCTCTCCATGCGATTATAACGTCTGCGGTCCCTTAGCAAAAGGCTTTGAAGGATCGATAATTCCTGTCGGACGAGGACGTGCAGCAGGCAGTGACGGGCTACTTCACGCAGCAGGACACGGTGTTGCAACAAACAGGTATCTTCAACCTGGTGCGACGGTGTGATGATTGCCTTAATACTAACGGAATTTTTTCTTGATTGGTACACCGATTTTGATCTGTACGGCCTTCGAATGGAAACTTTTTTATCGCCACTTATTCTTCGGTACAGACAGTCGAATGAAAGTAAAATACTACATCATTATTTTCATCATAGCAGCAACAACAACAACCGTTACGAAATTGTCTCGAATGAAAAACAGCCCACAGTTGCACTAAATTATGTTTATTTTAAACCTTGATCATGGTTTCTGCTATAATAATATAGCCTTCTTCAGAAATCATATCCCAGCGGCTGCGTCAACACCTATAAAATAACAGAGGTAGGGGCAGTGGACATACGGTGCCATATGTAATTTTACTTATGCTCGAAACAGGCTTATGTCTGTTGAAGTTATTTTACTGGTATTGACGCAGCCGCTGGGCTAAGACATTTTTCATTTATTAGTGTGTATGACTTCTGAAGAAGGCTACATTATTATAGCAGAAGCCATGGTCAGGGTTTAAAATAAACATAATTTATTGCAACTGTGGGCTGTTTTTCATTCGAGATAAAATACTACAGTTATATCAAGGAGGACTTATTTAAGATAAAGGTAATAAATCGTTAACTATTTCATGAATATTCATCACAGGCGTCTTTCAATGCCAGAAAAAGCCTTCACACACAAAATGCAACTGAATAAGATTTTTCACGTAACTATTTTTATAGTTTTAAATTTTGGGGGATAAGTAAAGCACTCCGTCTTCAGGCCACGAGTGGCCTACCGGGACCATCCGACCGCCGTGTCATCCTCAGTGGAGGATGCGGATAGAAGGGGCGTGAGGTCAGCACACCGCTCTCCCGGTCGGTATGATGGTATTCTTGACCGAAGCCGCTACTATTCGGTCGAGTAGCTCCTCAATTGGCATCACGAGGCTGAGTGCACCCCGAAAAATGGCAGCAGCGCATCGCAGCCTGGATGGTCAACCATCAAATTGCAGACCAAGCCCGACAGCGCTTAACTTCGGTGATCTCACGGGAACCGGTGTAGCCACTGCGGGAAGGCCGTTGCCTTTGGGGGATAAGTACAGTAGTTAAATGTCATCCACATTATTTTCTTGCGAACACAGTTCGCTTACATAGTTATCAATAGTAATTGCAAGCCGAAATAGCTAGCAGTCTGTGAGGGAATCTAGATAAAATTGTTGTCGTCTTATTTACGTCTTAATTTGGTCTTCAGCCAACAATAACGTTACTCGAAATGCCTTTTGACGCAAATGTTGATGGGGATAGAGCTGTTCTTTCGTTCAGAAAAATGAGCATTATTTATTACATAAATGTCATATGATCCAGATGTGTGTGCCCTGTTTCCATCTGCTAGATGGTTTTTCTTAGTAATTTTACGTTGGTGACATGTTTGCCATGTTGGCTTGTAGAGCTAGTATGCTTAAAAAATAATCACGTAACAAGTTGAAAGTGTTTCTCCAAAACAGAGTTTACACTACCCAATTGAACGAAGAGGTAAGTATTTTCATACTGAAGCTGGTTAGTTAGTTTCATGTTCCAGGGATCTTTTGCACGATAAATTGTAATGATATGGAACGAGACATTTTACATTTACATCACAAATTAATTTGCAAATATTGCTACATGCTGAACATTTACAAGCTTTCTTTATGTACAGATGTGAGTTAGCATTTCCTTCCCACTAGATTTTTAAACATTATAATAATAAAAATTGGCTACGGAATAGGAATAGTTGTCAAGGACAAACTGCAGGATGGCTTACGAAAGACGCCCGGTAGGGGTTCGCGTGTCGCGCAGTGCGGTTGCCGGCGGTTGCCGCTGGGTCTGCAGGTTGCCGCTATGCTAAGTTCCCGGACACCAGTACGTATCGCGTGCCTCCTACACTGTGCGACTGAGTGTACTGGTGTTTTCTTTTGCGTTTTTTTGTCAAGTTAAGTCGCTTCAAATATTGTTTCTGGACGTCATTATTGCAACTGCGCCGAGTCCGAGACTTTCCCTGCCCGTATGTCGCTGGGCCCATTCCTGAGACAGAAACACCGTGCGCGTGTCTTCTATACTGTGCGACTGAGTGTTCGGGTATTTTGCTTTGAGTTTCCTATCGAGTTTCCATTCGCTATAGTATACACGAAAGATCAACGACTGCTGAACTATGCAAAAGCAGAATCGTATGTGGATTGTCGGCTTGAATTCATATGAAAATTTCCCGGTGCACATGTTTCCAATGATCCGATGATCCGATGATACGCAGATGAGTGAAGAAATTTCGAGAGACTGAATTTGTGTTACACAACGAGGACCTAGAGAACCTAGTGTTTCAACCGAAAATAAATTAGACGAGATAGGGGAAGTCTTGGAAAGAAGTCCGAGAAAATCTCTGCGCCGTTTGGCGTTTCAGACTGGTGTGTCAAGAGCATCTGTTCACAGAGCAGAAACTGAAACCATACAAAATAATGGTAGTGCATCAACTGAGGAACTCAGATACAGTTGCTCGACGCCGTCATTGCAATTGGCTGTTACAGCAAGCTGATGAAGCATGGCTGCATTTGTCAGTGTACGTAAATTCTCAGAACAATCGATATTGGAGCTCCGAATATCCTGAATGGTGCGAAAAGTGACAGTTGACCCTAAATAACGAAAGGTGTGAGGTCATCCTCATGAGTGCTAAAAGGAACTCGTTAAACTTCAGTTACACGATAAATCAGTCTAATCTAAAGCAGTAAATTCAACTAAATACCTAGGTATTACAATTACGGACAACTTAAATTGGAAAGAACACATAGAAAATGTTGTGGGGAAGGCTAACCAAAGGCTGCGTTTTATTGGCAGGACACTTTAAAAATTTAACAGACCTACTAAGGAGACTGCCTACACTACGCTTGTCCGTACTCCTTTAGAATACAGCTGCGCGGTGTGGGATCCTTACCAGATAGGACTGACGGAGTACATCGAAAAAGTTCAAAGAAGGGCAGCACGTTTTGTATTATCGCGAAATATTGGAGAGAGTGTCACAGGAATGATACAGGATTTGGGCTGGAAATCATTAAAGGAAAGGCGTTTTTCGTTGCGACGGAATCTTTTCACGAAGTGCCAATCACCAACTTTCTCCTCCGAATGCGAAAATATTTTGTTGACACCGATCTACTTAGGGCGGAACGATCACCACGATAAAAATAAGGGAAATCAGAGCTCGTACGGAAAGATATAGGTGTTAATTCTTTCCGTGCGCTATACGAGATTGGAATAATTGTGAAGGTGGTTCGATGAACCCTCTGCCAGGCACTTAAATGTGATTTGCAGAGTATCCATGTAGATGTAGATCCTCATGAATTACATCAACAATCTCTGCATCATGTGAAAACAGGATTGTTGTGCAATTAGTGCACAATTAGTGGGATATTCTTTTTCCACGAAACAATATGTTCTGACAGGTATGTGAACAATATACTGCATCGTTTTTCTGCGAGATCTAACCTCTAACGAAAATATATACGGTTATTTCATGCAGGACAATGCAAGACCACACATCGCCATGCATCTATGACAGCAATACAAGGTGTTTTTGATGATAGGATAGTTGACTGGCCTCCTCGTTCTCCAGATCTTAATACGTGTGATTTTTATGTTTGGGGAATGTTAAAAGACATGGTCTATGCAACCAATCGCCATACGCTCGAAGAGGTGGAAGGCAGGGTTCGGCTAGTCAATTCCCACATTTCGGCAGCCGAAATTCGCCGAATGTTTCTACATTCTACATTTATACTCCGCAATCCACCCAACGGTGTGTGGCGGAGGGCACTTTACGTGCCACTGTCATTCCCTCCCTTTTCTGTTCCAGTCGCGTATGGTTCGCGAGGAGAACGACTGCCGGAAAGCCTCCGTGCGCGCTCGGATCTCTCTAATTTTACATTCGTGATTTCGTCGGGAGGTATAAGTAGGGGGAAGTAATATATTCGATACCTCATCCAGAAACGCACCCTCTCGAAACCTGGACAGCAAGCTACACCGCGATGCAAAGCATCTCCCTTGCAGAGCCTGCCACTTGAGTTTGCTAAACATCTCCATAACGCTATCACGCTTACCAAATAACCCTGTGACGAAACCCACCGCTCTTTTTTAATCTTCTCTATCTCCTCTGTCAACCCGACCTGGTACGGATCCCACACTCATGAGCAATACTCAAGTATAGGTCGAACGAGTGTTTTGTAAGCCACTTCCTTTGTTGATGGACTACATTTTCTAAGGACTCTCCCAATGAATCTCAACCTGGCACCCGCCTTACCAACAATTAATTTTATATGATCATTCCACTTCAAATCGTCCCGTACGCATACTCCCAGAGATTTTACAGAAGTAACTGCTACCGGTGTTTGTTCCGCTATCATATAATCATACAATAAGGGATCCTTCTTTCTATGTATTCGCAATACATTACATTTGTCTGTGTTAAGAGTCAGTTACTACTCCCTGCACCAAGTGCCTATCCGCTGCAGCTCTTCCTGCATTTCGCTGCAATTTTCTAATGCTGCAACTTCTCTGTACACTATAGCATCATCCACGAAAAACCGCACGGAACTTCCGACAATATCTACTAGGTCATTTATATATATTGTGAAAAGCAATGGTCGCGGAACGCTCCCCTGTGGCACGCCAGAGGTTATTTTAACGCCTGCAGACGTCTCTCCATTGAGAAAAACATTTTGTGTTCTAGCTGGTCTGATATTCCCTAGGCTCTTACTTTGTTTATCAGGCGACAGTGCGGAACTGTATCGAACGCCTTCCGGAAGTCAGGGAAAATGACATCTACCTGGGAGCCTGTATCCAATATTTACTCGGTCTCATGAACAAATAGAGAGAGATAGGTCTCACACGATCGCTCTTTCCGGAATCCATGTTTATTCCCACAGAGTAAATTCTGGGTTTCCAGAAATGACATGATACGCGAGCAAAAAACATGTTCTAAAATTCTACAACAGATCCATGTCAGAGATATAGGCCTATAGTTTTGCGCATCTGCTCGATGACCCTTCGTGAAAACTGGAACTACCTGTGCTTTTTTCCAATCATTTGGAATCTTCCGTTCCTTTAGAGACTTGCGGTACACGGCTGTTAGAAGGGGGGCAAGTTCTTTCGCGTACTCTGTGTAGAATCGAATTGGTATCCCGTCAGGTCCAGTGGACTTTCCCCTGTTGAGTGATTTCAGTTGCTTTTCTATTTCTTGGACAGTTATTTCGATGTCAGCCATTTTTTCGTTCGTGCGAGGATTTAGAAAAGGAACTCTTACTGATTTAACGTAAGACCATAACTTCCTAGGATTTTCTGTCTAGTCGGTACATAGAATTTTACTTTCGAATTCACTGGTGGGATACTATTCTAGAATGCGTCACCTTCTCAAAAGTTTTGAAATATGTTAGTAGTGTAACAGTTCAGTTGCTATTGATGTCTCTCCTATAACCTTTCTTATAGAGGGACTTAACAATGGCATGTTCAAACTTCTCTGAAAAAATGCCCTGAGTTAGTAGTACGTTACGTATTTCAGTGAATTCACTGAATACATGACTCTTAATGTATTGAAGAGATGTCAGGCTGCTCTTACCACAGAGAGACATCATTTTGAGCACCTACTGTAAATAAAGGTAAGCTTAAGTTTATCAGATGGAAGCTGAGGGGAGGTGCGCGCGCAGCCGATTACCGGCAGTTTAGTGTCCGAGAGTCGGGCGCGGCGGCGGCCGGCGGATGCGGTGGCGATGGCCGGTAACCGCGCCGCGAGGACCTCTCCCGGGCGTCTTTAGTGAGACACCCTGTATTTCAGTTTGTTTTCAAATTTTACTTCGCTGCCAGACATTTTATATCGCTGGGTAAGTGAACAAAAAAATTTTGATGCAGCATTTGGCACCCCTTAAGCCTAGGACGCCTAAGGGGGGTGGGGGGGGGGGAGGGGTTAGTTGAACCCACAATTTTTTAATGTCCCCTGCTTTTGCCCAAGTAACTTTCATACTACATATTCCCTTTGAGTTATTGTTTGTTGGCTATTTTACTGGGTAAGTGAACAAAAAAATTTTGATGCAGCATTTGGCACCCCTTAAGCCTAGGACGCCTAAGGGGGGTGGGGGGGGGGGGGAGGGGTTAGTTGAACCCACAATTTTTTTATGTCCCCTGCTTTTGCCCAAGTAACTTTCATACTACATATTCCCTTTGAGTTATTGTTTGTTGGCTATTTTACGAAACGTTAGTGTCAATATACAGAAAATTCCTGCTTTGAAAGAAAAAATAAATAAACTTGTTATGGGTCCAACAACCCCCCCCCCCCTTAGGATTCCATGCTATAGAAAATTTCCCTTAGTAGGATTTCGTATTTCTCATCTCTACAACAATGCAAGTTAGTTTCTTGTTGGTTGGTATTCTTGATATTCACAACAATTGGTTTACTTTAAGAGAAAGTGATTGTTCATGTCAGTCAACTGTTATTTATCTTGTTACCTTGCGGTGAGTTAGTGCAGTTCCCAACACGTAGGCCTCCAGTAACTTTGGTGTCCTACACAGCAAAAACGAAAGCACGTAAAAACTTACTGATGTTGCCAACAGTGCACCAAGATAAAGGCACTGTTGGAGGAGAGAAGAATAAAACGGAGATAAATTCTTATTATAATTCCACTAAAGGTGGAATTGATACCATTGATCAAATGGCGCGTATGTACACCTGCAAGAGGGGAACAAAGAGATGGCCTCTATCTGTATTTAACTCTCTCATCGACATTTGTGCTATCAATGCAACTACCATATTCATCCAGCAACATCCAAGATGGAATAAAAAGAAACACAACAAACGGAAACTTTATCTTCTGCAGGCTGCGATGGAACTAGTGAAATTGCAGGTAGAAGAAAGAAGTGCCAATGCACGAGGGTTATCTAACCAAATTGTTCAATCAATGGAGACTATTCTACAAAAGAAAATCAAAGAAGTGACAACAGAAGCACGTCAGCCTCCTGCAGGGAAAGGTCGGTGCCATATTTGTGTAAGAAAAGCTAAAACAAAGAAGCAGACGTACAACAATCTAAGTAAACCAAAACAGTATTGTGGACAGTGTCATAAACATGTGTGTAACGCGCATACAGAAAAAATTGTGAAGTGTGTCTCTTGCCTTGAAGCTGAGGACCCGGAGTAGTCTATTGTATATGAATACATCTGTATTTTGTATTGTAATATGTCAATTTTTATTCACTCAATCCAATATTTATAACAACTAACAACATTTATAAACCGATGCCTTCGTTAAAATACATAAACCATTTTGAAAGTTGTAATTTTTCGTCAGTAAACTTATTTAATACCTGTGGGCTCGCCGAACCTCCTCCTTCCCCCCCCTCCCCCCCCTCCCCCCCCCCGTTAGGCATCCAAGTTAGAAAAAAAGGCTTGGGCGTCCCAGGGTTAATATAAAGTAATGAATGTCATTTTTTCTTCTGTTATTGCAATTATGTAAATCGTTGTTCCTTTTCGGCTGCATTGGATTATTTACAAAGAACTTCATGAGGCCGTAAATGTATTGTGAAGCAGTAGTCAAAACGCCCAGCTCTCTAAACAGATGTCTATAAGATGATCGTGGATGAACGCCACATATTATTCTTACAGTACGTTTTTCCGAAATGAAGTCGTTCTTAAAGATGCGTTACCAGGGAACATTATTCTTTAAGACATTAAGCGAAAATATGCACAATATCTCTACGCACTGATTTGTGTCTCTCTCTCTCTCTCTCTCTCTCTCTCTCTCTCTCTCTCTCTCCAGGATTTACAACGATTTGAACTGCACATCAAGTTGAACTAAGTTTTTTTAGGAGTCCCAGAATATGTTTTTTCCATGTTATATTCTCACCAATGTGGACACCTCTAATTTTTGAAATTTCTGCTTTTTATTATTTCCTCAAAATGTGTTACGTTTATGATTGGCGCAGTACCCCTAGATGTACAGAACTGAATATTTTCAAATAGTATATCACAATACTAGTGTCAACTGCAAAAAGGAACAAATTCTAATTACAGGACATATATACAGCCACTTCGGCTGCAAGTGTGTTTTTTTTTGTATAACCGAAGAGGCTGTATACAGAGTGTATCATAGTTAATGGCGTAAACGCAAACAGTTGAAAGTACACGATACTAGAAGCAAAAAAGTCTCAGTAAACTTAGGGTCGAAAATGCATGCCTTAAGAGCTACGAGCAATTTTTCATCTTCGATACTGTGAACCAAATCTCTTCTACAGCAAGCTCTTTGCTTTCCATATTTTTGTTAGTAGTAGTATGGACCAAAACAAGAAAAAATGTCCAGTAAACATTTGCTCTAAAATGGATACCTTTAAAGTTATGAGCAATTGTTCGTTAGAAGAGTTGTTTCCAAGTAGCAAAGATGAGCACGTGCTCATAGCTCTTAAGGTAGGCATTTTAGAGCACATGATTACTGGACTTTTTTTTCTTGTTTTGGTCCACATTACTACACTCCTGGAAATGGAAAAAAGAACACATTGACACCGGTGTGTCAGACCCACCATACTTGCTCCGGACACTGCGAGAGGGCTGTACAAGCAATGATCACACGCACGGCACAGCGGACACACCAGGAACCGCGGTGTTGGCCGTCGAATGGCGCTAGCTGCGCAGCATTTGTGCACCGCCGCCGTCAGTGTCAGCCAGTTTGCCGTGGCATACGGAGCTCCATCGCAGTCTTTAACACTGGTAGCATGCCGCGACAGCGTGGACGTGAACCGTATGTGCAGTTGACGGACTTTGAGCGAGGGCGTATAGTGGGCATGCGGGAGGCCGGGTGGACGTACCGCCGAATTGCTCAACACGTGGGGCGTGAGGTCTCCACAGTACATCGATGTTGTCGCCAGTGGTCGGCGGAAGGTGCACGTGCCCGTCGACCTGGGACCGGACCGCAGCAACGCACGGATGCACGCCAAGACCGTAGGATCCTACGCAGTGCCGTAGGGGACCGCACCGCCACTTCCCAGCAAATTAGGGACACTGTTGCTCCTGGGGTATCGGCGAGGACCATTCGCAACCGTCTCCATGAAGCTGGGCTACGGTCCCGCACACCGTTAGGCCGTCTTCCGCTCACGCCCCAACATCGTGCAGCCCGCCTCCAGTGGTGTCGCGACAGGCGTGAATGGAGGGACGAATGGAGACGTGTCGTCTTCAGCGATGAGAGTCGCTTCTGCCTTGGTGCCAATGATGGTCGTATGCGTGTTTGGCACCGTGCAGGTGAGCGCCACAATCAGGACTGCATACGACCGAGGCACACAGGGCCAACACCCGGCATCATGGTGTGGGGAGCGATCTCCTACACTGGCCGTACACCACTGGTGATCGTCGAGGGGACACTGAATAGTGCACGGTACATCCAAACCGTCATCGAACCCATCGTTCTACCATTCCTAGACCGGCAAGGGAACTTGCTGTTCCAACAGGACAATGCACGTCCGCATGTATCCCGTGCCACCCAACGTGCTCTAGAAGGTGAAAGTCAACTACCCTGGCCAGCAAGATCTCCGGATCTGTCCCCCATTGAGCATGTGTGGGACTGGATGAAGCGTCGTCTCACGCGGTCTGCACGTCCAGCACGAACGCTGATCCAACTGAGGCGCCAGGTGGAAATGGCATGGCAAGCCGTTCCACAGGACTACATCCAGCATCTCTACGATGGTCTCCATGGGAGAATAGCAGCCTGCATTGCTGCGAAAGGTGGATATACACTGTACTAGTGCCGACATTGTGCATGCTCTGTTGCCTGTGTCTATGTGCCTGTGGTTCTGTCAGTGTGATCATGTGATGTATCTGACCCCAGGAATGTGTCAATAAAGTTTCCCCTTCCTGGGACAATGAATTCACGGTGTTCTTATTTCAATTTCCAGGAGTGTATTTCGCAAAATGTGGAAAGCAAAGAGCTTTCAGTAGAAGAGTAGAAGAGGCCACCGAAAATCACTGCTAGTAGCCTCTACCGAGGTCACGAGACGACTTGGGTAGCAAATTGGGCAGGATTCACATTCTATGCTCATACGAGGTTTATCATATTGTATCTGTGTAATGGTTAATGGTAAGGAATAATGCATATTTGGTCACTTACATGTATACTGGTGGGAACTGTACGTCTAAGGTACGTGAAAACGTGTATTGCACACATGTAAAATTTTTATAATGCTTTGTGTAAAGTTCAACTTGTATGATGGTACTGTATATGGAGGTACAGGTTTTGCCTTTGTTAACACCATGAAATCTTTTGTACACCATGGTTCGCAAATGGGCGTGATTGTTCGAAATGCGAAAACCAACATTTCAAACCTCATTTTTATAATAATTTCCATTAACATTAGAGTAACGGTAATCATACGAAGCACTTCTTACATCTTCGGCTCCCGCCAAAAGTGAGCCATGAAGTGAAGTGATTCGTGTTGACTACTTCCGTTTGATGCTGGAGTATGTTACAGATAACCGAGTCGGGTACTAGGGTTCTCACGGTCCGGTTCGAGTTACAAGCCAAACTATAAAAACAAGAGTTGCGATCGGTATAAAATGGTATTAAACAATCGCGATTCTGTGTGCAAATCAGAGAAGATAAGAGTAAATATGTAACTTAGTTTGTGAATGCAATTTCTCAAATATGCTGAACTCACCGGAATTACGTGTTGCTAGAAACAACTGTATGTAATACGTGTGACTTGGTACGAGTACGTTTTTGTAAAATAGGTTGTCTGCTGTTCGATGCTTTGTCTGCAATATGATTCCCTGAATAAATGAAATGTATCTGCCATTTCAAAATTGGCACTTGGCAGGTTACTTCGTAATGCTGAGGGCCTTAATTATATCCCAAGCGTCTTGCAGCCTCACTTCACGAACAACGGATTCACGACCTGAGTGCTGTATATGCGTTGGGACATAGGCACCTTTAGCAGACATCAGGTTGGTGAATCATTACAGAATCTCTGTATTCTACCTTGATGCGATAGAACACACATAGGCCCCTCCCATGTTCTGTATTTCCAGTAGGAATAGGAACAGTTACATATTACGTATGTTAATACAGAGGAGGGAAAGATTTAGTTAACATGGGGAGCGCATGTTACACTGGATACTGGCTACATTCGGCTGTTAGTTCACTTTCGGCCACTCCGACTGCCTTCCACCCCTTTCTTTCATTCATAGTAACGCTGTGATGTTTAAAGTACACTACTGGCCATAAAAATTGCTACACCAAGAAGAAATGCAGATGACAAACGCGAATTTATTTGACAAATATATTATAGTAGAACTGACATGTGATCACATTTTCACGCAATTTGGGTGCATAGATCTTGAGAAATCAGTACCCAGAACAACCACCTCTGGCCGTAATAACGGCCTTGATATGCTTGGGCATTGAGTCAAACAGAGCTCGTATGGCGTGTACAGGTACAGCTGCCCATGCAGTTTCAACACGATACCACATTTCATCAAGAGTAGTGACTGCCGTATTGTGACGAGCCAGTTGCTCGGCCACCACTGACCAGATGTTTTCAATTGGTGAGAGATCTGGAGAATGTGCTGGCCAGGGCAGCAGTCGTACATTTCCTGTATCCAGAAAGGCACGTACAGGACCTGCAACATGCGGACGTGCATAATCCTGCTGAAATGTAGGGTTTCGCAGGGATCGAATGAAGGGTAGAGCCACGGGTCGTAACACATCTGAAATGTAACGTCCACTGTTCAAAGTGCCGTCAATGCGAACAAGAGGTGACCGAGACGTGTAACCAATGGCACCCCATACCATCACGCCCGGTGATACGCCAGTATGGCGATGACGAATACACGCTTCCAATGTGCCTTCGCCGCGATGTCGCCAAACACGGATGCGGCCATCATGATGCTGTAAACAGAACCTGGATTCATCTGAATAAATGACGTTTTGCCATTCGTGCACCCAAGTTCTTCGTTGAGTACACCATCGCAGGCGCTCATGTCTGTGATGCAGCATCAAGGGTAACCGCAGCCACGGTCTCCGATCTGATAGTGCATGCTGCTGCAAACGTCGTCGAACTGTTCGTGCATGTGGTTGTTGTCTTGTAAACGTCCCCATCTGTTGACTCAGGAATCGAGACGTGGCTGCACGATCCGTTACAGCCATTCGGATGAGATGCCTGTTATCTCGACTGCTCGTTATACGAGGCCGTTGGGATCCAGCACGGCGTTCCGTGTTATCCTCCTGAACCCACCGATTCCATATTCTGCTAACAGTCATTGGATGTCGACCAACGCGAACAGCACTGTCGCGATACGATAAACCGCAATCGCGATAGGCTGCAATTCGACCTTTATCAAAGTCGGAAACGTGATGGTACGCATTTCTCCTCCTTACACGTGGCATCACAACAACGTTTCACCAGGCAACGACGGTCAACTGCTGTTTGTGTATGAGAAATCGGTTGGAAACTTCCCTCATGTCAGCACGTTGTAGGTGTCGCCACCTGCGCCAACCTTGTGTGAATGCTCTGAAAAGCTAATCATTTGCATATCACAGCATCTTCTTCCTGTCGGTTAAATTTCGCATCTGTAGCACGTCATCTTCGTGGTGTAGCAGTTGTAATGGCCAGTAGTGTATTTTCTGAAGTCAATACTAGCATAACTTAAGAGAGAAATAAGCTTGAATAACTGTCTGGTCTTGAAGACTTCGCTTTGAAACCGGTAACAACGCTATTGTTTTAAGAAACAGCTCTACAAGTGAATGATTGCATTTTAAGTTTACATCCTCGCCAGTTGTTAAGAGCTCTAGTTTGTGTTTGTAATGGTATTTATAATTACCCAGAGACGAAATGAGATTTCCCCATACCATGGAGAAGAGAAATATCATGAAAAAGGAGCCGATGATGCGGTCGCGTGCAGTCTTGAGGTTGGCGCCGCTGGCGCGGCTGTAGACGTCTGCGATGACGCACAGGTAGGTGCACTTGGCGCTCCACAGCGGCGCGGCCGCCAGGCCCATCAGCAGAGCGGTGGGAACCAGCGTGTAGGTGCGGGGGTACAGCTGCGCGCCCATGTACGGCATGTAGCACAGGATGCACACCGCCATTGTCCACTTGCAGCCGATGCGCCTGCAAAGCCAATACACTCCAGCAGCTGTACAAACTGACAGGCCGGATACACAAGGGGAAGGGGGCCGCACTCACAAGGAGAGGCCACGACGTTTGGAACGCGGATTTACTTCAGACACTCTTAGTACTCCATTAGGACTACAAAATGTGCAAGCACTAGCGCGTACTTCTCAAGCGTTAATAGAGAAAATCGCGAGATACTTTCGGTCGTCAAATCTATACCTGTGCGTGACCGTATTTACCAGGAAGCGCCGGCAACCGTGTGGGTAGCGTTCAAGCCCCATAATCGCTGGATCGAGTTCCGTTAGACATTTTTTTTTAAATTTTTAACACAGTCATTTTCTTTACTATTTATATTACAGTTGATATATTGGGAAAAATACGTGTAATCGGATGAACTTTTATTAAATTTACAATGTTATTTGGCAGTCTACAAATTTTTACTATCACAAATAATATAATATTCATAACTATCTACATCTACATCCATACTCCGCAAGCCACCTGACGGTGTGTGGCGGAGGATACCTTGAGTAATTTTATCGGTTCTCCCTTATATTCCAGTCTCGTATTGTTCGTGGAAAGAAGGATTGTCGGTATGCCTCTGTGTGGGCTCTAATCTCTCTGATTTTATCCTCATGGTCTCTTCGCGAGATATACGTAGGAGGGAGCAATATACTGCTGGACTCTTCGGTGAAGGTATGTTCTCGAAACTTCAACAAAAGCCCGTACCGAGCTACTGAGCGTCTCCTGCAGAGTCTTCCACTGGAGTTTATCCGTAACGCTTTCGCGATTACTAAATGATCCTGTAACGAAGCGCGCTGCTCTCCGTTGGATCTTCTCTATATCTTCTATCAACGCTATCTGGTACGCATCCCACACCGGTGAGAAATATTCAAGCAGTGGACGAACAAACGTACTGTAACCTACTTCCTTTGTTTTCGGATTGCATTTCCTTAGAATTCTTCCAATGAATCTCAGTGTGGCATCTGATTTACCGACGATCAACTTCATATGACCATTCCATTTTAAGCCACTCCTAATGCGTACTGTTGCTGACCTGCTACATTGTAGCTAAATGATAAGGGATCTTTCTTTCTATGTATTCGCAGCAGATTACACTTGTCTACATTGGGATTCAGTTGCCATTCCCTGCACCATGCGTCAATTCGCTGCAGACCCTCCTGCATTTCAGTATAATTTTCCATTGTTACAATCTCTCGATATACCACAGCATCAACCGCAAAAAGCCTCAGTGAACTTCCGATGTCATCCACAAGGTTATTTATGTATATTGTGAATAGCAACGGTCCTACGACACTCCCCTGCGGCACACCTGAAATCACTCTTACTTCGGAAGAAGTAAGAGTGAGAATGACATGCTGCGTTCTGTTATCTAGGAACTCTTCAATCCAATCACACAATTGTTCTGATAGTCCATACGCTCTTCCTTTGTTCATCAGACGGCTGTGGGGAACTGTATCTAACGCCTTGCGGAAGTCAAGAAACACGGCATCTACCTGGGAACTCGTGTCTATGGCCCTCTGAGTCTCGTGGACGAATAGCGCGAGCTGGGTTTCACACGACCGTCTTTTTCGAAACCTATGCTGGTTCCAACAGAGTAGATTTCTAGTCTCCATAAAAATCATTATACTCTAACATAATACGTGTTCCCAAATTCTACAAGTGATTGACGTTAGAGATATAGGTCTCTAGTTCTGCACATCTGTTCGACGTCCCTTCTGGAAAACGGGGATTACCTGTGCCTTTTTCCAATCCTTTGGAACGCTACGCTCTTCTAGAGACCTACGGTACACCGCTGCAAGAAGGGGGGGGGGGCAAGTTCCTTCGCGTACTCTGTGTAAAATCGAACTGGTGTCCCATCAGTACTATCGACTAATAAACGACCAAACGCATAAAGTGATACTGAAAATGTATGCTTGTCCGTGATTTGAGAAATCCCTTATACCTGGAAGGAGCCCGAAACTACTTGATACCTCCACGTTTAGACCGGCACAGACGGCTTTCGAAAGATGTACAATTAATTGTCGCTTTCGACATTACGAGTACACTGGCAGGATGGTATTTTCGTAAAAACATGGAAAACAAAGTTAAACGGCACCAACTTTATTGAATAAATGCTGTTTCCGCATACGCAACGCCTTTTGAGGTTTTCCATGGAAAAACAAACTTCGTTAACATTTTCAAAAACCTCTCTTTCAGCCGATAGTTTGGAAGCAAACCATGCATAACGCAGCATTTCCTCAAATAACGGCGCTGATAAATGATCATGCAGTATCGCGTGTATTTTAACAGCGTCTTCACTATAAGCAACTTCTCATCTTTTTCGATTAAACACGAAGAATTTTGAAGACACGGACAAGTATACATTTTCAGTATCACTTTATGCGTTTGGTCGTTTACTAGTCGATAGTCATGAATATTATATTATTTGTGATAATAAATATTTGTAGACTGTCAAATAACATTGTAAATTTAATAAAATTTCATCCGATTACACGTATTTTTCCCATTATATCAATTGTACTATAAATAGTAAAGAAAATGACTGTGTCAGAAATAAAAAAACTGACGAACGGGACTCGATCCAGCGATTACGGGGCTTGAACGCTACCCACTTTTTTTTTAATCTCATTTTGTTCGTTTTAGTTCGTTGCATCTGCTCGGGGCGGAATTCGCAAGACACCCGTTTCAGTTCATCGTTTCTCCATTAACTCAGTTTTTATTTATTTATTTTCACAGAGAGCTGCTAACCCTCTGACGGAACACGCTGAGCTACCGTGCCGGCATTCGATTCGGCTGCCGTCGCTTCATGGTAAAAACGGCCACGCACAGGTATATCTTTGACGACCGAAATTATCTTGCAATTTTCTCAATAACGTTTGAGAGGTACGCGCTACTGCTTACACATTTTGTTGTCCTAATGGAGTACTACGAGTGTACAAAGTTCGAAGTAAATCCGCGTTCCAAACGTCGTGGCCTCCCCTTGTCAGATTACAAATATCTATGGAGTGAGTATTCACATGCGCAGTAAGCAGAGTTTCAAAACTACCATAGGATATCGTAAATTATCATAAGTAAGCGTAGACTACGGTATTTTTCCTGGTAGCATTGGTTAGTTAAGACCTAACCGCGTTACTGTACTCTACGGACTATAAGACACACTTTTTTCTTTGAAAAATTGTCTCCAAAATTTAGGTGCGTCTCATACTCTGAGTTAATCTAAAAATATCCAGTGTTTGATTTAAAATTCCCACCAGTCTTAAAACTGGCCATATATAAGATGCCTATCTCTATCTGGTAACAATGGATTCAGTGCACAGATGCGGTAAACATGAGTTGTGGGGATTCTCAAGCTTGCTAACACTGTCTCCTTCCTGCCCCGTCATCACAAAACCCAGAACACTGTCTAGCCTATGATGCCTCATTGTCGCCTACAGTGCCAGTAAACCTGAATGAAAGTGATCTATGTTATCAGTAACAGTACAATATTTTTGTTAGTAGCTAGTTTAGTAATGGAAAAAATAAAAAGTATTTATCTGATTTGATCCATTATAAATGGTTCTGATAGCCTGTGACTGTGAAAACAATAGGTTTGTTTATAAATAGCTTATCTACTACCAGTCACGATTTTCTTTATTTTATTTTTCGCACGACGCGTTTCGGGAAATTATTCAAGTCCGTTTTTTGTGTTTGTTATGTCATTCCTATGTGACACTTTCGATGTTTAAGGTTCTACTTCATTTCGTTGACTTTAAGTTTCCTTATGAACGATTTGTGCGGAGTCTCACACACACTAAACATCACATAAAACTTCTTGTACACTTTTAAACATCGAAAACATTTTACACAAACAAAACAGTTACACAGCATTATACGATGCGGGCTATAAATTGAAAATAATACCATATCTGGAAGAATATGGAAACAGAGCAACTGAATGGCAGTCTGCTGCACTCATGGACTGTGCGGCTGGTCCCGGCGGAGTTCGAGTCCTCCCTCGGGCATGGGTGTGTGTGTTTGTCCTTAGGATGATTTAGGTTAAGTAGTGTGTAAGCTTAGGGACTGATGACCTTAGCAGATAAGTCCCAAAAGTTTTTACACACATTTGAACATTTTGAATGACATTCTGGTCTTCCGCCAACAGAAAAACCCATCCGCGATTGGTGACCTAGTAAAGAAGAACTGAAAAAAACTGAGGAGGATTAAATGCGCAAGCAGAGGAATGAAAAAATGGTTCAAATGGCTCTGAGGACTTAGGGACTTAACATCTATGGTCATCAGTCCCCTAGAACTTGGAACTACTTAAACCTAACTAACCTAAGGACAGCACACAACACCCAGTCATCACAAGGCAGAGAAAATCCCTGACCCCGCCGGGAATCGAACCCGGGAAAACAGAGGAATGAATGCAAAGTGGCCAAAACTAGAAGATGTACTGAAATAAATTCAAGGACACCGTCAAAAGATCATTGGAATTAATGCAAAAATGATTCAAATACACGCTCGTAAGCTAGCGCTACAGTGGAACTTAACAGACTTTAAGGGTAGAGTTGGTTGGTGCTACAGATTTATGAAGCGTCATGGAGTTAGCGTGCGGATATCTCAGAAAATGTCACAATAGTATGAAGTGAAAATATTATCTTTCCGTCCATTTATTACTCAACATCAAAAGAAAACCAGTGTGGAAATAAGCCAAATAGAGAACATGGACGAAACCCCTCTGACATTCGATGTGCCAAGTAACAGAACTGTTGCCATGAAAGATGCTAAAACTGTAACTATAAATAAAGTGGACATGAAAAAATGCACTACAGTGTTGTCCTTTCATGTTCTGCTTACGGTACTAAACTCAATCCAATAATCATTTTCAAGCGCAAAGCAATGCCAAAACGTTCTTAAATACCGGCAGGTGATGTTCACGTACATGATAAGGGTTAGATGGACGAGGCTGGTATGAAAACATGAATTAATAGAATGTGGGCGAGAAGGAAATATGCTGTATTGCAGAATAATTCTCTCCTTGTGCTCGATCAGTTTAGTAGTCATTTGAAAAATTCCGTGAAAGAGAAACTGTGACAGGGAATTGCAGAGCCTGTTGTTATTTAGGGAGGATTTACTTCACAATTGCAACCTCTTGATGTCTCGATAAATAAACAATTTATAGTGTATATGACGGAGGATTGCAACCAATAGATGACAGATGAAACCTAACATGAATTCATGCCGAAGAGAGCTATAAAACGACTCACAATCAAGCATATGTGTCAGCGGATAAAACAGTCGTGGTCTACAGTGGGAGAAGACATTATTGTTAAATCTTTCAAGAAGTGCGGTATAATTAACGCTCCCAATGGCAGCTAATATCGTCTTACATATGGAGAGGACAGCAATGACGACGAAGAGGAGGAGGAGGGGGAAGAAGAAGTAGTAGAAGAAGAAGAAGAAAGTTCACATGACGATTTTAAAGGTCGGTTCGGTTTCATAAATTAATAATTTTTTTAGTCTGTCTCTGCTACCTAATGATAAAAAACAGTAAAAATGTTATTTTTTAAAAAACTTAGAAATTACGATAATAAACAGTAAAAATGTTATTTTTTTTAAAAAAAACTTAGAAATTACGACGCTACGTCCAATAAGACACTATGGACTATAAGACGCACCTTATCGTCCGTAAAATACGGTATCTGTAGGTTATGTCTGTTGCACACCTATTGGTCGCTACCTCATCTCGATCACTTTGTTCATGTACGCGATCTTACTAGATTCCCTTGAAACCAGAAGCGGTAAACCTTCCAAAAACTGGGGGGGGGGGGGGGGTATATAAAGGGCCGCGTAATTTACTGAACATTTTTGTTCTGCGTGGTTATCCTCGAGTCTGTTAATAATAAACTGTATTTATAGCAAAATTTAAACTGAAAACGTTTAATTCAGGTTTCATTTGAAAATTGCTGATTTGTAACGAGAGACAGAGGGATGTTGTATTAAAAATAAAAAACAATACGGATTTACCATATAGCGCTAAAAAAGGCAGTTTCATGAAAAAAAAGAAAAAGTAAAAAGAGCAAAAGAAAAACTTATCAAACATCGCTTCAATACTTTGTCGAGGTTGTATAAAACATATTTCTGTTATACATAAACAACTTTCACTCTTGCCTTGGATCATGATGATGAACTTTCTGTTCAGTAAAAAATAAGAATAATTGTACAGATTTTTATATATTTGTGCATATGAACTGTGCTTGCATCCAAAATACTTGCTCTGGTTACATAACAGCACTGAAGTTACGCGGTCAACTAAGTTTTATTACTTATAAATCACAATTCACGTCTGGTAAGGATATAAAATATTCAAAGATGTGTGGTTCTAATTATGTGCCAAACAAACAAGAAAAAGAAGTCGTCAGCTCCCAATTTATCTCTCACAGATTCAGTTATGTTTCTTTCCCTGCCAATGTCACCAATACTACCGTTAATCCTACCATTTATTATATCACTTATGTACTGTACAAAAACCACCGAGTCCTAGTTTTGGTAGGGAGCACCTCTGGCAGTAAGACATTTGCCAGGTTCGGCAGGTGACGCGAGTCCTGGTACAGGCAAGCGTAACTCGCGAGGAGGTAGCGAGTGGAGCTGTCTGCTAGATAGCAGACTGCAATTGGCGGAAAGACAATCCCAGAAGTAATCCGGCTAACAGAAAGGTAGCAGGTAGCCTGGAGAGTTACTGCAAATGGGTTTTACCCCAGCGCGTGGCCGTTGCAGGTTGCTCGTGGTGTGAGCGTTCCGGCAGGGAAACAATGTGTACAATCTAAAGCAAGAAAGTTACAAAATACAAAATGATTCCAAATTAAAGATAAAAATGAGACGAAAAAGTGCGTCTAATCGCCCATTCGGTAGACAGAATAGCACTTAAGATATTGTAGATGTAAGATTTGAAAATACCTATTGATGTCAGAAATTAACTTATAAACGCCTGAAGAGCTTTTAAAGAATGAAGTGTCCATGGATATTTGCTAGAACAGCACTACTGAAATCCAGTTTCAGAATTTTTGTTAATGTAGTACGTTTTAATTTGCAAGTCGAAGTGTTAATTGCGTGAACAAAAACATATGTGAACGCAAAACATTTCAAATCACTAAATTTAGTGCGAATTTGATTCATATCGTCATGCGTCTAAGATTAAATTACGATTTCTCCCACCTAAAATAAAAAAAGACAGTCAAGAAAGTAATAAGATATAACTCCACTACAGGCAATATTACAACACAAAATATAGAAAAAGTTAGAGAAAAAAGGAGACAACATAAAAAGGTGATTGGCATGAATTCCAGGTACAAATTACTGAAGCAGCACAGAAAAGTTTAGTATTGGTCAAGAATAAAAAGGAAACGTGGTGGAATGCGGAATGTGAAGAAGCATGAGAATAAAGAGCTCTTAAATGGAGAAGAACTCTTAGAACAATTCAGACAACAAAAGAAACAAACATAAAAAATAACCGAGAAAAATAAAAAGCCTTTGAATAATTTCAGCTTATGAAAATACAAGAACATTTCGCCAACAATAATAACAGAAACTTCTGTCCGACTTATAAACATATAGTTGAAGAGTACCAACCAGCAAGTACTTGTTTCGAAGATGAAAATGACAAGATAGGATTAAATTAATAAAGGAAGTTGTGAAATAGTAGCAATAATTTTTACAGACTCAAAATCTGGAGAAATACTTCCCACCAAAAGAGCTAGAAATTCATGGAGTCATCAAAGCACTCAAAAACACCAAAGCAGGTGGTAAGACATTTGAAATTAAAAACTGGTGTTAGACAAGGAGACAGCTTATCACTCTTTACTGTTTAACTCCACTGCAGAAAAAACTGTAAGGATCTGAAATTTGGAGCTAAAACCAATAATTCAGGGAAGGAAAACAATTGGAATGAAAAACTGCTTGCTTTTCCAAATGATTTTCCAGTGCTTTCAAAATATCTGACAATTGCAGTTATTCAGATACATCATCTGGCAAGATAGCAAATGGAACAGGTGTCAAAATTACAGCTGAAAAAACAAAATTCATGACAAATATAAAAAATGCTCCAAAATTAATAGAAACACAAAATGGTAAAATAGAGCAAGTAAATTTAAATGTCTTGGAGAAACTATACAACAGAATGAACTAAAAAAATTTGCGACAGACGTAAGGGTTAACAAATTGGAAAGAGCATAGGTTTGACACTGAATACTTAGAACAAGAAATGCATAGCCAGAAAAAACAAAACTAAAGTACCATACCGCAGTGGAACAACCAGAGTGTTTATAGGGATGTGAATGCCTCACGATGAACTATAAGTTGAACACACTGTAAATATCTTAAAGACAGATTGTTCTAAAAATAGTGGATATGATACAAACTACAGCTCGCTGGAAATAGAGTAGTAATGATGAGATCTACAAAAATGTAGAGAAAGTATCAGGCCTAATGACTAAGTAAAGATTAATCTTATTTCGGACACCTCTACCGAATGAATGAGAACAGGACGACAAAACAAATAGACTGGTATTTCTGGAAGAAGAAATCAATACTACCACGTATTACATCATTAAGATAAGAACTAGAAAGAAACATCATCAAGGAATTGAAGATAAACTTTTTTAAGAACAAAATACTCAACTTAGATGGTTTTCAAAGAAGAAGATATAAGAAATCCTGAACAACGTGGGAAGAAGAAAGCAAAAGACAACATGGGGAGAAAATGAAGGAGTACGGGAGAAACAAGGAAACAGCAACAAAGGAATAAGAGGAATTAAATTCGTTATGTGATCTTGGTTGCTCAAAACGAAACTAAAAAGTAGTAGTGGCAGTATGTGGCAATATGAGACTGTAAACGGCCATAGTTATATGTTAACATGTAAATTTCTTCATTTTGATGATAATAAGTACTAGAAAATACAGATAAGTTAACACTGTTTAAGATGTAAATGAGAAACCCAAGAACCCCACCACACAATTTACGTGTAATATGTGTAGCAGGGATCGGTTGGTAGGACATGTTCTGAGGCATCAAGGGATCACTAATTTAGTACTGGAGGGCAGCGTGGAGGGTAAAAATCGTAGAGGGAGACCAAGAGACGAATACACCAAGCAGATTCAGAAGGATGTAGGTTGCAGTAGGTACTGGGAGATGAAGAAGCTTGCACGGGAGAGAGTAGTATGGAGAGCTGCATCAAACCAGTCTCAGGACTGAAGACCACAACAACAACAACAACAACAACAACAACATATGTAGCAGCAGTATGTTAAATGCTAATTTTAAAATTTCTCTGAGACAGATTGCGTCTGTTCAAGTTCAGGGGGCATGTCAGGTGTGGAGAGTTTGCTTTGCGAGTTGACCAAGAGTGGATGTATGGTTTGATGTTGGCATTTTGGTCGCAGTCTAAGCAGCAAATTTTCAGGGAACAGTCTCTTTAACTTTAAATCTTCCTGCAGTATATCTGAAACTTAGCAAAGTTTCGACAGGTAGCTTAAAAAAAATGTTCAAATGTGTGTGAAATCTTATGGGACTTAACTGCTAAGGTCATCAGTCCCTAAGCTTACACACTACTTAACCTAAATTATCCTAAGGACAAACACCCACACCCATGCCCGAGGGAGGACTCGAACCTCCGCCGGGACCAGCCACACAGTCCATGACTGCAGCGCCTAACACCGCTCGGCTAATCCCGCGCGGCGACAGGTAGCTTAGTGAACGCTGGGCAGAATGAAGTTTGGACTTGTGAATTTTTCTACAGCTAGTTTCGTGGAATAACTCGGAGGAACAGTGCATTTGGACTAGTCAGTTTTCCATCTACCTTTGTCAATTTAAGCTTTGAACAGTAAAGTGGTGTGCCGGACTATGTACTTTCGTAACATAGCTAGTTATCAGTTGTATCTCTCACGAAAATTAAATAAAGGTTTAATAAACTTTGTATTTATTACGGTATATTGATAATTTTTACTTACAGACCGTCTGACAGCAACTGAATAAAACACAATTTTAGTGCTATACGCGTTTCGTCTTTATTTTCTGCAAGGTATCATCAGTGGCCTGGAATATGTACATATGTTTGCTATTTAATTTACATTTTGGTCACTGTACCTATAGGTTATAAACAGTTCTGGTGGTTGGTATTTCCTATTAAGTAGTAAAGTTCTGAACTGCACTTACAGGTTGCGTGGACGATTCCCTACATATTACGCTCCAGTTGCATTTTTGGTGTTTTTCTTCTTCTTAAAAATGACAATTTGCGGTTTTCTTCCCACAGTTCACAGTAACATGAAGTGAACACTTGTTTCGATGCAACGTTTTGGTTTCTGTTGCCGGCTGTCAGATGTTTTTGCCAACGATCGAATGTTATTGCCAAACTTTCAAGTGTAATTATTGAAGTATCTGTGATCTGTTCGTGTATACATTTGTGTGTGTGTGTAGGTGTGTAGGTGTGTAGGTGTGTAGGTGTGTAGGTGTGTAGGTGTGTAGGTGTGTAGGTGTGTAGGTGTGTAGGTGTGTAGGTGTGTAGGTGTGTAGGTGTGTAGGTGTGTAGGTGTGTAGGTGTGTAGGTGTGTAGGTGTGTAGGTGTGTAGGTGTGTAGGTGTGTAGGTGTAGGTGTAGGTGTAGGTGTAGGTGTAGGTGTAGGTGTAGGTGTAGGTGTAGGTGTAGGTGTAGGTGTGTATGTGTCTGTCCAGAAGGCGAAGGGGAAAGAGTTTTTTGCCGGCCGGAGTGGCCGTGCGGTTCTAGGCGCTACAGTATGGAGCCGAGCGTCCGCTACGGTCGCAGGTTCGAATCCTGCCTCGGGCATGGATGTGTGTGATGTCCTTAGGATAGTTAGGTTTAATTAGTTCTAAGTTCTAGGCGACTGATGACCTCAGAAGTTAAGTCGCATAGTGCTCAGAGCCATTTGAAAGAGTTTTTTTAATGTTATCTTACCATTTATTTCATTAAGGGTAGTAAGGAGCATGTGCTGATGAGTGTGTGTTCATTTATCACATATTTGTTTTCTACGATGGCTTTCTGAATGTGGAAGTTTTCTTGCCTTTGTATAAGATGTTTGCCATGGTTGCTTATTCTCATTATTGTCGTTTCTTGTTCCATGTTTGTAGGGTGGTGTTTATGGTGTTTTAAGTGTTCTGCAGATGTGGAATGGTTTGTTTCGTACTTCCTACACATGATAGGTTCTTTGTATCGTGTTCTAAAATTTCTGCATGTCATGCCTATGTATACTGCATCACAACTTTGACATTCAAGTTTATATATTCCTGATTGTTGGAGTTTGTCCCTCTTGGTAGCTGGTTGACTTAGGTGTGATTGGAGTGTTTGCCCAGACTTATATGCTATTTGGAAGCCCTGTCTCTTTAGGATGTTTGCAACTCTGTGTGTTAGTTTATGTGTGTAGGTCATGGTGTACCATCTGGTTATTTTCTGTATGGTTTTGTCATTGTTCAAACATGGAACAAGAAATGAAAATAATGAGAATAAGCAACCATGACAAACATCTTATACAAATGCAAGTAAACTTCCACATTCAGAAAGCCATCGCAGAAAAAGAAATATGTGATAAACGAACACACACACACACACACACACACACACACACACACACACACACACACACACACAGTCCACAAAAAGAAGTTATATCACACACCAAAACACACACGCACGCACGCACGCACAAGTGCATACAGGAACAGGTCACGGATGCTTCAATAATTGCACTCGAAAGTTTGGCAATAACATTCGATCGTTGGCAAAAACATCTGACAGTCGGCAACAGAAACCAAAACATTGCATCGAAACAAGTGTTCAGTTCATGGTGCTGTGAAATGTGGGAAGAAAACCGCAAATTGGCATTTATAAGAAGAAGAACACCACCAAAAATGCAACAGGTGCGTAATATGTAGGAAATCGGCCACGCAACCTGTAAGTACAGTTCAAAATATTACTACTTAATAGGAAATACCAACCACCAGAACTGTTTATAACCTATAGGTACAGTGGCCAAAACATAAAGTAAATAGCAGACATATGTACATATTCCAGCCCACTGAAAATGCCTTGCAGAAAATAAAGGCGAAACGCGTATGGCACTAAAATTGTGTTTCATTCAGTTGCTGTCAGACGGACCATAATTAAAAATTATCAATATACCGTAATATTACACGCAACTGATGAAGGCAGGACTACAAAAGTTGAAACATTGTTTTTAATTTCTGGTGCACCAAGGCTTCGCTGGGGGGGGGGGGGGGGATGAACTTTTCTGCATCGATTAGAAGACAGCTTGCGTCAGGTCTCTGTGGACATACTGATGCCCAGAGATGTGGCTTCCTCCAAGTGTTGCCTGTCAGGTAGGTGGACCACCAGCCAGCACATCATGCACCCCTACATCACCGTGGGTGACAATTTGCCCTCTATCAGCAGCTCCACCTTTATAACAGACATGAATAAAGGACTGTTATAATGAGGAATATTTTACTGACAGTTCACCACATGATTCCAGTCACCACCTGTAACGATACAGGAATCATTACAACACTAAAAATATCTTTATTACCAGGGTTACTAAATATGGATAATGCTACTATTTCATAAACACTGACATAAAGTGGACTTCGAGCAGGGTAGCCATATTAGCAGAACGTGTAAAAGCCTCGACGTAATTGGAACTGCAAGTTGAGTAATAATATATCGGTTATTTATAAAGCAAATGCTTATCTCGTATATTTATTTGTGTATTTATATATCAGCATCCTTATTGTTTCAATGTTTTAAACCAAATATAAAGCTGGTATTTATTTGAGTACGAAATCGTTCGCCAAATTGCTCAAAGACTTCATATATAAATTATAAACCAGCCAAATTTTTAAATGGATCATGTATTTCGCTGTTACTGTTGAGAAGAACTCATCACAGGGAAGAGTGAAACTTCTACTTCTTTTCTTCAGAGAAATGTGGTGGCTTGTGTACTTTGAAAATCTTAACCAGTGGCGTGTGATGAAATCTGAGCTTTTGTAAATTAAAGTCAGTAACTGAGACCTATTATGTAATTTCTGTTTACACACTGCTAAGTGACAATTTTTTTCATACTTTGTCAGAAATATTTTTATAATATTAACGTTAAATTTTTACCACCACAATAGATAAGTATCTTCAATGCTTATCAGGTTAATTTTGATGATAAGTGCTATGCTACTAAAAGTAATTACTTATTTGTGAGTACAGGCACATTAATATTAGGCATTTCCGTGAATTTAAGTGCTCCATATTGAACTAACACCCTATACGATCGTCACCTCAAAGGCAGTTAAATTAAAATTACTAGGTTTCGTCTACGACCGTTTGCTATTAACATCTGTTTACTATTATTTAAACTAATTCGCGCGGTAGACTTCGAGCTCTCACAGACAAAACAGACCGGTAAGCCATCATATTGCTGAACATCCACTGCACGCGACTGTCTCCCGTAATTTACGAGTCAGATTGCCACACACGGTTAATAAATCAATCATTACGTCCTAATTAGGATAAACTAAATTGAACCGAACGGTGACATCACACACCACATCCAGCCAGGGGAATGCTGATTCGTCAGCAGCAAATTCACTCGCCACTGTAGGGTCGCATCCCGACACCTACACTATGTCATGAAAAGTGTCCGGATACCTGGCTAAAAATGACTTACAAGTTCGTTGCGCCCTTTATCAGTAATGCTGGAATTCGGTATTGTGCTGGCCTACCATTAGTCTTGCTGACAGCTTCCACTCTCGCAGGCATACGTTCAATCAGGTGCTGGAAGATTTCTTGAGGAAATGGCAGCCCATTCTTCGCGGAATGCTGCACTGAGGAGATGTATAAATGTCGGTGAGGCCTGGCACGAAGTCATCGTTCCAAAACATCCCAAAGGTGTTCTGTAGGATTCAGGTCAGGACTCTGTGCAGGCCAGTCCATTAGAGGGATGTTATTGTCGTGTAACCACTCCGCAACAGGCCGTTCATTATGAACAGGTGCTCGATCGTGTTGAAAGACGCAATCGCCGTCCTCGAATTGCTCTTCAACAGCTGGAAGCAAGAAGGTGCTTAAAACACCAATGCAGACCTCTACTGTGATAGTGCCACGCTAAACAACAAGGGGTGCAAACCCCCTTAATGAAAAATGCGACCACACCATAACACCATAGCCTCCGAATTTTACTGTTGGCACTACATACATTGGCAGATGACGTTCACTGGGCATTCGCCATACCCACACCCTGCCATCAGATCGCCACATTGTGTACCGTGTATCGTCACTCCACACAACGTTTTTCCACTGTTCCATAGTCCAATGTTTACGCTCCTTACACCAAGTGAGGCGTCGTTTGGCATTTACCGGCATGATGTGTGGCTTACGAGCAGCGCCCGACCATGAAATCCAAGTTTTCTCACCTCCAGCCTAACTCTCATAGTACTTGCAGTGGATCCTGATGCAGTCTGGAATTCCTGTGTGATGGTCTGGATAGATGTCCGCCTATTACACATTACGACCATCTTCAACTGTCGGCAGTCTCTGTCAGTCAACAGACGAGGTCGGCCCGTACGCTTTTGTGTTGTAAGTGTCATTTCACGTTTCCACTTCGCTATCAAATCGGAAACAGTGGACCTAGGGATGTTTAGGTGTGTGAAAATCTCGCGTACAGACGTATGGCACAAGCGACACCCAATCACCTGACCACTTTCGAGGTCTGAGAGTTTTACTGAGCGCCCCAATCTGCTCTCTCACGATGTGTAATGACTACTGAGGGCCGGCCGCGGTGGTCTCGCGGTTCTAGGCGCGCAGTCCGGAACCGTGCGACTGCTACGGTCGCAGGTTCGAATCCTGCCTCGGGCATGGATGTGTGTGACGTCCTTAGGTTAGTTAGGTTTAAGTAGTTCTAAGTTCTAGGGGACTGATGACCACAGATGTTGAGTCCCATAGTGCTCAGAGCCATTTGAACCATTTTTTGAGGTACTCAGGGTACCCTCCACCACACACCGTCAGGTGGCTTGCGGAGTATGGATGTAGATGTCGATGTAGGTCTGCTAGATACTGCATAGAAATTCCGTTCCACCCCCACCTAGTGTAACCTTCTCTTCTTACTTTGGTTGTTCTCTGTCTCAAGTTTTGTCTAATTGAAAAGCTCAGTCTTCAGGCGCTTCTCTCTGTTATTGGCAAAGCAGTATCAGCAGTTATATTTAAATCAGTACTTGTAAACGGTACTTTTCATCCCTTTGGGTTTTACAGAATGAACTAGTTCAGCGCCCGCTGCTTCAGTCAGGTACACTGTATGGTCAGCACAGACTTTTATATTTTTCTTTTATCGAATTTGTATGTTGTGACGCCCATGGGTCACGTGTTAAGTTACATTCTGTGCAAACACTGTATCTAGTTACGCAAACTAAGATGCAGACAGGGTACTAATATTTCATGAAACAGATATTGTCCCTTCACTTGGCTGCCACTCTTCGCATAATTAAAGCGTTCCAACGAGTTTAATTTAATTTCGTACAGCGAGTTAATAAAGAAAGACAAATCGGGTAAGTTGTTCTATAGTTACTAGCCAGTCTTACACCCAGTGCTGAATCCTCTCAAACGGATATTGCTCTACATGGAATTTAATTGAAACGTGGTACGTAGTCACTACAACAAAAATAATTTTATAAACGTATAATAGGCCCACTGAAAATTTCATATACTCCTCTCTTTTTTTATGCAATTCTGACAAGGCTGATATATGTCGTGGTGAGTGTTGAACAGCGTTCTTTGATTTAGTTCACAAATTGCAATACCAAACATTTTCACGCTGATTAAGGCCATAGAAGAATGATCTTTTCGGAACGTACAGTCTTAGACATAAAAACTGACCGCCGGCCGGCCGCCACAGAGACTAAGTCCGAGTAGTTCACTTAAGGTGGCCAATAAAACTAACCGCCCCTGACAACTCTGTAAGTCCGGCCATCTGCACAATCTGGCAACACTGTAAAATGCGGAAGTGTTAGGAGGAAGTGTTGTCTACTTCCGAGCTGATGTGGATGGAGTGAGCTCCCGTCCGCTGTGCGCTAAGTCCCCCGCTGGCGCGCTGCCAAGATGGCGTCAGACCGCCTTATCGGCGCGGGGTCAAAGGTCAACTGGCCAGTGTGCTGACGTAACATGCTGTTACATACTCTATGCCGACAGCTTCTAGATGTACCCTTGTCCGGTTCTCAGCTACGCTACAGATCAATTTATTTATGAAAATACATAGTACAATCACCAACAAATTTTACATATTCACATACACCTTTGCCTTTAACCCAAATGAATACAGACTCATCGTTCTTGCAGATATATATATATATATATATATATATATATATATATATATATATATATATATATATATATGGATTAAAGAAACAAATACTAAAAAAAGGTTGCATGGAGCGAGATTCGATCCGGCGACCTTCGGATTACGAACACGAGCTGTTACCGCTGCGCCACGACGCTGTAGAAAAATATTAATCGTAGAGAGTATTTCACCGCAACGGTTTCTTTTAACTGTCGATTTTCTCGACAACGGCTGAGAAGTGCATCTTGGTGCTTTGCCACATTACACCTCTGGCCATGAGCTTTTATTATGCGCAGTATGAATCGAATCTGAATTTCACAATTGGCGGCCTCCCCTTGTTAGAGTCGCATGTTCGCGTCCAACTGTTTTTTTTTTTTTTTACCACATTTCGGTCTAAAGTTATGAGTCTGATTGAACATCGGAGACATTTCGCTTAACATTCTACCCACCCGCAGTAACAAGTATTCCATAAACAATTCCGCAGTACAGCTCGTGGCTGCGTCGCGATCATAACAGCTTACGCTCGAGAGTCTCCTCGCGCTGCAGCGGCTACCGGCCACCGGCCAGACGCCACCCGCCGCCTGATATCCGGCACCGCCCATGTGAACGCTGCGCCACGCTGTCAGGGTATGTATCAACGCCATTTTCGAATTTGAAGTTCTAGTTATCATCTTGCAGTTAAGCATTGGATTTTGCATACTTGAAAATCATGAACTACAGTTAAGCATTGTAAAATTGAGTCGCAAGTGTGAAAAGGTGTAACATCTGCAACACAACGTTTACTTTTGGTATAACAGAGGGGTGAATGTAGAGGAGGCAGATAGAAAGATTTGAACTGTGTGTGGAGCGAGTGCTTTTGGGAAAAATACGCCAGAAAAAGATATTCTTGTTTAAACAAAGATCGTTCTTGCATGAATGATTTTCCACATTAAGGAAGTCTCGACTACTGATACATGTGACAGATTATCATTTTACCATCATGCGACATTTGCGTTCAACAGGCAATGTTCAGAAGTCTGGTGCAGGAGTACTGCATTGCTTAATTCGAAACAACAAAAATCAACGGAGTGACTATTATTGAACGTCATCAGGTCGCTCATTGGGCATTCCTATGCAGTACTGTTACTGGTGACGTGTTATGATGCCTTTATCGTTAACTTCCTAAGAAGAAATGAAAGGCTGAGCCCCACCAAAAGACGTAGACTAGAGCAAAGAGTAGCGTGCACACAATATTTTACATCTGATAGCTCCAAAAGTGTGTTTTGGACTACGAATTCTGCCAAAAGGAGTGTGTGCAACAAAGCTGGAATTTGTTGCCAACAGCTGAGACGCCTTTCAGCCGCAGTGTAAGAAAGTTGAGCAAGAAAACTTCATCACCTGTGCTACTGCATGATAACTCACTCTGTTGATTTGAGAAACAAAACTATCCAGGAGATTGATAGGAAAATCGTCTCTCAGGCACTTGGATTGTTAGGGAAGTCCTCTGTCAAGCACTTGTCCCTCTCGTCATATATTCGTAAAATTTTACCTTTCCCGCTCTTGATCGATCAACCGTCAAAGCAATTCATTTCTAGACGAAAATACTCTTAAAACTACACTGGTTTAATGACATCGTTAGAACCAGTGGGTTTCTACGAGCGTAGAATTTGTAAACAACTTTAGGATTGTCAGACTGTTTTAGATACCGTGAAAGAAAATTCAGCTGCTGATTACTTTCTCTTTGAAGATTACTGTTGCGATTAGTAAACTAATGGAAAATTCCATTAAAATATTCAATGTACTAATACAAATTAAATTCAGCTTACTACAGATACATCACGACGGTAGTCTATCTTAATAAAGCGTTAAGTGTCTGTAAGACGATTGAGCCTATTTTAACACGAATTAGTAGGATATTACCGACTTTTTACTTCGAAAAGATCTGTATTTACTTCATTTCCTGTCTCATTCGCAAGTATTATGAAAATGTGGCATTTCAACGATAAAATTATGTATTCACAACAACAAAAAATATCTCGGCAGAAAACGAAAGTGGCATTATGAAATTGGCAGTACCGTAAGGTTTTCGCTCTGACACTAAGGGTTACTGTAAGTAGCAAGACGAATTTTGCTCGAGCGTTATCTTACGATTCCCTTATTGAGTTTGTATCTGCTTGCTTGTAGCTCTACTACAAAAGAATTAAAAATCTGGCTTCCAGCGAGTCTCGAAAGACGAACGAAATCAGCTTGCACCTGGTAACCAAGCATGTTACCTAGGAACTGGTTTTTTCCTAAAGTGGGAAGACATCCTTTTGTGGTTGAATTGTTGGCAAATGTCAGTCAGACGTGTGCCGTTGGTCTAAGCGTTTCGGTATGTTGAATTTGTACCAATGATTTTTCTACAGGTTTTTTCTGTTCCAAATAGAGAGTTGAAGTCTCCCATTAGTATTTCCACGTCATCTTGGTGAATTTCGCTCATAGTATTTTCGAGTGTGTTCCAGAATTCTTCGACATTTTTGGTGTTTTTCTTATTTTCGATGTTGGTGGGAGCATGTGCACTGATGAGTCTATATTTTTTACTGGGGCTCCGAATGAGCATTGTCGTAAGTCGGTTGTTGATGGGTGTGATTTCTTTGACAGAGATGATAGATCTGTGTTCGAGAAAAGCAATGCCAAAGATTGGTACGCATTTCGCTACCTTTTGTTGTATTTTGCTCTTGAAGATGCAATGGTTTCCGTAATGCAAGGTTTCACTGTCAGTTAGTCGTGGTTCGTGAAGAGCAAGGATGAGAATTTTTTGTTGGTCGATTTCTTTTGTGAGATTATTTAGTATTCGTGCTTGGATAAATGTATCGATGTTTAGTTTTCAAATGCATGTTTTCTGCTTGTAGGGAAATTTACCAGAGATCTTCGATATTCTCTGCCGTGCTAACCTCGACTCCCCAGAATCCGAGAACCCAACTGCCGCCTGTCGACAGCCGGGTTATGTACCACCTGGGGTAAAATTGACTTTGCTTGCACAGTCCATGTTTGCTTGTGTTTCGTTGGTTTGGCTTGGGTGACACCAGGACCGGACAGGACCAGAGGGTGTTGAAGCCTTTGGAAGCAAATATTTTCAGCCGAGCACAATGAGCTAACAGACGGTGACCAGAGTAACGGTGATTTTCATTCAAACGTGCGTGGATTTTGGGTTCAACGGATTGAGTAGCCGTTCAGGATTGTGTTGGTATTTGGTTCACCCCAAGTATATGATTTCCTCGGTACCACCCACATGGGGGAGGGTTTCCCCTATCGGCCCCACGGGATTATTATTATTATTATTATTCTTTACTTTCTCAGACGTTAAGTCTGGTTAAAAATGAAAAGTGACGCGGACCTTGATCAGGCGTCACTTCCTTTTAACTGTATGGTATGTGTTATATTGCATTTAGGAACTTTCGGGTAATTGAACATGTATCAATAATTACTGATTTCTGTAGTTGTATATATACGTTTGGATGTAGCTCTATTGCATTGATGTACTGGTGGATATTGTGTGGTATGACTCCTGTAGTTGATAGTATAATTGGTATGATGTCAACTTTATCCTGATGCCACATGTCTTTGACTTCCTCAGCCAGTTGGATGTATTTTTCAATTTTTTCTCCTGTTTTCTTTTGTATATTTGTTGTATTGGGTATGGATATTTCGATTAGTTGTGTTAATTTCTTCTTTTTATTGGTGAGTATGATGTCAGGTTTGTTATGTGGCGTTGTTTTATCTGTTATAATGGTTCTGTTCCAGTATAATTTGTATTCATCATTCTCCAGTACATTTTGTGGTGCATACTTGTATGTAGGAACTTGTTGTTTTAAAAGTTTATGTTGTAAGGCAAGCTGTTGATGTATTATTTTTGCGACATTGTCATGTCTTCTGGGGTATTCTGTATTTGCTAGTATTGTACATCCGCATGTGATGTGATCTACTGTTTCTATTTGTTGTTTACAAAGTCTGCATTTATCTGTTGTGGTATTGGGATCTTTAATAATATGCTTGCTGTAATACCTGGTGTTTATTGTTTGATCCTGTATTGCAATCATGAATCCTTCTGTCTCACTGTATATATTGCCTTTTCTTAGCCATGTGTTGGATGCGTTTTGATCGATGTGTGGCTGTGTTAGATGATACGGGTGCTTGCCATGAAGTGTTTTCTTTTTCCAATTTACTTTCTTCGTATCTGTTGATGTTATGTGGTCTAACGGGTTGTAGAAGTGGTTATGAAATTTTAGTGGTGTAGCCGATGTATTTATATGAGTGATTGCTTTGTGTATTTTGCTAGTTTCTGCTCGTTCTATAAAGAATTTTCTTAAATTGTCTACCTGTCCATAATGTAGGTTTTTTATATCGATAAATCCCCTTCCTCCTTCCTTTCTGCTTAATGTGAATCTTTCTGTTGCTGAATGTATGTGATGTATTCTATATTTATGGCATTGTGATCGTGTAAGTGTATTGAGTGCTTCTAGGTCTGTGTTACTCCATTTCACTACTCCAAATGAGTATGTCAATATTGGTATGGCATAAGTATTTATAGCTTTGGTCTTGTTTCTTGCTGTCAATTCTGTTTTCAGTATTTTTGTTAGTCTTTGTCTATATTTTTCTTTTAGTTCTTCTTTAATATTTGTATTATCTATTCCTATTTTTTGTCTGTATCCTAGATATTTATAGGCATCCGTTTTTTCCATCGCTTCTATGCAGTCGCTGTGGTTATCCAATATGTAATCTTCTTGTTTAGTGTGTTTTCCCTTGACTATGCTATTTTTCTTACATTTGTCTGTTCCAAACGCCATACTTATATCATTGCTGAATACTTCTGTTATCTTTAGTAATTGGTTGAGTTGTTGATTTGTTGCTGCCAGTAGTTTTAGATCATCCATGTATAGCAAATGTGTGATTTTGTGTGGGTATGTTCCAGTAATATTGTATCCATAATTTGTATTATTTAGCATGTTGGATAGTGGGTTCAGAGCAAGGCAGAACCAGAAAGGACTTAATGAGTCTCCTTGGTATATTCCACGCTTAATCTGTATTGGCTGTGATGTGATATTATCTGAATTTGTTTGGATATTAAGTGTGGTTTTCCAGTTTTTCATTACTATGTTTAGGAACTGTATCAATTTAGGATCTACTTTGTATATTTCCAATATTTGTAGTAACCATGAGTGGGGTACACAATCAAAAGCTTTTTGGTAATCAATGTATGCGTAGTGTAGAGACCTTTGTTTAGTTTTAGCTTGATATGTCACCTCTGCATCTATTATCAGTTGCTCTTTACATCCTCGCGCTCCTTTGCAGCAGCCTTTTTGTTCTTCATTTATAATTTTGTTCCGTGTTGTATGTGTCATTAATTTCTGTGTAATGACTGAAGTTAATATTTTGTAGATTGTTGGTAGGCATGTTATGGGGCGATATTTAGCTGGGTTTGCTGTGTCTGCTTGATCTTTAGGTTTCAGATAAGTTATTCCATGTGTAAGTGTATCAGGGAATATGTATGGGTCTGCAATGTAACTGTTAAATAATTTAGTTAGATGTGAATGTGTTGAGGTGAACTTCTTTAGCCAGAAATTTGCTGTTTTATCATTTCCAGGGGCTTTCCAATTGTGCGTAGAATTAGTTGCTCGGGTGACTTCATGTTACAAAATTATCACTTCAGGCATTTGTGGTATCATCTTGTATGTATCTGTTTCTGCTTGTATCCACCGTGCATGCCTGTTATGTTGTACCAGGTTTGACCATATGCTGCTCCAGAAGTGTTCCATGTCTCTTATGTTTGGTGGATTGTCTATTTTTATGTGTGTGTTATCTATTGTTTGGTAAAATGTCTTTTGGTTTGTGTTGAATGTTTGGTTTTGTTTCCTTCTATTTTCACTTTTTTTGTATCTTCTAAGTCGTTTCGCCAAAGCTTGTAATTTTTGCTTCTTTTCATCTAATTGCTCTATTGCTTCTTGTTGTGAGATTTTACCTAACCTTTTTCGTTTTTTGTCTGATATTTCATTTCTTATAAATTGTGTTAACTGTCCGATGTCTTTTCTCAGTTTTTCTATTCTGATCTGTAGCCTGTGTTGCCATGCTGGTTTTGTGGGTTTCTTCTGTGTGTTGGTTGGTTCTGATATCTGCCTAGTGTGTATATTTAGTGTAGTGAGTGCTCCTACATAAACCAGTAGTTGTAACTCTTCCATAGTTGTGTATTCATTTATTTTGTTGTGTATGATTGTGTTGATAGTTTTTATTGTTGTTTCGACTTGTGGGCTATTTGGTGGTCTATGCAAGAATGGTCTAATGTCTGTATTTGTGTCTTTGTATTCTATATATGTCAACTGAAATTTTTCTTCTATATCTAACATGTGTGTCACTTCGTGTTCTATTTGTGCTTGTGCTGGTGGCTGTCTTAAAATTTCATTTTCCTCTGATTGTTTAATTGATGCGTGTTGTTCTTTGTTTGTTTGCTCTGAGATGTTTGAGTCCATTACTGTATTTTCTTCTTCTTCTAATTGCACATTATTTTGTTCCAGTATTTGTTGTACTTGTTGTTTGATGTTTTCTAATTCTGACTGGGGTATCCTGTTATTTTTTATTATTACACGAATCTGATCAGCTAGACGTTGTTCTGTTAAAAATTTTAATTCTGGGTATCTGGTAATAAATGTTGTGTATACTTGTGATCTGTATCCAGTTGTGTTGGTTCCTAGGTTTGTTGCTTGGTAATAACAGAACATGAGGTGTCGATTAACTTCATCTGACCATCTCATCCTCTGTCTTTGTTTTCCTTCTAGGGTGGTTGCAGGAAGCATATCCTGCAAAACACCTCTATTTGGATTTAAATCATTTTCCAGTTGGCTAGCAGTGTCATTACCATTGTGGGCGGGCATAGGGTTCAAGCGCCGTCCCCGACCATGACGGCGCTTGTCCGAGGCTTCTTTAGTTCTGTCCTGAACCAAGTAATCACACTAAAAGGGTGGTTAGCCCTATTAGTGGTTTGTTCTTTTCGTCGCCTTTTACGACTGGCAGAACATACCGGAGGCCTATTCTTTTCCCGGGCCTTATTATTATTATTATTATTATTTCTTTCCTTTCTCAGACCTTAGGTCTGGTTCGAAATGAACATGACGCAGACCTTGATCAAGCGTGACTTCCTTTTAACTGTACGGTATATGTTACATTGCGTTTAGGAACTTTCGGGTAATTGAACATGTATCAATAATTACGGATTTCTGTAGTTGTATATATATGTTTGGATGTAGCTGTATTGCATTGATGTACTGGTGGATATTGTGAGGTATGACTCCTGTAGTTGATAGTATAACTGGTATAATGTCAACTTTATCCTGATGCCACATGTCCTTGACTTCCTCAGCCCACTGGATGTATTTTTCAATTTTTTCTCCTGTTTTCTTTTGTATATTTGTTGTATTGGGTATGGATATTTCGATTAGTTGTGTTAATTTCTTCTTTTTATTGGTGAGTATGATGTCAGGTTTGTTATGTGGCGTTGTTTTATCTGTTATAATGGTTCTCTTCCAGTATAATTTGTATTCATCATTCTCCAGTACATTTTGTGGTGCATACTTGTATGTAGGAACGTGTTGTTTTAAAAGTTTATGTTGTAAGGCAAGCTGTTGATGTATTATTTTTGCTACATTGTCATGTCTTCTGGGGTATTCTGTATTTGCTAGTATTATACATCCGCTTGTGATGTGATCTACTGTTTCTATTTGTTGTTTGCAAAGTGTGCATTTATCTGTTGTGGTATTGGGATCTTTAATAATATGCTTGCTGTAATATCTGGTGTTTATTGTTTGATCCTGTATTGCAATCATGAATCCTTCCGTCTCACTGTATATATCGCCTTTTCTTAGCCATGTGTTGGATGCGTCTTGATCGATCTGTGGCTGTTAGATGATACGGGTGCTTGCCATGTAGTGTTTTCTTTTTCCAATTTACTTTCTTCGTATCTGTTGATGTTATGTGATCCAAACGGTTGTAGAAGTGGTTATCAAATTGCAGTGGTGTAGCAGATGTATTTATATGAGTGATTGCTTTGTGTATTTTGCTGATTTCTGCTCATCCTATAAAGAATTTTCTTAAATTGTCTACCTGTCCATAATGTAGGTTTTTTATGTCGATAAATCCCCTTCCTCCTTCCTTTCTGCTTAATGTGAATCTTTCTGTTGCTGAATGTATGTGATGTATTCTATATTTGTGGCATTGTGATCGTGTAAGTGTATTGAGCGCTTCTAGGTCTGTGTTACTCCATTTCACTACTCCAAATGAGTAGGTCAATATTGGTATAGCATAGGTATTTATAGCTTTTGTCTTGTTTCTTGCTGTCAATTCTGTTTTCAGTATTTTTGTTAGTCTTTGTCTATATTTTTCTTTTAGTTCTTCTTTAATATTTGTATTATCTATTCCTATTTTTTGTCTGTATCCTAGATATTTATAGGCATCTGTTTTTTCCATCGCTTCCATGCAGTCACTGTGGTTATCCAACATGTAATCTTCTTGTTTAGTGTGTTTTCCCTTGACTATGCTATTTTTCTTACATTTGTCTGTTCCAAAAGCCATATTTATATCATTGCTGAATACTTCTGTTATCTTTAGTAATTGGTTGAGTTGTTGATTTGTTGCTGCCAGTAGTTTTAGATCATCCATGTATAGCAAGTGTGTGATTTTGTGTTGGTATGTTCCAGTAATATTGTATCCATAATTTGTATTATTTAGCATATTGGATAGTGGGTTCAGAGCAAGGCAGAACCAGAAAGGACTTAATGAATCTCCTTGGTATATTCCACGCTTAATCTGTATTGGCTGTGATGTGATATTATTTGAATTTGTTTGGATATTAAGTGTGGTTTTCCAATTTTTCATTACTATGTTTAGGAACTGTATCAATTTAGGATCTACTTTGTATATTTCCAATATTTGTAGTAACCAAGAGTGGGGTACACTATCAAAAGATTTTTGTTAATCAATGTATGCGTAGTGTAGCGACCTTTCTCTAGTTTTAGCTTGATATGTCACCTCTGCATCTATTATCAGTTGCTCTTTACATCCTCGTGCTCCTTTGCAACAGCTCTTTTTGTTCTTCATTTATAATTTTTTTCTGTGTTGTGTCATTAATTTATGTGTAATGACTGAAGTTAATATTTTGTATATTGTTGGTAGGCATGTTATGGGGCGATATTTAGCTGGGTTCGCTGTGTCTGCTTGATCTTTAGGTTTCAGATAAGTTATTCCATGTGTAAGTGTATCAGGGAATGTGTAAGGGTCTGCAATGTAACTGTTAAATAATTTAGTTAGATGTGAATGTGTTGAGGTGAACTTCTTTAGCCAGAAATTTGCTATTTTATCTTTTCCAGGGGCTTTCCAATTGTGAGTAGAATTAATTGCTTGGGTGACTTCATGTTGCAAAATTTTTACTTCAGGCATTTGTGGTATCAACTTGTATGTGCCTGTTACTGCTTGTATCCACCGTGCGTGCCTGTTATGTTGTACCGGGCTTGACCATATGTTGCTCCAGAAGTTTTCCATGTCTGTTATGTTTGGTGGATTGTCTATTTTAATGTGTGTGTTATCTATTGTTTGGTAAAATGTCTTTTGGTTTGTGTTGAATGTTTGGTTTTGTTTCCTTCTATTTTCACTTTTTTTGTATCTCCTAAGTCGTTTGGCCAATGCTTGTAATTTCTGCTTCTTCTCATCTAATTGCTCTATCGCTTCTTGTTGTGAGATTTTACCTAACGTTTTTCGTTTTTTTTTTCTGACATTTCATTTCTTATAAATTGTGTTAGCTGTCCGATGTCCTTTCTCAGTTTTTCTATTCTGATCTGTAGCCTGTGTTGCCATGCTGGTTTTGTGGGTTTGTTCTGTGTGTTGGTTGGTTCTGATCTCTGCCTAGTGTGTATATTTAGTGTAGTGAGCGCTCCTATATAAACCAGTAGTTGTGACTCTTCCATAGTTGTATATTCATTTATTTTGTTGTGTATGATTGTGTTGATAGTTTTTATTGTTGTTTCGACTTGTGGGTTACTTGGCAGTCTATGCAAGAATGGTCTAATGTCTGTATTTGTGTCTTTGTATTCTATATATGTCAGCTGAAATTTTTCTTCTATAGCTAACATGTGTGTCACTTCGTGTTCTATTTGTGCTTGTTCTGGTGGCTGTCGTAAGATTTCGTTTTCCTCTGATTGTTTAATTGATGCGTGTTGTTCTTTGTTTGTTCGAATGTGCAGGTGCACCATCATGCTGATACCACATACGTCGACGCGTTTCCAGTGGGACATTTTCGAGCAACGTTGGCAGATCATTCTGTAGAAACGCGATGTATGTTGCAGCTGTTTGGGCCCCTGCAATGAAGTGAGGACCAATGAGGTGGTCGCCAATGATTCCGCGCCATGCATTTACAATCCACGGTCGCTGTCGCTCTACCTGTCTGAGCCAGCGAGGATTGTCCACGGACCAGTAATGCATGTTCCGTAGATTCACTGCCCCGTGGTTTGTGAGACCCGCTTCATCGGTAAACAGGTAGAACTGCAACGCATTCTCTGTTAATGCCCATTGACAGAGGCCGGCTTTTGTGGCCGTGCGGTTCTAGGCACTTCAGTCTGGAACCGCGTGACCGCTACGGTCGCAGGTTCGAATCCTACCTCGGGTATGGATGTGTGTGATGTCCTTAGGTTAGTTAGGTTTAAGTAGTTCTAAGTTCTAGGGGACTGATGACCATAGATGTTAAGTCCCATAGTGCTCAGAGCCATTTGAACCATTTGAACCCATTGACAGAATTGCACTCGATGATTAAAGTCATCACCATGTAATTGCTGATGTAGCGACACATGAAACGGGTGAAAGCGGTGACGATGCAGTATGCGCATGACACTACTTTGACTCAGTCCACCGGCTCTCGCAATGTCCCGTGTACTCATGTGTGGGTTCATGGCAACAGCAGCTAACACACCAACTGCACCCGCTTCTCCTGTGACGGGCCTGTTACGGACCCGTTTGCGTGCTACGACCATACCTGTTGCATACAGTTGGCGGTAGATGTTTTGCAATGTGCGGCACGTTGGATGCTCTCCGTCCGGGTACCGTTCTGCATACACCCTGCAGGCTTCAGCTGCATTTCGTCGACACTCGCCGTAGATGAGTATCATCTCCGCCTTTTCAGAGTTCAAATACACCATGGTCACAGTTCCTACAACACTACACTATCACAGACGTCTGGTAACACGGTGTACTACAGTTGGTCTGCGTGCGGAGACGAATGCAGAACAACAATAGCAGCGAGCGCTACATGCGGACACTGCGACAGCTAGACCAAACCACAACAATACACTACAGCCACACTCGTAAACACGGTTGTCATCGTAAACATGTCCCTGCAGATGCTACTCGCCGACCGTGGCCCGTGTTTGTTACAACACGCAACTGAACGTCGGAGGTTTCAAGCGTCAACTTTAGGTTACAATATCTCCAGATGTAATTAACATTCTACAATGCAATAAAAGGCACTGATTACGTATTTGTATATACACTCCTGGAAATTGAAATAAGAACACCGTGAATTCATTGTCCCAGGAAGGGGAAACTTTATTGACACATTCCTGGGGTCAGATACATCACATGATCACACTGACAGAACCACAGGCACATAGACACAGGCAACAGAGCATGCACAATGTCGGCACTAGTACAGTGTATATCCACCTTTCGCAGCAATGCAGGCTGCTATTCTCCCATGGAGACGATCGTAGAGATGCTGGATGTAGTCCTGTGGAACGGCTTGCCATGCCATTTCCACCTGGCGCCTCAGTTGGACCAGCGTTCGTGCTGGACGTGCAGACCGCGTGAGACGACGCTTCATCCAGTCCCAAACATGCTCAATGGGGGACAAATCCGGATATCTTGCTGGCCAGGGTAGTTGACTTACACCTTCTAGAGCACGTTGGGTGGCACGGGATACATGCGGACGTGCATTGTCCTGTTGGAACAGCAAATTCCCTTGCCGGTCTAGGAATGGTAGAACGATGGGTTCGATGACGGTTTGGATGTATCGTGCACTATTCAGTGTCCCCTCGACGATCACCAGTGGTGTACGGCCAGTGTAGGAGATCGCTCCCCACACCATGATGCCGGGTGTTGGCCCTGTGTGCCTCGGTCGTATGCAGTCCTGATTGTGGCGCTCACCTGCACGGCGCCAAACACGCATACGACCATCATTGGCACCAAGGCAGAAGCGACTCTCATCGCTGAAGACGACACGTCTCCATTCGTCCCTCCATTCACGCCTGTCGCGACACCACTGGAGGCGGGCTGCACGATGTTGGGGCGTGAGCGGAAGACGGCCTAACGGTGTGCGGTACCGTAGCCCAGCTTCATGGAGACGGTTGCGAATGGTCCTCGCCGATACCCCAGGAGCAACAGTGTCCCTAATTTGCTGGGAAGTGGCGGTGCGGTCCCCTACGGCACTGCGTAGGATCCTACGGTCTTGGCGTGCATCCGTGCGTCGCTGCGGTCCGGTCCCAGGTCGACGGGCACGTGCACCTTCCGCCGACCACTGGCGACAACATCGATGTACTGTGGAGACCTCACGCCCCACGTGTTGAGCAATTCGGCGGTACGTCCACCCGGCCTCCCGCATGCCCACTATACGCCCTCGCTCAAAGTCCGTCAACTGCACATACGGTTCACGTCCACGCTGTCGCGGCATGCTACCAGTGTTAAAGACTGCGATGGAGCTCCGTATGCCACGGCAAACTGGCTGACACTGACGGCGGCGGTGCACAAATGCTGCGCAGCTAGCGCCATTCGACGGCCAACACCGCGGTTCCTGGTGTGTCCGCTGTGCCGTGCGTGTGATCATTGCTTGTACAGCCCTATCGCAGTGTCCGGAGCAAGTATGGTGGGTCTGACACACCGGTGTCAATGTGTTCTTTTTTCCATTTCCAGGAGTGTATGTTCAGATGTGCTAACTAACGTGGTTTCATTTAAAAAAACCTTGTGTTAAAAAACATACTTCCGTGAATTTTTGTATGGTTTGTATTAAACAATTACACTAGCCCCTCTCCTCACGTTCGGTCTGTGGAATCGGTTCGTCAGTATTTGATGTGGTTTACGAAATATATCCAGCGGTAACGTTAGGTGACTCACCCTGTATATGACATGGGTTAGCGCCGGCACAAAGCAATCACTAACGGTTGGATGCCGCTTAAGTCCCGTTACACTGATGGCAAGACAAATGTTCGCAAATCACCTGTATTGTCTCAGAAAATAATTGCATCTTAAACATCGAAGGACCGACGTCCACACCGTCACAGCGCGTTGAAATACAGCTAAGACGGCAGATGAATATTTGTGACCGACTGGGCTTCGAACCTGGACCTCCTGCTTACTAGACAGACATGCTGATCACTGCACTATTTCTTTTTTTAAAAAAAGTTTGAGAAGACTTTCAGCACCAGGTAGGCGGTGGCAAAGAGGGCAGGAGTCGAAGATCCGAGGCCTGGCCTCAGTGCCTCCCCCATAACTGAGCAGCTGCCTTATGGTAACTGAGCAGCTGCCTTATTCCCAAGTATTCCATGTTTGCACCCATTTATACCTTTTTAAATTGTGGAACAAAATTGAAGTAGTAATTAAGGTAAAATGAAGTACAGATTGCCGCCTCCAATGGCGTGCGTTCCTTGAAGAACATAACTTAGTGAAACGGGTGACGGAAAAATACATAACAAACATTCATTTAGAAATATATTCACAATTTAATTTATTTTGCACTGGATGCCTATGAGGTCTGTAAGGAAGCCATATATTTTTCAACAAATGAAAAAAATTTCGGAAGCGGAGTGGTTTTGCCAAATTAGAACAGTTATGATTTTAGAACCAACGTAAAAGAATATTCCAGGAATAAAAAAGTGAAAGAATAGTTTTCTGCTTCTAATCAAAAAAACTGTCTACCTCTTCGTAGCCCACATAAAGCAATAGATCAAAAAAAATTTGAAACCATTCCTTATATTTGTTATTCTTCTTCAGCGTAAAATGTTGTTCTGCAATACAAAACATGTAGTCTTCTAAGTTCTGTTTGTTACGACGTAAAAAACAATCTGTCCCAGAAGCCACGAGTAACTGTATTCTTTGCGGACGCGCAACATTTCCAGTCGGGTTGTAAAGCTTCAGTTATTGGTATATGACTTTCTGCGATTCTGTTGGTAGTGCTAATTTCTTCCTAGTCCAGTTCCAAATTCTGATTCTATTTTCACATAAGGAGATGTGCGCTACAGTTTCTACAAGCCGACATTTGTCGCAGTATGGAGATGGTCTCAATTTGATTTTCCATAATTGTTCCGCTGTGGGTATGGTTTCGTTTACAAACTCTAGTTGGTAGAATTTTATTGTTAATATTATTCCAGGCGTTCATCCAGTTTTTTGTAGGTTAATTTACCGGAATTTGTTTCTGAAGACGATGTCTGCTAATATAATCATAGACGGTTCTAGTGTTGGTTTGTGCTGGTGGAAGTCTTATACAGCTCCAATCGCCATAGTACTTTCGGACGTAATCTAGGCTAGCATGCTACATTAACAGGAGCGTTCCTATCCCCAGGATCTAACGAGAGGAACAGAAATTTCGTGATGCCTGTCTTAGTGGCATGTATTTGTTTAAAAGCACGTCTTTAATTCCAAGTCCTCCGTTTTGCCTCTGCAAAGTCGCCGTGTGGAGGGATACTTTGAAGATATTTTGTTTCCACACATACCAAGAGGCTACAGCTAATATTTTATGTGCAGTGAGCTGCAGTATCGGTAAGACTGCTGTGACATGATATATTTTGCTGAGTATGTATGTATTTATAAAGTGAACTTTCTGCAGTCGGTCTAACAATCGCATGTCATGGTCCTTCAACACATTCTAGTCGTCAGGTAACACATTATCCAAACCTAACATTTCCCGGAAGGTGGATTATTAGATATGGGCACTTTTCTTGGCCTTCAAGGTCCTCAGACCTTATCTCTTTGGATTTTTGCCTGCGGGGATGGTTAAAGGCGAAGTCTACAAATAAAAAGTAAACCCAAGAGCCGATTTGATCGTTCGGGTTATGAATAGTGCAGCCCTCATAAAAGAACGCAAAGACGACCTCAGTGCCGGCCGGAGTGGCCGAGCGGTTCTAGGCGCTTCAGTCTGGAACCGCGCGACCGCTACGGTCGCAGGTTCGAATCCTGCCTCGGGCATGGATGTGTGTGATGTCCTTAGGTTAGTTAGGTTGAAGTAGTTCTAAGTTCTAGGGGACTGATGACCTCAGATGTTAAGTCCCATAGTGCTCAGAGCCATTTAAACCAAGTAAGGCGAGTACTGTGGTTTCTGTCGTGAGGTATGTTATGTCATTGTGACGAATGAAAGTGCTCCTGCAGGTGGTGAAAACAAGGTTGTAGAAGTACATGAATCGCACATCACGACCCGTAAATGCCGGTAAAGACGACTTTTGAAGAACGAAACTTAACAGATATGGGTGTTTAAAAGTATAGGAAAGGGATCGTGCAAGTGTTTCATAGTTAAAGTGCATTCGAGAGATAAATGAACAATACGAGACTGGAATAGAAGGGAGAACCGATAGAGGTAATCAAGGTACCCTCCGCCACACACCGTTAGGTGGCTTGCGGAATATGGATGTAGATGTAGATGTAGAAATGAACGTTGGTTGCCCTTATGAAGCACTTCACGTTACCAGGAACCAAAGTAATTATCGACAGCTGGAAGTCCTGAATTTTCAAAAACGGTGAAATACGTAATTTTTGGTATTCTGATGGAGAAACCAATTACCAATTTTCGTATTTCTAGCTTCAAACTGTCTTGAGAGCGAAATATTTTCAAAAAAACTTTTATCCCCTATTTCACCAACTTAGGAGTTAAATTTCGAAAAATTGCTTCTCCGACTCTGCCTACAGTCTAAGATCAAAATCTTCGCCAAACCTGAAGTTTCTATCCTTAGCAATTTGGCGTGGTCGATGCTAAGTCAGTGAATCAGTCAGCACATTGCCTTTGATATACATAGATATCACAATTATGCTTAAGAATGACGTATTCGACACATTACTCTCGGTACTTTTTGTTATTTGTTTCACATTCTCACAATAACAGTTACTCCTTTCTTGTCATCAGATGTAATTAAACGTACACTGCAGTGATGCACTTGTTTAGTCACCTTCGTGGCTTTTGAGTCCTATTTTACGGTCACTGCAAAAAATTTTCTTTTGTGATGTGAAACTATATGTTATTCGCACCGTACAAAGTCTGTTTACAAAACGCGAATATCCACAGTGTTGTGTTACATTTTCATTTTCGTTTTTTTTCCACAGTGTACAAACTCTACAGATTGATCGTTGAGATGATAAGGAACAAAATAGGTCTAAAGAACTTATGTCCTGAAATGCATTTTTCCATGCTAGAGATCATACATTCAATCATACTTCGTTATAGAGGCTGCGGTCTAATACGCGCTGTACCATGCAGCGTCAGCTACAGTACGCATGGTTTCCTCCTAGGGGGAGGTACTCTTCGCCATACATCATGCCCTAGCACACTCTCCTGCATAATAATTGGTAGTGTTGTGCCCGGTTCAGTTTTCTTGCTGACTCAGCTTGTAGTGGATGTGATACAGCGTTGTATACAATAGCACCGTATTCGAATAGAGAGCTTGCCGACATGGTGTTTACTTAAGGAAAGGAAATGTCAACGGGCGGCGGGCAGCAAGGTTGTATCAGGGGACGTATCTTCGCCGACAACAACCACAACATTCAATTTTTGCAACAGTGTTTCGCCGTTTGTCTGAGACAGAGTCGCTTCAGGAAGCGGGAAATCATCAAGGACGTACCAGAAATGTTCCGACACCAGACTGGGAAGAAAATCTGATTAGATTAGATTAGATTAATACCTGTTCCATAGATCATGAATACGACACTTCGTAATGATGTGGAACGTGTCAGGTTAATAAAAGATGTCTGTACAAGATATTAAATTTCACAAAATATTGCATGACACTAATGTTTAAGTTGGTTTTTTTCCCCTCCCTTAATTTATATCTAAAAATTCAGCCAATGAGTAGAAGGAGTTGTCATCTAGAAATTCTTTTAATTTATTTTTAAATGTTAGTTGGCTTTCTGTCAGGTTTTTGATGCTGTTTGGTAGGTGACCAAAGACTATTGTGGCAGTATAATTTACCCCTTTCTGTGCCAAAGTCAGATTTAACCCTGCGTAATGAAGATCATCCTTTCTCCTGGTGTTATAGCTATGCACACTGCTATTACTTTTGAACTGGGTTGGATTATTAACAACAAGTTTCATAAGTGCATATATATACTGTGAGGTTACTGTGAGGTTACTGTGAGGATCCCTAGATCCTTAAATAGATGTCTGCAGGATGACCGTGGGTGGGCTCCAGCAATTATTCTGATTACACGTTTTTGAGCAATGAATACTTTTCTACTCAACGATGAATTATCCCAGAATATGATACCATACGAAAGCAGTGGATGAAAGTAGGCATAGTAAGCTAATTTACTGAGATTCTTATCACCAAAATTTGCAATAACCCTAAAAGCATACGTAGCTGAACTCAGACGTTTCAGCAGACCATCAATGTGTTGCTTCCAGTTTAACCTCTCATCAATGGACACACGTAAAAATTTTGAAAATTCCACCTTAGCTACAGACTTCTGTTCAAAGTCTATATTTATTACTGGAGTTGTGCCATTTACTGTACGGAACTGTATATACTGTGTTTTATCAAAATTTAAAGAGAGTCCGTTTGCTCGGAACCACTTAATAATTTTATGAAAAACATCATTTACAATTACATCACTTAGTTCTTGGTTTTTGGATGTTATTACTATACTTGTATCATCAGAAAAAAGAACTAACTTTGCATCTTCATCAATGTGGAATGGTAAGTCATTAATGTATATCAAGAACAGTAAAGGACCTAAGACCGAACCCTGTGGGACCCCGTACTTGATTAGCCCCCAGTTTGAGGAATCAGCTGTTGTTTTAACATTACATGAACCACTTATTTCAACTTTCTGCGTTCTTCCAGTTAAGTATGAATTAAACCATTTGTGCACTGCCCCACTGAAACCATAATGATTTAGCTTATCTAAAAGAATTCCATGATTGACACTGTGGAAGGCGACCGCCGTGTCACTACCAGGCAACTGACCCGCCAGTACAGGGTAAGCCAGAAAACCGTGTGGAACATTCTCCATGACAATTGTTACTAGTCTTATCACTTACAGCGTGTGCAGGGATTACTAGCGACACACTTTCCACATCGGGAGCAGTTTCGTCACTGGTTTGTTCACCAGGCAACCCCGCGCCCCCGCGCCCCCGCGCCCCCGCGCCCCCGCGCCCCCGCGCCCCCGCGCCCCCCCGCCCCCCCGCCCCCCCGCCCCCCCGCCCCCCCGCCCTCCCCCCCGGATTTGTGTCATACATCCTATTCGCAGAGGAGGCCAGCTATACGCGTGGAGTGGTACCTTGAACTTTCATAACAGTCATCTGTGAGATAGTATGCAGAACTCCCATGGTATGGAGACAGCGAATCATCAGCATCTGTGCTGCCGGGATGTGTGAGCCGATATAATTGACGACCGTATTTTGGGACCAGTCTTCGTTCCACGTTGGCCGGTCGCGGTGGCCGTGCGGTTCTGGCGCTGCAGTCCGGAACCGCGGGGCTGCTACGGTCGCAGGTTCGAATCCTGCCTCGGGCATGGGTGTGTGTGATGTCCTTAGGTTAGTTAGGTTTAAGTAGTTCTAAGTTCTAGGGGACTTATGACCTAAGATGTTGAGTCCCATAGTGCTCAGAGCCATTTGAACCATTTGTTCCACGTTGCCTAACAGGCAGGAACTATAGGCGTTTCTTACGGGGGACTTTGCCTCCCTTACTGGAAGAAGTGCCATTGACGATTTGAAGGATTATGTGGCTGCTACATGATGGTGCTCCAGAACACTTCGCCGTTAACGTCCGGATGCATCTCAATCGTGTCTTTTCTTGTCGATGGATCGGACGAAGGATGTCCAGTTGCATGGCCTGCTCGTTCACCATATCTAAACTCGTGCGATTTCTGGTTATGGGGCCATCTCAAAAGTATCGTGTATGCAGAGCCCATTCCAGATGTGGACACACCGGAGCAGCGCATTCGTGGTGCCTCTGACGCTGTTCCGATGCAGCCTGCCCGATTTGAACATGTGAGACAGGATATGCTACGGCGCGTCCACGCATGCGTTGAGGCACATGGAAACCGTTTTCAACACGTACTGTGACTGTGGCTGCGTGGTCCAGCGCGTATTAGCCCGCAGTCTCTGTAACAATGTATGATTGAATAAATGGTCTCTAGCATTGAAACCATGCATTTTTGCACATAAGTTCATTAGACCTTTTTTGTTCCGTATCCTCTCATCGATCAATCCCTAGAGTGTGGGCAGGATGGAAAAAAAATCACACTTTATATTAGAGGTGGTGCCAATATAAGCATTCATAAGGAAAACTCTTTTCATTGATATGATGTTAAAATGATTTATTTACAGATAAAACTTAATAGCATCTGTTAATTCTAAAATATGAGAATCGCTTTTGATGAACGAGTTTTTTAGTTTGCAGTAAGCTTAACAGAGAAAAACGAAAATACCTACTATAGTTCCTGAAGGGAAGAACCGCCAAAATAATTTTTCCTGCTCTTTATTTATGATGTCCTAACTGAAATCGGTGCATCTGGATATCGTTCGTAATTACGCATAAGACCTGAATAATTGTTACAGAAATGCGTATAAAACTCGTTGGCCTACACGAGGTATTTCTCCTCCCATCAGTGGCAGCAGGCGCCGGAGCGTCTTCGAAGAGCCATCTTCCTCAGCACCAACTAGCTAAAGAAACACGTCGACCCAAGCAGCTATGTGACTTACTTTAAATATTCTGAATTAATCTCGCTTAAGGGATGACTTAGAGGTAATAATTTATCTTTTTGAGTCCAAGATGCTCGTTCCAACGAAAACTGCGGCTTACTTCGCCATTTACGTTGCGAATTCTCCTCGTCTTATTTATCGTTGGGCCGGCCTCTGGTGGCCGAGCGGTTCTAGGCGCTTCATTCTGGAACCGCGCGACCGCTACGGTCGCAGCTTCGAATCCTGCCTCGGGCATTGATGTGTGTGATGTCCTTAGGTTAGTTAGGTTTAAGTAGTTCTAAGTTCTAGGGGACTTATGACCACAGCAGTTGAGTCCCATAGTGCTCAGAGCCATTTGAACCATTTTTTTTTTGTTAAGTCCCATAGTGCTCAGAGCCATTTGAACCATTGTTTTATTTATCGTTGGGACAACAAGGAAGCGCTGTTTGACGCAGTTTTATGTTAGCTTCGCCGTAGGGTGTTCACCCTTCAAGCAAAAGATTGTTTTATTTTTCGGTTCTAATCTCTCTAGAGACAAGACGTTTTACCTCTTCTGTATAAGAACCACTATCAGGCAGATCGACACTCAATAAAGAAATCCTAAGACAATTTTTCTCGCGTAAGTTTTGTCGCTACCTTGATTCTGCACCCTGTAGAACCGAAGGTGGAAAACGTGCTAGAAGGTACACTTGATAGTACCTGTTTTTCCTGCTTTTGTCAATCGTATTGACGTAATTGTGGCACTCAATGGTTTGTTAGCGGGATTTCGATATGTATCTACTCCTATTACATTTGCAAACTTTCGGAGTCCTGTAACGCTTCCTCAGTGTGACTGTGGAATGAACGTATACACAGACCGTTTTGAAGCCGAAAGTCTGTATTAGAACGCTACGTCGTTACAATTTGGGATATTTTGTTCTATTAAAAATACTTTTTTTCTTAAAGTTACCGTGATAAGTTGTAATTCAATTGCATTAGTTCAGTGCATAATAAACCACGCACTTTCGTTAGTTTATTGAACACAGCAGATAGACATGAGAGAGAAATTAATTAGTACCAATATATGGTAGCACATTAACTACAACAGCCTGACAGTGCTCGGACAGTTTTTGGACTCAACAACTGTAGGCAAAGTGTTAGAACCACTTAGTGTCACTGCGTGTTATGCTGTATTAACAGACAGTACAGCTGTGCAGTTCGGCATAAGGATAAGGCAAGGGATCTGGCGAATTCTGTCACCGGCTGTACGTGCAGTGCCTTGAGAAGTGTGTCTGCCCGCACGCCGCCAACACCGCCCCCGACACTGAGGTCTGCCAGTCACAAAGTAATTTTAATGGGAGCGTAAGATAGCCTATTCCAGATCGAAATGCAAACCCGTGGAGATGCGGAATAAGGCTAAGAAAAAGATGATTATTATGCCAGGTGAAAAGGATTCTTATATTTCCCAACGGGGAATATTTTTTTGAGGGCATTATTAGAGCCAGATCTGATATTCACCTTACAGCCAGGGGAAACCTCCGAACACATTGGCCAAATTTGCACGTCTTGCTTCCATATTCCATCTTAAATACTTTATCTCCTCCACTAGTCAGAAGACTGACAATTCGAGCTAACATGCAGTTAACTTACCACGATTCTTGTATCATAAATCTTACATAAAATTAAAACTGTACAAGTAGGAATACTACATCTAACGATACCAAACACTAAATATGTATGATGCCTGGCCGGCCAGAGTGGCCGAGCGGTTCTAGGCGCTACAGTCTGGAACTGCGCGACCGCTACGATCGCAGGTTCGAATCCTGGCATGGTGTTTGTGATGTCCTTACGTTAGTTAGGTTTAAGTAGTTCTAAGTTCTAGGGGACTGATGACCTCAGAAGTTGAGTCCCATAGTGCTCAGAGCCATTTGAACCAATAATCAAATTACGTCATAAGGTGGTTATTGATAAGCGTGGTCCATTAATACCTATCTGCCTGTTGCAAGTCATGTAGCGCGTCTGTTATTTTTACAGATATAGTCCTTTTAGTGCACTATTTCTCTGTCACAATGGGCATATATTTCACAAATTTGGACTTTGATTTCTGTTTCAGAGTGTGCTCTTTATTGTTAAATATATATTATGGTTGCGTTCCCAAGTCTTCATTATTACCCTTGGAATTATGAAACGTCAACATTTCCTTGTGTTCAAGTAAAGCGACCATCGTTATACGCGCCAACCGCTCTCGGCTTGAAAATACATGCAGTCCACTGACTATTCGCTCACCACCCTGTCTGGGCTGTGTCCACGGTAGGTATACCGAGAAACTGCGCTGTGCATTCTGACTGCTGTCAGTCACTCCAATTTACCTATTTACCTAGCTGCGCTGCTTGTTTACTTCCGCTGGAGCGCGCTCGTCTACTACTCTCGGATGGACACGCTCCCTTCCGACCGCCGAGAGCTGGAGAGAGAGAGAGAGAGAGAGAGAGAGAGAGAGAGAGAGCGAAAGCGCGCGAGCGCTAGATAGATAGATAGATAGAGAGAGAGAGAGAGAGAGAGAGCGCTAGTCACGTCACAGGCTGTTGCCATTTCTCTCTTTTTTACACAGAAGAGTATGGGATAGCCAACGTCATTTTGAGGTTTTATACTGAATTTGATAGTACTGTCGTATTGCGAAATGGCTTGCTGTCTGCAAGACCAATTTGGGAATTTCCAGAGAAACATCGAATTTCAAACTAATTGAAGACACGCTAGAATATATTTTTATTGATTCTTACACAGCCCCCCCCCCCCCCCCCCACACACACACACACTCTCTCTCTCTCTCTCTCTCTCTCTCTCTCTCTCTCACACACACACACCGGTAAATTGACCCTTATCTCAACATTCTCATGTAAAGCGTTTTAAGCCCACACTGGAGTATCTTTGGCGGCAGTGTTCTCCCATTTTTATTTTCTGCTTCCATATTTGGAATTCTCGTTTATCCTCAGGGAAAACCAAAATATTAATCATACAAACTTTCCCATGCCGTTGATACTAGTAGAATAGCTTCCAGCTGTACTTCAAAACACACATATTGGTTTGGAAACTTGTAAAATACAGAGGAAATGGCTTAGTCTGTCTTATGTAAATATTAACGGCAAATGAACATTGCTAGAAATGGATATACAACCGAGCAATTGGCTAGAAACATACTCCCACACTACCTAATTTCTACAGCACTTTTGGGCAAAATCGAACTGGCCCGGAAAATATTTCATCCACCTAAAGATGGCAACTCATCTTACATCATCCGCAGCTGGTGCGAAAGATGTAAGTTGGGTTGCCTATCTTTAGGTGCATGAAATATTTTCCTTGCCTCTTTTATTACATGTCGCATAAACTGGCCTTTTGAGGTAACACTTCCAGTTTCTAAAGACTAGGTCAAAAATCAAGACGCCAGACCCGTTGCGCACCAAGTGTAATCGTTATAAATTTTGTTATCTGCAGGTTTTCTAGAAATTTAAGAAGTTGTGATTTCGAACCGCTGCAGGTATAATTAAAAAGAAGAATCCTTGTAACTGTAGCTGTGACGAAGTGGTGTAAGGTCCGCGTCCAAACGACAGTCAGCTTACGTGAGTGTGCCTTCCAGTTGCATTTCTTGCCATACTGTTTAGTCTTTGGCCAGAGAATAAAAGCTGTCGCTAAATTTGTATATTGTTACTTTAAGTGAAATAAATTATTTTGGGCGAAGGTGAAGAAATTTATCAGGCATGTGATTAGTAACTTTTATGTCATGTGTTTGATCCTTGGTGTATACTGTGGATATTTTTCTGTTCCCACAGAATATGTGTTAAGCAAGCTTATAGAAGACGGCCAGTTGATGTCCGAACATCAAATGTTAAAAACGTACTTACTATTGTGTCATTGGACGCCATCACACATCTTACAAATCAGCTCTTTATGCTCCTTGCGTTCTATTTCTAAAACCATACATCAAAGAAACTAGAGACCATGAACTGCTGAACTGCACTTCTACATCACGGTATAACATAGGCGGTATATTACTTTAACTAATCTGTGTATCACTCATTCGAGGCTTGAAAAAGTAGGCGGCGATCAGGATTTTGTTTTACGCAGTTACTAGTCGTTAATTACCTTTCACTTCAAATGTTTTGTAATTATCAAGTTTTTAATGTCAGCTTCAAAACAATTTAGTCCCGGAGGGTTACAAGCTCTTCTGTTTTTGTTGCTGGTTACCTTATTGTGCAAATTTTAATTTTTGCTGTGGTTCTCGTTTTTATCGATGTTTCATATGTAACGTAGGTCTTCATTCAAACAGTAAACCGAATAATCGAATGAAAAAGAAATGAACGGATCACAAGCTCAGCTTAATAAGGGCTGTGCACGTAATCACCTATAGCCCCCTCAAATAAACAGTCGCGACATTCACCTGAAGAGATTTAGGAAGCCCACGCTAAAACTAAATCTCGATGAGTGGTCAGGCATTTGGATCCAAATTCCCCCGAATGAGAGTGTGATTCCTCTGTAAGAATGAAGTACTCTCACGAAAATTATTAATCCTCTGGCCTGCTTATCTTTCAGTCTGATAATAGTTTCTTTATCGTATTTAATCTTCATAAACGACCGGAGGTACACTTATTTTTAAAATATTCTATTGCAAATTTTGTATTCAGGTACTTTAAATACGGAGAAGCTGTGCAAATGTTGTGGAAAGATGCAAAAGAACGTTCAGCAATTGCTGACTATTGACTGCGAGGACAAAATTTGTCACAGTTACGTTTTATTCTGCACAATGGCTGCAACAGATGCTATACTTACAAGGGAATGGTCCACTGCAACTTGTCGAACCTACCCCGAAATTTTTCGGGCAGTCAGAATACACCGAAAGAAATCAACCGTCAGAATTTTACCTGCTAAAGCGCACTGCAAGTACTTTTTTAAGATGCTATTGATTTTTGCCGCACGAGGAACAGCTTATAACAGTGGTTTGTGTAGCCCTTCCTGCCTATCGCTCGAATCGGCGAATTAGCAGAGGTAGCCGTGACAAGAGGACGTAGCGCCGCGAAACGAGAAACCCATTGTGCACCCACGTGAATTTGAAGCACTTAACCATACCAAAAATGTCTCAACTCGTCTACTTTTGGAATACGGAGGAGGAGGTTAGTGTTTCACGTCCCGTCGACAACGAGGGCATCGAGGCAAACCGAACTGTCCAAGTTATTTCCTGTTCCTTCTAATATTCGCACAGTTTATAGCGAAATCCCGACATAATTGGAATGAAAGTCCAGGAAATTAACTAAATAAGTAACTTATGTAAGTATTAAGGAGACGTAGGTGGTTCAAATGACTCTGAGCACTATGGGACTTAACATCTATGGGATCAGTCCCCTAGAACTTAAAACTACTTAAACCTAACTAACCTAAGGACATCACACAACACCCAGTCATCACGATGCAGAGAAAATCCCTGACCCCGCCGGGAATCGAACCCGGGAACCCGGGCGTGGGGAGCGAGAACGCTACCGCACGACCACGAGCTGCAGACCTATACGCTGTCCGTTACAGTTTTGACGGGGGAGTATATTTCTCCAGCCGCCTGGCGAGCTGGGAATTCGGAAAATTTCAACGTTTAAAAAAATACTTTCAGTGCCTCTTTTTGACAATAGTTTGTTTTGGTGTATTCTTCCTGTATAAAAAGATTATGGGCAGGTTGTCATATGTCGGATTGGACAACTACTTTGTTAGAGTCCAATGATTGTTGGGTACGTTACTTGGAGCCGTGTCATTTCGAAGAACAGTGGTGGACGGAAGTACATTTTGGTGCAAGACATTTCGTCAGCGTAACTTTTAGTTATCCATGGGATCAAATAAGATCTTGCTATGTGATTACTAGTGACCGTTATAATGGAAATGGGTATTCGATACAGTTTATATTCATGTATATTCACGTCTGCAGAATTCTCTCTTAATTATAACCCAACCGTACCCACTTCTCTTGTGACGTACTCATTGGAAGTGTTCCTTCGGACGTGTCCGAAAGAAAAGACACCTCGCATTCGTATAACTCATTCGCCTCGATGAGCTATGAATCCACCACCTTCAGTGCGAATGCACAATGACGTTCGACCTCCTGTGGGAATCTCAAAGTAGTGAGTAAGGGGACAAGGATGGGGCTGCAGATAGGTGGCGCTACGTGGGAATTGCGATAAACACTGTGTCCAGGTAGCGCGATGGTTAATACAACTGCCCAACAAGCAGGAGATCCTGGCCTCGAATCCCATTCCGGCACTCATTTTCACTGATCGCCGCTGACTCCACATAAATCCCAATGCGGATGACATCACGAATTGGTTCCCTTTCCTTTCCCCCCTCGAATTCCTTTCCTTTCCTTTCTCCCCTTCCACCACCAGTTTACGTAATACGTATCACAGCTGCAGATCCCACACAGTGTGTGTTGTTTTGGACATATTCGAAACAACAGACACCACAAATTCATGTAATTCATTGAATTTAACTGCGCAGGAGTTCTGACGCCTCGTAAAGTTTCAACGATTTCCTTCCTATCTCCTAAAATTGAGGGTAAGTCCCTCTGGAGATCAAAGACTTCCTTCTTATCAGTTTAGGAAGCACACGACATAAAACATGGTGCACCATGAGTGTGACTCTACAAACATTGCATTCCAGTAGGTCTTCATGTCGCAGGAGATAAGCATGCATCATTGGGCAGTGCCTGATACGAAGTCGAGGATGGACCACTTCTTGGAGTTCGAAAGAAAGTGCGCCATGGTCCAATAGTCGGTTTGACTGATGGCATCTTGCTGACGATTTCCAGACACTGCCTTTCCGACTAAGCCAACACACTGTTTGTCATGCATGACAAGTCAAGCTGTAGTGGGATGGTAAGGTGAACTGCGGCTTTTTCCTGGCAGATGCTTTCGCTGATCTGTCAGCTTTCTCATTCCTCTTGATGCCCAGCAGGTGGTGGATAGTGTCCTGGACCATCTGAACTATCTTATCTGCTGGGAACATTTAACCTGCACAACACGAAGAGAGTCCATGCAGACAAGACAAGAAACTTCCCTCCAAGAAGTCTCGCGATCTGTAATGCCTTCATGATCGCCCATATCTCTGCATAACATACAGAGAAATGTCTTGGTAGGCAAATTTAGCAATAAAATGTAAGAAGATACAAGAAAACCTGACATTTGTAGCCTTACTTTGATACATCGGTGAAAACCACGACATGCTCGCGATACTCCGGTAAAGTTCCGTTAAAGCTGCGCTGGCATAAGCTGACGCCAGCACACCAGGTGGCAAAGAGGTTGCGAGAAGATCGATAGAGACCAATGACAGACTCGCAGGAAACGTGACGCCAGCGCCCTCTCAGCCGCCAGTATTTACATCGCCGACACGGACCTGAGGGCCAGTCTGTTGCAGTCTGTCACACCGAGAGAGTTTCGGTCTGTCATCAGTAGTATCCCAGTGGAAGTCGCAGCAGCAGTTAGCTCCGCCGCTAGCTCAGGGACAGGCACCACACAGCGGCCAGAGGAGTATGCATAGCTGACTTCGTACTTCACCAACAGTCTCAAGTTAAGCAGATTTCTTATTCTTACAAGGGAACCTCCCCATCGCACCCCCCTCAGATTTAGTTATAAGTTGGCACAGTGGATATGTCTTGAAACACTGAACACAGATCAATCGAGAAAACAGGAAGAAGTTGTGTGGAACTATGAAAAAAATAAGCAAAATATACAAACTGAGTAATCCATGCGAAGGATATGCCACATCAAGGATAACATAAGCTCAGGAGCGCCGTGGTCCTGCGGTTAGCGTGAGCAGCTGCGGAATGAGAGGTCCTTGGTTCAAGTATTCCCTCGAGTGAAAAGTTTAATTTTTTATTTTCAGACAATTATGAAAGTTCAGGCACTTACACATAATCAACTTCGCTCTCCAAAATTCCAGGACATGTTCAGATTTGCTTGGACATATGCAGGATTTGACGGTCTACACACGGAAAAATTTGAAAACGTTAAAAACATATGTTTTGACAGAGTGAGAGGTGGCATGAGCCCCCTCTCATATTTCTATCTTACGATTCTCCTCTCTAGTTGCATGCGGTGGAGGGTTGCTTTTCCTTAACACGCGTACTTCCCACGCAGCGTCTCTCGTCACCCGGGTGGGCCGGTGACAGGCGGGCTCCGTGGAACTGGAGAGAGTTAAGCCGACGTGTGTGAGGCAGTCGAGTGAATGCTTTTCAGACGCCGACATTGTCAAGAGACACGCCCGCTGGGGTGTGAAGTAGCGGCTGGGCTAGAGGTTCCGTTACTTCAGAGAAACTTTGCGAAAACACTTTCTGGCGGGCTACCAGCGAGGCGTGGGAATGACTTGTGTACCCACGCAGTTGTGGCGGGAAAATTCCCGCACTTTCTGCAAAATCAGCACAGAAATTGGCGCCAAGAATCTCCATTGGTGGAATGGTAGTGCTCCGGCAATGGAGTGGAATTTCCGCCGGTTTTCGAGTTGCTGATTGGAACGTAACCACGGCCACTGTCGTGGGGGCGGGAATGTTCGGTGTTCGGCCTGTGCGGGTGCTCTAGGTAGTCGGCAGTCGCCTTTCGGTCGAGCACGTCGGAGCAACCAGCCCTCGCCTGCGGTACGCCAGATCGTGTTCTGGGAGATAAGAAGACTGTTGGTAATGTACGTCCGCAGCACCGGCAGATAGGGATTTTCCTAGGTGATAATCAGAGCTCAGCAGAGCGCGCCTGTTCATCCTTTTCTAACTTTGTTCAGTTTCGAGTAGCAGCAATTACTATTGGGTTAGCTGTGTGTCTCTCTTGAGATTTGAGTGGAAAGGAATTGGCTCCACATACCACTTCGTCTTAAACCTCACGATCTAAGTTAGGGACAACTTCACCTTTACTGTGTTTGTATGAATCTCCAATTTTAGCCAATTTGATGTTTTATATTTCCTGTGTCTCTTTTACTATTCTGCGTTTAATCTTAATAAATCATATTGTTATTTTGGACAGAACTTTCTTTCTGTTAATCAATAGAGCAACCCTATCATTCCTCACTATGCTAATGAAACCTTTGTTTATTTAACTTATTTATCAAATTAAATTATTGCAGGTGCCAAACTCTCTTCTACTCCACTAGCAGGGTTGATTAGAGTCAGTTCGCGTATTTGTTTTATCCTTGTGCAACAGCAAAAGTCGGAGTTAGAATAGGGGGGGCTTAGAGCATGATTTACACATGTGGATTCTAGTAGAATTTAGTGATAAATACACTACTAGCCCCGGCACCTCGCATAATATGGCGACCCTGCCAGGATCTTTCCTGTGAATCTCTGATAAACAAACAGGATTCTTAGTAGGAACATTCAATTTTTTTTTCTCTCTATTTTTTTTAATGATTAATACCCAAGTTTTTTTTGGTAGTTCCGCGTTTAGTTTTAAGTAGCGGCGCATGACTACAGTTTTTGTTTTCAGTGTATATATTTTTTGTTCATTGTTTTTTTTGTGTTTCGCTGATGTGGTGTCTGTACCGCATCACACTTTGTCGGATTTGTGTGCGGTTTCTGTACCACATCAAATTGTGTTTGTGATTACAGCGTTGGAACAGCGTTGTTGAAATTTTATGTTTATGTGTAAAAAATATATGGAGTAGATTAATTCTATTGTGCATTTTAGATGAATTTGTTTTTATGAATGATAACGAGAAGTAAGGCACGACTATTATCGGGCGAAGCTAAAACAAAAGAGGATAGCATAATGCATAAGGGGCAGTTTACTGACGGGAATAGGTTCGGAGATGAGATGGGCACATTTTTAGCAGGACAGGACGCCAGGGGCATTGATGAGGAAGGTGATTTGGACGCGATCTCAGAGCAGCGTTGCGGCCGTGATTATGATAGTGAAGTAGAGGATGAAACAGAGACAGGCACACAGGTCGAGACGGTAGCAGAAGTTTATAGTCAAACGAACGAGTGCAGACAGAGGCCAGCTCGGTCACGTCAGAGCTCTAGCGCCCAGGTGTCCAGAGTTACATCGCCCATGTTTGAAGAGGATCAAGAAGATGACGTAAACCCAATACTGAGCTTCCTACGATCAATGAAAGAAGAAGCTGACGAACAGCGTAAGAAGCAGGAAGAAGCTGACGAACAGCGTAAGAGGGAGAAGGAAGAAGAGGAGAAACAACGTAAGAAGGAGAAGGAAGAAGCTGACGAACAGCGTAAGAAGGAGAAGGAAGAAGCTGACGAACAGCGTAAGAAGGAGAAGGAAGAAGAGGAGAAACAACGTAAGAAGGAGAAGGAAGAAGAGGAGAAACAACGTAAGAAGGAGAAGGAAGAAGCTGACGAACAGCGTAAGAGGGACACTGAGGCAATAATCTCGCATATAGGGGCAATTCGTGGGGAATTATTAACAATAAAGAAAGAATGTGGAGAAGCAAAACAAATGTCAATGGTAGCACAAAAAGTAGCAGGCCTAGCCAAAACTGCAGCAACAGGGGCAATGAAAATCGCAAGAGTAACTCTTAAACTCGCAGGGCGCTTGCGACGTGCGACACAAGTCCACTCGAAATCCCTAGCGGCCTTAAAGACTCAAGGTAATATTGCGGTTACGAACATCACGAAACGAATGAAAGAAGTAGAGAGTCGGATAGCAAAACTAGAGCGAAATGGGCACACGAGCACTGCGCGTTCGGATACCAATGATGGAGCACACAGGATTGTGTCTCCGAGGAAAAGCCCGCCGTGCTCTAGCCCAGTGACAGCGTGCGGAACAAACAATGCACACGCAGAAACAGCGAGTAATAGCTCCAATAATTGCAGCCCACTTAGAAGAGTGAATGCTGAATGCCACTTCCACTGTGATACAGACGTAGCACATCACAGTTATCAGCAAGATAGATCAGGACACTCCGCAGACGTGCAAGTATCGGAAACGTCTGACAACACCAGTGCGAGGATCGGACAGAATTTTGATCACAATCACTTCCTGTCGATACTCAAATTCCAGAAGTTCAAAGATAATGGAGGGTCGATGCATCCGAAGAGCTGGGTGATGCAATTTACTAATTCATTACCGTCGTCATGGCCAACCCAGGCCAAATTAGAATTCATGTGTGGACACATCGAAGGCCAAGCCGCGGAAAAGATGCGGGGCGTGGCAGCGACGTGTCGGACTTATCAGGAATTTGTTGGTGCATTCCTGCGGACCTACTGGTCAAAGGAAACGCAAGACAGGATTAAAGAGGAAATAATATTTTGTCCTGAACTGGAAGTGTCCGGGCATAAGAGCGCAACCAAATTTTTTGATGATTTACTCAAGAAGAATCAGTTTTTAGATAGTCCATACAGCAACGGAGAAATTATTAAATTTTGCTTTTCGAAATTGCCAGTTAGGTATCAACAGACACTTGTCGGGAAGTGTGGATCTGACATAGATGCATTCAAGAGTCTACTGCGCGAACTCGAAGTAGTCTTCGATAAACAAGACGCAAAGGACAGGAAGAAGGCGCAAAATAACAAATACCACGGGCCAGCAAGGGAAGACGACAACAGATCGCATAATCGCACTGGTCAGTTAGGAAACCAGGGTTACCGAGATCAAGGTTACGCTATTCAAGGTTATGGAAACCAGAGACACGGAAACCAGAACGTCAGGGAACAGGGTCAATCCAGACAAGCAATCTGGGACAGGAGGAATGACGAACGGCAAAGCGACCGTAATTGGAGGGAGCGAAATCAAGGACAACAGGAGAACCAGGAGATTGAAATTAGACCTCCAAATCCTAATGCACGTCAGAGGAGGGGGAGTCTAAGAAGGGATTGACGCTAGTCCATAGGACTCCACCACTTCTCTCACATAAAGGAGTTCGTAGAATAGTAGTAGTGTAAGAAATGTACATAGTAGAATAGGCAAAGATATGAACCTTTTTTCGGGGAACAATAATCGTTACATTAATAGATTAAGATTGCTAAAGTATTAACACGCTGCGTTGTCTTGCATAAGAATTTACTGCTGCTATCCTCTTTTTGTTTATGTTTGCGATCTCCAATGTCGATGGAGTAGGAGACACTACCTTTTCATGAGCAATGTTTTTGTCCTTTCCTATCTGGTGTCCATGTTAAGGGATAAGGATGAGTGATGAGACGTCGCACAAACGGGCGCATACAAGAACGTGCTCTTAGAAGCGTTCTGAGAGGTCGTGATACGCTCCATAGCGGCCACAACCAGTTCGTGAGACGTTCATACCAATGCTTGCAGGCACGCGTCAGTGCACTGCACGATTGTGGTATATTGCGCGATTTCGAGGGTGAATATGGGCAGTATAGTTTTTGCAGAGCTGCGCCGGTATCGTTGTCTTGCAAGTCGGGGTGAACCTGTGAGCATTTGACTCTAATGGTGCCCTAGACGAGAGAAATGAGGGCATAAAAGCCTACCATGCTAATGTGCTGGTTGGGGATTTAGCGTGCTGCTCGTTTTTGTCACAGATGAATCACCAAGGAATTGTACTTGGATATTCGTGACATACTGTGTAGCTGGCGTGTGTTGGGTGTCTGAATTCTCAACAGGAACCAGTCCTGGCTTGGTCATATTACATTGCTTCTGGAAAGGTGTGCTTTGATCGCGAAAACCGCATCACATAGAGAAGGAAGTTGCAACTATAAATTTATTGTCGTGTATAGCCATGGCTAACCCAGTCTCTGGAGTTTCAGTGAGGCGTAATGAAAACTCGGAGGTCATGTCATACGGCGCGCACATCACTGTCGTCAATAGCGGCGAGCAGCAAGACACCTCAGCGTAACAGGAACTATGTAAGGGTATTGTATAAGGTAAATAAAAAAATAAATAAATAAATAAATAAATAAATAAATAAATAAATAAATAAAATAAAATAAATAAATAAATAAATAAAAGGGAAAGTACGATACTAGGATAAGTTAAACTGTAGGATTTAACAATAACCAGATTAATATTGTGGGGGTTTTCTACCACAAGTGTGGCGCGCGCCTGTTGAGTTGCTATTTTTCAGGTCACCAAACCACAGACCCGAGATGGAGGGACGACGGGCGAGCGAAAGTAGCGTAGTTGCATGTTCTTTATAGCACAGTAAAACTTAGACCTGCATAACAACATAATTTAATTAAAAGACGTAGAATGTAGATCGTTGGGATATGGTAGTTAATTCTTGAAGCATGTCTACTGTCGATCTATATAATTAATAGTAATATTAGTGCGGGCCCGCACATTTAGTTGTCCATCCATTACAAAGCATCAGTTATCACACACCATGTACATACTGAGATCGGTCTCTACACATATATCAAAATAAATTATTTCCATGTCTAGATTAGATGTTATAATGATTGCCATAGATTAATAACTATAAAAGTAAAATAAGAGTGTCTGAAATGACAGACCATCAATGTTTCATTATGTAAATTTATTATAACATAGAAGGTCATGGGAAAAAGTTAGGCATAAGACTTTTGTAAGAATTGTACAGATGACGAGGAACGTGGCAATGCAGAGGCCAGCCAGCGCAAAAACAAGAGGTCTTCGGCTACCTGCTAGAGGGCGAGCGTCCCGTCCTACACGCTGACAGTCACCCGGCTGCCTACCTGAGGGATTACACGGGACCCTCGCCCCGCCACAAGCGAAAGTGGGGCTGGCCGTTGACCCTGACACGCGACAGCCTGCTAGCTCTCCGGACGCGGCAGCCGCTTGGAGGGATTCCCTGCGGCAGACCACGTTGTCGTGAGTACACGAAGAACATCACATATCGTGTCAGAACCTGCGCCTCATGTGCCTCAGGACAGAAAGGGACGCTCTATACTCACCTGTTTGGGTTTTTACAACTCACTAGCATTGGCCGATCTGCATACACAAAGCAGTATCGTGCCACACTAACAAATGTATGGTCTCATGTCTTACCTCTCCTCTCTATTAGAGAGCAGTTTTTAACAATAGTCGCTCCTAGTTCGATCCTGTATGGATGACCTCACACACTTGTGGAGTCACTCCACGTGCCATCATCCCTCGTCGAACTGCAATATTGGGAAACATAAAGTTCTGTCCAGCGAGAGAAGAGACCTAGACTAGTGATGTATCCCAACGAGTAGACCTCAGAGACAATTAATCGACGTGAGGAGAGCCTATCACTGTGTCTTCCTACCATACGGCCGTGATCATATGCGTGGGTCTGACTACAATCTCAACAGCGTACTGCAGACACTCCAGAACTCCCTATTGCTGTTGCCACAACGTAGCAACTACAACCGACGTTTAGCCTTATGTGATGTCAGTACAGTGGAATCAGTGAAGTGCCACGGATATTTCTAACAATGTGATTTAGTGCCTCATTCTCAGCACAGTCGTGAACTTTGTGCAATGTGCACGCACAATTTGATGCCCCATGAACCTTGTTTTTTTTGTTTTTCTTAAATTTCTTTCTCTTATGTTGTTTCTGTAATGTATGTTATACCTTGTATGCGTTTGTGTTTTACACTGTAATTCTTATTACAGATTACTGTATTGTTCTCCACATCATGTTTTTTTTGTATTTTGTGTTTATTGTTGTGTGTATGCTAACAGTGTGCCTGAAGTCCCCATAAACTGAAGCAGATACCACCACTGTCATTGTGAATGGACCATCAGTTCAGGGAACATTTTGTAAAGGTTATTCTTGCTGCAGGGAGACAGAATGAATCGGAGGTTGTAACTAGATTCTGAAAACTCACAAAGAGATTGTTAACTTAAATATTATCATGTGTGAGTGAGGTCAGGTTAGTTTAATGATTAAAATTGTTGTAACATCTTGGGCATTTAATTGCGGAGCACTCCAACTCTGATTGTAAAGAATAAACTGCTCCATATTTGGCTCAGATGCCCGGGCCATGTTTAGAGCGTGAATGTCTGCGTGAATCGGTGTTTGGAAGGGGCTCCCTGGGTATGGATGTGTGATGTGAGTGTTAGTGTTCCATATTAAGAAGGTGAAGTTGGCTACATCATAAATAATCCTCCCTCTATGAGTTGCATTTTTCAGTTGCAATGATCTTTTTTATAGAGTGCGGTAAATGGAGTCACTTTGTAAGATTGTTCTTGGGCGATTGACTCACTACCTTGCTCCTAAGTGAGCCAACCGCTCACCAATTACAATCTAAAATGGCGTAGGGGCAATGAGAGGTGGCATGAGCCCCCTCTCATATTTCTATCTTACGATTCTCCTCTCTAGTTGCATGCGGTGGAGGGTTGCTTTTCCTTAACACGCGTACTTCCCACGCAGCGTCTCTCGTCACCCGGGTGGGCCGGTGACAGGCGGGCTCCGTGGAACTGGAGAGAGTTAAGCCGATGTGTGTGAGGCAGTCGAGTGAATGCTTTTCAGACGCCGACATTGTCAAGAGACACGCCCGCTGGGGTGTGAAGTAGCGGCTGGGCTAGAGGTTCCGTTACTTCAGAGAAACTTTGCGAAAACACTTTCTGGCGGGCTACCAGCGAGGCGTGGGAATGACTTGTGTACCCACGCAGTTGTGGCGGGAAAATTCCCGCACTTTCTGCAAAATCAGCACAGAAATTGGCGCCAAGAATCTCCATTGGTGGAATGGTAGTGCTCCGGCAATGGAGTGGAATTTCCGCCGGTTTTCGAGTTGCTGATTGGAACGTAACCACGGCCACTGTCGTGGGGGCGGGAATGTTCGGTGTTCGGCCTGTGCGGGTGCTCTAGGTAGTCGGCAGTCGCCTTTCGGTCGAGCACGTCGGAGCAACCAGCCCTCGCCTGCGGTACGCCAGATCGTGTTCTGGGAGATAAGAAGACTGTTGGTAATGTACGTCCGCAGCACCGGCAGATAGGGATTTTCCTAGGTGATAATCAGAGCTCAGCAGAGCGCGCCTGTTCATCCTTTTCTAACTTTGTTCAGTTTCGAGTAGCAGCAATTACTATTGGGTTAGCTGTGTGTCTCTCTTGAGATTTGAGTGGAAAGGAATTGGCTCCACATACCACTTCGTCTTAAACCTCACGATCTAAGTTAGGGACAACTTCACCTTTACTGTGTTTGTATGAATCTCCAATTTTAGCCAATTTGATGTTTTATATTTCCTGTGTCTCTTTTACTATTCTGCGTTTAATCTTAATAAATCATATTGTTATTTTGGACAGAACTTTCTTTCTGTTAATCAATAGAGCAACCCTATCATTCCTCACTATGCTAATGAAACCTTTGTTTATTTAACTTATTTATCAAATTAAATTATTGCAGGTGCCAAACTCTCTTCTACTCCACTAGCAGGGTTGATTAGAGTCAGTTCGCGTATTTGTTTTATCCTTGTGCAACAGCAAAAGTCGGAGTTAGAATAGGGGGGGCTTAGAGCATGATTTACACATGTGGATTCTAGTAGAATTTAGTGATAAATACACTACTAGCCCCGGCACCTCGCAAGAGCACAGGGAAAACTGTGTGACTGTGAAACTGTTGCATTCATTTGTTCCAGCTTATGTGACAAACTCTTATGTTTTCATCACTTTTTTGGGAGCGATTATCACATACACAAGAAAACCTAAATCGGGCAAGGTAGAATAATCTTTTTACCCATTCGCCAAGTGTACAATTTAGGTGGGTCGACAACATATTCCCGTCATGTGACGCACATGCCGTCACCAGTGTCGTATAGAATATATCAGACGTGTTTTCCTGTGGAGGAATCGGTTGACGTATGACCTTGCGATCAAATGTTTTCGGTTCCCATTGGAGAGGCACGTCCTTTCGTCTACTAATCGCACGGTTTTGCGGTGCGGTCGCAAAACACAGACACTAAAATTATTTCAGTGAATAGAGACGTCAATGAACGAACGCACAGACCATAACTTTGCAAAAATAAAAAATTAAAATTTTCACTCAAGGGAAGATTTGAACCAGGACCTCTCGTTCCTCAGCTGTCCACGCTAACCACGGTCCCACGGCGCTCCTGAGCTCACATTCTCCATGATGATGCATATATTGCGCATGGACTACTCAGTTTGTATATTTTGCTTATTTTTTTCATAGTTCCACACAACTTCTTCCTGTTTTCTCGATTGATCTGTGTTCAGTGTTTCAAGGCCTATCCACTGTGCAAACTTATAACTAAATCTGAGGGGGGTGCGATGGGGAGGTTTCCTTGTTAGGAATAAAGAACCCAGTTAATATATGTGTGCAGTTTGTGTCACAGAAAGAGGATACTGGACACCAAACAACATCTTCCCCTTGCTCCCTTGGCACAAGCATACAGAGACAATGAGACAACACACAAAAAAGAAAATCCTTTTTAAAACTATAGGCGGAGTGGTGAGCTGCTTGTACACTGTCATGTCTAAATTAAAAGTAGTCTCGTCAACCTCTGGGGAGTGTATTTTCTCCATCCCTGTTCAAGAGTTAGTATGTGTGCTACACCAGGTTGGTCGAAATAGTCCTTCGCACATACTGAAGAAAGCGTAGTAGCCCGGCAACTGGTAAGCCTTCGTCGTATGGGTTGTTCAGCTCCAATACCGACAACAGCCTAGTTGAAGATGGACTTCACTTTTTGTACATGTCGCACCATGAGCAGATCTCGCCGAATGGTAAGAGGCGGCTCACCAGCCTCTGTGCAGAGGTTCAAATGGCTCAAATGGTTCTGAGCACTATGGGACTTAACATCTGAGGTCATCAGTCCCCATAGAAGTTAGAACTACTTAATCCTAACTAACCTAAGGACATCACACACATCCATGCCCGAGGCAGGATTCGAACCTGCGACCGTAGCGGTCTCGCGATTCCAGACTGAAGCGCCTAGAACCGCTGGGCCACTCCGACCGGCCTCTGCACAGAGGCTAGGAGTGTCTAATGCCTGCATGGTTGACAGCATCCTATATCTTTAAATAGGAAGGCCTAGCCAAACTATACAATATACTGCCGTTGTCAAGCCGCGTGCAGTTCTAAAGAGTGTGAGCAGACTGGTCTGATCTGTTCTCCAATTCTTACTATAAAGACATTTTAAAATGTTTAGAGACTTCGGATACATACGTTGTAGATCATGGAAGTAACTATGTTAACATGTGCTCAAAAATGTGTCTCAAGAATTGCACTGAGGTATTAAAACCCAAGATGGTGCTCCGCAGCTGGGGTTCTGGGAAGGTAAAAGATTGACCCGAACTATTAAAATGCACACAAACAGCTTTTCCTGTAGTGGATTTCAAACCAGTTGTACCAGCCGAATCCTATAAGCTCTTAAGCTGCTGAAGTTGCTCTACACCTTTCGTGAGACTGGAGAAGAGCAGAATTCCGAAAAGTCGACTTATCATCCTCTGTACGGTCTTCCCTATACAGTTATCTGGAGATAACCTGTTCTTCAGTGAGTTGAGAAGTGGCATTAGAATCGCC